>NC_140383.1:4622500-5822500 GCF_054491055.1 Hypomesus nipponensis | reverse complement strand
AACCCATGATCTTCGGTTTACGAGACCGACACCTTGCCACTTGGCCACCATGCCCTGCAGCTCTAATAGGAATTTAGATTTTTCTTGCAGGAAACCATTTTCAACAAATGACACAACTACTCACAAAACCAGTCGGTTGTTTCAGTAACTGACAACTAAGATTTAAAGGCACGGATGGGGATTGAACCCATGATCTTCGGTTTACGAGACCGACACCTTGCCACTTGGCCACCATGCCTTGCAGCTGTCAGAAACTTGGAGTGTTCTTGCTGGAAAACCCTTTTCAACAGATGACTCAGCTACTCACAAAACCTGGGTTCAGCAATTGACAACTGCAAAAGGAAGGCACGGATGGGGGTTGAACCCATGATCTTCGGTTTACGAGACCGACGCCTTGCCACTTGGCCACCATGTCCTGCAGCTCTATCAGAAATGTTGACTTTTCTCCCAGGAAAACCCTTTTCGACAAATGAGGAAGAGGTATTCACAAAACCAATCGGTTGTTTCAGTAATTGACAACTAAGAATTTAAGGCACGGATGGGGATTGAACCCATGATCTTCTGTTTACGAGACCGACGCCTTGCCACTTGGCCACCATGCCTTGCAGCTGTCAGAAACTTGGAGTGTTCTTGCTGGAAAACCCTTTTCAACAGACGACTGAGCTACTCACAAAACCTGGGTTCAGCAATTGACAACTACGAAAGGAAGGCACGGATGGGGGTTGAACCCATGATCTTCTGTTTACGAGACCGACGCCTTGCCTCTTGGCCACCATGCCCTGCAGCTCTATCAGAAATGTTGACTTTTCTCCCAGGAAAACCCTTTTCGACAAATGAGGAAGAGGTATTCACAAAACCAATCGGTTGTTTCAGTAATTGACAACTAAGAATTAAAGGCACGGATGGGGATTGAACCCATGATCTTCGGTTAACGAGACCGACACCTTGCCACTTGGCCACCATGCCCTGCAGCTCTAATAGGAATTTAGATTTTTCTTGCAGGAAACCATTTTCAACAAATGACACAGCTACTCACAAAACCAGTCGGTTGTTTCACTAATTGACAACTAAGATGTAAAGGCACGGATGGGGGTTGAACCCATAATCTTCGGTTTACGAGACTGACGCCTTGCCACTTGGCCACCATGCCTTGCAGCTGTCAGAAACTTGGAGTGTTCTTGCTGGAAAACTCTTTTCAACAGATGACTCAGCTACTCACAAACCCTGGGTTCAGCAATTGACAACTACGAAAGGAAGGCACGGATGGGGGTTGAACCCATGATCTTCTGTTTACGAGACCGACGCCTTGCCACTTGGCCACCATGCCCTGCAGCTCTATCAGAAATGTTGACTTTTCTCCCAGGAAAACCCTTTTCGACAAATGAGGAAGAGGTATTCACAAAACCAATGGGTTGTTTCAGTAATTGACAACTAAGAATTAAAGGCACGGATGGGGATTGAACCCATGATCTTCGGTTTACGAGACCGACAACTTGCCACTTGGCCACCATGCCCTGCAGCTCTAATAGGAATTTAGATTTTTCTTGCAGGAAACCATTTTCAACAAATGACACAACTACTCACTAAACCAGTCGGTTGTTTCAGTAACTGACAACTAAGATTTAAAGGCACGGATGGGGGTTGAACCCATGATCTTCGGTTTACGAGACCGACGCCTTGCCACTTGGCCACCATGCCTTGCAGCTGTCAGAAACTTGGAGTGTTCTTGCTGGAAAACCCTTTTCAACAGATGACTCAGCTACTCACAAAACCTGGGTTCAGCAATTGACAACTACGAAAGGAAGGCACGGATGGGGGTTGAACCCATGATCTTCGGTTTACGAGACCGACGCCTTGCCACTTGGCCACCATGCCCTGCAGCTCTATCAGAAATGTTGACTTTTCTCCCAGGAAAACCCTTTTCGACAAATGAGGAAGAGGTATTCACAAAACCAATCGGTTGTTTCAGTAATTGACAACTAAGAATTAAAGGCACGGATGGGGATTGAACCCATGATCTTCGGTTTACGAGACCGACACCTTGCCACTTGGCCACCATGCCCTCCAGCTCTAATAGGAATTTAGATTTTTCTTGCAGGAAACCATTTTCAACAAATGACACAACTACTCACTAAACCAGTCGGTTGTTTCAGTAATTGACAACTAAGATTTAAAGGCACGGATGGGAGTTGAACCCATGATCTTCGGTTTACGAGACCGACGCCTTGCCACTTGGCCACCATGCCTTGCAGCTGTCAGAAACTTGGAGTGTTCTTGCTGGAAAACCCTTTTCAACAGATGACTCAGCTACTCACAAAACCTGGGTTCAGCAATTGACAACTACGAAAGGAAGGCACGGATGGGGGTTGAACCCATGATCTTCGGTTTACGAGACCGACGCCTTGCCACTTGGCCACCATGCCCTGCAGCTCTATCAGAAATGTTGACTTTTCTCCCAGGAAAACCCTTTTCGACAAATGAGGAAGAGGTATTCACAAAACCAATGGGTTGTTTCAGTAATTGACAACTAAGAATTAAAGGCACGGATGGGGATTGAACCCATGATCTTCGGTTTACGAGACCGACACCTTGCCACTTGGCCACCATGCCCTGCAGCTCTAATAGGAATTTAGATTTTTCTTGCAGGAAACCATTTTCAACAAATGACACAACTACTCACTAAACCAGTCGGTTGTTTCAGTAACTGACAACTAAGATTTAAAGGCACGGATGGGGGTTGAACCCATGATCTTCGGTTTACGAGACCGACGCCTTGCCACTTGGCCACCATGCCTTGCAGCTGTCAGAAACTTGGAGTGTTCTTGCTGGAAAACTCTTTTCAACAGATGACTCAGCTACTCACAAAACCTGGGTTCAGCAATTGACAACTACGAAAGGAAGGCACGGATGGGGGTTGAACCCATGATCTTCGGTTTACGAGACCGACGCCTTGCCACTTGGCCACCATGCCCTGCAGCTCTATCAGAAATGTTGACTTTTCTACCAGGAAAACCCTTTTCGACAAATGAAGAAGAGGTTTTCACAAAACCAAACGGTTGTTTCAGTAATTGACAACTAAGAATTAAAGGCACGGATGGGGATTGAACCCATGATCTTCGGTTTACGAGACCGACACCTTGCCACTTGGCCACCATGCCCTGCAGCTCTAATAGGAATTTAGATTTTTCTTGCAGGAAACCATTTTCAACAAATGACACAACTACTCACAAAACCAGTCGGTTGTTTCAGTAACTGACAACTAAGATTTAAAGGCACGGATGGGGGTTGAGCCCATGATCTTCGGTTTACGAGACCGACGCCTTGCCACTTGGCCACCATGCCTTGCAGCTGTCAGAAACTTGGAGTGTTCTTGCTGGAAAACTCTTTTCAACAGATGACTCAGCTACTCACAAAACCTGGGTTCAGCAATTGAAAACTACGAAAGGAAGGCACGGATGGGGGTTGAACCCATGATCTTCGGTTTACGAGACCGACGCCTTGCCACTTGACCACCATGCCCTGCAGCTCTATCAGAAATGTTGACTTTTCTCCCAGGAAAACCCTTTTCGACAAATGAAGAAGAGGTTTTCACAAAACCAAACGGTTGTTTCAGTAATTGACAACTAAGTATTAAAGGCACGGATGGGGATTGAACCCATGATCTTCGGTTTACGAGACCGACACCTTGCCACTTGGCCACCATGCCCTGCAGCTCTAATAGGAATTTAGATTTTTCTTGCAGGAAACCATTTTCAACAAATGACACAACTACTCACAAAACCAGTCGGTTGTTTCAGTAACTGACAACTAAGATTTAAAGGCACGGATGGGGATTGAACCCATGATCTTCGGTTTACGAGACCGACACCTTGCCACTTGGCCACCATGCCTTGCAGCTGTCAGAAACTTGGAGTGTTCTTGCTGGAAAACCCTTTTCAACAGATGACTCAGCTACTCACAAAACCTGGGTTCAGCAATTGACAACTGCAAAAGGAAGGCACGGATGGGGGTTGAACCCATGATCTTCGGTTTACGAGACCGACGCCTTGCCACTTGGCCACCATGTCCTGCAGCTCTATCAGAAATGTTGACTTTTCTCCCAGGAAAACCCTTTTCGACAAATGAGGAAGAGGTATTCACAAAACCAATCGGTTGTTTCAGTAATTGACAACTAAGAATTTAAGGCACGGATGGGGATTGAACCCATGATCTTCTGTTTACGAGACCGACGCCTTGCCACTTGGCCACCATGCCTTGCAGCTGTCAGAAACTTGGAGTGTTCTTGCTGGAAAACCCTTTTCAACAGACGACTGAGCTACTCACAAAACCTGGGTTCAGCAATTGACAACTACGAAAGGAAGGCACGGATGGGGGTTGAACCCATGATCTTCTGTTTACGAGACCGACGCCTTGCCTCTTGGCCACCATGCCCTGCAGCTCTATCAGAAATGTTGACTTTTCTCCCAGGAAAACCCTTTTCGACAAATGAGGAAGAGGTATTCACAAAACCAATCGGTTGTTTCAGTAATTGACAACTAAGAATTAAAGGCACGGATGGGGATTGAACCCATGATCTTCGGTTAACGAGACCGACACCTTGCCACTTGGCCACCATGCCCTGCAGCTCTAATAGGAATTTAGATTTTTCTTGCAGGAAACCATTTTCAACAAATGACACAGCTACTCACAAAACCAGTCGGTTGTTTCACTAATTGACAACTAAGATGTAAAGGCACGGATGGGGGTTGAACCCATAATCTTCGGTTTACGAGACTGACGCCTTGCCACTTGGCCACCATGCCTTGCAGCTGTCAGAAACTTGGAGTGTTCTTGCTGGAAAACTCTTTTCAACAGATGACTCAGCTACTCACAAACCCTGGGTTCAGCAATTGACAACTACGAAAGGAAGGCACGGATGGGGGTTGAACCCATGATCTTCTGTTTACGAGACCGACGCCTTGCCACTTGGCCACCATGCCCTGCAGCTCTATCAGAAATGTTGACTTTTCTCCCAGGAAAACCCTTTTCGACAAATGAGGAAGAGGTATTCACAAAACCAATGGGTTGTTTCAGTAATTGACAACTAAGAATTAAAGGCACGGATGGGGATTGAACCCATGATCTTCGGTTTACGAGACCGACACCTTGCCACTTGGCCACCATGCCCTGCAGCTCTAATAGGAATTTAGATTTTTCTTGCAGGAAACCATTTTCAACAAATGACACAACTACTCACTAAACCAGTCGGTTGTTTCAGTAACTGACAACTAAGATTTAAAGGCACGGATGGGGGTTGAACCCATGATCTTCGGTTTACGAGACCGACGCCTTGCCACTTGGCCACCATGCCTTGCAGCTGTCAGAAACTTGGAGTGTTCTTGCTGGAAAACCCTTTTCAACAGATGACTCAGCTACTCACAAAACCTGGGTTCAGCAATTGACAACTACGAAAGGAAGGCACGGATGGGGGTTGAACCCATGATCTTCGGTTTACGAGACCGACGCCTTGCCACTTGGCCACCATGCCCTGCAGCTCTATCAGAAATGTTGACTTTTCTCCCAGGAAAACCCTTTTCGACAAATGAGGAAGAGGTATTCACAAAACCAATCGGTTGTTTCAGTAATTGACAACTAAGAATTAAAGGCACGGATGGGGATTGAACCCATGATCTTCGGTTTACGAGACCGACACCTTGCCACTTGGCCACCATGCCCTGCAGCTCTAATAGGAATTTAGATTTTTCTTGCAGGAAACCATTTTCAACAAATGACACAACTACTCACTAAACCAGTCGGTTGTTTCAGTAATTGACAACTAAGATTTAAAGGCACGGATGGGAGTTGAACCCATGATCTTCGGTTTACGAGACCGACGCCTTGCCACTTGGCCACCATGCCTTGCAGCTGTCAGAAACTTGGAGTGTTCTTGCTGGAAAACCCTTTTCAACAGATGACTCAGCTACTCACAAAACCTGGGTTCAGCAATTGACAACTACGAAAGGAAGGCACGGATGGGGGTTGAACCCATGATCTTCGGTTTACGAGACCGACGCCTTGCCACTTGGCCACCATGCCCTGCAGCTCTATCAGAAATGTTGACTTTTCTCCCAGGAAAACCCTTTTCGACAAATGAGGAAGAGGTATTCACAAAACCAATGGGTTGTTTCAGTAATTGACAACTAAGAATTAAAGGCACGGATGGGGATTGAACCCATGATCTTCGGTTTACGAGACCGACACCTTGCCACTTGGCCACCATGCCCTGCAGCTCTAATAGGAATTTAGATTTTTCTTGCAGGAAACCATTTTCAACAAATGACACAACTACTCACTAAACCAGTCGGTTGTTTCAGTAACTGACAACTAAGATTTAAAGGCACGGATGGGGGTTGAACCCATGATCTTCGGTTTACGAGACCGACGCCTTGCCACTTGGCCACCATGCCTTGCAGCTGTCAGAAACTTGGAGTGTTCTTGCTGGAAAACCCTTTTCAACAGATGACTCAGCTACTCACAAAACCTGGGTTCAGCAATTGACAACTACGAAAGGAAGGCACGGATGGGGGTTGAACCCATGATCTTCGGTTTACGAGACCGACGCCTTGCCACTTGGCCACCATGCCCTGCAGCTCTATCAGAAATGTTGACTTTTCTCCCAGGAAAACCCTTTTCGACAAATGAGGAAGAGGTATTCACAAAACCAATCGGTTGTTTCAGTAATTGACAACTAAGAATTAAAGGCACGGATGGGGATTGAACCCATGATCTTCGGTTTACGAGACCGACACCTTGCCACTTGGCCACCATGCCCTCCAGCTCTAATAGGAATTTAGATTTTTCTTGCAGGAAACCATTTTCAACAAATGACACAACTACTCACTAAACCAGTCGGTTGTTTCAGTAATTGACAACTAAGATTTAAAGGCACGGATGGGAGTTGAACCCATGATCTTCGGTTTACGAGACCGACGCCTTGCCACTTGGCCACCATGCCTTGCAGCTGTCAGAAACTTGGAGTGTTCTTGCTGGAAAACCCTTTTCAACAGATGACTCAGCTACTCACAAAACCTGGGTTCAGCAATTGACAACTACGAAAGGAAGGCACGGATGGGGGTTGAACCCATGATCTTCGGTTTACGAGACCGACGCCTTGCCACTTGGCCACCATGCCCTGCAGCTCTATCAGAAATGTTGACTTTTCTCCCAGGAAAACCCTTTTCGACAAATGAGGAAGAGGTATTCACAAAACCAATGGGTTGTTTCAGTAATTGACAACTAAGAATTAAAGGCACGGATGGGGATTGAACCCATGATCTTCGGTTTACGAGACCGACACCTTGCCACTTGGCCACCATGCCCTGCAGCTCTAATAGGAATTTAGATTTTTCTTGCAGGAAACCATTTTCAACAAATGACACAACTACTCACTAAACCAGTCGGTTGTTTCAGTAACTGACAACTAAGATTTAAAGGCACGGATGGGGGTTGAACCCATGATCTTCGGTTTACGAGACCGACGCCTTGCCACTTGGCCACCATGCCTTGCAGCTGTCAGAAACTTGGAGTGTTCTTGCTGGAAAACTCTTTTCAACAGATGACTCAGCTACTCACAAAACCTGGGTTCAGCAATTGACAACTACGAAAGGAAGGCACGGATGGGGGTTGAACCCATGATCTTCGGTTTACGAGACCGACGCCTTGCCACTTGGCCACCATGCCCTGCAGCTCTATCAGAAATGTTGACTTTTCTACCAGGAAAACCCTTTTCGACAAATGAAGAAGAGGTTTTCACAAAACCAAACGGTTGTTTCAGTAATTGACAACTAAGAATTAAAGGCACGGATGGGGATTGAACCCATGATCTTCGGTTTACGAGACCGACACCTTGCCACTTGGCCACCATGCCCTGCAGCTCTAATAGGAATTTAGATTTTTCTTGCAGGAAACCATTTTCAACAAATGACACAACTACTCACAAAACCAGTCGGTTGTTTCAGTAACTGACAACTAAGATTTAAAGGCACGGATGGGGGTTGAGCCCATGATCTTCGGTTTACGAGACCGACGCCTTGCCACTTGGCCACCATGCCTTGCAGCTGTCAGAAACTTGGAGTGTTCTTGCTGGAAAACTCTTTTCAACAGATGACTCAGCTACTCACAAAACCTGGGTTCAGCAATTGAAAACTACGAAAGGAAGGCACGGATGGGGGTTGAACCCATGATCTTCGGTTTACGAGACCGACGCCTTGCCACTTGACCACCATGCCCTGCAGCTCTATCAGAAATGTTGACTTTTCTCCCAGGAAAACCCTTTTCGACAAATGAAGAAGAGGTTTTCACAAAACCAAACGGTTGTTTCAGTAATTGACAACTAAGTATTAAAGGCACGGATGGGGATTGAACCCATGATCTTCGGTTTACGAGACCGACACCTTGCCACTTGGCCACCATGCCCTGCAGCTCTAATAGGAATTTAGATTTTTCTTGCAGGAAACCATTTTCAACAAATGACACAACTACTCACAAAACCAGTCGGTTGTTTCAGTAACTGACAACTAAGATTTAAAGGCACGGATGGGGATTGAACCCATGATCTTCGGTTTACGAGACCGACACCTTGCCACTTGGCCACCATGCCTTGCAGCTGTCAGAAACTTGGAGTGTTCTTGCTGGAAAACCCTTTTCAACAGATGACTCAGCTACTCACAAAACCTGGGTTCAGCAATTGACAACTGCAAAAGGAAGGCACGGATGGGGGTTGAACCCATGATCTTCGGTTTACGAGACCGACGCCTTGCCACTTGGCCACCATGTCCTGCAGCTCTATCAGAAATGTTGACTTTTCTCCCAGGAAAACCCTTTTCGACAAATGAGGAAGAGGTATTCACAAAACCAATCGGTTGTTTCAGTAATTGACAACTAAGAATTTAAGGCACGGATGGGGATTGAACCCATGATCTTCTGTTTACGAGACCGACGCCTTGCCACTTGGCCACCATGCCTTGCAGCTGTCAGAAACTTGGAGTGTTCTTGCTGGAAAACCCTTTTCAACAGACGACTGAGCTACTCACAAAACCTGGGTTCAGCAATTGACAACTACGAAAGGAAGGCACGGATGGGGGTTGAACCCATGATCTTCTGTTTACGAGACCGACGCCTTGCCTCTTGGCCACCATGCCCTGCAGCTCTATCAGAAATGTTGACTTTTCTCCCAGGAAAACCCTTTTCGACAAATGAGGAAGAGGTATTCACAAAACCAATCGGTTGTTTCAGTAATTGACAACTAAGAATTAAAGGCACGGATGGGGATTGAACCCATGATCTTCGGTTAACGAGACCGACACCTTGCCACTTGGCCACCATGCCCTGCAGCTCTAATAGGAATTTAGATTTTTCTTGCAGGAAACCATTTTCAACAAATGACACAGCTACTCACAAAACCAGTCGGTTGTTTCACTAATTGACAACTAAGATGTAAAGGCACGGATGGGGGTTGAACCCATAATCTTCGGTTTACGAGACTGACGCCTTGCCACTTGGCCACCATGCCTTGCAGCTGTCAGAAACTTGGAGTGTTCTTGCTGGAAAACTCTTTTCAACAGATGACTCAGCTACTCACAAACCCTGGGTTCAGCAATTGACAACTACGAAAGGAAGGCACGGATGGGGGTTGAACCCATGATCTTCTGTTTACGAGACCGACGCCTTGCCACTTGGCCACCATGCCCTGCAGCTCTATCAGAAATGTTGACTTTTCTCCCAGGAAAACCCTTTTCGACAAATGAGGAAGAGGTATTCACAAAACCAATGGGTTGTTTCAGTAATTGACAACTAAGAATTAAAGGCACGGATGGGGATTGAACCCATGATCTTCGGTTTACGAGACCGACACCTTGCCACTTGGCCACCATGCCCTGCAGCTCTAATAGGAATTTAGATTTTTCTTGCAGGAAACCATTTTCAACAAATGACACAACTACTCACTAAACCAGTCGGTTGTTTCAGTAACTGACAACTAAGATTTAAAGGCACGGATGGGGGTTGAACCCATGATCTTCGGTTTACGAGACCGACGCCTTGCCACTTGGCCACCATGCCTTGCAGCTGTCAGAAACTTGGAGTGTTCTTGCTGGAAAACCCTTTTCAACAGATGACTCAGCTACTCACAAAACCTGGGTTCAGCAATTGACAACTACGAAAGGAAGGCACGGATGGGGGTTGAACCCATGATCTTCGGTTTACGAGACCGACGCCTTGCCACTTGGCCACCATGCCCTGCAGCTCTATCAGAAATGTTGACTTTTCTCCCAGGAAAACCCTTTTCGACAAATGAGGAAGAGGTATTCACAAAACCAATCGGTTGTTTCAGTAATTGACAACTAAGAATTAAAGGCACGGATGGGGATTGAACCCATGATCTTCGGTTTACGAGACCGACACCTTGCCACTTGGCCACCATGCCCTGCAGCTCTAATAGGAATTTAGATTTTTCTTGCAGGAAACCATTTTCAACAAATGACACAACTACTCACTAAACCAGTCGGTTGTTTCAGTAATTGACAACTAAGATTTAAAGGCACGGATGGGAGTTGAACCCATGATCTTCGGTTTACGAGACCGACGCCTTGCCACTTGGCCACCATGCCTTGCAGCTGTCAGAAACTTGGAGTGTTCTTGCTGGAAAACCCTTTTCAACAGATGACTCAGCTACTCACAAAACCTGGGTTCAGCAATTGACAACTACGAAAGGAAGGCACGGATGGGGGTTGAACCCATGATCTTCGGTTTACGAGACCGACGCCTTGCCACTTGGCCACCATGCCCTGCAGCTCTATCAGAAATGTTGACTTTTCTCCCAGGAAAACCCTTTTCGACAAATGAGGAAGAGGTATTCACAAAACCAATGGGTTGTTTCAGTAATTGACAACTAAGAATTAAAGGCACGGATGGGGATTGAACCCATGATCTTCGGTTTACGAGACCGACACCTTGCCACTTGGCCACCATGCCCTGCAGCTCTAATAGGAATTTAGATTTTTCTTGCAGGAAACCATTTTCAACAAATGACACAACTACTCACTAAACCAGTCGGTTGTTTCAGTAACTGACAACTAAGATTTAAAGGCACGGATGGGGGTTGAACCCATGATCTTCGGTTTACGAGACCGACGCCTTGCCACTTGGCCACCATGCCTTGCAGCTGTCAGAAACTTGGAGTGTTCTTGCTGGAAAACCCTTTTCAACAGATGACTCAGCTACTCACAAAACCTGGGTTCAGCAATTGACAACTACGAAAGGAAGGCACGGATGGGGGTTGAACCCATGATCTTCGGTTTACGAGACCGACGCCTTGCCACTTGGCCACCATGCCTTGCAGCTGTCAGAAACTTGGAGTGTTCTTGCTGGAAAACCCTTTTCAACAGATGACTCAGCTACTCACAAAACCTGGGTTCAGCAATTGACAACTACGAAAGGAAGGCACGGATGGGGGTTGAACCCATGATCTTCGGTTTACGAGACCGACGCCTTGCCACTTGGCCACCATGCCTTGCAGCTGTCAGAAACTTGGAGTGTTCTTGCTGGAAAACCCTTTTCAACAGATGACTCAGCTACTCACAAAACCTGGGTTCAGCAATTGACAACTACGAAAGGAAGGCACGGATGGGGGTTGAACCCATGATCTTCTGTTTACGAGACCGACGCCTTGCCACTTGGCCACCATGCCCTGCAGCTCTATCAGAAATGTTGACTTTTCTCCCAGGAAAACCCTTTTCGACAAATGAGGAAGAGGTATTCACAAAACCAATCGGTTGTTTCAGTAATTGACAACTAAGAATTAAAGGCACGGATGGGGATTGAACCCATGATCTTCGGTTTACGAGACCGACACCTTGCCACTTGGCCACCATGCCCTGCAGCTCTAATAGGAATTTAGATTTTTCTTGCAGGAAACCATTTTCAACAAATGACACAACTACTCACTAAACCAGTCGGTTGTTTCATTAACTGACAACTAAGATTTAAAGGCACGGATGGGGGTTGAACCCATGATCTTCGGTTTACGAGACCGACGCCTTGCCACTTGGCCACCATGCCTTGCAGCTGTCAGAAACTTGGAGTGTTCTTGCTGGAAAACCCTTTTCAACAGATGACTCAGCTACTCACAAAACCTGGGTTCAGCAATTGACAACTACGAAAGGAAGGCACGGATGGCGGTTGAACCCATGATCTTCGGTTTACGAGACCGACGCCTTGCCACTTGGCCACCATGCCTTGCAGCTGTCAGAAACTTGGAGTGTTCTTGCTGGAAAACCTTTTTCAACAGATGACTCAGCTACTCACAAAACCTGGGTTCAGCAATTGACAACTACGAAAGGAAGGCACGGATGGGGGTTGAACCCATGATCTTCGGTTTACGAGACCGACGCCTTGCCACTTGGCCACCATGCCTTGCAGTTGTCAGAAACTTGGAGTGTTCTTGCTGGAAAACCCTTTTCAACAGATGACTCAGCTGCTCACAAAACCTGGGTTCAGCAATTGACAACTACGAAAGGAAGGCACGGATGGGGGTTGAACCCATGATCTTCTGTTTACGAGACCGACGCCTTGCCTCTTGGCCACCATGCCCTGCAGCTCTATCAGAAATGTTGACTTTTCTCCCAGGAAAACCCTTTTCGACAAATGAGGAAGAGGTATTCACAAAACCAATCGGTTGTTTCAGTAATTGACAACTAAGAATTAAAGGCACGGATGGGGATTGAACCCATGATCTTCAGTTTACGAGACCGACACCTTGCCACTTGGCCACCATGCCCTGCAGCTCTAATAGGAATTTAGATTTTTCTTGCAGGAAACCATTTTCAACAAATGACACAACTACTCACTAAACCAGTCGGTTGTTTCAGTAACTGACAACTAAGATGTAAAGGCACGGATGGGGGTTGAACCCATGATCTTCGGTTTACGAGACCGACGCCTTGCCACTTGGCCACCATGCCCTTGCAGCTGTCAGAAACTTGGAGTGTTCTTGCTGGAAAAAACCCTTTTCAACAGATGACTCAGCTACTCACAAAACCTGGGTTCAGCAATTGACAACTACGAAAGGAAGGCACGGATGGGGGTTGAACCCATGATCTTCGGTTTACGAGACCGACGCCTTGCCACTTGGCCACCATGCCTTGCAGCTGTCAGAAACTTGGAGTGTTCTTGCTGGAAAACCCTTTTCAACAGATGACTCAGCTACTCACAAAACCTGGGTTCAGCAATTGACAACTACGAAAGGAAGGCACGGATGGGGGTTGAACCCATGATCTTCGGTTTACGAGACCGACGCCTTGCCACTTGGCCACCATGCCTTGCAGCTGTCAGAAACTTGGAGTGTTCTTGCTGGAAAACCCTTTTCAACAGATGACTCAGCTACTCACAAAACCTGGGTTCAGCAATTGACAACTACGAAAGGAAGGCACGGATGGCGGTTGAACCCATGATCTTCGGTTTACGAGACCGACGCCTTGCCACTTGGCCACCATGCCTTGCAGCTGTCAGAAACTTGGAGTGTTCTTGCTGGAAAACCTTTTTCAACAGATGACTCAGCTACTCACAAAACCTGGGTTCAGCAATTGACAACTACGAAAGGAAGGCACGGATGGGGGTTGAACCCATGATCTTCGGTTTACGAGACCGACGCCTTGCCACTTGGCCACCATGCCTTGCAGTTGTCAGAAACTTGGAGTGTTCTTGCTGGAAAACCCTTTTCAACAGATGACTCAGCTGCTCACAAAACCTGGGTTCAGCAATTGACAACTACGAAAGGAAGGCACGGATGGGGGTTGAACCCATGATCTTCTGTTTACGAGACCGACGCCTTGCCTCTTGGCCACCATGCCCTGCAGCTCTATCAGAAATGTTGACTTTTCTCCCAGGAAAACCCTTTTCGACAAATGAGGAAGAGGTATTCACAAAACCAATCGGTTGTTTCAGTAATTGACAACTAAGAATTAAAGGCACGGATGGGGATTGAACCCATGATCTTCAGTTTACGAGACCGACACCTTGCCACTTGGCCACCATGCCCTGCAGCTCTAATAGGAATTTAGATTTTTCTTGCAGGAAACCATTTTCAACAAATGACACAACTACTCACTAAACCAGTCGGTTGTTTCAGTAACTGACAACTAAGATGTAAAGGCACGGATGGGGGTTGAACCCATGATCTTCGGTTTACGAGACCGACGCCTTGCCACTTGGCCACCATGCCCTTGCAGCTGTCAGAAACTTGGAGTGTTCTTGCTGGAAAAAACCCTTTTCAACAGATGACTCAGCTACTCACAAAACCTGGGTTCAGCAATTGACAACTACGAAAGGAAGGCACGGATGGGGGTTGAACCCATGATCTTCGGTTTACGAGACCTACGCCTTGCCTCTTGGCCACCATGCCCTGCAGCTCTATCAGAAATGTTGACTTTTCTCCCAGGAAAACCCTTTTCGACAAATGAGGAAGAGGTATTCACAAAACCAATCGGTTGTTTCAGTAATTGACAACTAAGAATTAAAGGCACGGATGGGGATTGAACCCATGATCTTCGGTTTACGAGACCGACACCTTGCCACTTGGCCACCATGCCTTGCAGCTGTCAGAAACTTGGAGTGTTCTTGCTGGAAAACCCTTTTCAACAGATGACTGAGCTACTCACAAAACCTGGGTTCAGCAATTGACAACTGCAAAAGGAAGGCACGGATGGGGGTTGAACCCATGATCTTCGGTTTACGAGACCGACGCCTTGCCACTTGGCCACCATGCCCTGCAGCTCTATCAGAAATGTTGACTTTTCTCCCAGGAAAACCCTTTTCGACAAATGAGGAAGAGGTATTCACAAAACCAATCGGTTGTTTCAGTAATTGACAACTAAGAATTTAAGGCACGGATGGGGATTGAACCCATGATCTTCGGTTTACGAGACCGACGCCTTGCCACTTGGCCACCATGCCTTGCAGCTGTCAGAAACTTGGAGTGTTCTTGCTGGAAAACCCTTTTCAACAGACGACTGAGCTACTCACAAAACCTGGGTTCAGCAATTGACAACTACGAAAGGAAGGCACGGATGGGGGTTGAACCCATGATCTTCTGTTTACGAGACCGACGCCTTGCCTCTTGGCCACCATGCCCTGCAGCTCTATCAGAAATGTTGACTTTTCTCCCAGGAAAACCCTTTTCGACAAATGAGGAAGAGGTATTCACAAAACCAATCGGTTGTTTCAGTAATTGACAACTAAGAATTAAAGGCACGGATGGGGATTGAACCCATGATCTTCAGTTTACGAGACCGACACCTTCCCACTTGGCCACCATGCCCTGCAGCTCTAATAGGAATTTAGATTTTTCTTGCAGGAAACCATTTTCAACAAATGACACAACTACTCACTAAACCAGTCGGTTGTTTCAGTAACTGACAACTAAGATGTAAAGGCACGGATGGGGGTTGAACCCATGATCTTCGGTTTACGAGACCGACGCCTTGCCACTTGGCCACCATGCCCTTGCAGCTGTCAGAAACTTGGAGTGTTCTTGCTGGAAAAAACCCTTTTCAACAGATGACTCAGCTTCTCACAAAACCTGGGTTCAGCAATTGACAACTACGAAAGGAAGGCACGGATGGGGGTTGAACCCATGATCTTCGGTTTACGAGACCGACGCCTTGCCACTTGGCCACCATGCCTTGCAGTTGTCAGAAACTTGGAGTGTTCTTGCTGGAAAACCCTTTTCAACAGATGACTCAGCTGCTCACAAAACCTGGGTTCAGCAATTGACAACTACGAAAGGAAGGCACGGATGGGGGTTGAACCCATGATCTTCTGTTTACGAGACCGACGCCTTGCCTCTTGGCCACCATGCCCTGCAGCTCTATCAGAAATGTTGACTTTTCTCCCAGGAAAACCCTTTTCGACAAATGAGGAAGAGGTATTCACAAAACCAATCGGTTGTTTCAGTAATTGACAACTAAGAATTAAAGGCACGGATGGGGATTGAACCCATGATCTTCAGTTTACGAGACCGACACCTTGCCACTTGGCCACCATGCCCTGCAGCTCTAATAGGAATTTAGATTTTTCTTGCAGGAAACCATTTTCAACAAATGACACAACTACTCACTAAACCAGTCGGTTGTTTCAGTAACTGACAACTAAGATGTAAAGGCACGGATGGGGGTTGAACCCATGATCTTCGGTTTACGAGACCGACGCCTTGCCACTTGGCCACCATGCCCTTGCAGCTGTCAGAAACTTGGAGTGTTCTTGCTGGAAAAAACCCTTTTCAACAGATGACTCAGCTACTCACAAAACCTGGGTTCAGCAATTGACAACTACGAAAGGAAGGCACGGATGGGGGTTGAACCCATGATCTTCGGTTTACGAGACCTACGCCTTGCCTCTTGGCCACCATGCCCTGCAGCTCTATCAGAAATGTTGACTTTTCTCCCAGGAAAACCCTTTTCGACAAATGAGGAAGAGGTATTCACAAAACCAATCGGTTGTTTCAGTAATTGACAACTAAGAATTAAAGGCACGGATGGGGATTGAACCCATGATCTTCGGTTTACGAGACCGACACCTTGCCACTTGGCCACCATGCCTTGCAGCTGTCAGAAACTTGGAGTGTTCTTGCTGGAAAACCCTTTTCAACAGATGACTGAGCTACTCACAAAACCTGGGTTCAGCAATTGACAACTGCAAAAGGAAGGCACGGATGGGGGTTGAACCCATGATCTTCGGTTTACGAGACCGACGCCTTGCCACTTGGCCACCATGCCCTGCAGCTCTATCAGAAATGTTGACTTTTCTCCCAGGAAAACCCTTTTCGACAAATGAGGAAGAGGTATTCACAAAACCAATCGGTTGTTTCAGTAATTGACAACTAAGAATTTAAGGCACGGATGGGGATTGAACCCATGATCTTCGGTTTACGAGACCGACGCCTTGCCACTTGGCCACCATGCCTTGCAGCTGTCAGAAACTTGGAGTGTTCTTGCTGGAAAACCCTTTTCAACAGACGACTGAGCTACTCACAAAACCTGGGTTCAGCAATTGACAACTACGAAAGGAAGGCACGGATGGGGGTTGAACCCATGATCTTCTGTTTACGAGACCGACGCCTTGCCTCTTGGCCACCATGCCCTGCAGCTCTATCAGAAATGTTGACTTTTCTCCCAGGAAAACCCTTTTCGACAAATGAGGAAGAGGTATTCACAAAACCAATCGGTTGTTTCAGTAATTGACAACTAAGAATTAAAGGCACGGATGGGGATTGAACCCATGATCTTCAGTTTACGAGACCGACACCTTCCCACTTGGCCACCATGCCCTGCAGCTCTAATAGGAATTTAGATTTTTCTTGCAGGAAACCATTTTCAACAAATGACACAACTACTCACTAAACCAGTCGGTTGTTTCAGTAACTGACAACTAAGATGTAAAGGCACGGATGGGGGTTGAACCCATGATCTTCGGTTTACGAGACCGACGCCTTGCCACTTGGCCACCATGCCCTTGCAGCTGTCAGAAACTTGGAGTGTTCTTGCTGGAAAAAACCCTTTTCAACAGATGACTCAGCTTCTCACAAAACCTGGGTTCAGCAATTGACAACTACGAAAGGAAGGCACGGATGGGGGTTGAACCCATGATCTTCGGTTTACGAGACCGACGCCTTGCCTCTTGGCCACCATGCCCTGCAGCTCTATCAGAAATGTTGACTTTTCTCCCAGGAAAACCCTTTTCGACAAATGAGGAAGAGGTATTCACAAAACCAATCGGTTGTTTCAGTAATTGACAACTAAGAATTAAAGGCACGGATGGGGATTGAACCCATGATCTTCGGTTTACGAGACCGACACCTTGCCACTTGGCCACCATGCCTTGCAGCTGTCAGAAACTTGGAGTGTTCTTGCTGGAAAACCCTTTTCAACAGATGACTGAGCTACTCACAAAACCTGGGTTCAGCAATTGACAACTGCAAAAGGAAGGCACGGATGGGGGTTGAACCCATGATCTTCGGTTTACGAGACCGACGCCTTGCCACTTGGCCACCATGCCCTGCAGCTCTATCAGAAATGTTGACTTTTCTCCCAGGAAAACCCTTTTCGACAAATGAGGAAGAGGTATTCACAAAACCAATCGGTTATTTCAGTAATTGACAACTAAGAATTTAAGGCACGGATGGGGATTGAACCCATGATCTTCGGTTTACGAGACCGACGCCTTGCCACTTGGCCACCATGCCTTGCAGCTGTCAGAAACTTGGAGTGTTCTTGCTGGAAAACCCTTTTCAACAGACGACTGAGCTACTCACAAAACCTGGGTTCAGCAATTGACAACTACGAAAGGAAGGCACGGATGGGGGTTGAACCCATGATCTTCTGTTTACGAGACCGACGCCTTGCCTCTTGGCCACCATGCCCTGCAGCTCTATCAGAAATGTTGACTTTTCTCCCAGGAAAACCCTTTTCGACAAATGAGGAAGAGGTATTCACAAAACCAATCGGTTGTTTCAGTAATTGACAACTAAGAATTAAAGGCACGGATGGGGATTGAACCCATGATCTTCAGTTTACGAGACCGACACCTTCCCACTTGGCCACCATGCCCTGCAGCTCTAATAGGAATTTAGATTTTTCTTGCAGGAAACCATTTTCAACAAATGACACAACTACTCACTAAACCAGTCGGTTGTTTCAGTAACTGACAACTAAGATGTAAAGGCACGGATGGGGGTTGAACCCATGATCTTTGGTTTACGAGACCGACGCCTTGCCACTTGGCCACCATGCCCTTGCAGCTGTCAGAAACTTGGAGTGTTCTTGCTGGAAAAAACCCTTTTCAACAGATGACTCAGCTTCTCACAAAACCTGGGTTCAGCAATTGACAACTACGAAAGGAAGGCACGGATGGGGGTTGAACCCATGATCTTCGGTTTACGAGACCGACGCCTTGCCTCTTGGCCACCATGCCCTGCAGCTCTATCAGAAATGTTGACTTTTCTCCCAGGAAAACCCTTTTCGACAAATGAGGAAGAGGTATTCACAAAACCAATCGGTTGTTTCAGTAATTGACAACTAAGAATTAAAGGCACGGATGGGGATTGAACCCATGATCTTCGGTTTACGAGACCGACACCTTGCCACTTGGCCACCATGCCTTGCAGCTGTCAGAAACTTGGAGTGTTCTTGCTGGAAAACCCTTTTCAACAGATGACTGAGCTGCTCACAAAACCTGGGGTCAGCAATTGACAACTACGAAAGGAAGGCACGGATGGGGGTTGAACCCATGATCTTCGGTTTACGAGACCGACGCCTTGCCTCTTGGCCACCATGCCCTGCAGCTCTATCAGAAATGTTGACTTTTCTCCCAGGAAAACCCTTTTCGACAAATGAGGAAGAGGTATTCACAAAACCAATCGGTTGTTTCAGTAATTGACAACTAAGAATTAAAGGCACGGATGGGGATTGAACCCATGATCTTCGGTTTACGAGACCGACACCTTGCCACTTGGCCACCATGCCTTGCAGCTGTCAGAAACTTGGAGTGTTCTTGCTGGAAAACCCTTTTCAACAGATGACTGAGCTGCTCACAAAACCTGGGGTCAGCAATTGACAACTACGAAAGGAAGGCACGGATGGGGGTTGAACCCATGATCTTCTGTTTACGAGACCGACGCCTTGCCTCTTGGCCACCATGCCCTGCAGCTCTATCAGAAATGTTGACTTTTCTCCCAGGAAAACCCTTTTCGACAAATGAGGAAGAGGTATTCACAAAACCAATCGGTTGTTTCAGTAATTGACAACTAAGAATTAAAGGCACGGATGGGGATTGAACCCATGATCTTCAGTTTACGAGACCGACACCTTCCCACTTGGCCACCATGCCCTGCAGCTCTAATAGGAATTTAGATTTTTCTTGCAGGAAACCATTTTCAACAAATGACACAACTACTCACTAAACCAGTCGGTTGTTTCAGTAACTGACAACTAAGATGTAAAGGCACGGATGGGGGTTGAACCCATGATCTTCGGTTTACGAGACCGACGCCTTGCCACTTGGCCACCATGCCCTTGCAGCTGTCAGAAACTTGGAGTGTTCTTGCTGGAAAAAACCCTTTTCAACAGATGACTCAGCTTCTCACAAAACCTGGGTTCAGCAATTGACAACTACGAAAGGAAGGCACGGATGGGGGTTGAACCCATGATCTTCGGTTTACGAGACCGACGCCTTGCCTCTTGGCCACCATGCCCTGCAGCTCTATCAGAAATGTTGACTTTTCTCCCAGGAAAACCCTTTTCGACAAATGAGGAAGAGGTATTCACAAAACCAATCGGTTGTTTCAGTAATTGACAACTAAGAATTAAAGGCACGGATGGGGATTGAACCCATGATCTTCGGTTTACGAGACCGACACCTTGCCACTTGGCCACCATGCCTTGCAGCTGTCAGAAACTTGGAGTGTTCTTGCTGGAAAACCCTTTTCAACAGATGACTGAGCTACTCACAAAACCTGGGTTCAGCAATTGACAACTGCAAAAGGAAGGCACGGATGGGGGTTGAACCCATGATCTTCGGTTTACGAGACCGACGCCTTGCCACTTGGCCACCATGCCCTGCAGCTCTATCAGAAATGTTGACTTTTCTCCCAGGAAAACCCTTTTCGACAAATGAGGAAGAGGTATTCACAAAACCAATCGGTTATTTCAGTAATTGACAACTAAGAATTTAAGGCACGGATGGGGATTGAACCCATGATCTTCGGTTTACGAGACCGACGCCTTGCCACTTGGCCACCATGCCTTGCAGCTGTCAGAAACTTGGAGTGTTCTTGCTGGAAAACCCTTTTCAACAGACGACTGAGCTACTCACAAAACCTGGGTTCAGCAATTGACAACTACGAAAGGAAGGCACGGATGGGGGTTGAACCCATGATCTTCTGTTTACGAGACCGACGCCTTGCCTCTTGGCCACCATGCCCTGCAGCTCTATCAGAAATGTTGACTTTTCTCCCAGGAAAACCCTTTTCGACAAATGAGGAAGAGGTATTCACAAAACCAATCGGTTGTTTCAGTAATTGACAACTAAGAATTAAAGGCACGGATGGGGATTGAACCCATGATCTTCAGTTTACGAGACCGACACCTTCCCACTTGGCCACCATGCCCTGCAGCTCTAATAGGAATTTAGATTTTTCTTGCAGGAAACCATTTTCAACAAATGACACAACTACTCACTAAACCAGTCGGTTGTTTCAGTAACTGACAACTAAGATGTAAAGGCACGGATGGGGGTTGAACCCATGATCTTTGGTTTACGAGACCGACGCCTTGCCACTTGGCCACCATGCCCTTGCAGCTGTCAGAAACTTGGAGTGTTCTTGCTGGAAAAAACCCTTTTCAACAGATGACTCAGCTTCTCACAAAACCTGGGTTCAGCAATTGACAACTACGAAAGGAAGGCACGGATGGGGGTTGAACCCATGATCTTCGGTTTACGAGACCGACGCCTTGCCTCTTGGCCACCATGCCCTGCAGCTCTATCAGAAATGTTGACTTTTCTCCCAGGAAAACCCTTTTCGACAAATGAGGAAGAGGTATTCACAAAACCAATCGGTTGTTTCAGTAATTGACAACTAAGAATTAAAGGCACGGATGGGGATTGAACCCATGATCTTCGGTTTACGAGACCGACACCTTGCCACTTGGCCACCATGCCTTGCAGCTGTCAGAAACTTGGAGTGTTCTTGCTGGAAAACCCTTTTCAACAGATGACTGAGCTGCTCACAAAACCTGGGGTCAGCAATTGACAACTACGAAAGGAAGGCACGGATGGGGGTTGAACCCATGATCTTCGGTTTACGAGACCGACGCCTTGCCTCTTGGCCACCATGCCCTGCAGCTCTATCAGAAATGTTGACTTTTCTCCCAGGAAAACCCTTTTCGACAAATGAGGAAGAGGTATTCACAAAACCAATCGGTTGTTTCAGTAATTGACAACTAAGAATTAAAGGCACGGATGGGGATTGAACCCATGATCTTCGGTTTACGAGACCGACACCTTGCCACTTGGCCACCATGCCTTGCAGCTGTCAGAAACTTGGAGTGTTCTTGCTGGAAAACCCTTTTCAACAGATGACTGAGCTGCTCACAAAACCTGGGGTCAGCAATTGACAACTACGAAAGGAAGGCACGGATGGGGGTTGAACCCATGATCTTCTGTTTACGAGACCGACGCCTTGCCTCTTGGCCACCATGCCCTGCAGCTCTATCAGAAATGTTGACTTTTCTCCCAGGAAAACCCTTTTCGACAAATGAGGAAGAGGTATTCACAAAACCAATCGGTTGTTTCAGTAATTGACAACTAAGAATTAAAGGCACGGATGGGGATTGAACCCATGATCTTCAGTTTACGAGACCGACACCTTGCCACTTGGCCACCATGCCCTGCAGCTCTAATAGGAATTTAGATTTTTCTTGCAGGAAACCATTTTCAACAAATGACACAACTACTCACTAAACCAGTCGGTTGTTTCAGTAACTGACAACTAAGATGTAAAGGCACGGATGGGGGTTGAACCCATGATCTTCGGTTTACGAGACCGACGCCTTGCCACTTGGCCACCATGCCCTTGCAGCTGTCAGAAACTTGGAGTGTTCTTGCTGGAAAAAACCCTTTTCAACAGATGACTCAGCTACTCACAAAACCTGGGTTCAGCAATTGACAACTACGAAAGGAAGGCACGGATGGGGGTTGAACCCATGATCTTCGGTTTACGAGACCTACGCCTTGCCTCTTGGCCACCATGCCCTGCAGCTCTATCAGAAATGTTGACTTTTCTCCCAGGAAAACCCTTTTCGACAAATGAGGAAGAGGTATTCACAAAACCAATCGGTTGTTTCAGTAATTGACAACTAAGAATTAAAGGCACGGATGGGGATTGAACCCATGATCTTCGGTTTACGAGACCGACACCTTGCCACTTGGCCACCATGCCTTGCAGCTGTCAGAAACTTGGAGTGTTCTTGCTGGAAAACCCTTTTCAACAGATGACTGAGCTACTCACAAAACCTGGGTTCAGCAATTGACAACTGCAAAAGGAAGGCACGGATGGGGGTTGAACCCATGATCTTCGGTTTACGAGACCGACGCCTTGCCACTTGGCCACCATGCCCTGCAGCTCTATCAGAAATGTTGACTTTTCTCCCAGGAAAACCCTTTTCGACAAATGAGGAAGAGGTATTCACAAAACCAATCGGTTGTTTCAGTAATTGACAACTAAGAATTTAAGGCACGGATGGGGATTGAACCCATGATCTTCGGTTTACGAGACCGACGCCTTGCCACTTGGCCACCATGCCTTGCAGCTGTCAGAAACTTGGAGTGTTCTTGCTGGAAAACCCTTTTCAACAGACGACTGAGCTACTCACAAAACCTGGGTTCAGCAATTGACAACTACGAAAGGAAGGCACGGATGGGGGTTGAACCCATGATCTTCTGTTTACGAGACCGACGCCTTGCCTCTTGGCCACCATGCCCTGCAGCTCTATCAGAAATGTTGACTTTTCTCCCAGGAAAACCCTTTTCGACAAATGAGGAAGAGGTATTCACAAAACCAATCGGTTGTTTCAGTAATTGACAACTAAGAATTAAAGGCACGGATGGGGATTGAACCCATGATCTTCAGTTTACGAGACCGACACCTTCCCACTTGGCCACCATGCCCTGCAGCTCTAATAGGAATTTAGATTTTTCTTGCAGGAAACCATTTTCAACAAATGACACAACTACTCACTAAACCAGTCGGTTGTTTCAGTAACTGACAACTAAGATGTAAAGGCACGGATGGGGGTTGAACCCATGATCTTCGGTTTACGAGACCGACGCCTTGCCACTTGGCCACCATGCCCTTGCAGCTGTCAGAAACTTGGAGTGTTCTTGCTGGAAAAAACCCTTTTCAACAGATGACTCAGCTACTCACAAAACCTGGGTTCAGAAATTGACAACTACGAAAGGAAGGCACGGATGGGGGTTGAACCCATGATCTTCGGTTTACGAGACCTACGCCTTGCCTCTTGGCCACCATGCCCTGCAGCTCTATCAGAAATGTTGACTTTTCTCCCAGGAAAACCCTTTTCGACAAATGAGGAAGAGGTATTCACAAAACCAATCGGTTGTTTCAGTAATTGACAACTAAGAATTAAAGGCACGGATGGGGATTGAACCCATGATCTTCGGTTTACGAGACCGACACCTTGCCACTTGGCCACCATGCCTTGCAGCTGTCAGAAACTTGGAGTGTTCTTGCTGGAAAACCCTTTTCAACAGATGACTGAGCTACTCACAAAACCTGGGTTCAGCAATTGACAACTGCAAAAGGAAGGCACGGATGGGGGTTGAACCCATGATCTTCGGTTTACGAGACCGACGCCTTGCCACTTGGCCACCATGCCCTGCAGCTCTATCAGAAATGTTGACTTTTCTCCCAGGAAAACCCTTTTCGACAAATGAGGAAGAGGTATTCACAAAACCAATCGGTTATTTCAGTAATTGACAACTAAGAATTTAAGGCACGGATGGGGATTGAACCCATGATCTTCGGTTTACGAGACCGACGCCTTGCCACTTGGCCACCATGCCTTGCAGCTGTCAGAAACTTGGAGTGTTCTTGCTGGAAAACCCTTTTCAACAGACGACTGAGCTACTCACAAAACCTGGGTTCAGCAATTGACAACTACGAAAGGAAGGCACGGATGGGGGTTGAACCCATGATCTTCTGTTTACGAGACCGACGCCTTGCCTCTTGGCCACCATGCCCTGCAGCTCTATCAGAAATGTTGACTTTTCTCCCAGGAAAACCCTTTTCGACAAATGAGGAAGAGGTATTCACAAAACCAATCGGTTGTTTCAGTAATTGACAACTAAGAATTAAAGGCACGGATGGGGATTGAACCCATGATCTTCAGTTTACGAGACCGACACCTTCCCACTTGGCCACCATGCCCTGCAGCTCTAATAGGAATTTAGATTTTTCTTGCAGGAAACCATTTTCAACAAATGACACAACTACTCACTAAACCAGTCGGTTGTTTCAGTAACTGACAACTAAGATGTAAAGGCACGGATGGGGGTTGAACCCATGATCTTTGGTTTACGAGACCGACGCCTTGCCACTTGGCCACCATGCCCTTGCAGCTGTCAGAAACTTGGAGTGTTCTTGCTGGAAAAAACCCTTTTCAACAGATGACTCAGCTTCTCACAAAACCTGGGTTCAGCAATTGACAACTACGAAAGGAAGGCACGGATGGGGGTTGAACCCATGATCTTCGGTTTACGAGACCGACGCCTTGCCTCTTGGCCACCATGCCCTGCAGCTCTATCAGAAATGTTGACTTTTCTCCCAGGAAAACCCTTTTCGACAAATGAGGAAGAGGTATTCACAAAACCAATCGGTTGTTTCAGTAATTGACAACTAAGAATTAAAGGCACGGATGGGGATTGAACCCATGATCTTCGGTTTACGAGACCGACACCTTGCCACTTGGCCACCATGCCTTGCAGCTGTCAGAAACTTGGAGTGTTCTTGCTGGAAAACCCTTTTCAACAGATGACTGAGCTGCTCACAAAACCTGGGTTCAGCAATTGACAACTACGAAAGGAAGGCACGGATGGGGGTTGAACCCATGATCTTCTGTTTACGAGACCGACGCCTTGCCTCTTGGCCACCATGCCCTGCAGCTCTATCAGAAATGTTGACTTTTCTCCCAGGAAAACCCTTTTCGACAAATGAGGAAGAGGTATTCACAAAACCAATCGGTTGTTTCAGTAATTGACAACTAAGAATTAAAGGCACGGATGGGGATTGAACCCATGATCTTCAGTTTACGAGACCGACACCTTGCCACTTGGCCACCATGCCCTGCAGCTCTAATAGGAATTTAGATTTTTCTTGCAGGAAACCATTTTCAACAAATGACACAACTACTCACTAAACCAGTCGGTTGTTTCAGTAACTGACAACTAAGATGTAAAGGCACGGATGGGGGTTGAACCCATGATCTTCGGTTTACGAGACCGACGCCTTGCCACTTGGCCACCATGCCCTTGCAGCTGTCAGAAACTTGGAGTGTTCTTGCTGGAAAAAACCCTTTTCAACAGATGACTCAGCTACTCACAAAACCTGGGTTCAGCAATTGACAACTACGAAAGGAAGGCACGGATGGGGGTTGAACCCATGATCTTCGGTTTACGAGACCTACGCCTTGCCTCTTGGCCACCATGCCCTGCAGCTCTATCAGAAATGTTGACTTTTCTCCCAGGAAAACCCTTTTCGACAAATGAGGAAGAGGTATTCACAAAACCAATCGGTTGTTTCAGTAATTGACAACTAAGAATTAAAGGCACGGATGGGGATTGAACCCATGATCTTCGGTTTACGAGACCGACACCTTGCCACTTGGCCACCATGCCTTGCAGCTGTCAGAAACTTGGAGTGTTCTTGCTGGAAAACCCTTTTCAACAGATGACTGAGCTACTCACAAAACCTGGGTTCAGCAATTGACAACTGCAAAAGGAAGGCACGGATGGGGGTTGAACCCATGATCTTCGGTTTACGAGACCGACGCCTTGCCACTTGGCCACCATGCCCTGCAGCTCTATCAGAAATGTTGACTTTTCTCCCAGGAAAACCCTTTTCGACAAATGAGGAAGAGGTATTCACAAAACCAATCGGTTGTTTCAGTAATTGACAACTAAGAATTTAAGGCACGGATGGGGATTGAACCCATGATCTTCGGTTTACGAGACCGACGCCTTGCCACTTGGCCACCATGCCTTGCAGCTGTCAGAAACTTGGAGTGTTCTTGCTGGAAAACCCTTTTCAACAGACGACTGAGCTACTCACAAAACCTGGGTTCAGCAATTGACAACTACGAAAGGAAGGCACGGATGGGGGTTGAACCCATGATCTTCTGTTTACGAGACCGACGCCTTGCCTCTTGGCCACCATGCCCTGCAGCTCTATCAGAAATGTTGACTTTTCTCCCAGGAAAACCCTTTTCGACAAATGAGGAAGAGGTATTCACAAAACCAATCGGTTGTTTCAGTAATTGACAACTAAGAATTAAAGGCACGGATGGGGATTGAACCCATGATCTTCAGTTTACGAGACCGACACCTTCCCACTTGGCCACCATGCCCTGCAGCTCTAATAGGAATTTAGATTTTTCTTGCAGGAAACCATTTTCAACAAATGACACAACTACTCACTAAACCAGTCGGTTGTTTCAGTAACTGACAACTAAGATGTAAAGGCACGGATGGGGGTTGAACCCATGATCTTCGGTTTACGAGACCGACGCCTTGCCACTTGGCCACCATGCCCTTGCAGCTGTCAGAAACTTGGAGTGTTCTTGCTGGAAAAAACCCTTTTCAACAGATGACTCAGCTTCTCACAAAACCTGGGTTCAGCAATTGACAACTACGAAAGGAAGGCACGGATGGGGGTTGAACCCATGATCTTCGGTTTACGAGACCGACGCCTTGCCTCTTGGCCACCATGCCCTGCAGCTCTATCAGAAATGTTGACTTTTCTCCCAGGAAAACCCTTTTCGACAAATGAGGAAGAGGTATTCACAAAACCAATCGGTTGTTTCAGTAATTGACAACTAAGAATTAAAGGCACGGATGGGGATTGAACCCATGATCTTCGGTTTACGAGACCGACACCTTGCCACTTGGCCACCATGCCTTGCAGCTGTCAGAAACTTGGAGTGTTCTTGCTGGAAAACCCTTTTCAACAGATGACTGAGCTACTCACAAAACCTGGGTTCAGCAATTGACAACTGCAAAAGGAAGGCACGGATGGGGGTTGAACCCATGATCTTCGGTTTACGAGACCGACGCCTTGCCACTTGGCCACCATGCCCTGCAGCTCTATCAGAAATGTTGACTTTTCTCCCAGGAAAACCCTTTTCGACAAATGAGGAAGAGGTATTCACAAAACCAATCGGTTGTTTCAGTAATTGACAACTAAGAATTTAAGGCACGGATGGGGATTGAACCCATGATCTTCGGTTTACGAGACCGACGCCTTGCCACTTGGCCACCATGCCTTGCAGCTGTCAGAAACTTGGAGTGTTCTTGCTGGAAAACCCTTTTCAACAGACGACTGAGCTACTCACAAAACCTGGGTTCAGCAATTGACAACTACGAAAGGAAGGCACGGATGGGGGTTGAACCCATGATCTTCTGTTTACGAGACCGACGCCTTGCCTCTTGGCCACCATGCCCTGCAGCTCTATCAGAAATGTTGACTTTTCTCCCAGGAAAACCCTTTTCGACAAATGAGGAAGAGGTATTCACAAAACCAATCGGTTGTTTCAGTAATTGACAACTAAGAATTAAAGGCACGGATGGGGATTGAACCCATGATCTTCAGTTTACGAGACCGACACCTTCCCACTTGGCCACCATGCCCTGCAGCTCTAATAGGAATTTAGATTTTTCTTGCAGGAAACCATTTTCAACAAATGACACAACTACTCACTAAACCAGTCGGTTGTTTCAGTAACTGACAACTAAGATGTAAAAAACCTTGCCTTGCAGCTGTCAGAAACTTGGAGTGTTCTTGCTGGAAAACCCTTTTCAACAGATGACTGAGCTACTCACAAAACCTGGGTTCAGCAATTGACAACTACGAAAGGAAGGCACGGATGGGGGTTGAACCCATGATCTTCGGTTTACGAGACCTACGCCTTGCCACTTGGCCACCATGCCCTGCAGCTCTATCAGAAATGTTGACTTTTCTCCCAGGAAAACCCTTTTCGACAAATGAGGAAGAGGTATTCACAAAACCAATCGGTTGTTTCAGTAATTGACAACTAAGAATTTAAGGCACGGATGGGGATTGAACCCATGATCTTCGGTTTACGAGACCGACGCCTTGCCACTTGGCCACCATGCCCCGCAGCTCCATCAGACATGTTTATATTACTCCCAGGAAAACCCTTTTCGACAAACAATGCAGAGCCACTCACAAAACCAACATGTGTTTTCAGCAATTGACAACTACGAAAGAAAGGCACGGATGGGGGTTTGTAGTGGAAAAAACATCACACTGCTGTAATTATGAAGTTGAAATGATTATAGATTATAAGATTGAGAATGAACCTCTTAATCACCTTTTTACTTTTACATGCTATATTATTGAAAACCAGATGCAAAGCTGTTGACTGATTAGTATTACCACTAAAACATAGAAGACATAGAGGCCAAATGTGGAAGACCAGATAGATAGAGTTTGAGAGCAACAGAGAGAAGTGTGTGTAGGCCTCTCCCATGAAAGACTACAAGGCCCAGATACAAGCGCCAGACATCAGGGGACATATTTATGTCCTTAAACTCTTTATGACCGTGCAGCTGGGCTGCAAAGCCCCACGTGGGCACTGGATGGGAGAAAGTTAGGGAAAGTCCATACTATGCAAATTCTGTGAAAATGGACCAACCGAGTATGAAAATGCATACATGAATCTGTGACCACATATAATGTACCAATGATAAAATAGCATAAAATAATGGAGGAAAAATATATAAGCAAATGTCCAGAGAAAAGTTGGAGTCAGACTCCGGGGTCTACTCGCGTTTGTTGGAATCAATCCTTTGTGTTAGATTCAAATAAACACTTTGCATCAAACTTTGCTGCCGTTTCCGTGCGGTTTTACTTTTTGATATTGGTTAAAAACTTAGACTATTTTTTCGACTACAGGTTGAACCCATGATCTTCGGTTTGCGAGACTGACGCCTTGCCACTTGGCCACCATGCCCTGCAGCTCTAATAGGAATTTAGTTTTTTTTTGCTGGAAACCCTTTTCAACAAATGACAAAGCTACTCACAAAACCAACCAGTTATTTCAGTAATTGACAACTTAGAATTAAAGGCACGGATGGGGGTTGAACCCATGATCTTTGGTTTACGAGACCAACGCCTTGCCACTTGGCCACCATGCCCTACAGCTCTCTCAGAAATGTTGACTTTTCCATCAGACATGTTTATATTACTCCCAGGAAAACCCTTTTCGACAAACAATGCAGAGCCACTCACAAAACCAACACGTGTTTTCAGCAATTGACAACTACGAAAGAAAGGCACGGATGGGGGTTGAACCCATGATCTTCGGTTTACGAGACCGATGCCTTGCCACTTGGCCACCATGCCATGCAGCTCTAAAAGAAATGTTGAATTTTCTCGCAGGAAAACCATTTTCATCAGATTAGGTTTTTGACCTTTGGTTTATGATAGACTGATGCTTTGCTACTTGGACCTCTGTTCTATAGACCACTTAGCTGCTCTTTGTAAAAGTGTAACAAAACAGTACATCCACCAAACTATCGAAACTTTTACTTATACGATTTCAAACGTGTTCTCAGGGAACAAAGGGTTATCGCGGTCCACCAGGGCCTCAAGGATTCATGGGGACGATGGGACTGCCAGGCACCACTGGGTCACCAGGTGCACCAGGACAAGGTTAGGTGCTTTCTTGGACCATAATGCTTATTGTGCTGTATTATGTCGCTGTTTGTTGCTGAAACATTTATTTTTATGTAAAATAATCATGATAATCGAGGCAATATAGGCGATTGGTTGTTTCTGTCTTCCTTTAGTGTATGCAATTCCAGGAATCAGAGGAGTGAGGGGTGAAAGTGGTCCTGAAGGCCATTGTAATTGTTCATTGCCTAAACAACTACCCAAACGTGAATATAAAAAGATCTCACTTGTAAGTATGAGAGTAATATGTCACAATACATTTCCCAACAGGAACCATCATTAGAAAATTGTGTTTACTTTACTAATTTACCCACAGATATACGTTGTGAGTAGTGAACATGAGATGTTGGAGTTTGAAAATGAGAATGTTATGGTCCTGAGGAAGGACACAGGCATGCTGTTTTTCTACTCAGCACCAGAGTGGATCAATGTTTTGGCTCAGGTAAACATTGCTATTAAAATACTGTCACAAACTCTTGTACAGTGCCCACTCTTTGCTAGAAAATAAAACCTCCAATTGGCATTTTATCTAAATACAGTTGTCTTACATTATTATATTGGATTTCATTATACAGGCGGTGGATCAGTGACTCCTGCTCTTCTGCCTCTCCGATGTTTTTCAAGTAGCTCATCTAAAACTGACGATTTCAGCAATATTATTCCTTTCCCTAAACTGCCTCTGAGTCTTAAACTATAATACGATTGCCTTGCTTGTCTGGCATACAATAAAGTGAACATGTTGCCCCCCCAAAAAACATTGACTGTTGCAATCAGTGACTGAAAAGAGGTTTCTGATATATAGGTATTTTCAACACCGTAAGTAGAAGGGAGGCAGCAACACGGGGGTTACTAAAAATCTGGCAACTCTGGGTCGACATCCTGGAGTTCCAGTTGCCTGGCTTTAGCTTCAGTCTGATCAGACTCTGGTCATAGGTAGCTAGGCTGTCAAGTAGCTTTGATTTGTGCAGTTGACGCAATGATCAAAATTCACATTGTCATCAATATTTGCAATCAGTAAATGATGCACAGAAGGCTGACTCATTCCCCAATTTATTAAGCATGTAGCTAGTTAGCTAGCAATGAAAGAACCAAGTGTCGAATCACGATTGGTGGCAGCGTCGCGCGCTCAGCAACTGTGGCTGACATACGATGGGGACGAGGTTGAGCTACTTTTGGATTCTTTTTGGGCCACTCAGTCGAATCGGCATATTGTCTCTGTTGTTCCTGTTTGTGCATAGTCACAGCACATGCAAGCATCAAGTCCCATCTCCGGCTGAGGTAAGTTTCAAGTGTTTTCATTACCGTGGCTCTCTATCCAGCTAGCCTAGCTAGCACTAGCTACCTTTTAAATCCAACTAGCCAGCTGCCGACTTTTCCGAATCACTGGATCAGCGGCTAATTAAGCTACCGTAGTTAGATAATTAATGCAGACAAGTTGTATGTAGCTAACTAGGTTACATCATTGGTCTCGTCTGTATTTAAAACGCTTAACTGTTTCTCCAGTTAAAATATTTGTTAATTTTAACAATAGCTGTCAAGCTACCTAACATGCGCTCACAAGGTTCTCTCAGTTTCACACTCTCACAACCTAGACGAGGTATTGTTTAGTTAGATACAAGTGCTGCTAGCTTTATCTTCTAGGTGCTCTGAGGTCGACAGACTGTCTTGCAAAGTGCTTATGTTGACGCCATGACCCACGCTCGTGCGACAAGATTTAATAAACTAACCGTTCAACCTTCTCGTCCATTACAGCTAGCTAGCTACTTATTCTAAGGTGTAACACGGTATCCTCTTGCAGGTTGTCCATAAAGTGCATCTGAGATCTGAGAGGTTGACTAAGAGAAGCTCGTCTGATCCACAGTTGAAAATTCAAATAATTTATGATTTCAGCGTAGACAAGTAAGTGTCAGTTAGATAATGACAACTGTTTTGTCTTAGTAATGATATGTTAACATAATAAATCTTATCAGCTCAGTTAAATGTGCGTATTCATGCTCCTTATCTAAACCTCTTATTATGTATGTATGTGTCTCTCAGTTTAGATGCAGATAAAAGAAGCCTTGTGAAGGTATGTTTTGTGTGCGTACTGTGGCTGAACTATGGCAGAAGGACATCAGTTGCACCCATATAACACACTACAAATGGTTTATTCGTTTTCTGCATTAGCCTACAGTTAACTTGGCAGATGTCAAACTGGTTTTCTTGTCACTTTTAGGATAAACTTTTTCCTCAAGCTATTGATTACCTCCAGAGAGCTTTTCAAGTGCGCCGGCAAGTGGGTCCAGTGTTATTGAGCAGGTAGTCATTCACTTCTTCTGTCAGTCCTTCATACATTAACAATAAGTATAAAATGCATTATACAAGCATAAAAATAATACATGATTGAGAGGTTAAAGATTCATATTTTGCTCTTCTCAAGATGATAATCAATAAATTAAGCCTACCACCAACACTGTTTAGCTGATTGTGGGTAGTGATGTCTGTCTTCATGTTCCTGTACAGACAATGTGCAACCAATCAGTATCTGCGGAAGAGAGATGACCCTCATCGCTACTGCCAGGGGTCGTGTGCTGAGGTCACAAAGTGCGGACCTGTCATCGTACCTGAGGATCATTTACAAGTGAGTTCCAGATATGATGCACTGCAATTTGCTTTCCCACATCAGTGCATATATAAGTGCCCGTTACAACTAACCAACAAGAGCAACAAGTCTCTCAATAAGAGTCATTGTGATCCTGGAGGAAACTTGCATCAAGTCCAGCCAAGCATTCCTAAGTGCCGTTGTACTCCCGTGTTGTCTAATACTAGTCTGTAAATCCCAGCAATGCAAGGTGTGCAGTGCAACAGGCAAGTCCTGTGGTCCCACAGGCCCAGCAGACGGACCTGGAGTGACGGGGTCTGACTTTGTCCTTTATGTGAGCGGGGTGACCACTGAGAGATGTGGTCAGGAGAACATTGTAGCCTACGCTGCCTACTGTCAGCTGGAGGCTGAGCTGGACAGGTAAGAGCCATCAGGCCTGGGATTGGGAGTGCCATAAGTGGCACACACCTCCAACCTTTAGCCCAATTTCTTACAATATCCATATTTTATTTAAGGTTTTATGTCAACATAAACGTACAAAAGTAAATGTCCTTTTTATTTTTATTAGTGAATAACATTTGGTTACTGGATCTGGATTTGTGACCCTAATGATTAAGTGAAAATCTAAATGTCCCTGTATCTCTCTCTCTCTGTGTTTCTCAGGCCAATTGCTGGGTACGCCAACCTGTGTCCTAACATGATCTCCCCCCAGCCTCAGGAGTTTGAGGGCATGTTGTCCACCGTTAAACATGAGATCATACATGCCCTGGTAAGTACTCTTTCTAAATTAAGGTATTTGAACAGTACCCACGTTACATATCGAAACTAGTTTAATTAATTCAGTCTACACCATGGGTCAACTGGGGCTAAATGGGAAGTTAAATGTAATTGAGAATGCTGTGTGCTGCGGTTCACTGGTGGATGTGCCCCTTGTCGATTCCACAGGGCTTTTCAGCGGGACTGTTTGCCTTCTATCATGATGACAATGGGAAACCCTTGACCCCAAGGTTTGCCAGTGGACTGCCAGCCTTCAACGAGACGTGAGAAATTTGATCATGACTTATTGACTGCTTGTTTGTCGTTTCAGTTGCACAGTTTTTCACCAAATTTGTAGGTAACTCGTTTTGTCACACTGCATTTGTGTCAGATATCAACCCTCTTAAAAATGACTAAATATGCTGTAGCTAAATGGACCATTTAATGAATGACAATGGTGGATGATGTGTTGATATGTTGGACTGTGTGTGTGTCGGTTAGTCTCACAGCCTCGCAGGATTTAATGGGAAATGTCAGTCGCCGTTGCTGCTCCCAGGACATTCCATTTTTCAGGAATTATTTTTGTTCCCCTAGAGAGAATTGTAAAACTTTTTCCCTCCACTGTGTGTTAGATTGGGGTTATACCAGTGGAGCAATGCAGTCATACGGAGGGTGACTCGTCTTTGGGACATCCGAAATGGGGAGATGGTTCGTCATGAAGTGCATGTGTTGGTGACCCCACGCGTTGTGGTAAGTGTGTGTTTGTAACATTCGATTTTTGTTGTTGTACGTTTTATGTACACAGTGTTTCGGTTTGTTGTGTACGATGTGTACTTTGTGTGTATCCTGATTCTGAGTGTTGTTCTAAGGAGGAGGCACGGAGCCATTTTGGGTGTCCCATTCTAGAAGGAATGGAGCTTGAGAACCAGGGGGGTATGGGGACAGAACTCAATCACTGGGAAAAGAGATTGCTGGAGGTGAGACCTCTCCGCCATTGTGAGTGAGGAGGACTGAGTGGAGATGTACTGGAAGAATGTATTAGTCTGAGGGATGGATTGTTGCGAATGCTGCTGTTTTCAACTGCCCGTGTTTTCACTAGAACGAAGCAATGACTGGATCTCACACTCAGAACCGGGTCTTCTCTAGAATTACCTTGGCCATCATGGAGGACACTGGGTAGGTCTGCTGTCTCCCTAGAAGAGAAAATGCTGGAATGCTAAATGCTTTTTTACTGTTGCTCATGTGTTTTATTGTGTGTGCGTGCTAAGCTGGTACAGAGCCAACTACAGCATGGCTGAGAGGCTGGACTGGGGCAGGGGGCTGGGCTGTGATTTCGTCATGAAGAGCTGCAAGTTCTGGATGGATAAACAGCGCCAGAGGCAAGTTGACTACCTCCTCAAACACACATGGGAGCACGCATACTGTCTTTGATAAGTTTGCGTCTGAAACAAGTTTAAACTGTTTTTTTCTGTGTGTACGCCAGTCGACATCCTGTGACGCCCTACTGTGACACGGTGCGAGCCACGCCCCTCAAGCTCACCTGTCGACAGGACCAGCTGGCTGTGGCTGTCTGCAACCTCCAGAAATACTCCCAGGATCTTCCCATGGACTACCAGGTAAAACCACACAGTGCACAAAGACACATACTACTGTTAACCAAAGTGTTGTGAAAGGTAAAAAATAAATATATATATATATATATATATATGTGTATGTATGTGTATATGTAATTTTGTTTTACTTATCCATATTTTCTGTATTCTTTCTTATCCGTTGCTGCCTCTGGTCTGTCTGGTTAGTACTTTGACCAGATCCCAGATGTCCCAGCTGGGGAACAGTCCTCTTACGGAGGTGCTGTGGAGATCGCTGACTACTGTCCCTTCAGCCAGGAGTTCAGGTGGCACCTCAGTGGGGAATACCAGCGCAACTCCCACTGCCGCATCCAGGAGAACCAACCCGGTCAGTAACCATCTGGTCCACCTGTCTCTTGTAACCCTTGTCTGTCTGTCTACCTGGGGATTTTTTTTTGTGGCTCTTATTCTGTTTTTTTTCTTTTTTTTTTTTTTTCTGTGGTTATCTATAAACTTACTGCTTTGCCCTTTTTCCTGTTGTTGAGCTGCTCCTGCCTTGTTTGTTTGTTTTTAGACTGGTGGAGGAACTACGGTGCGGAGCAATACGGGCCTGATTCTGTGTGTGTGTACCAGAGAAGAGCCTTCATCATGGAGCAGTGCACTCGCACCATGACCCATCCTGACTGGGGCAGCGGTTGTTACAAGGTCCAACCTTAACAAAGACTTTGCATCTCCTAACCCCATCTGCCGACCATGTAAACCTGGACGTCTAACAACACGTGTGTCTGTTTTGTGTTTCAGATGTCGTGTTCAAGCCTGGGGCTGATTTTGTGGGTTCAAGACATGCCCTTCCAGTGTGTCCGTAAAGGTCAGGTGCTCAGTGTTAGCGTGCTCATCAACGATTGGGTCTACAACGGCGAGCTAATCTGTCCGGCCTGCTCAGATTTCTGCCCTAATTGTTTACTCCCACACCAGTTCCCGCCTCTCAATACCACCACCAGGACACTTCCTATTGGTCAGTCCACCCCTCCTCTTTGTCATCCATGCTGCAGTCTATCTCATACACACCTACACGCATACAGACTGAATGAACTGCAGATGATGGTGAGCTGTGTAGTAAAATGGTGTCATCCTTTCTTCCAGACCCTTGCTCCAGTTCTTCCAGCCTGGTGGTGACTCTCTGGCTGCTATTGTTGAACCTGGTCCCTCTCCTGGCTGGCTTCATCCTCTGTGTGTGGAACTGACCCAACAGAGTATGAGTGGAACTTAAATGCCAGCTGCATGTGTGGGGAACATGCTGTGCATCCTGGTAGTTTTCAAGAAGAGGATTAGTTCAGGAAGGTTCCACAAAAGGCTCACGACTACCTCAGTTGGCCCCCACAACTGTTCTGTGCTTGGGGGAATATCACCACCCTGGCTACTGGCCTCTCAACATCAGGCAACTAACTGCAGGTGGAGGACATGGAACAAGAGGAGTGCAACAGGATCAGGTGGTCACGTACACTTTTGAAACTTTTGTTTCCTTTTATCTTTTGACTTACTTTGGTCCCCATTTCTTGAGAATCGCATCACTTGTACAAGTCAGGGAAATTTGTAATACTTTGTCATCAGAGTGCAGTGTAGCGGATCAGTAATAATCCAAACCCCAGACCATATATGTCCTTATTTTGGACATTAACATACTGTAGCATTCTTTCTAAAGTGTTAAAACTAAGTTGGAAAATTCTGCACTCCTGTTCAATTGCAAACTAGTACAAACATCTTTGTAAATTATTTTTGACTTTATCTTGTGTTGGTGGCTTTGAATGTGTGTGAAGGCACCATTTTAATGTGGAGATTCATGAGATTCACCCAAGCCTCAGATTTTTGCAATTGCACAGAGGTGTAGGGACTTGAGAGGATGAAGCAACTAATCTAAACTTGCCATGGCTGAAACTGGCCTTCCCAGAGAGATGGAACAGAAGGTTTCCCATCCTTGCCTCTATCAGAGAAATACAAGCCATTGATGTTTATTTAATGAACCAACAATGTGCCCGTCTGGACATTTAAATCAGAAGCCATACTCCCTAAACAGAAGACCCTGATGAAGATGATGATGATAATGATAAAGGAGACTCCTCCCTTCCTACCCCGGTTTTAAGAAATTAAAATTTGTGTGTTTTAATATGGTGTAGTCTAGACCGTCCCTGTGCTCCATGCAGTATGCATCATGATGCAGTATTCACCTTCCTTACAGATCACTGTGTGAACATGTAGCCTAGCCAACCCGTGCAGACTATAACAGCCCTTAGGGCTCTTTGGTGGACAGGGGATACAAAAACAACCCTAACAGCAACATTACAATCTAACAGACGGTGCTTGATGTTGATGGTAAACCCTGTAATACTGAGATGTTTTTTTAAGGGATTTGAGTTGAGAAAAATGTGTTTATAGTACAAATTAATATATTATTGAAGAAAAGAATCTTTCTGATGATGCTAAAATGTTAATGTATAGTTATTTAATTTGTTTTTGTTGTTCATGTTGGCTAATACAGCTCTGTGCTAATATGTAAAAATGGACTGTGAAGTTTGAAGCCTTCAAGTCACATGCAGTCAGCCAGAGAATATGATCAAATAAGCTTGACAACAGTAGTACTTCCGGTGAGTGTGTGTGTGTGTACGTACCAGAGTAACTACAATGATTTACATCTGGTGAGAGTGTAAACTGGGATCAAATAATGTATTTTTATTTGCCATTGATACCCCTTTCCTTGTTAGTGTGTTCATGCTGTTACAGGGGCATTATTCCATGGTAACGTTGGCTTTGAAGTATCTAAAGCTGAGTACATACTAGTGTCTCTGGTGTACTCTCAGGGGGGGGTCAGTTGCGTGTACAGGCTCACTGAAGGCAACGACAAAAACCATCAGCATAACCTGGTGTTTGCTCACCATAGTGTAAGTTTGGGCACTACGTTTGTACACAGTGTAACTTTAACTTTAATACTTGGTGTTTGATGTTTTACTGTCTGTATTTATTTAGTATTGATCTGTAACAGGACCTGATATTAACCCATGTAGACATTGTGTGTTCTTATTCCATATGGTTATTTTATTTTAGATCTTTTAGTCTCTGACATGCACTGCAAGTGACAGCTTTTGACAATTTTAGGGTATAATGTCCCTTTAAGTACACAGAGATCTGTTAGATATTGTAACATGTAAAGACTAAGGTATTTATTATCTAAGTGCAGCTAAAGATATCCCAATTATCTACAAATTATTTTCTATAGTGTTTGCACTAAATAAGTACAATTGGCCTTAATGATATGAAAGATGGTTGATTATCCTTCCCTGTGGTGATGTTTTTTGTTTATTTCTGGAAACATTCAAGGGTTTAATTATTTTGTAAGTTTTGGATGGATTATCATGGTGTACTGTCAAAAGATCCTTCTAAAATATAATGTAGTACACAAGCATACTGCACTAAATTGTCATTGGTTTATACAGCCTGTAGAGGGCGCTAACAAATCAAAAGTTCATTTTAGTCATCCATTGATCATGATGCTACAGATTAATAACAAATAATTTTGAAATATTTGATTGGTATGTGATTAAAATACATGGTAAATCAGAACTAACAAAGCAAACATTTCATTAATGTACAGAGACCAAAGATGTTTCTATGCAGAAATACATCATTTCTTATTTTGCTCATAGTCCAGGAAAACAAGTTTAATTGATACACTACATATGTATTTGTTTTATATCTCAAGTATGTTCATTTTCCCAAAAAAAAAAGGGCTGCTTTTTAAGACAAAAAAATAAGAAAGAAATACTGGTGCATCAAAATAAACCATATCTGAGACTTGAGTGTCTTTGTTTTTTTCCTGTTCTCTTCTGACTGTTCTCTTCTGACAGATAAGTGTTTTTGAATGTTGAGCTTACTAATGTACCATCTAAGAACACAAAGGGATACACAAAGTTGACAAAATTGCAGTAAAGATACATATACTATCAGACCTTATATATAAAGCTGATTTATACTACATTTATGGCACCAGTTTAGAATCACTTAGGATTATCTACGGCACTTTATCATCATGTGACATAAAATCAGTGAAACAGACGGGATATTGGTGCTCCAGTTTGGTTTAATTTGGTCTAGTTATTCCCATTTGAGGAATTGCTCCTCTTTTTGAGAGTAATAAGATGGCTTGACATTAGGGACATTAGAAACTTAACATTGCTTGATTAAGTTCTAAAGGGAGATCAGTTGATCCTAATGACTTCATCTTATTTTGTCTGACATCCTAAATCAGTCTGATTTGTTGTAAAGAAAGGCATCCCTTGTCAGACAGACAGTCAGCAGATGATTGGATTGGTCTGATTCTCAAGTTCTCATGGTACACAGTCTGGGTTAGAGAGTCACAGTGTGTGTTCCAGTACATAGCCACATCTTTCAGAATTTAGCAACAATTACTTAAGAATCCATTATTTAGAGAAATAGATTGGAGACCTGCTCCTTTCCAGCAAATCCACTATCAGTGTTTATCATACAAGAACCTGTCTGTATGTTAGTTTAGATGCTTTGATCTGGCTTCAGATTTGTGAAGGCATTTCGGGGTCTGTACTTCCCTCTGAGTTTGTCTGGAGAGGACAGTGTTCAATAATACCAGAGTCTGTGTCAGGGCCAGGGGTGGCGGTAGGGGTGGCGGTAGGGGTAGAGGTGGTGGTAGGGGTATGTGTGGAGCAGGGGGCTGAGGGAGGGGTTGGGTCAGGGGCTGGAGGTTCCTGCTGGCAGCTGTTGTCTGGTTCTGCTTCCACCTGTTCGACCTCTTCCAGGTCCAGGGTGTTAAAACGTTCAACCACACAGTGGGCAGTCAACCGGGCCTCTGGGTCGTGGTCCCAACACTCCGTGATCGTGGCGCACAGCAGGTCCATCCCCTGTACATTCCGCGGGAAATATATATTTTTAGTCACTATACATTTTATTCATGTGAAGTGTCTTGGATCTTAAAAAATAAATCGGATTATTGAGAATAATGCACTGTTCGGTTGCTAATCCATGCTAACTCATTTGGGACTTATGGTGACTTAATGTTCTGAAGATCCAGAATTATTTTATTATGTATGTTAACGTCAGTCATGTACGTTGATAAATGTTTACCAATAAATATATTTTCTAAACTGGATCACAATACATCTGCAGACCTGGTGTTGTGTCCAGCTGGAGGGAATATCAGGTCGGCCTCTGTCCCTGAGAACCAGGTCTCTCATGCTGTCCACACATGGCTGGTCACACACCTTGGACCCGAATGCAGGCTCATAGCTTTTCACTTCTGCATGATTATAGCAAAAGTACAACAAACATCAGGTCACATTTATGGTAACCATCTGACACTCTAAAATGTGTCAACTCACCTCCAATAGCTAGGCAGCGAGAGGACATCTCCCAGAGGACCAGGGCCATGGAGTAGACATCTATCTGTTTAAATGCCTCCAAGTCCTCCAGGTTCACCCTGGACTCTAACACTTCTGGGGCCATGTAACGAGCCGTGCCGACCTGACCGGGATCACACACAAACGTCATTTTCTATCACTGTTTATATTTACCAGCTTCTGTGTTTCTATGGTTCCTCATCTCCCAGTACCTGTCCACTGTTGGCAAAGTCGTCCACTGTGAGAGAGAGGTCGAGCCGTAGTGCCAGGCCAAAGTCACATAGGGCACACTCGCTCCTGCTTTTCACCACGATGTTGCTGCTCTTCAGGTCACGGTGAGCCACTGGCACCTTAGGCACGCCATGGGGAGTGGTGTCACTGTGCAGGTGTGCTAGTCCCCGCGCCACAGAGCTAGCCATGGCACACAGCTCTGCCCAACTAAGCACCTCGCCAGACAGGAAGTCCTGAAGGTTTCCTAAGCCGTGATAGGCCATAACTAGCCAATACTGCCGATGGGCGGATCCCAGAGGCCCACGCTCCTCTGAAGTCAAGAACTGCACCACATTCTCATGTTCCAGGTGGACGTCAGAGAAGATGGAGCGTTCGTTTCGCCACGAGACGTACTCCTCTGACGGGAACACTTTGACAGCCACAGTCTCGTACCGGTTGCCTGCACCGGTGCGGTGGAGAAGCCTTGCTCGCCAAACCTCAGCGAAGCGGCCTTTGCCCACCAGCGCCTCCAGCTGGAGGGGCAGTAATTCTGTATTGTGGTTCAGGCTATTGCCGTGCACCGGCAACATGTGAGAGGTGACCTCATCTCTCATGGTGGAGAGCTTACCCAGACAGGCATCCCTCCCTCTAACACCCTCCTGGCCCGGTGACAGACCTTCAGGAAGCTCCAGAGCCTGGTAAGGACCAGGGTTGCACCTGTGTCCCCAGTCTTTTGATTGCTTGCCAGGCTTGCCTGACTGACGTGTGCGGTAGAGGTAGAAGGCCACGGTGGCAATGAAAGCGACCAGCAAGGGGGGCACCAGGCTGATCACCACCACAGGGATCACATCTTTACTCTTCAGTTTAGAGAAACCTGAGGTGGCACAATAAACACATTTATATTAATCACTAATCATTTGGAGACTAATCACAGTCATTCCACAACAGAGGTCTCATAAAGAGAGGGCTTACATAGGCCAGGATCAATCTGACGGTATATTTAATCTATTATGTATGTATATGTATAGTATATATTGTATCTGGAATAAAAGCAGTGTTAGTTGTTACCGTCGGAGCCTTTGTCAAATATAAGCTTGTCGTTGCACTCATGGTCTCCCACACAGCCACAAAAGAAGAGAACTCCATCGTCAGAAGGCTGAGGCATCATCACACACTGCCTGGATGAAGAGTTGGCCAGCAGAGTCACATCCATGCTTTCTAGTGGTTGCTGGGGATGATGGCACAAAGTCTGCACACTCAAACTTGCGTTGGTCTTCCTCCTGGGGTTCACATAGCCACACATAAACACCAAGCAGAAAGATTATGATGGTGTCTTTCCCAATTATCTGTAAGTCTAATTTTACAGACATTGCACCAAGACGAAGAAGTTAGACTGGACTTACCATATAGCCACACAGATCTCTTCACTGAGGTTACAGAAGGAGGAGAGGTTACAGTTGCTGTTACACACATTGTCCTTACACTCAGGGCTGGAGTACTCACACCACTTACACAGGTTGGTGTTGATGTGTGTGAAAGGGAGGATTGAGACACCTGGCACATACAAACATACATACACATATGAATAAGTAACATCACGGAAGATTTTTTTTTACAACAGAATAACATCTAAGGAAACAGGTCAAACTAACAAGACTGCTATTATAGAAAAGGGAGAACTCTTACATCTGGTCTTACATAAGAAGCTACATTAGTTATTGTTGTTTAAAAAAAACCATTATAATTCAGTTAAGTAGGGAAATTTGTATATTTGATCTAAATACGCGACCAATTTTTGAATGTATTACATGTGCTAATGTGTGTATATCACTTTTTCAATCAAGAGTTTGACTGAAAGAAAATAATAGCAGATGTGGTTAAAAGGAACAGATAAAAATGCGCGTGTGCGTGTTTGTTTGAGCGGGTGTTTTCCTTTCTTCCCAGGCATCTTGCACAGCCCTGCACTGCCACATCACAACAATATCAGGCCCTGATCAGAGCCAGATGATAGGGATGAGCTAACTAAACTAGGCAAACATTAAAAGAAGCTGTACACATATTTCACATGGGACCTCCAGATGTTGGCGGATGCCAACAATCCAAATACACACGCACACAAAGACAAAGAAGGGAAGAAAACTAAAAAGGCTTGGGTAAGCAAAAAAGCCCCCTCCGCAAACTTCCAAGTAATTAAAATCAGCAGTGACTGCTCCAGGAATAAATTGAAGCCAGAAGGGTGAGTTGAAGCCAAGTATGAAACTCCGCCCCCTTGGTGCTCATGGGAAATCCAAATGCTGCATGCTGACTGGAGGCAAAGAGGTCTGGGGATGAAGGCAGCTTTTATTTACTTTACAACTTTAGCTAGCCTCTCTCCCTCTCCCCTCCCTATCAGTTTACACGCTACACTCAAACATACTCACATATGGCAATGCATACTCATGCACACACACGCATGTGCACATAAAGTATCCACACACAGAAACACAGGTAGCACATGGACAAGAACAAACTCTCCCATAAACATACGATACAAGAAAAAAAATGTTTTACATTACATAGCAGACAAGAGGAAATAAAACAATGCCAAGAGTTGTATAAGCAGGCCCCTATTTTGGCAAGAGGAGAACCGGATTGTGGGGTGCTGGGTTGGAGGATGGGTGGGTTGTAGGTTTTAGTTATGGTTGCTAGAACTATAATCTCATGGCCAACAATAAAAGTCCAGTGTCTTTGTCTAGAAATTGTTCCTTTCTCTGAATAGCATCATCCTGGCCCAGCCGATGTGGAGGCATCTCCAGGCAGCAAAGAGGCAAACTAGCAGCCTGGCACATCGGACACGGTCACATCGCACACTGGCAGAGCGCCAAGAGAAAAGAGGGGGGGGGGGGGGGGGCTCCTATTCCCTTTTAAATCATCATAACAGTATTGTCATTGTAGGAGAGGAGTTGGGGGGTGTTGGTCATATTGAATCATCACATTGTAAGACTTGGTGACGAAAAGTCAGAAGATATAAAGACAACCTTTCTTCCATCACTTTCTTCTAAATAGCTCATTATATCCTCTCTTCTGATAAGCCTTTTTTTATATTCACTCTCCTTTTTCCTTTATTTGTCTTTGCTCTTTATTTTTTAACTTCTGTCTTCCCCTCTTTTTAACTTTTTTTTCTCTCCATAATTCTGAATTCAGTCTAAATAGCACAGAGTTTAAGATCCTGGACCTTAAAAAAAGAACAGGAAAACTCTGGGGACTTTTGAGAATAATGCACTGTTTTGTTACTAATCCATGCTAACTCATTTGGGATTTTGTGGTGACTTTATGTTCCCAAGATCGAGTTTTATGTAATCTAAACAAACAGCTACTCTTACTCTTCCTAAAATGCAGCATGTCAGAAGAGCATTTAAATGAACTCGGTATTTCTCCACCTACAGTATCTCTTTTTTTAATCTCGTCCTATTCCCCTGGGATGCCCAGTTAGGCAGCAAGGATAATTGAGTCTCAAAATTGATTTCCTGTTGAAGATTTCTATTGCAGATGGCAATCACATTTTGATATGGCAGTCTATTGTTGCATCTTTTACATATCAAAACGGTGATTTTACTTTTTATGGTCGTCAGTGGCTATTACATCCTGATCTATTTATGTTGGATATACAATGCTGTTATTGAACCAACTCTTTATGTCAAGTTGTATAAACGGCACTGAAAGAATTAGATGGATAACGAGAAAGTAGACATTTCTTTAACAGGAGTGGCAGTCTTTCATATCACACTACTAAAATCATCAAGCATATATCTCAAGTTTCTCCACGTAACAAACAAAAAGGTTTGATCCAAGCATAAATACCCTACGTATCTCTCGTGTCGAATGCATAAACCCCCTCCCCCTTGACAACATTACAAACTTTTAGAAACAATAGACAGTGAGCACCACTTAACAGCGCATACGAAGAGAGAAGGAGAGTACTTACAAAGTGATAGAAAAACAACATACACTGCCGAATAACGCCAGTACCCCATAATCTTGACATAAAATAAGTCGATCTAAACGACCGTGTCGCGCTGCACCGTTAGTCAGGCATACGGGTAAAATAGACGCTCGTTTATTGAAGTCGTATTTACTGGAACAACTGGCTCGGGCTCGGGGGCTGCTGGCTGAAGTTCCGTGTAGGCGGATCCAGATGTTTTTCATCCAGCTGTGTTGAGAGACCCGCCCCAGAACTGTCCGCCGCTATTGATAGGACATAGGATGTTGATTGCCTCGCTAATAATTCATCTCATACAATGATAACATGCACATTTTGCAAACATTTTCTAAGCAATAAACTATCAAAACATGGTAGTGCTCTTTTTGGTGCATTTATTTGGAAATATGTGGGCTATTATTGAATATGTTTCCACCAAGGGAAATATTATTTTGAATATGGCAGACAGTCAGCAACATACAGTATAATCTGACAAGTTACAACCCAATCTGATATGCACTTTGATTATCAACAGGTTGCTTAGTTAGCCCGATTCAAAAGTAGGCTATATATTTTTTATTTATTTTCATGTTGAACAACTTTGGAAAAAAACCTGACAATTGCTAGTAACAGAAACACAATTGTTAAATGGTTTTAAAGCATTTATTATTTCCGTCAGTCGCATGACATTCAGGTGAGTTTGCAAACTTGAGTTTGCGCGCATGCGACCTACAGCAGAGGCTCCGTGGCCAGCAGCTGACAGTCAGCACTCGGCAAAATGATGGCTGATTCTGGAACCGAGGATATAGCGGTGATCGGGAACATCGACATCACCTCTTCTGAATTAGAAAACAACATAAGAAATACGGTACAGGATTCCGATCGAAGTTTGAAATTCAAGTATTGGCTACGATATTATTCCTGGACATTGTATTTTTCATAACTATTCTTTTAGTTTAGTTGGCCAGGCCCAGCTTGTCCACGGACTTTCGCGAGAGTGACTTCAAACAATCAACAGCTGGTTGTGGAGAAATGTAGCCTCAGCTACCCAGCGCCCTGGCTAGCTTAGTAAACACTGTACAAAAACATTATTTTGGATTTGTTAAATTCGGTTGTTTATTCTTCCATCCCAAAGTCACTTTCACAACTAACTGCAATCATAGTGAGTGGTTGGACTCTAGCTAAGTCAGCATAAGTTACTGCCGACAACGACGCTTACTAGTGGTGTACTAGAACTAGCTATCTAGATTGCTAACAGTCAACCTACTTCAAGCTACATCATGCAGCTCGATACGCTAGCTAGCACATATTTTGCATGTTTGCTACTGCACCCGAAAGTATACATGCATCAGCAGTGAGCAGTTTGTGTTGTCTACTTGCAGATGGTCGAGAAAGGGACCGCTCTTCTCAGGAAGATGGAGATATCGGTTGCAGAGGCAGACAAAAGAACTGGGAAGAACGCTGTCAACATTCAGGAGACGTACACAGTTTACCTCATTGAAACAAGGTACACTTCTCTGAAACATAGTATGCCATTCCTTGCCAGGACTTCCCTAAGTATGTCATAGACTTATCGTACAGTAAAAAAGCAGAAGAACGGGTCTAAAAAGAAACAACAACTGCTCCTGGTGCTAGGCTCGGTGCCAAACATATTAGACTAACACATTTTTAGGTCTCATAGACCTAGTTAATATCTGTTAAACATTAACAATAACAAATCTGTTTCTCCACCCTGTGTGAAAGGCCAGTGGATACTGTGACTGAAGGCACAAGCCCTGCACCTGACTCTGTGTGGAGGAGATACAGCGAGTTTGAACTCCTGAGGAATTATCTTCTGGTGGCTTATCCCTTCATCGTTGTCCCACCGTTACCAGAGAAGAGGGTGAGTGGATGCAATGGCTTATTTCCACAGTTTTACAGACACTGTGTAGGAAATTTGCCACTACATCCGTTGTAGTGAGTAGATGAGTGTAGTGGAAGGAACACTCTAGAATGGAATGCAATTCACCTTAAGATGAAGAATGTTGTTATCTAAAATACATCTTTATATTTTATCCTGAGAATAGAGAAAACATAAGAAAACCCTTATACATAGCTCCCATGTACTGTCACATCCAGCCACATGCTGATGCATCGCTTTCCATTTCCTGTTTGGTGCAGGCAGAGTTTGTGTGGCACAAGCTGTCAGCTGATAACCTGGACCCTGACTTTGTAGAACGACGGAGAGTTGGTCTTGAGAACTTCCTGTTGCGTGTGGCCTCACATGCTGGCCTCTCAAACGACAAAATCTTCTTTCTCTTCCTCACAGAAGTAAGCCTTCCTCCTCGGTGATGTCACTTCCTTGATGGTATTCTTGTGTTTGGGATGTTCCTCTCATGACTGAGATGTTTTTGAATGTCAACAGGAGAAAGGATGGAGGGACATGGTGTTTGAGACAGGGTTTCAAGCTAAGGTGTGCACATCTGAAAATGTTCTAACCTTCTGAAACAATTGAACTGTTGTAAGGATGACATTTACCTGACTTATCTGTCTGTCTTTGTTACAGGCTGACTCCAGGCTGAAAGCTCTAAGTGCCATGTTCAGAGTTAAGAACCCAGACAAGTAGGTTAACATTGGCCCAAACCCTTGTGGTCACTACAACCTTTGTGATTGATGTATTGGAAAAAGAGGCTGTATTTGTTTTGGGCTATGGTTGATATAGACTTGATGTTTATGATTGTCCTAGTACTTCATTTTTGCTCCACTGTTCTGCTGTGTTATTCGTATCACATAGTAACATTCTACCGTTTCTCTTCAGAGTACTGTCGTGTGACGTGAAAGTAACTTAGCGGGAGGACTATATGAAAACAAAGTTGTCTTGTGTCCTGCAGGAGATTCACAGAGTTGAAGCACTACAGCGATGAACTCCAGGCCGTGGTTTCTCAGCTGCTCCGAGTGCGAGCGGTTAGTACACCTAAGCGCTCTTTTAGAGCCCACCCATACCTGAATATACAGTTGTTTGAACCCACTCTACACTACAACTCCGTTAGATAGCAGTAATTCACCTTAGCTTGTCCGCTTTCAGAGGGTGGCAGACCGACTGTATGGGGTCTACAAGGTCCATGGAAACTATGGAAGAGTTTTTAGGTAGGAAGAAAGCTGGAATTGGGACAGGTTTGCGTAGCTGTACTAAGTATACAGTCTGAAATGTCTATTATTTATACACCTAGGTGTTATGTGATATAGATTATGAGGTGGCAGTCTGGCTGTAAATGTGAGTGTATTTTTTTTCCACAGTGAGTGGAGCGCCATAGAGAAGGAGATGGGAGATGGGCTACAGAGTGCTGGCCACCACATGGACGCGTAAGTAACACACTCAAGCTGACACACGTAGACAAGCTGCCAGACTACTACGACTGACAGCCTGACCTGCCAACGAGAGCAGTTTGAGTGACTTGAGTGGATTGGCCCGTTTCCCTGGAGTAGTATCCAAGGTAACAGGACTCCCCTTCGCCCAGTGTTGAATTGCTTCCAGATGGTCGAGCTCAACACTGGGGGTTAGAGTTTGGTCGGTCTCAGCGGGTTAGGGTCCATACAGACAGCAGGTCCCATGTCGGATATTCAGCAGCTGGGGACAGGACTCCTCTAGCAGCCACCAGCTGCAGCCCACAGTGGACATGCTATACAGATCACATTACCCACACACCAGTCACTTACCCACACACCAGTCACTTACCCACACACCAGTCACTTACCCACACACCAGTCACATTACCCACACACCAGTCACATTACCCACACACCAGTCACTTACCCACACACCAGTCACTTACCCACACACCAGTCACTTACCCACACACCAGTCACATTACCCACACACCAGTCACTTACCCACACACCAGTTATGTATTGTTAGCATGAAACAAGAGATGCTAGTGTTCAGTCAGCTGTCACCAGTACTCCCCCACCCCCCTTGAGCTGCTGTACTGTATATGAAAGAGCTCTACCACTGATTATCCCAAGTCTTTTAGGTGTGTTGTTGATTTGTTGTGTTACCTGTGTGGTGTAGGTTTGCTGCATCCGTGGATGACATTCTGGAGGAAGAGGAGCACTATGCTGACCAGTTGAAGGAGTATCTCTTCTACACAGAAGCACTAAAGTAGGCCGCTAGATTGTAATCTTGGTGTCAGTTACTCTGTTGTTTCTGAGTGAGCTACTTTGCATTTGTCTACGTAGCTTGGTATTATCTCCCATCAACTTCAGACCAGACAATATGCTGTGATTTTGCCTATGCAAACTCATTATTTGTTCGGGGGTCTGTTTTAAGAACATTCTGTATCTGTGTAGGGCAGTGTGCAGAAAACACGAACTGAATCAGTACGAGTTGGAGATGGCAGCCCTGGATCTCACCAGCAAGAAGCAGCAGAAAGAGGAGCTTGTCACTGGTGTAAGCCCTGAAGCCCCTGATCCTCAACACATACACACACACATTTTCCTTATTTAACCACCAGTTCAATAAAGAAAGGATCACTGTCATTATACATTTGCCAAAAATGTATAACGAAACCTTGCAAACCCCAATACACTAATGACATCCATGTTTCATGTTGGATAATGCTGTCCTTGCATCTGTCCTCGGTAAGCGCAGACCGTGCGTACGTTCTCCCTGAAGGGGATAACCAGTAAGCTGTTTGGTCAAGAGACAGCGGAGCAGAGGGAGGCCAGACTGCAACTTCTGGAACAGCAGATAGACGAGGGGGAGGAGACTGTTAAAGAAAAGAATGCAGAGTGCGAGTAAGGCCTCCTTCCCCCCCCACTCCTCTCCTCCTATCTCTTTATCCATATCTCCCTCTCCTGGCTTGGCCAATTGCGATGAGGATGTGAAAATGCTGTGTCTGCCCCGTAGTGACTTTGTGAAGGCGGCGTGGGTGGACATTGAGCAGTTCAAGCAGCAGAAGGACAGTGACCTGAAAGAGGCGCTCATTAGCTACGCCATCATGCAGATCAGCATGTGCAAGAAGGTAGGCCACATTTAATGTGATGATGACACACCCGGTCCTCCTACATAGTACACTGCATAATACACACCTACATAATACGATCCTGAATTCTGTGCTCGTCATCCTCTTTTTCTAGAGGTTTTACTGTACCCAAACTCTCTTTTATTAGGGCATACAGGTGTGGACCAATGCCAAGGAGTGTTTCAACAAGATGTGACCAAGTTGTGACCGAGTTTTTGATCAATCGAGTCTGCCCACAATGTCCATTCAGACCCGTCATTCAAGCAACTACTAAACTCTTGCTGATTCAACCCAGTCTTTAAACCAACTATACCACCATTACCCACCCAAACAGCCCCTCCTACAGGGATGCACCAGACCACACTTTAGTTGAGATTGGGTGAGCTGATATTCTTTGGAAAGGGGGGGATTTTATTTCGTAAATGAACTGTTTTTGTAAATGGAATTGTCCAACTAAGAATTATTGTTAATATTATTTGCTGTCTTATCATGCCAATTGCTGCCTAGATCTTCCTGCTTGTAACCACAGTTGCAACTCAGACTGTAACAACACTCATAAGGTTTTCAGTTATATTTTACAAATGTACTTGGTCAGGTGCTATGTTTTAAAGTACTGTTGTCTGACATGAATGGCATTTTTTGAAGACGCATTAGGTCCATCATATTAGAAACTCTTTCATTCTGTCAGATCATTTGAGAAAGGGCATCTCTGAATGTGTTCGGACAGTTTTTGTAAATCCTGTTGCATTTGCTGGTGAGTTTTTCTAAGGTTTTAGAATGGGTGTTTTGGCCTTTGCTCGTCATTTGAGTGGCCTAGTTCACGGACTCAATGTTTTTGTGGATTGAACTTTATCACCCATGTGTCCCTGCTTTTCTGCAAAGTCAAGGCAAATGCCCATAGGCCACGGACAGTCAAATAGTTGACCAAACAGGAAGGTTACACAGGAAAGACACTGGGTGTAATTTGCCAATGTCACGTTTTCTAGCTCCAAGTTGCAGTAAGGGCCTGTGTTGATCAAGGTTAAGCTTATCCACCTGGAAACAGCCTAAAAGACAAATCTGACCCTTGATGTTCTATTGTGACCAAGGCTTAGGGTTACTACTAGGCTACCTGACCGGCTCTGAGGGAGTGACAGGTGTCACGTGCCATCATACTCAACAACTACGTTTTTACGAAGATGTGTGAACAGTTATGGGACTGTACTGTTTAATACATTTGTAATAATTATGCCAAGACACTAATAAAATGATCCATGTGTATTTACTATAACCTTAAAAAAATATATGTATTGCTGTTTGAGCCATTACCTAATATCGAACAACGTAGTTTGCGTGACCCTCTAAAGTTCGATAGCAACCGTGGAGTTGAAAGTTTATTTCCCACCACTAGGCGGCTGTAAATGTCCACAGTTGACGCCATGCTGCCACCTGTTGGCAAATACCGGAAATCCGGAATCCCTTATCGCTTGAAAAATGGGATTGACCATAAAAACGCGCGGCAGAAAGTGACCGGCTGCAGCTCATGTTGACACAGAAGAATAAAATACTCGTTGGTCCAGACTGTCACGCTTGTGCACAGTGGACGTACACAGACAGCACCTATTTGTGAATGAGCTTCCATTCTATTTATGAGTCTGTATGTTAATTAATATGCAGGTCAACACAATGTATTTGTAATTCCATGATAGTGGAATACAGTGTCATGTACATGTCGTACTTTCACCGCTCTTACCTCCGTGTTATAAACATTTGGTCATGGTGTCCTTTCCTTGTACATTATTGCATGCATGCACGCACCACTTCAGAACAGATATGTAAACTTTTAACTTTCTCAACACCGGAGGCGGACACCAATAAAAGTGGCAAACATATGATTGGGTTACCTACCTGTCAGTCAAGTGAATGGACTCAAGCACGTCAGGCACGCCCCTTAAAGTTGCCTCAAACAAAGGCAGTCGGCGAGACGCAACCAAGGGAGCATCACCGAGCATCTGCAAACATGATAATATAGCTCATCTTAACAACCCGCTGTAGATCCCCGTTGCTGCTCAAAAAATTATTATCAGTGATCAGAGAAAAGGTAATCTCAGCCGAACAGAACCAGAACACTGTGTTCTCATGATGTCATACCTGTGGATTCTGCTGTTAGGGAGCCTGCTCATCGGTGCTCAGTCGCAAGGTAAGCTTTAATGCATTTATTGCTGGGTTTCTTTGTCTGTTTCGTGCCATGTGGAGCTGCTTATGTTTTCAACCGTTTTTTAATTAACATCCACTAGGATTTTCTTCCTCTGAAATGTACTTACTGTTCAATTTGTGCCAACTCCCATTTTGGTATAGGTGTGTCCTCTAATGGTTTTACTGACCTACATGGGCGTGGGCCTGTAGTCTACAGCCCATCTATATCTAAAGTCTTTCTCTCACCAGTAGGCCTGTATTATGCCGTCTATGTGACAATACATAGACTACTATTATGTAGACCCTGCCCCCAAAAAACTATTCTGTATGCTATGTAATCCTAATTAAACCATGCACTTTATTTCCCTTGAAACAAAGCTGTCTCTTGTCTAGTCTCACCCAGCCTGGTCGTATGGGTCAGAAAGGTGTTTCAAATGAAAACCCACTTTTTTGTTGTTGAAATAAAGCAGTGGGTGCGTTTCTGTGGGGTATAACAGTTTACAAAGTATATTTAGTATTCAAAATGGGTGAGTTTGGGTCTCTCTCTCTCCTCTCTCTCTCTCCGTTTGTGTGTGTCTTTTTAGCAGAACTGGAGGGCAGGTCTCTGTAACCCAATCCAGCCCAGCTGCTGACAACACCCACCACATAGAACCAGTTTCAGCGCCTTGATTTTCCTAAGGCTATGTGTATATGAGGGTGGGAAAAGCTCAATTTATTGTGTGTCTGTGTGTGTGTGTGTGTAAACAGATGTGAGTGTGTGTCTGTGTTTAGTGGTAAAGACCAAAGAGCTATGGGATGTGTGCCATGTGCTTTGTGCGTTGTGTGTAACACTCAACAGTGAAGACACATGAAAGTGTATTGCTTGGTGAAGTCACCATTCGCACACACACACACACACGCAGCACAACAGTTCGGACAGTCTATTGGGAGGTGTGCTACCAAGCCTGTGTATAGATTGTATGATTGGGGCTAAATAGCTCCACAGAGAGAGGAAATACAGTTTTCACTCCAGCCTTCCAAACAATGGTAGTACCTGAGGGAACAAGGTGTTCCTCAACTACCTGCTATATCAACTGACAGGCAGTTCACATTATTTTAGGGGCCTACTGTTACAGGGCAAGGCCCATTTATGTATATACAGTATATAAATAGACAGTAACCATCCCTACATGGGTTATGTGACTACATACAATATTTCTACAGTAAGCTTGTGCAGTTCATGGAATTTTAGCAGTTGTGTAAGGGATTCTGCCAGTTATCTACCGACCCTCTCTCTTCCCTCTCGTCCAGGTCTCCTATAGATCTGCTTGCCCCACCCCCAACTCTGCCACTCACAAGAACATTCTGTTCCCTCTGTTTGCCACTTCCTTCTTCTAACACACACGTGAAGCATAGGGGATATACTGTGGCACAAAACACACACGCAACAAAAAAAACCTCCCTCCCTCCCTCCCTCCCTCCCTCCCTCCCTCCCTCCCTCCCTCCCTCCCTCCCTCCCTCCCTCCCTCCCTCCCTCCCTCCCTCCCTCCCTCCCTCCCACCCTCCCACCCACCCACCCACACACCCACACACCCACACACACCCACACGCTCAGGCCAAACCAGCCTATTGGACATTGGAACAGACCCAGACGAGAACAGACCAAGCATAGTCTCCATCCTCCTTTTCGAGTCTTGGATTAGGAATCTTCCCCATTTGCCTGGGACTTTATTGTTATATTGGGTAGTAATAATGTGTAATTAGTTATCTCATAAATCCCAAGGCCTTTTTTCAACCTACTGTTAATTTCTCATAATTTTTATATCCTTGTCTATAGATTAAAAATGAAGTGACTAAGGGGAAGAGAAGTTAGGGGGGATGTATTAACACTAGAATAGATTTATTGGCATAAGAAAATGTTGTACATCTAATGTTTTGGCAGTGTCGCTGCTTGTCTCGTAGTGTGTGTGTGTGTGCACTCATTTCACTCAGACTCAGTGGCCCATTAGAAGAATTGTTAAGAGAGAGGAGTGTGAGCATGGTTACTGTTTCTGTTTCTGGCATACAACAGAGGAATTTTGCAGCTCTATGTGGAACACACGCACACACTTACACACACTTATGACTTCGACTATTGCATTAGAGCTGAGTTTCCACCTTAGTGGCAAAGCCCAGGGTCCCAGGTTAATAAGGGCATGACTGAATATTGATATATCATGTGATCTAATCTCAACTGAAGCTTTAAACCAGTCAGAGCAGTATGGGCTCTTTGGGAATAGATACTCATGTGATACGAGAAAATGATTCATTTACAACAACAACAAAAAACTGTACCCCAGAAACACCTGAAGAACCTGCTGGGGACCTAGAAGCTACAGAACCTGAGCCTGCATCGGAGGAGGTACCTGCAGCTGCTGAGGAGACAGAGGCTGTAGAACCAGAAGCTGCGCCAGAAGAGGAACCTGCAGAGGCAGAGGAGACGGAGCCTGCAGGACCAGAAGCTGCACCAGAAGAGGAACCTGCAGAGGAGACGGAGCCTGCGGAACCAGAAGCCACACCAGAAGCGGAACCTGCAGAGGCAGAGGAGACAGAGGCTGTAGAACCAGAAGCCGCACCAGAAGAGGAACCTGCAGGGCCAGAGGAGACCGAGGCTGTAGAACCGGAGGCTGGAGAGCCAGAGGCGGCAGAACCAGATGCTACAGCAGAGCCAGAGGATGGTGAAACGGAGGGGGATTCTGTAGAAACTGTGGGGGAAGAAGAGATTGTCCCTGCAGAGGGGGAAAAGACAGGTGAGAGAGACACTCTTCCACATACACATGTTTTTAACATGGTTTGTGTTTGAATGATATAAACATACTTGCAAATATTATACTATTAACATGAATGGATAATACCTGAGCAGGATCTTACGAAGGTTTTTTAAATTTGTTTTTATTAGAAGGGGAACCAGCCCCAGAGGAGCCTGCCGCAGGTACTGTAGGCCTCTTTGTCAACAACCATCAAATAACCTGTGTGCAACTTCCACACAACCTTTCCCCTCCCCCTCACCACCCCAATGGGTCTAACATGCATGTCAATACTCACAATCCTCAGTGTGTGTGTGTGTGTGTGTGTGTGTGTGTGTGTGTGTGTGTGTGTGTGTGTGTGTGTGTGTGTGTGTGTGTGTGTGTGTGTGTGTGTGTGTGTGTGTGTGTGTGTGTGTGTGTGTGTGTGTGTGTGTGTGTGTGTGTGTAGGGAATGATTGATTCGGTACACAGTGGAAAAGTGCCCCAACAGGTTTTTTTTTCCTGACATAGTGTTCAAACTCAGTCACACAGACCTGCATTATGTGCAGCACTGTTTTAAAGTTTCATAATAAAATGGGCTACCTCTGTCAGAGGGACCAACCAGTCCAGAGGAATCTTCATGAGAGAAAGAATATCCACTTTTTAGTTTTAGCAATCATCTTCAATCAAGTACTCCTCTCTATGGATTCAGTTCATTTATGCCTAGCAGGAGTCTTTTCTCATGTTTTTTTCATCATGAAGACCAATTCTTAATTCATGCCATTACTAGCAATGACCTCATTCCTTAGTAACATAGTTGCTAAGAGGGAGTGTCTCAGTCCCCCGTTCAGGATACAGTTGCTTGGAAAAGGGGCCTCAAGGTGCCGACTGACAACGAACATGCTCTCATTATAGCAAAGAACATCAGATGATAGACTTCTGCTAGAATGTCCCCGCAACTTCCTACCCGACAAAGTCTGTGATTGGCTTGTGGGCCAGGATAGAACAACAAGCTGCCTCCTTAATCAAACACTTCATTGTGTTTGATCTGTCTCTTTCTGTTGTTCCTCCATCTGTAGTTCCTGCTGATCCCGAAGCTGAAGCAGGTGAGATGGTCGTAGGAGTGATTAAGGTTACTCAGAATGGGAAGCATATTGTGCTATAGGAAAGGCACTAATACAAATCCAACCACATGCACTAATGTAAATATGCTTGGTCGATTTGTGTTCAGGTGATGGAGATCTGAATCTGGCAGATGCTCTTGGGGCCGAGGAAGAAGATGTGAAACCAGGCCGAAGCCGCAGCGGTGGTTCTGTGGGTCAGTATCAACCACTGTTAGTAATATACATCTAGGTCTGTAGACCATTGGCAGTTACAGAACCTGTATACAATACTAGAGTAGTTAAACAATAGATTCCAGTTGGATTCAAACACATTATTTAAATGCAGCATCTTTGGAAAACACATTGTCTTTTACTAAATTAATTTGCTACTAGGCACAATCATACAGGAATCCCTGAGTCCAAAATGCAGCCAAACACTAGCTGTTTGGATCTTGTAGACATACATGTTCTATTTACATACAAGGCAATGGGGCACTTTTTCCCCAGTTGAGTAGGCATGTTTCCATGCTGCCTTCAAGGTGGGGCAGGGTCATTGTCATCTAATACCAGTTGTAGAATAAGGCTTAATCCAGTATCAATGCCAGCATTTACCATATCACCAGTTATACCTTCACTGGTTTCAAAAGTAAAATAGAGGTAATCTAGGCCAGAAACTCCAGTCAGAGTATGACACGTCAATTTCCTCAGGCTATGTACAGTATGTCTGACCTGGATCCCAAAGAAAGAAAACTGGAATTATCTTTAAAGACTATTCAGAACAATCCTAACGAGGAGATTATACAATACTGATTAGCATTCGTCAGCAATGGCATAAAATCTGTCAGTTTTTCATGTTGAAACATGAGCAAAGTGAGTCAGACAGTCGTTATCATGGGCTGTGTTTGCATGTGGATCAAAGAAAGTGGGAGTAGGGAGGGTGGGTGATGTTTGCATGCAAAAGCGGTAGAAAGTTTCTCAGGCATACCAGTCAGGACAGAAACTCTATAGCAATGAGCCCCAGGGCATCAATAGAATACTAGGTTGAATAACTCCTACTGTGTCTCTGTCCCAACCCTCTCACCCCCACTATCTTTCTTTCTTTCTTTCTTTCTCTCTCTCTTTCTCTCTCTCATTCTATCTCACTATCTTTCCTCTCTTTCTTTCTTCCGTCGCTTTTTCTCTCTCATTCTATCCAACTTCTTTCCCCCCTCCCCTTCGTTCTCTCTTAATCCCCCCCCTCTCTGTTTCTCTCTCACTCTATATCTGTTTTCAATCTCCGTCCTCTTCCGTCTCTCTCTATTTCTTTTTCTCGTCTGAATTCTCTTCCCTTTTCTTTCCCCCTCCCTGTCCTCTCTCTCCTTTTCCAGCCCACACAGCAGGAGCCGCTTCAGGTATGTTTCATTATCAATGAATGTTTTTGTCATTATACATTTGCATCTAAATTACATCTCACACGCACAAGTTGTCAACATAAATTGTTCCTGTGACTAACAATGTGTGTCTGTGTGTGGTTTGTGCCCCAGATGGATCAGCCGAGGCTCAAGGTGAGCTCTTCACTGTCTTTATGTTTATGTGTTTATTTTGTCATACTTAAAGAAGCCGTTAACTGCCTACCTTTGCCCCAGAGTGCTTCTATAGGGGCTCTATATACTTCCTCTGCTGTCAATGTTTCCATGATCACATGCAGGCCTCAGATAGGGGCTCAATGTCTTACCTGTCTCTTCATGTCAGCCCTCTCTACCTCAAATTCCAGTTTTTCACATGTATGTGTTGTGTGTGTGTGTGTGTGTATGAATCATCTCTACCTGTAGGGACACAATGTACTCTGAGTCATATATGTAATGTGTGTGCCATGAGTATGTATATGTTCTGTGTGTTTGTTTATACATGCATCTGAGAGTGTGTGGGTGTGGGTATCGGTGGGTGTGGAGTATTGCCTAAGCACCTTGCTACCCCCTCCTCTCTCTTGGTCTCTCAGCGCTCTCTAGTCTATAGCGTTTCATAATCACTGCATGATGAGTGATCTGCCACTAGGATAACCTGAGGGCTGTAATTAGCAAACAATTCATCTTAGCAGTGCAGAGCACAGCATTGTACACACACATCACAACACACATAGTTGTTTAACTTTGTTTGAGGTCTTTATATAAAGTACATTAGTGAGATTTAGGTCTATATTATTATTGATATTATGTCCCAGTTCCTGGAGTTCCTCTGGTCTCTTTCCTGGTATGTTTGCAGTAACAGAGACATTACACTGACAAAACTGTGCTGACTAGATGTCAGTCTCTAACTGAAAGGTTATGGGCAGTATGTGCTGAATGCAGCATGTGCAAGGAGACAAGAGAAACATGAATAAACATGTCACAAGATGCTAGATTTTCAACACCTGTACGCTACACTGTTGCAGATAATAAAAAACCAAACATATTCAGGCTATGTACTTGAGATTTCATGCACTGCTATTACCCCTTACCCCTTGATGGCTGAGGTTGGTTGAGGGGCAGATCTATGGGCGTATGTGAAGCCCTCTGTGACATTGCTTGTAAAAAGGGCTATACAATAACATTTGATTTGATGTTAATGTTCAACCTATGTGTTTTTTCCACAGAGGCTAGCTCTGGTTCGGCGGTGGCGGGTATTCTGAGTGCAGTCGGTGTAGCTCTGGTGGGCGCGATCAGTGGATACTTTGCCTATCAGAAGAAGAAGCTCTGTTTCAAGAACAGAGGTGGTGAGTTGTGGCTTTACACGAGCATGGTACCCACAGTGTGCCTACCAAGTGCTTTTGTGTTAAATGTCCTTTGTCTTCAGCAGCAGACCCAGAAAGTGCCAGGAAGCAGGAGGCTGAAGCACAGTCTGATCCCCAGGGTAGGGAACGAACCACACCCTGCTAGCACACACAATCATACACACACACCCACACACACCCACACACACATACACACACATACACCCCCCCACACACACACACGCACCCACACACACACTAAGGTCAAGCCCAGCCATGTAGCTAATTTACTCTTAGAACCATTTACTCATGTAAATTGATGTGCATGCATACATGGGATTGCCAACCCATAACAGTACATGTTGTTCCCTGTTCACAGTCCTCAGCAACCTCCTGAGCTCCTCCTAGACCCTGTGGCGGTCCAGACCAGCAGGACCAACGGGAGTTCCTCCGCTGAACCAGGCTGAAGCTCCACCTCAGCCTGAATCTGGATAGTTAGAATACTGTGAGTTAGTGAGGCTGGAGGAGGGGGGCTGACCACCCCCACTCCTAACAAGCTGTAGGTGTGTGTGTGTGTGAGAGAGAGGTATCAATAGGATATCTGTCTGAGATCAGTCTGATTCTGTTAAGTGTTGGGTTACATTGTCTGTCCCCTAAACAGAGCTGAACTGTTACCAAAACATTTTTTTTTCCACTAATTCCGCAAGGTTCTTTTCTTCTGTTTTGTAGCGTAATCAAGGTACCTGTGATAACTACAATCACACTTGTCTAGTGAACTTTTCCTTTAGTGTCTGATTTACATACAATGATTAGCCTGAGAGATCAAAACAAAATAATTACTTAAGATTATTTGGACCTTCAGTTTTAAATACCCCTCTCACCTGCTATGCTCTTAATTCAAAGGGAATAGTGCAAAGTTTCGATGTCAGCCTACATGAAATGATGAGACAGTGATGCACACGTCACTTCTAACTTAAAAACTTAAAGTTTGCATTCGTTCGAATCTCTGTTTAGCAGACTGATGATGTCAGTTTAGCTGTGTTTGTGTTGGGTGTGGGCGGGGCTTAGGTATCTTCACCGGGGTGTTTGTCTGGAAATATAGAATGTACTGAACCTGTAGTAGTGGTGATCTAGTCTGTGTCACATTGTAATGCTGTTCCTCCTCTAGTGCCTTATCCTGGACACAGTCTGCCCATGCAGGCTAGTGTACTTATGCTTTACCATGTCTGTCTGACTGTCACACGGGTCAGAAAACAGTTCTGACAATGTGTGCCTAGAATTGTCAAATGTGTCACCTCATACATTTATGTGACCGCAATGCTGCATCACCATAGAGATTACAAATAAACAAGTTTATATGGTACACCAAGATTGTTTGCTAGGGATGTGTTATGTACATGTCCTCTCCCTGGAAGGTGTAGTAGGGCTATTGGGCCTTCACCAGCTCTCGCTTTTTGATCCATGAAGGCAACGCACATAAGCTCAGTTCAGGGAGAAGGATGTGAATTGAGAGGTGGCAGGAAGTGATTCAACAAGGCCACTGGAAATGACCTGTAGGTCGTAGGTGTCAAAGCAGATCAGCTCTTCTTTATCATTTATTTTCCGTGGCTATGAGCATGATACCAGGGAGGTCTGTTCACTTTATCTTTCTCTAGTCCAGTAGCAGGGGGTGGTGGCAGACAAAGAAGAGTAATTGACAAAAAATTGTTATTGTGCATTTTGAATTTATGTGTGTGTGATTTATATCTCTTGGCACTTATTGTTTCATCTGTTTAATTTCTTTTTGAATTGTGTAAATAACATTGAAAAGGTGAATAAAGAAGATATGAGAGGGGGGAACCTGTGTGTCTGATCTGAGTTCTAGTGTTGCTATAGCTTGATGTCTTCGTCAAACTGTGTTATGCACAGAAACAGAAACCTGAGCTGTCAGGTTAATCCAGATTTGATTAGTGCTGGGATTCGCACACATTAATTGCATACATTCACACCCTCTCTCACTCTCTCTGACACAAACACACTTTAACACACACATGCATTCACAAACACAAAATAATGTGCGGAAAACCCACTTGGAGTGATTCGTAGTAATTGATGATGACACATTTAGAGCCAGAGGGATAAATGACTAAATCAACAGGTATCGATGGGAAATTTTCCAAATCTCAACTATCAGCCACACCTGCAATCTCACGCTGATAAAATTCATGGGAATATTTGATTGAAGCTCAAATGACAAACAATGACTCTACTGTCATGCTTGCATGACTCACACTTACAGGATGAAATAAACGGGGTCAAATGCATATAATCTTTCCCATGTGGTCTTCTTTATTCAGCCTACACTGTAGACTAAACCATAACTAACCCCCTTTTCAGATTGGGTAACTCAGCTTTACCAGATTCCTCCCTTTGACTAGCATTACCACCATTACGGTAAAAAAAAAAAAGGCCGACGTCAGTGCCCAAGCAGTGTGGCATTTATCAACTTTGATTCTCGTCATTGTGGCAGAAGGAGGTACGTTATGATAAGATGTGGACATTTACAGACTGAAACCACGTTGTGAAAAAGTGAACATTTAGAGGGTCTTCCCTATTAAACTTGGGATATGTTAACTTGCACATAATGATGCAATCCGATACTTAACTAGTTCGCTCCAATTTACTTAGTCAACCTCGATTCAGGAAGACGTCTTGCTTGAACTCTGGACACTCACATCAACAAGGCTAATGTTTAATTTACTGTCTGTAAATTAGTTGACCAGTGCAGCGAAATGTGCAATGTGAAATATTTGTGAAGCAATTCTTCGTCAGGTCCTGACTGCCATGAATTGAGTTTCGAGGGAGTTATACAACCCGACTACTTTACTAAGCCAGAGATCTGGACGACATCAGGACGTAATGGAGCTCAAAGGCCTTCCGAGGTAGAAATACTAAGAAAATACCGTATTCTAAGTCTGTTGTAACATAACTCTCACTGCTAGTTTATGAATGATCACCAGTGTGGATTGTACTTTAACCACTCTTCTTCCTAACCGTTATCCTTCCACAGGATCCGCCCACAGATGTCCCTGCTACTGCTCCTTGTCACATTTAGCGATTTCACTCAGGCAGATGTTGTCAGAAAACCCAACTTCGTCCTGATGATGGTCGATGATCTGGGGATTGGGGATGTGGGTTGCTATGGCAATGACACTATCAGGTATACCTGGAAATTTGGATCCTTGCTGTCACTGACAGAACCAACTAAAGACGTTCTACTTGAATATCTTCTCCTCCTTATCATTCCTCTCCTCTTAGTTTCTCCTTCTCTTCTCCTGTGTGTCTCTTTGTATTCCTGACTTAACTACTCTTTACTACTCACTTTGTACTGCTCTCTTGTACCCCCTTTACAATAATCCTATACTTCAGGTGTCACACACCAGGGATAGTCCAGAAACCCAGTCTCCATCAAAAACGAGTAGAACTTGGGCAATCTCTCTTTCTTTCTCTCTCTCCCCTCTTTCTGTTTCTGCGTCTCTCCCTCTGCTTCCCAGGACCCCTCACATAGATCGTTTGGCAGAGGAGGGGGTGAAGCTGACTCAGCACATTTCTGCTGCTCCTCTCTGCACCCCTAGCAGGGCTGCCTTCATGACTGGACGCTATGCTCTACGCTCAGGTAACACACACACACATACACTCTATTCTCTGTTGTTGTAACCTACTGTTACCTGACTGTTGTTACCTTGCTGTTACTCTGTGCTGCTGCTGTTGTTGTTGTTGTTGTACGTGTGTACCAGGCCTGGGCAGCACAGGTCGTGTACAGGTGTTGCTGTTCTTGGCGGGTTCGGGGGGGCTGCCGCCTACTGAAACCACCTTTGCCAAGAGACTGCAGGAGCAAGGATACACCACTGGCCTCGTGGGTAAGAAACTCTGGAGATGGACATGTTTGTGAAAAGGGATCATGTTAATAGGTTGTTTTGTTTTAGTAAGGACATTTTTTTTGTTGATGGGTTGTTAGCAGTTAAGGATAAGGAAGTGTTTTTTTGGTTTGTTTTGTTAAAAAAACAACAACATGTATCTGTGTGTGTAGGTAAGTGGCACCTGGGAGTAAACTGCAAGTATAGAGGGGACAACTGCCACCACCCCAACAACCATGGCTTTGACTTCTTCTATGGTTTGCCCTTCACACTATTTAACGACTGTCTACCTGGTGCCGGGCATGACGTCCTGGCTGACCTGCAGGACACACTCTGGCAGCTGTCACTGCTGGGGGGGCTGGCCCTTCTCACTCTGGTGGGTGGCAGGGAGAGAGAGAGAAAGTGTGTGTGCGTGTGTTTGTTTGTGTGTCTTACCCCTCCGTGTCCCATTCCAGGTGTGTGTGCACGCCAGTGGCCTGCTGGATGTCAGTATGTGGGTGATCCTAGCCTTAAGCTCTCTCAGTATGATGGCGTTCATGGTGTGGTTCGTGCCCTTTAAACTCCTGCCCACTTGGAACTGCATCATCATGAGAAACCAGGAAGTGGTGGAGCAGCCCATGAACTTGGACACCCTGCCCCAGAAGCTGCTGGGAGAGGCCCAGGGATTCATAGAGAGGTAAGATGCCTTCTCTAAACATGCCACATCTACAATCAGTCAAAACATTTAGTCTAAAACTACAAGCACCATTTAATTTGCGCATTCTATGCAGATTGTCATGTCACTTCCTGTTGTGTGACGTTTTGACCCCAGAAACGCAGACCGCCCCTTCCTGTTGTTCCTGTCACTAGCCCATGTGCACACCCCCATGTTCTCTACTCCTGCCTTCAAAGGACACAGCCGCCACGGTAGCTATGGAGACAATGTTGAGGAGATGGACTGGATCATTGGTGAGAGAATAGAGGATTCAGTGACATAATAGTGAAATGCAGAAGTAATATAATAGATCATCTCTATTTTTTCTTTTATTCAGCAATTACATTACACTTAACATATCGGATTCCCAGGTCAGGTAACTGAGATGGTGGATAGTTTGGGGCTGGCCAGCAACACTCTTATGTACTTCACCTCCGACCATGGAGGACACATAGAGGATGAACATGGAGGCTGGAACGGAATATACAAAGGTAAACGCCTCACACATGCATACACACACACACACACACACACACGTGTTCTAAATTAAAATACTCTAATAAGCCATTACAGCAACTCCCCTTCCCAGGGGGTAAGGCAATGGCGGGCTGGGAAGGTGGCATCCGAGTACCAGGCATATTTCGCTGGCCTGGCAGGCTGCCGGCGGGGAAGGCAGTAGACGAGCCCACCAGCCTCATGGATCTGTATCCCACCCTGATCAATCTTGCCGAGGCAACGCCCTCAGACAGGTAGGCACATGTGGCCGAGTGGTCCCACTGTCCTCCAGATGACAAAACAAACAAGGAAATGGCATCGAACACGTTTTTGTTTGTTTGTTGACATGAGTTGTCTTTCCCAGGCTGCTGGACGGTTATGATCTGATGCCTTTGCTGGAGGGGAGGACGAGGCGTTCAGAACACGAGTTCATGTTCCATTACTGTGGGGTCTACCTCAACGCTGTGCGCTGGCACCCGCCTGGAAGTGAGTACTGACGCACACACCATACACAGGTAGATTGTTGTAGTCCTGTTGTTGGTGTTAAAACCAAGGCCGTAGCCATGGAGTCAACATTGGGGGGGACAAAATATTTTTGTAATTATAGTTTCGGACAGCGTGCGTGGTTGCCTGTTGTAGCGTAGCACATTTATATTTTTATTTCAATACATTGGGGGGGGGGGGGGGACATTTTGACCAGATTTGAATATTGGGGGGGATGTGTCCCCCCCAATATATATATTATGATTATGGCCTTGGTTAAAACATGCGCACGTCTCCTGTGTGCCTGCAGGTGACTCCATCTTCAAGGCACATTTCTTCACCCCCAACTTCTCCCCCTCTGGTGCCGGTGGCTGCTATAACACCAAGGTGTGTCTCTGTCACGGAGATCAAGTGACCCACCATGACCCCCCTCTCTTGTTTGACCTCCACACCGATCCCTCAGAGACACGTCCCTTGACTCCAGCCAGCGAGCCTCGCTACGCTGAGGTCTTGGAACAAACCGCCAAAGCAGTGGAGCATCACAGCAGAACCATCACACACTCTCCTCCACCGGCACACACACATACATCTGACCCAGCCCCTAGCCAGCTGTCCTGGGAGAAGATCCTGTGGAGACCTTGGCTTCAGCCCTGCTGTGGATCCTTTCCCTTTTGTGGCTGTACAGAGAACTCTACACAAGGTTGACCTAACACATTCACTTTCACTGACATAACACACACACGCATACATACATTTCTGTCTCCGCCAAGCCAGGGTGTGCCTCTGTTGCAGGGAACAGTTCAACATTCCTCAGCTGTGAAGTGAAAGATGAAACTATTTAATTGTTGTTGTGTTTTAACTAGAGAAGTTGCATATATACCCAGAAAAAGGGTTTCAAGTTGAACCTTTTTCTAGTGGGGTTTTTTGTACAATAAGATTTTTGGGGTGAGAAGTCTTGATATCAACCACACCTAAAATGTAATTTGTGACAGGACCATTTGATAAAGGAAAAAACAAATTGTGTCTGCACTGTCATTTTTAAAATGTACTTTTTGCTGTTCTCTTCGGTGTTCCCTCCGCTCCTTCCCTTTCACATATGGACATGGTGGCTTAAGCACAGCATTATCCACCTCATTGTTTTTACTTGTACATCCAGTTCGACCTTTAATAATGAAAGCTTGGCATCTCTGGAATGTTACAGTGTGCAGCCTTTCTGCTTTCTGCTGTGTCAGGGCTGGAGTATTGATGACTGTGCTGTGGCTTAGTCACCAGCAGGGGGCAGGGCAGCCATGCACTCCATGATGAGAAGACAGTTATCAACACAAATATGAGTACTGGGCATTTATTGTCTCCAACACTCACCTGGTATTAAGTGTTTCTTGGGTCAAATGTGTGTCTCATGGTTCATGAAGGTAGTGTAGTCAGTGTGTTTTGTTGGACAATGGACAGCTTGTCTGATCTGTATGGAGCCATCCTCCTTGCAGGAACATTCTGGAAGAGACTCAGACAGACGGTATACAGTCAACCTTCAGATGCATGCTAAGCCTTCAGTACTGGGGGAAGCTGATCCTCTTGATCCTCCGTAGATCACTGTCTATAATTATACCTTTTACAACAATTTTAGGCAAAATGGTTTCAAAATCTGTTATGTTAGCAGGTTAGTAGGTCTCAGGTCAGTTTTGTCTTTTTCTTCTGTTATGGTGGATCCCAGATCAGTGTGTCTGAAAATGTACCTCCTCCTCAGAGTCTCTGGCTTTGACTGCACCAATGACTGAAATACTGATTCATCTGTTTGTGGTGCTCAAAAAAGCTATGGTAAAGGTCACTGGCTCTTTAAGCCATAAAGCATCTTTATGGACTTGTTTTCCCGGTCTGTTCCATACATAAACCTGGCATGACAACCCAGAGAAGCAACATTGCTTCCATATATGCTGGATATGCAGAAGAGCTTTAGAGGGAAAGGGAAGCTTAGGTAGAATCCTATCTCCATGATGGTTTCTGTCAGGTCTGACTCTGGGAGTCACTGTGGCAGCAGAGTGGGGACTGTGATTGATCATCAACAAGTGACTGAGAAGTACAGATAGGCTGGATGCATCCTATCAGACTTTTTGACTACCTTGCTACTTTTATGGTCAGAGCTTTCAGTAACGTGATTGAGGTCATTTCATTGGAAACCATTTAGTTTTAGTACGAGATATCTCAATTGACCATATACTGTCCATGCTTGGCCTTTATGTATGGTACGTATGGCCTTTGTTGGTCGTTCGGTATGGTTTGCTTGTAATCAGTACGGTGTATTTGGGATAATGGAACCTATAAGTAGTTCATGGTTGTGATTTCCATTGAGAGCTGTTGCCATGTGGACACAGTCACCTCCCCCTTTTCCTACACACACACACACACACACACACACACACACACACACACACACACACACACATGCATAGCACATAGTCTTTGTATGCATGGGCACTGTATTGCACGAAAGACAAAGGATAGAATTAAAGTGAAAGAGAGAGAGAAAGACAGAGAGGGTGGGGGCACTTTACTTTCAGAAACCACAGTTGTGGTCAGCCAGTAGCCAGGCCCATTTTAAAACCACAATTTATAAACATCATTATGAACCACAACTTTCTTGTTTTAAACTCATTACAAACCACAATTAAACCAGTGTGGTGAGCAACTGAATCCTGTTTTTGTCAGACCTTAGATAGCATTATAATGTGTAACCACTGTAAAGTCAGGCATGTGAACAGGTTGGCTCTTTCAGTGATGTGTGATTAGCACTGAACGTTAACTCAGCTAACAGTACCCCACTGTACTCTAAGATGTTCATGAGTAGAGTTATTTTTTGGTCGTTGTGGAGGGGTTTGTTGGCAGTAAAGCTTTTAAAGAGAATGTGTTTTTGTGTGTGTCTGTGCGTTTGCAGGGGTTACACTGGTTGAATTGTTCCCTTTTGAGAAAGCTCAAGGGGAATATCATTGTCTCTGCTGGAGAGCTTTCACTTGCTCACACACACACAGCTTACACAGATTTACAGTACTTTTACAGCGAGTTGTCAATTCAGTTATGAAGAAGAGAATGATTTGTGGATTTTGTAGTATTTTGTGGTTGGAGTATGTCATGAAGCATTTTTGAGAGGACACAATCGCGTTTTGCTGTGAACTGTGGTGGTTGTCGAAAAGAGTTGTTTGTGTGTTTGACGAGCGATCCATCTGGTCAACATTACCATGCTCCTTACAGGGGATATGGCTCCAGGCAGGGCATGTGGCACTGACAGTGTCACAGACAGACACACACACACAGACATACACACACAAATACACACTTCTTTCTCTTTGGACCCCCTCCTCCCCCCACCCCCACCCCCCCACCCCTCATGCCCCCCTGCTGGCAGTAAGCCCATTATAAGTACTCACACCCTCTGGCACAGGAAGTGTTTACAGAGGTGGGGTGTGATGAGGGGCAGATAACTAGGCTAATGTTAGCCTGGCTGGAGCTCGCACCTACTCACATGGTGCATGGAATCCTAGTCCCTTACTCCCTCACACATACAAACGCACACCCCTCTGAAGGCCTCCGGAAACACATCAGAGTTGGCTGTAATGTGTCTAGATTAAAGATCATTAAGTCACCACATCTAGGACCCACAGTTTTACTTAAAAAGATCTTCAAGGGTTGCACACACACATGTTTAAACCATGCAATGACTTGCCTTAATTTCTTTCCAGCTGCAATTATGTGTTGTTTACATACATGTCAGCCATGGTCTATAAACCCCTGGGTTGTTTTGAGACTTGTTGCAGCTTGGACCATGTCTGAGTTTTACACAGAGGTCTCTACTGCTGGTACGGACAGTGTACTGACCAGTGAAGAGTTAGTGGGCCTATGTGAGACTCTTCTGTCAATGACAAAGGATCTGAGGTCCTGTGTTGCAGACCCAGGTCTTCACTCGAGAGTCCTCTCTGAATTCAAAAGGCTCTATTAATTGCTCCTGTGTGAAGCAATTTTATTTGATTGTGTGAAGGACAAATATATTTCGTTTGTTAGGCTAAAATATGCTTTATACCCCTCTCAACGTCCACCCCCTCCTCCTCCACACACACACACACACACAAACACACACACACACACCATAACTCTCGACATCAAAGCTGAGCCAGGGTGATGTCATGGTCTAAAAGCCGCTGTATCAGGTAAGAAACATCCTGGAAGTTATCAATGAACAAGTTGCCTTTCGGAAGTTTCCAGAGGACCACAGACCTCAGACAAAAATAACACCTAGGCTGTTCTTGCACCCCACCAGACCCATAATTGGGCAAGACTATAACCCTGACCTAGATCCAACTAATGTCTGTCTGCTAGCTGGTCTGGGGATGCATCCTATATGGTAGCTGTAAGGGTGAACAACTGTGGCCCTATTAAGATTAGTCACTATTAATCACTATTAAGATATCAGTTACACAGCTGTCGTATCAACCTGAGTTAACCGAGTTTTGGGTCTAAGGCATGAAAGTGGGGGGTGAGTGTAAGAGAGGTCAAAGAGAGTTACTGAAGGGAGAGGTCTGTTTGAAAGCCAGAGGGGAGGAGAGATGTTGAGAGGAGGAGAAGGTCAGGTCAAAATGCAGGTATGTCCAATGAGAAACAGGAGCACGAATGACAAGAGACTCAGTCAAACAGTCTCAGGAGAGATAGGAATGGATGTAACGGAAATAAATGGAGGGATGGAGAGGGAGAAACGTGAGGGAGCAGTGATGAGAGAGCAGGAAAAGAGGGATGAAGGAACAGTTTAGAAAAGAGAGGTGATGAGGTCATACAGTTATGAAACCCAGAGGCAGATGTAGGTCACCCCCACAGAGTGGCGATTGACACCAACCTCCCCCTTCAGCTCGTCACTCCTCTCGCCCTCCCTCCGTTTCTCCCTTCGGTGATTTAGGGCAGGGAGCACACCTGTTTCTGGGTGATAATGGGAGAACACACAGGAATGTGACTATGGAGAAGTGTGGCATACTTTTCTTTACTGCTATGGCAAAGTTTCACATTTAACAGTCCCCAAATGACTTTTTTGTTGTTGTTGAGGATATACAACTCCCTTTCATTTGTAGCAGTACTCCATCTATGTGGTGTTGTAGTGTGCCAGATTTACAGTACATTTCCCTTCCATAGACATCCCTACAATAAAAAGCAAGGATTGAGAATAAGATCTTTGGTTCGAAAGCCACTTGGCCATCATGACTGTCTACACAGTGATTTTGATATTCCCACTGTGCGTGTGTGTGCGTGTGTGTGTAGTTAAAGGCTCCTTGAATCTCCTACACTTCTGACCCTCCAAAGGACAGTAGCGTCTTTTTCTTGAATCATTTCTCCGCGGTTTGGCGTCTCAATATTATTGTTGAGGTTGAATGTCCTCACCAGGGAGAGAAGGTTTAGTAACATTAGATATATTAAGTTGGGATTGGAAGAAAACATGGCCTCAGCACTGTGGAGGTAACAGTGAAACATTGCACAAGAGTACCAGCCCCCCCCCCCCTCCCCCGACTCGTGCTAACTCACGGTGGACGGAATGAACTTCTACCTGAGCAGAATAACGGACCCCTCCCCCACATGTCTGGGTCTTTCTGACGAACAGGACAGTGAATTTCTCTGAGGCCTGGCGGGTCCAGGAGGGGGATTCTGCTCCTTCCAGATGTTTCCAGCGGGAGAGGAGGACAGCTCAGTAATAGCTACCAGAACTGGGACACAAGCAGTACGTTAGGCCATAGGACCCCACCCAACCGATCCCCCAGATGCCCATTCCACACCCCCCAGTTCCGAAACAAAGCCCAGACCATGTCCAGATTTGGCCCCTATATCTCTCCAACCCTCCGCCCACTTCTATTGTCTCCCCCTTACCAACCCACCACTGATCCAGACCATCCAGTCTGACTCATCAACTCATATATAGCAGCTCTATCTGTGCCACACACTGACGCACACACACCAATCAGGGGCCAGAGAGTGTCCTGAAATGCCTGCCTCCATCAAATACACGTATAACCAAGACAATCTCTCTCTCTCTCTCTCTCTCTCTCTCTCTCTCTCTCTCTCTCTCTCTCTCTCTCTCTCTCTCTCTCTTTGTCATTGTCTATGACATACACACACTCACACACAAGCACACAATCAGACATGCTCTCAGTGCTCCTACATGAGTGGTCAAACACAATCAGGACCTATCTTCTCTCAGTAAGGTTTTCCACTCTCTCTTTTTGTTGCTATCTGTCTTTGAATAGCACTGATCTATCTCTGCCTGCACTGTCACTGACACGAAACAGATGGCTCCTTTGTCTCCTTCTAACCTCTCATGCTCTCATGATATTCAGATGGACAGACATATTGATCAAGTCAACAACATACGCTAATGAATTCCAGCGAGTTTATCTCTATATTGTAAACAATGTCATAATAAATGCACACAGCAGAAAACCTTGTTTCATGTCATTGAATAATGACTTGAGTTATGGCATTCCCTGTGCTGCTGTAGTCTTTAGTACTGAGACACAGAAATAGAGAAATAGAAAGGGAAAAATCGGGTGCATATGTTTCCATTTGGGCCCTTCTGTCAGACCTGACGTCTTAAATGTGGTTCACAATTTATGTCCACGTTTACCCAGAATTCTCCCCTCCCCCCGCAGAGTCATTTACTCACACTTACATTTATAAGAAATCTCTGAGGATGCCTGCTGTGTGCGTGTGTGCGTGCGTATGTTTATACTGTATGTCAAAGCATGTCCATGCTTGTGTACTGCGTGTGTGCATGTGTGTTTAGACAGTTAGCATGGGTAGCGGTCTTGTCTAATCACAGCCTGTCTGACATGCATCCTCCTGATGACAGAAGACTTGTACTAACTGGATGCCTCAGGCCATCAGTCCCACAGAGCTTTGATCTTCTAAAGTACAGTATGTTGATTTGCAAGTTTAAAAGTGTCATTGCAGCATGTTTGAGATTTCCTGTGGGTCTGTATTGATTTGGTTTCCAGTGAGCTTAGTGGAAACTAGGGCAGAGCACATATGACTCAGCCTTCCCCCTGAGGGGGATCCACCCAACACTGCTGAGTAACAGTCCCTTTCTACACCACTGCACTACTTAAAGAGATATCGCGGTCTTAAATCATGTGTTCTTCATAACCAGCGTCTTAATTACTTGATGTCCAAAAGTGTTTTCCCTGGTGGTGGTGGTGGTGGGGACGGGGAGGGTTGAAGTGTGTGATATGACCTGGATTACATTCTCCTCTCCAATAGTGGAGTTTTTCAGGAACTTAGTCAGTGATCCTGAGCAGAAACCGGGATGCTGGAGTGCACTGTTTGGATGACGGCATCCAACTCCAGCTGTCCATAATCTTTATCTGGCATGCTCTCCCAACAACCTGCTGGCTCTGAGAGGAGAGAGATGGGGAGGAGAGACAGGGCGTGTGCGAACGATGGATCCTCAGAAATCTCATTACTGTAAGGGGTGTTTTGACTGCGGAAGGTGTTTTGACTGACTGACATATTGATGCGCTGTCAAATTCTGTGTCATCTGTTGGTATCCTGAGATCAGATCAGCAGGGTGGACCAAGGAGTTTGTTGGGTCCATGATCTTGTCACCATCTGGATTACCATGGATACTCAGCCATGTCTGAGGACCATACAGTGTGAGCCCACGCCAAAACAAATGACGCACTTATCTTATTCCCCCGGGTCTAGTCTGGTCACGTGTGAGCAGGATGTCTCATCAGTATTCTCGACCTCCCTACCAAGAGCTCACGCTTCTCCTCTCCTTGATATTTTACAGCACATATGCTGGGCAATAATGTGAGAATGTTGCTCGGGCGTTTATTGAAGGGGCTTGTTTCCAGGAAATCTTCAGATAGACAGAGTGAAGTGGGCAGCCAGACATCTCTTCTAAACGGAAGGACATGTTGTGATGTCATCAGCTCTCTCACACACGCACTTTTGACTCACATAAGTATCGGTTAGTATTTGACTTTGGTATTTTAACTGTCAACAAACCACAGTGACTTGACTGAATTCCTTTTGTCCTTTATTTATAAAATGAAGCTACTGAAAATAAACCAACATTTATAGACGACTACTAAGAGAACAGCCACAGGCACAAAATAACACCACTTTACATCTGGGTCTTTACAAGACAAATAATTTAAGAGAGATGAAAACATAAAAGGAATATTCATGAAAACATGATCTGTACCAGCTTTCATTTGGTTACAAAAAAGACTTGGACGAGCATTCAAATCACAAGCACATCAAAAGCTGTAATTAATACAAATATCATGCTTCAAAAGACTTGGCTAGAATGAGGTTTATATTATACATATGAGAAATATACATTCTGCATGGGTGGACATCTGGGTTGGTCCCACAGAGAGAAAACTAGAGATCTGGAACTAAGATGTAACCACACATGCACTGGGACACTTTACCCTTGTGTTGAAGAGCTGATGTGCATTTACCCAAGAAGTCAGTCTATCTTCAGTTAATGGTAAAGAATTGAGTTGTGAGGAGACCAAGCCGATTGCACCACTACTAAGCTGAAGCATCGTTATATACAGTTATGTTATTTCCTTACGTGGGATTATATGGTTTATGTTAACAGTTAGTTTGGTTCCCTGAAGTCACTTGAGATGAACAGGTTCATGAGCACCATTTGAACTAAGTTCGTTTTGTAGCTTGACACCCATTTAATCCCTCTGGTCACAATAACACAATAGTGGGACTGATTATATGCTGAAGGCTTGAACAACCAAACAGAACAACACAGCTAGACAAGACACGTAGATGTTTAAGTGGAGAGCTCATTACAATGGAAGGATTTCATACATGTCATACACAACAAATATGATTACACGCTTATCCACTTTACCACAAAGCCCAGACACACAATGTGATGATGACTGAAGCCTGAGGATCAGTGAGTGGAATGATGACATAATGGCAGAATGGTACGAGCTGTGCACTGACTGCCTTTTCCATCCCCTGTTTGATATATATTGTATATGTTTATAAGACATTTTACCTCAACATTTTAGTCTTTCTGTTGTTGATCAGTATTTCTACACTTAGTTTGCAGTTTCTGTGGGCATGAAGGACACTGTCTCTATGTAAGATGTGGAAAAGTGACAGCAAAGATTACAGGTGCATGTGTGTGTGTTGTGCATGTGTGAAAATGGTGTGTTTGTGTTGGTGTATCAGATGACATGCAGATAGGTGGCCTTGGTGTCCGTGCCTATGACGTTCCGCGCCGTACATCGGTAGAACCCAGTGTCCCGACTGCTGGGGTTCTGGATGATTAGGGCCCCCTGGGAGCTCAGGTACCGGTTACCATAGACACGAGCCTGACCTGTCACCTGAAGCTGCGACTGGTCAGGCGTCTCCCAGGTGATAGTTGCACGGGGCGTTGCTATGGCGAGGCAGGTAAGCTGCACGGCCACACCGGGTCGGGTGTAGGTCAGGGGGGACGGTCCAGAGGTGATGCGGGGCGGGTAGGCGATGACGATGACTGGCACGGTCAGTACAGACGTGGCGTTCTCATTGGTGGATCGGCAAGAGTAGGATCCACGGTCGTACACAGACGCCTGCAGCACTGTCAGTGTCCCGTCTTCCAGGACTGAGATCCGGCCCGACTCACCTGACTGCCCCCGAGACAGGACCACCCCACTGGGCAGGGTCCAAGAGAGGGTTACCTGGGGAGCCAGGGAGAAACCAGGGACAGGGGGGCAGGGCAGGTGGAGGTTCTCCCCGTTGATGATGCTCACAAGAGAGGCTGTCCTGCTGCTGACCACTACAGGCTGGTCCCTCTCCACTGAATTTGGCACTGGGCCTCTCGGACGAGCTGACTCTGGTAAGACTGATGCAGGTCGCACTGGTGAGACTGGGACCCTTTGTGCAGGTTTTTCTGTAACTAGAGCCCTTGGTGCAGGTCTCTCTGGAAGGCCTGAGACTCTGTGGAGAGCTGTCTCTTGAGCTTCTGAGACCTCCAGGTGGACCTGCAACTTCTCCTCCCCACCTTCAATGCTCACCACACACACCAGCATGCCGGCATCACTCATCCTCACCCCACGCAGCTCCAGTGAGCCATTCCGGTGCACTGTCATCCTGCTGCCATAAAACGGCACTGGAATGACCCCGTTACCAGGAAGTAGCCAGGTCAGGCGGGGGAAGGGGGATTCCTGGGTGGGGCAGGGAAGGAGCACAGTCTGGCCAATCACTGCTTTGTGTCTGGCTGACATCCCAGCACCCCTGTTGACATTAGCTCTACTACTTTGATCACCAGCTTGACTGCTCTCCCCACTCACCCCTCCACTAACTACCCTACTTCCGACTCTGCTATACCCTGCACTGCTCTCAGGTACTCTACCATACCCTGCACTGCTGCCAACCCTACCGCTAACCCCAGTACCACCCCGGCTTGCCCCTTGTCCATTTATAAGTATCTGGGGGTCTCCCCTCCCAGGGCCAGTGAATGTTGGGTAAAGGACCTCCACCTGTAGTCCCACCACTCTGCTGTTCACCCCACCTGCGTTGCTGGCTCTGCAGGTATAGTTTCCTCCGTCACCCCCCCTGGCCCCCTGGATCACCAGAGACCCATCTGACACCACCAGAATACGCTCTGGCCAAGAACCTCGTGTGATCACACGATTGGCAGGGGACAGCCATGTGACAGTGGGGGAAGGTTCCCCTTTGACCCCACAGCGCAGAGTCACTGACCCTCCAGGTCTCACATTGATGACCTCATAGCTGCTTTGACCTGGAAAGGACGGTGGAGAGGGCAGGACTCTCACCCTCACCCTCATCTGGTCCATACCCCCCTGGTTCTCAGCGTAGCAGGTGTACTCCCCTTCTTCCTTCATCCCCACCGCAGACAGGAACAGGGTCCCGTTGTCAAACACCACCAGCCTGCGTGTGCGTCCACCTCGGTCTGCTCCCTGCAACACGCTGTTCACCATGGTTCCATCTGGCAGGCTCCACCTCACGGCCGGGTCTGGCAAACCTGACGCTTGACAGTCCACCTTCAGGGCCTCGCCGTACAAGACCTTCTGATTGGACGGCTGTTTGTACTCTATCTTGGCTGGTTTGGTTACCACGGTGACTCTGAGCAACCTGAAGTCGTCGCCCACTTTGTTGCGTGCTACACATAAATAGTCCCCCCCATCCTTCTCTGTCACCGCCTGGATCGACAGACTGCCGTTAGCGAAGACTTGGATTCGCCGGTCAAAACTGGAACACAAATGGCAACAGACAGCTCAGTTAGTCAGCAGTAATTACTCACATAATCATCTTCCAACAAACAAACACACCGGCATTGGCACACACTCACCTGAAGTTTATGTCTGCTAGTTTTCTGCTGGGGGTTCTCCAGATGACAGTAGGCTGTGGGCTGCCAGAGGTGGAGCAGTGAAGCATCACAGAGCTGCCGTATGTGACTCTACCACTAGGGGGTGAGGTGGAGATAATCTTTGCTTTACTGAGGGGGGAAGAGGGGGAGAAGGGGGATGGGTGGGGGACTTTAGAATTGGTCAGGGGAGGAGAAGGAGACCGAGGGTGAGAGGGAGAACGGGGGGAGTAAGGGGAAAGGGGCGATGAGGGAGACTGAGGAGAGGAAGGTGAGTGAGGCGAAGAGGGAGCAACTCGGGTGTTGTTGAGGGGTGAGGAAGGAGAGAGAGGAGAAGAAGGAGATTGAGGGGAGGCAGGGTAAAGGGGTAAGGAGGGGGAGAATCTAGTGTTGTTGAAAATTGAGGGTGCATGAGGGGATGAGGAAGAGACAATGGGTATTCTGGTCTTGTTGCTGGGAGAGGGAGGAAAGAGGGGGGAGGACTTCCCCGGGATTAGAGGTGTGATTCTCCCTCCAGTCACCTCTACCCTAACTGTTCTTTTGGCGCCTCCCACAGCATTGCTGGCCGTGCATTCATAGCTGCCAGCGTCCTCAAAGATGAGGCTGCGTATGAACAGGGTCCCATTGGGAAAGATGAACAGGTTCCCCCGGAGGAACTGAGAGGGCCGCACCAGCGTACCGTCGGGGATTCGCCAACGCAATGTAGGAGGCGGGGCTCCCCTTGCGGAGCAGTGGGCGTAGAGTGGTAGACCAGCAGGCAGCTTCGTCACCTCTTCTGAGGCCTGCTGGATCACAGGTGGCAACGATGACACGTGCAGACGCACTGACGTGCTTGCTGTTCCTGCTGGATTGGATGCTACACAGCGGTACACTCCCCTGTCACCCGGCAAAACTGCTGAGACACGCAGAGTTCCGTTAAGCTGCAGGTACACCCGTGGAAAGGGGCTAGGGTTAAGGCTGGGGTTAAAGGTCAATGCAGAGCGGTTAGGTAGAACCCAGGAGAGGAGAGGGGCAGGGACTCCATCAGCCTGACACTCCAACTCCACTTCACTTCCTTGGTGTATTGTTATTTCGCGATAATTGGCAAGCTGCATGCGTGGGGGGCGGGTCCACACCTCCAGGGTCAACAGCATCCTGTCCCGGCCCAGTGTATTCTGTGCGCTGCAGATGTACGTCCCCCTGTCCTGCAACTGCACGCTCCGGATGATGAAAGTTCCATTTGGCAGCACCTCGAAACGCTGGCCCCTGGAACCAACGGATATCACTGCTCCTGAGAGAGAGAAAAACAGAGGGCGAGGTTGGAGTCAATCCAATGCAATTATACACTATGCTATCAACAGTGCATGGATACTGTGATTCAAATATTTTAACTGTAATATATTAACTTTTTCTGAGCCAGCAATAGCTAGCGTGTGTATGTGTGTGTGTGTGTATACCTGTTGAAACCTTGGTCCATGTGATTACAGGGGTTGGCTCTCCTGCAGAAGGACAGGGCAACAGAGCTGTGCTTTCGGCTGGGACAGACATGGTGCGGACATGGGGTAGAGCAATACGGGGCCTGGCTCTCAGCAACGGCGGCTGGGGTCCTGGCTGCAAGCCTGGGGACACTGGCAGGGATGGGGAGAAAGGAAATAGTGGTCGATTGCCATGAGAGTCAGGAATAGAGTTCACCCCCAGGTTCGTCCAGACTGGGGGCTGTCTGTCCTGCCCTGTTAACCCAGGACTGGGTTTCTGTGTAGGGTTTGGTAGTCCAGGAATGGGCTTTTCTACGGGGTTTGGTGGCCCAGGACTGGTCTTTTCTCTAGAATGTGGAAGTCCAGGATTGGTCCTCTCTCTGGAGTCTGATAATCCAGGACTGGGCTTCTCTCTAGAGTCTGGCAGTCCAGGAGTGGGCTTCCCTCTAGGTTTTGGAAGCCCAGGACTGGGCTTCTCTTCTGGTTCTGATAGTCCTGAACTGGGCTTCTCTATGAGGTCTGTTAACTCAGAATGAGGCCTCTCTCTAGAGTCTGGCAGCATAGAACTGGGCTGCTGCAGAGAGTCTGGTTGTCCAGGACTGGGCTTCTCTTTAGAGTCTGATAATCCAGGACTGGGTTTCTCTCTGGGGTCTGATAATACAGGACTGGATTTCTCTCTAGAGTCTGATAATCCAGGACTGGGTTTCTCTCTAGAGTCTGATAATCCAGGACTGGGTTTCTCTCTAGAGTCTGATAATCCAGGACTGGGCTTCTCTCTGGGGTCTGATAATACAGGACTGGATTTCTCTCTAGAGTCTGATAATCCAGGACTGGGTTTCTCTCTAGAGTCTGATAATCCAGGACTGGGTTTCTCTCTAGAGTCTGATAATCCAGGACTGGGTTTCTTTCTGGGGTCTGATAATCCAGGACTGGGTTTCTCTCTAAAGTCTGGTAATCCAGGACTTGACTTCTCTCTGGGGTCTGATAGTCCAGGACTGGGTTTCTCTCTGTGTTCTGATAATCCAGGACTGGGTTTCTCTCTAGAGTCTGATAATCCAGGACTGGCCTTCTCTCTAGAGTCTGGTAGTCCAGGACTGGGCTTCTCTCTAGAGTCTGATAATCCAGGACTGGGTTTCTCTCTGGGGTCTGATAATCCAGGACTGGTCTTCTCTCTAGAGTCTGGTTGTCCAGGACTGGGCTTCTCTCTAGAGTCTGATAGTCCAGGACTAGGCTTCTGTCTGGGGTCTGATAATCCAGGACTGGGTTTCTCTCTAGAGTCTGGTTGTCCAAAACTGGGATTCTCTCTAGAGTCTGATAATCCAGGACTGGGTTTCTCCTGGGAGTCTGGTTGTCCAGGACTGGTCTTCTCTCTGGGGTCTGATAATCCAGGACTGGGCTTCTCTCTAGAGTCTGGTTGTCCAAAACTGGGATTCTCTCTAGAGTCTGATAATCCAGGACTGGGTTTCTCCTGGGAGTCTGGTAATCCAGGACTGGGTTTCTCTTTGGGGTCTGATAATCCAGGACTGGGTTTCTCTCCAGAGTCTGGTAGTCCAAGACTGGGCTTTTCTCTAGAGTCTGGTTGTCCAGGACTGAGATTCTCTATAGAGTATGATAAACCATGACTGGGTTTCTCTCTGGGGTCTGATAATCCAGGACTGGGCTTCTCTCTAAAGTCTGGTTGTCCAGGACTGGGCTTCTCTCTGGGGTCTGATAATCCAGGACTGGGCTTCTCTCTAAAGTCTGGTTGTCCAGGACTGGGCTTCTCTCTGGGGTCTGATAATCCAGGACTGGGCTTCTCTCTATAGTCTGGTTGCCCAGGACTGAGCTTCTCTCTATAGTCTGGTTGCCCAGGACTGAGCTTCTCTCTATAGTCTGGTAGTCCAGGACTGGGTTTCTCTCTGGAGTCTGATAGTCCAGGACTGGGTTTCTCTCTAGAGTCTGGTAGTCCGGGACTGGGCTTCTCTCTAGAGTCTGATAATCCAGGACTAGGCTTCTCTCTATAGTCTGGTAGTCCAGGACTGGGTTTCTCTCTGGAGTCTGATAATCCAGGACTGGGCTTCTCTCTATAGTCTGGTAGTCCAGGACTGGGTTTCTCTCTGGAGTCTGATAATCCAGGACTGGGTTTCTCTCTAGAGTCTGGTAGTCCAGGACTGGGCTTCTCTCTAGAGTCTGATAATCCAGGACTGGGCTTCTCTCTAGAGTCTGGTAGTCCAGGACTGGGCTTCTCTCTAGAGTCTGGTAGTCCAGGACTGGGTTTCTCTCTAGAGTCTGATAATCCAGGACTGGGTTTCTCTCTAGAGTCTGGTAGTCCAGGACTGGGTTTCTCTCTAGAGTCTGATAATCCAGGACTGGGCTTCACTCTAGAGTCTGATAATCCAGGACTGATATTCTCTCTATAGTCTGGTAATCCAGGACTGGGTTTATTTCTGGAGTCTGATAATCCAGGACTGGGCTTTTCTCTGGGGATTGGTATTGGTTTCAGTTCTGTAGTGGTGGTCAAAAATGTAGAGGTAAGTGAAAGTGTAGTAGTCATTCCAGTGGAAGGAGCATAGTTAATTGTAGAAGGAGTGCTAGCAGTAACAGTATAAACTGTTTCTGTAGTTAGTAAGGTAGTCGGTTCTGTGGTGGGTTCTGTGGTAGTTGCTGTGATGAGTTGTGTTCTGGGTTCTATTGGCTGATCTGAGGTCAGTTCTAAAATGGATTCTGTGATGTGTTCTGTGTTCACTTCAGTTGTATGTTCTATAGCAGGCTTGGTGGTAGGTTCTGTTCTGGGTTCTGTGGATGATTCTGGTGTTTGTTCTTCAGAGGCTGTAACCTCCTCATGGTCTGGCGTGAGGAAAGTGGGGCCCTGCACTGCTGTGGGCTCACTGTGAAAGGGCTTGACTGTCAGAGAGGGGGAATACACATAGGGTTGGGAAACATCCTTTGTCCGCTCACTTTGTTTACCCATGTGTGTATGTGTGGGAGAGTGTGCCTGTGTGTGTGTGTGTGTATTCTCAGGAATGACTGGGATTTTATCTGCAGAGTTTACTGAGTGAGTCAGCCTGTCTGTGTGTGTCTGGGGTGAAGGGGTAGGAGCAGGGGGATGGATTGTGGGGGAGATGGGGACCGGAGAGGGGGCAGGGGTCTTTGTGTATGTAAAGGTAGGCAGCAGAACAGAGGGTCTAGCGGTGGTTGATTCTGTTGTGGCTCCACCCTGTGGCCCAGCGGTGGTGAGGTCAGGGGTTGCAAGGTCAGGGTTAGCTCGTGCGCCAGGCCTGTTGATGCGTCTCCTTGGACCCAGCCTTCTACGGGTATCCCAAGGCCTTCTGGGCCGTGTGGGAACGGAATTGATGAATGTTCCTTGCCTTGGATTCTGTGGTCTGGTTCTACCTGTATGGACATACTGTTCTCCATTCAATCGACTAATGTCATTAGAACTGGACATGGGCTTGGTGGTCACTGTAGAGGTGGTCATTTCTTTTCCTGTTTCTATCTGTGTATCTGTCTCTTTGTGTGTGCCAGACTTTTTATTTGTGTCTCTGTGGGCATGAACAGCCTGTAAGCCTTCCTCCTGCAGAATGGAATCATCTATTGAGGAACCCTCCGTGGTATCAGCGGAGCCCGTTTGTGACTCTCCCTTCCTTCCTGTTCCTGACTGGCTACTAATTGGCTGTGCAGTAGGTTCCCTGGTGGCATCAGGTCCCACGGTTGGCAGGGTGGCATTTGGGGCAGTTCTGAGACGTATCTTGGCCAGAATATCAGCCCATCTCTGTGGGTCAATCTTATGTTTGGCCATGTTCACCCTCCGCCTGCCTTCCAGCCTGTTCCTCCTCTGCTCCACGGGGGGACCTGTTCTCCGCCCGTGAACTCCACCTGGAACACGCCTGTGTGGGGGACCGGGGTGCCATCTGGTCTGAGGGGGCATAGCCGGTCTGGGACGTTCCCTATTGATGGAGGGGGTTCTCTCCTCCTTTTCCATCTCTTCCTTGTCCCCATATCCAGACCCTTCCCCCTCTAAAGGAGCTGAGGTCCTGGTTGACACCCTAGCTGCCAGCTGAGACATCCTGGGAAATGCCCGCAGTGGTGTGGCCTGGCTTTGGGTTAGAGACAGGTGGGTGGAGAGGGCGTCAACACCATGCTGGTTGACTGCCACACAACGATATTGACCTACATTGCTTCGGCCAGGGAGGGGGAGGGACAGGCTCCCATCTCTCAAAACAAATACCTGTGAAGAGAGGGACCCTTCCGAAACCCCGGCCCATTTCACCACTCGACCGTCAGGCAGGACCCAACTCACTTCTGCTGCCGGCGATCCAGAAGTCTTACACGGCAGACTAACAGACTCCCCAGTCAATCCTATCACAGCAGGAGCTCCCTGTTCTCCTGGGGCAGGGGCAGAGGATTCCTCCACTGCCATGCGTACAGGAAGAACATCCACCTCCTTCCCTACCCGGGCTACACAATGGTACAGTCCGGCATCTGAAAGTTTTACTCTGTGAAAGATCAAACCGGTGCTTAACACCTCGACCCTACCATCTGAGCTATAGGAAGTGGGGGAGAGATGGGATCCATCTGGGAACACCCACTGAAGTTTGGGTTCTGCCGAGCCGAGAACTGGGCAGGCGAGCTCCACCCCGCTGCCTGCCACTGCAGCCAGGGCTGTGGGCGTGTGGTTGGTGGAGATGAGGACCCAGGGGTGAGCTTTGTGTGATGAAACAGAGGCAGACGGGACAGGGTCGGGTTGCGCTGACACGCTGGTGCTGAGGACGAGTTTGACCGTGCGACTCCCAGACTGGGCTCTATCGAGCTGCAGGCTGAGGGCCGGCTGCATCAGCCAGGCGGGGGTGGCTGTGACAGAGGCCCTGACCCCAGTGTGGTAGTAACCCTCCCTCTCTGCAGCCTGTCTGTAGCGGTAGGCTAACCTGGGGGGTTTGCTCAGCATGATCTCTCTATCCAGCCTGACAGCTGTCTCACTGTAGTAGGCCAGCAGCCTCCACACCCTTTCATAGGTTCCCCTCTCCACAGGGCAGTCCATGGAAAGGGAGAGAGACATGGAGAGGGGCATAGAGGAAAGGTCAGCAGGAGTGACGTCAGGAGTTTCTGCAGAATCAGTCACGTTGCAGCTGAGGTCGACAGTGTTTCCTTGTTGGTCAGACAAGGTCAGGGAGGTGTGGCCTAGTTGTTCTCTCCAGGCTTCAATTGGCTGGATCTCACTGTGGTCTTCCTCACGGGGAAGGTCTCTAAGTAGGGAGGAGATTACAGGTGGAGTGCAGGTCAGGTCAGTCTGCTGGATGAGGCCACGCCCTTTCAGGTGATTGGGTGAGTCACAGACCGGACACTGTGGTCCTCCTGGGCATTTCAGCACACCTGGAGGCAAGAGAAAAGTTTTAGAGAATGAGATGGGGAAGGATAAATCAAAACTCACATAAGATTTCAGAACAGGGTTCATTTTCATCAAAAATAATAAAATGTTGTGAATGAACAGTGCTTAGTCAGTCACCTGGGTGTTTGAGGCTCCAGGGTTGTAGCCAAGCCACGCTACAGTCACAGCTCCAAGGGTTGGCCTGCAGTCCCAGAGTCTCCAGCAGGGGTGCTGTGGCCAGGCTGTCCTGGGGGAGACCACTCAGGCTATTGTTGGATATGTCCAGATGTCTGAGGATGGAGGAGATTAAAGGAAAATCTATCATTACAATGATACTTACTCCTTCCTAACTATTCCTTCTTGTTTGTGGTTCTGTTCCTACCTGAGGGTGGAGAGGCAGTAGGTGTGCATCAGAGAGAGGGTGCAGAAGGCCTGGGGGTGGAGCTGGTGCAACTGGTTACCCTGCAGGCGAAGCAAGCGGAGGGCTGGGAGCTGCAGCAGGGCTCGCGGGTGGAGGAACCGCAGACGGTTGTGGTCCAGGTGAAGGCGGAGCACAGAGGAAAGCCCGGAGAAGGATTGGGCGGTGATCTGACTTAACTTGTTGTAGCTCAACTTTAGGACCTGAGGACAAAGTGGAATGAGTTCAGAAGGGTCCAAGAGGTCTCATACTTCACCTTACCAGATGCTGAGACTTTCACCTGATATACCGAACTTTAACACTCAAATGTACAATCTCTCAAAACATTCTGTACGCGGTGCTGCTTCTCCAGGTGTGATGTTCTAACTGCAGGTTAGAAGTCATGGAGTTCCTGTACCTGCAGGGTCCCCAGGTCTCGGAACATTGCGTCTGGAATCTCCTGAATGTCGTTTCCATGGAGCATTAGCAGCTCCAGCCTCTTCAGCCCAGAGAAGGAATGTATCCCAATCCTGCTGATGCTATTAAACCTATTAAGGAGCAGGACCACAATTAGACTACATGTACGAGCATGTGTTTACAGTGTTACTGTAATGCGTGTGTGTGGGTGTCTCCTCACCCCAGGTTGATGTGGCGGGAGTGTTTGGGCAAGCCTGGGGGGATGGAGAGCAGAGAGCGAAAGGTACAGTGGAGCTCTGAGGGCGGGTGGCAGGAGCAGGGTCTGGGGCAAGGCTGTCCTGCAGGCACCGTTGTCACCAACACCAGCAGCAGACCCAGCACAGCCAGGAGCATACTCGCACACCGTCCCATCGTTTCCAAGGATAATATAACACACACTGGGCTCCTCACTGCACAAACACAGATACACGGCAAGCTCACACTGCATGTTGTGGCACATCAACTGTAGTACATCACAGAGAGAGAGAAAAATAATGAGAGAGAGAGAGAGAGAGAGAGAGAGAGAGAGAGAAAGAAAGAAAGAAAGAAAGAAAGAAAGAAAGAAAGAAAGAAAGAAAGAAAGAAAGAAAGACAATGAAAGAGAGAGAAAGAAAGATATGTGATACAATATGATTCAAATAGCTGTCAGTAGTTCTTATTTCTTCAGAACCCCGGGGGTGACTGCTGGCCGCCTTTCAGACAGAGAAACTGCAGAATTCTAACAGGTGTTCATGCAACGGAACTCTTAGGAGAAAGTACAACATTTCAAGAGATCCGCGGGATATGCCAAAGCTATATCGAAGCCATATGAAACTCTTTTCCTAAAGTTTTTAGGTACAAATTTCAAATAATTGATCAAGAGTAAAGTAGGCTAAGCGAATAATAACATAACGTTGTGTGAGAACAGTTTGCGGCTCTTTAGTAGTTCACAGATCAATCCCATGCTGAGCCATTGAAAATTACAAAGAGAATAATAAATTGTTGATTTACCTCGTAATGCCTCGATAAAAAGTCTGGACTGTGCATTTCATTCACAGGCTTTGTGATATTCTTACAGCAGCGCATTAAATCCAGGATTTTTGTAAAATTTGTTGGAGAGACCAAAGCATTGAATTACTCGACTTTGTTAATATAAAATGTCCGATGAACTCCACAAAACATTGTCAATACAGTTGAGATATTATAAATGCTCGGACGCCTCAGAGAGTTTTCGAAGCCTGTGGAGAAGGACAAAAAAAATAATATTGTCCAAATGATTCAACCGGCTTTAGGCCATTCATTCTAATAAAAAATTAAACAATTTCCAACACACGGCACTTCTTGCTTCGCTGCGAGGCAGTAAAAGAGATGAGTGGGTAACAGACTATTTGGGGACGCGTCTTAGCGCTCCGGAGGAGGGGGACTGAAGGAGACTGGAGAATGACGCTCCGTGCAGGGGTCCGAGGAGGGGCTTTCTGCAGATACAGTAAAACTGTAAAACTTAACACATACGCACATGCTTCGCCATGAAACATGGTCTGCGTACTATCTCTACATCTATTTAGCCTTCTCTTCGCTCTCTCTCCGTTCAGAACGAAGCTTCGATGGTCCAGCCAATGACATTCAATTGTTTGTCTTTTCTCTGGAATATGATTAGGGTTGGATGAGAGAGCATTTCAGCCGAGCTTAGGGAGGTCTTTGACCTCTACATTATTACACCTAGAATGGGAACATGCCAAAAGAGGAAGGCTGACAACAGAAATAGTCTGGACTCTCTTCAGCTGTTGTTCTGCCAACCAGACTGCCCTCCTCCAGGACCTGGCTGTGTAGGGGAGTCTCACTTTCTCTTGTCCCTCTCTGGCTGTCAATTGGTCAGTTGGTTTGTGAAACAATTTTCTCTTTGGCACTTTCCCCTTCTCTCTTGTTCTCTCCCTCGTTATTTCTCTTTCTTGCCCTTTCTCATCCCCCTTATATCATCTTCTCTTCTGTCCTCTCTCCCTGTCCTTTCTCTCGCCCTTCCTTCCGTTCACTTTCTCTCCTGCTCTCTGTTGGAGACATCAGCAGTAACTGTTCCTGTAAGTTCTACTCACTGAGGCTGCAGAAAGCATTAGGTCCAAACCCACGCCATCTCTATTACTCTATGAGATCACCATCATAATGTTGGAATGTCCTGTCTGTGTCTGCTGTCCAGTCAATGCTGTCTGGCTGGTAACATGCAGCACTGGATGTTTGACAGCGGGCCAGTGGCCCAGGCCAGACCTACCCAGGGACCAGCGACTAGGTCATATTGGGTTAGGCCAGAAGCACTGCCCTGTTAGATCACTGCCACTCAGAAGGTGTGGTCCTGAGTCCTCACGGCCAACACTCACAGTCAATCCATGCAGTCCGCATCACCAGTCGGACAGGCATCATTTGCACAGTCGTTTATTGACTCTCTGTTAGTCTAATGGGGTTTTAGAAGGGAGAGAGTAACTGTGAGAGTGTTTACCCTGGAGCCTGGCCCACCAGGCTGTAGGTTGGGGGGGAGGGGGGTTGTGGGGGCTCTGATGCCCAGGGTAGAGTGTTGGTGGAGTCTATATTGACTTGATCTATGCCTCAGGACCCTTGTGGGTCTGGAAGAGCATATGCCCTGGGCTGTGGGTGGGAGGCATGGGGCTCTGGGGGTAATGCTCTCGGGGTGGGGGGTCATGGTCAGTGGGGGTCAGAGCCAGAGGTCTGCCCTGGGGGTAATGCCTTCCTTTTGTCAGGCTGAGAGATGTTTTAATCAGTCTCGGAGTCCCTTTGTTTGTCCTTCACACACAGAGAACCCTGTGGAGGAGTTCAGAACAAAGGCTAACGCTGGAAAGTTCTCTTAAACGTTACTGACCTCCATGGTCAGTCTGCGCTTGTAGAAGTTAAACGTATCTCTGAGTCAAAGCTTCTGTTATTAAAACACATTACAGTCAATTAAATCTCAGTTATATTGTTTGGCTTCCAATCACGTAAGTCATTAACTTGGAGGTGTGAGTTAACGAGCCAACTAAGTAGTAGAAACAATCTTTTAATAACTGTTTTATTTTTAGCTGGTCAGAGCCACATTTAAATCTACACTCAATGATAGTTCTGGTAAGAGACCAAGCACATATTGTTGTGGACTGGCTGTGCTAAAGTCTTGATCCAATTAGACTTATTGCAGGAGAGAGAATTTCCTTTTTGGGATGATGAAAGAGATTCAAAATCTTGGCAATAAAAAAAATCCTGTGGTTGTGTAAGAATACACTTGAAGCTAAAACCAGCAAACAGACAGCGCAACTGTTAGAACAGAGGGTCAAAACAACAAAATGCACTGTAATTATTGTGACAGAATTGACAAGGTTACGATACAGCTCCTATGTCCTGGTTCTCTGTCAGGCTCCTTGTAGTGTTTTCTCATTTTGCCACATCTTTTCAGAAATGTTAAATAAAAAAGGGTGAGCAGAGGCAAATTGAGACATTTTCTCCTTTTAGTAAACAAGGAAAACTGAACAAGTGCACAGTGTAACAGATGACAGACTAGAATGCTGGGACCGGGTCCATCTGTTAAATTATAGTCAGATGCATCCTGCTAACTCAGAAGTGCATTATTCATGGTCGTAAAGTGGGTCTGCTGGTACCAATGACAGTTCAAGCACAAAGGGAGATGTTACTCTCTCCTCTGCTCTCCTCTCCTGTCCATTCCACTCCATTCCACTCTACTCCACCCTGCTCCAGTCCAGTCCACTCCAGTCCAGTCCAGTCCAGTCCAGTCCAGCCCACTCCTCAATAATGCTAATAGCAGTTAATGCACAAGAAGGTTACTGTTATAATAGTAGTCATTACAGAGTGAGCAAGTGAGGCTCATCCAGCCTTGTCTCCAGATGTGACATTTCAGATCCTTCTCTCCAGTCAGCTATGGGAATCCTCCAGCTGGAACTATTGACCACCATAAAAGAAAGGGAGCTCGAAGCTGAATAGGAAGTGCCTCTGTTTCTAACTATGATAACAGTGCTGACACTTCAACATATATAGTTTTGCTCAAGACAAATCGAAGCTGTCAGCTCCTGAGATATGAGAACAACCTGGAACCCCATATCAAACATCCAGTCCCCTTTGAAGTGCATTGTTACAGGGGATGAGGGATAATTGGTGACATGGGCTAGAGAATGGAGACCAATGAACATAAAGTAAAGTAAATTATGATTGACAATTAGTTCCTTTTGTTACCTTAATGTAAATGTTTCTATTTTCTGTTAATTTATTTTGCTGCAGTACTTGTTCTATCTTTCTTATTATTATATTTATTGTTAAGCACCAACCTATCATAGCAAATTCCTTTTATGTGTAAACCTACTTGGTCAAATCCTCTGTCTTGAATTCTGAACGTCTAGTAAATGAGCAGGAGAGGGTTGAGCACAGGCCCTCCTAGGAGAAACCTGAAGGTCACAGCTTCAGAGAGCAGACCAGAAGCAGCAGAAGCTACAGGAATCCCATAAACATCCTAACAACACATGAACATACCTTCAACACAGAGACATACTAACAACTTATTAGCAAAACAGAGCATGCGGGCCTAACGAGGAGTGACTGGGGGAGAGAAGAACACTCCTGCTGCTAAATTAGGGGATGCACCATCTCCAAACAAGGGAACGTTCGAATTACTTTAGCATGCATACCACTGGACCAGAGCGAGAGAGACAAAGCGAGAGCTGTGCGTGTGTGTGTGTGTGCGTACGTGTGTGTGCTGCATGCGCGCGTGTGTGCATTACAATCCTTTGGGCAAACAAGTGTATGTTCTGTAATCTTTACTCAGCTGGTCATGATGATTTAGCATCATAGTGCTATGGACCTTTATTCTCAATGAACACATACATGTTATTTCATACACAACCACACACCATGGAAAGGAAGTAGCAACAACAATAATAATCATTCAACTGTGTCCTGGATGTTGTTACTGCGTGATCTACTGACTGTTTGTTGTTTGCCTTTGATTCCGAAAGCCTGGACTGAGATGTCTCTCTGATATGTTTGATCCTTGTTTAAAGAGCACTCCTCCTCCTCATCTTAGTCAGGAAGCGAAAGGTGAGAAGAAACAGATCGCCAGAGAGGACAGTATGAGGAAAGATTGTGGGAGGGTAGGCTCTCTTTCTCTCTTTTCTCCCTCGGTTTCTTTCCCTCCCTTTCCTATTTTCCTTTGATAGAAACTAGTGTAGTATTGACATGTGTAACCAGTTACGTTCAGAGTTTTTACAATGGGAGAAAAACAGCTAAGCGCTAAATGAAAGGCAGAGTAAACCCAGAAACTGTCATAAAAAAAATCAAACACATACACACACGACTGCTTTGCAATCTATGCAGGGTAAACTACTACCAAAGACCGGAAATACCCCTGGATTATCCACAAACCCCTTTGCAGAGTTTACCCTCACTTCCTCATGTCCTCCCCCCTTTTACCTCACTCGTACAGAAAAAAAGGTTAGATGTTCCTTTTTTCACACTCCCAAATGAAAGAAGGGAGGAGAATGCTGAGAGTAGGATTTCAAGCAGTATTGATAAAGAGTCTGCTCTGTCGCATCAGCAACCCTAATGAGCCTTGAAAGACGTTCTGAATCGTACACTCTGAAACAGAAATGACAGGAAACAGAAAGTGAGGAAAAGGCAAGGCAGAGAAAGTGAAACAAGGGGAAAGAGAGAAATAGGGAGAGAGGAGGGGAGAGAAAGGTGAGGAAAGAACAGCTCTTTGGCCAGTGGCAGTGCTGTATGAATGAGGCCAGTGTTGGAGTGTTGGAGAGTGAGCCTGCTGGTATTAATATGGTGCAGAAGCCCTGCTTAACTTTTATTAAACCTAATCCCCGGGTACTCCTAGCATCCCCTTGGGCTGACGTATTACAGACACACGTACACACATACATGTGTGCACGCACCAACAGTTGACATGATGAAAAGATCACGATTCCCTGGACTGACCTGTCGACCACCAAGAACTAATCATTCACACAAGGAAGCACTTTCAAAACAGCGGAGGTCCAAATCCAGCTAATAAACGTAAGTTAATGGATTCCAAATTTTTGGCCAGTGGTAGCCACCTTTAGCCTGCTTGGGCAAGTAGAAACCCTCCCTCTAATGTTCCCTTGATGCCTGCTTTATTCTGGTGAGGCTTACAGTCCCAGTCCTGACACTATGGGCAGAGGAGATTGATTGTGGAGAGCTCTCCAAGCACATTCTCAGGTACCCTCATGCCGAAGTCTGGCCTCCACTTCCAAATATTTACTTTCTTCAATTACAGTAGATCTACAGTAATTGAATTAACTTTTAATTACTGCTTCTGAGAAATTGTAGCCACTCTGAAATCCAGCCCCCCCCCCCCCCACCCCAACACACACACACAAAGATGGTGAGACCTTGAGAAGAAGTGTGTGTGTGAGTGTAACACGATTCTTGCTCAGCTGGGTTTCCGACCTCACTACTCTTCACTGGTGTCACATCTCTCCTTTAAACCTTGACCGTCCTTGACCTTGGACGGCTAATCAATCAAGGAGGAGGTCCAGAAACTGCATCAAATACAAATGGTTTGCTCCCTGCCAAGTATTAGAAAAACACACAAACAGAAAATACAATTTTGAGTTTATACTTCATTTCATTGCCAAAGTGGAATAACAAATGTGCAGGACAAATGACAAAGCTCAATAGACTATTAGTGCTATCTACTCTAATAGCATCACTCAGTGTTAAAGCATTTGACTGCAGCTATTGAGGTTACAGGTTCATTTCCCCTGCATGTCACTTTGGATGAATGAGTCTGCTCGATGAATATGTTATATTGCATTACATAACACTCACATACTGTGTTACAGACAGTTTGCGAATGCACTCACACACATACTGGCAGATGAACACAGTGACAGACACACACCCAGTCCCCCTAAAATACTGGCTGAGGATTTATGGGGTTGTAGAAGGCAGCAGTAGTGAATATGTCAAGAGCTACCTAAGCTAAAAGCCAGCCTACCCTGTGAGACATGTTCTGTATCTACCCTGAAATCACACAAAGAAAACTATGCGAGGGTGAAACATTTTTGCACTATTTCTTGGGACCAATCTTATATGACTTAAGGCAGAGTGTCCTGTAAGTGGTTTCAAGTTTGCACATATGTGTTCCCTGTCTCTGTGGTGCTGTATTTGTTGAGTAATGTTTGCAGAAAATTCTTTCTTTGGCTCCCTGTAACAGTTTGACATTGCCAGCCGACTAAGCACCTCTCCTTGTGGTATCTCTCAGATGGACAGTGGATCTTCCAGATAGTCAGCGAGGCACAGTCTAGTCAGACCCATGGATATTCCATCTGGTGTACATCCATTCCATGTAGCTGCCTGGGTTGGTCTCTCCTTCAGTACAGAATTCTCTTCTCTCATCCTAGGTGTGTGTGTGTGTGTGCAGTCCTGCGTGTGTGTAAGGATGAGTGTGTGTTTGCGTACTGCCTGTGTGAGTGTTTATTGACTGCTTGACAGAGCAAAACACTCCTTTGTTCTGAGGCATGTTAGAAGGACTCTCTCCTTCTTTCCCCATCTCTCCTTAGACACTGTGGAACTTCTAAGAGCTGAGGATTATGGGTTTGACCCCAGCAAGAGGAATCTAGCGGAGGTGACCTCTGACATCAGTAAAGCCAGAGTGACGCTGTCCCTGGACATCCTCATCTCCCCCCAGCTGCCTTCCTGGAGCCTTCGCGTTACATCATCACACAACCTGCTTACCCACCTGGGCAACTTTATGTAACACACACACACACACCTGGTACCTTACAGTCGTGTATCGCAATGTGTGGACACATACAGGACAGCACGTTATTCTCTGTTTCTGTCAAACGCCGTCATTTCCATGACACTGTACTGTACTTCGCTCAGTTATCTGTCACTGCTTACATGCTAATTACCTTAGTGTAGATCGTTTTTTTTTCACAATGTAAGACAATTGTCACATAACACTATTAACCATTGTGTGTGAGCACATTCATGAGTGTGTGTTTATATTCAGACAGAGCATGTTTGCTGTGAGGAGAGTAAACTCTGGAAAGCCAAACTTCCTTCCTGCCTGAACCAAAGTAGACGCCAACCATAACAGACACACACAGATACACACACACACACAAACACACACACACCCACACACACACACACACACACACACACACACTGAACTTCAGACAGATATGGCTCGTGTGAAGAGTACACACACGGTCCAGCCAGAAGTGACACATCTGTCCCTGCAGCCTGAGAACAGTACACAGTCTCCTTTGCCCTGCTATAGGGCCCCTGCAGTCTCCTCTCATGTGCAGTGAGATAAGATACTGTCAGAACGTACTGATTATCAACTGATAACAAAAAACCTTTTAACAGAAACATAGAAATAAGATTTTAACAGCTACATCTCCTCTCCTGTCCAGGGTACCATACTGCCCCCTGAAGGCCATTTTGACTCAGAAACTCCCTAACAACAGAATGTAAAAAAAACAAAACATACTGGGTCACAAACATCACACAGAAATGCAGCTATGCCAGAATAACAAGGGAGATAAACCAAGCTAGGATTACGGAAGTAGAGCAGACCAGACAGAGCAGACCAGAGCAGAGTAGAGTCAAGAGAGGAGCAGAAAGGAAAGGGGGGGGGGGGGGTGGATAGAAGAGAAAAGAGAAGAGAGACTAACTAGCTTGTTATCTTTGATTCAGTTTGATGTTGTTTTTCTCTCAACAGAGAGCAGCTTGCTGCTGCTTGACCTCCAACTCAGCTGCTGAGATCCTCCAAGAGCAGCTGAAGGGCATCAGATAACGAGGCGGCCATTACTCTGCTACAAAGAGCCAAGCAGAGAAAGAGAAAGAGAGAGAGAGAGAGAGATGAGAGGGAGCTGCAGGATGAGAAATGACCACCGCTGACAACATGATTCACTCAGCCATATAGGAGAGATTAACAGTGACCTGATCAGCCAATCAACACTAAGTCCTGGTGCGCTCTGTTTGAACAAGCTGCTCCATTTACACATCCGTCACACAGGGTTTCACACCCAGTATCAGCAGGGGCTGGTTCGTGACACAAGGGCCCTGTTGACGTGTACTCGGAATGCTTCCTTCTCTTCTCCCTTTGTCCCTGACACCGTTGTTCTGTCATGCAAAGTGTGTAATGAGTTCCAACTGGCATATTTCTTTGACCAATAGAACCATGTTCAATCTGTAATTCTGAAGTACAGAGACAAAGAAAAGACATACAGGATCTAAGTCACCTTATTTTCTTGGGTCTCCCTATTCGGACACCGTCATTTGACCTTCCTGCTTGACAACAGCATAGTTATATAAACAAGAACTTGTTTAAACTGTAAAATACTGATATTTTATTCTTAAAAATGCAGCAGAAATGTTTAATATGCTCTAACACAATCCAGCCATTGGCTGAGTCCAAAATAAATGGAAAAAAGTATACAGTACGGACATTATGGATCATCACTCTGCATCATTTAAAAGATTCACTGCTACAATCCACAGTTCCAGTTCTCCGACTGTAAAACATGAACACATGAGATTACATAGGATGAACAACACATGTTAGATATGTTTCTACTAATGAGTCTAATATATTATCTACACTCCAGCTTTAACTGACAGGAGGAAAGAAGAATTCTTATTGCCAAGTTACAACAAGACACAATGCCAGGAATATAACCTCAGGGCCTTGTTTCAATACTCTGGAAACACATTCTCCATCACCTCTCCTCCATCTCTAACCACCCCTCCTTCACATCCGTGCCTTTTCGACAGTCATGTAGCGAAACGAATGAGTAGATGGCAGATCACCTCAAGCACAAACACAAGGTTCAGTAGCAGGGGAGGGTGTGTTTCTTGAGTAGTCAAACATATGGGTGGGTTCAGGGTGACTGAAAGCCGAGACAGACTGAGGTGATGTGCAACAGTGCTGCTCAGGATCTACAGCAGTTGAAAGACGGCAGTTGTAATGGGGGGGGGGGGAGGGGCTGGTGGGCTACGATAGTTCTCACATCTCCCTCTCTTCACAGCGAAGAGAGAAACCAGCTCTGACAGTCTGACATGTGCGATTAGGTCTCATGTGGTTTGGTTTATTGAGCATGGTGCCATGACTTCAAGGTTGTGGGTTTAAAGCCCCCTAGGACCAATGTTGGCACTCTTTCTACCGTAAGTTGCTTTAGATAAAAGCATCTGGTAAATGGGACTGCCCGCCCACCACCTTAAAAAGTATTCAATTAACCATGAGGTTTCATTCTGTTGCATAACGTCGAGAAACGCTTAGCTAAGCTGAACGCTACCCTAATGTAACCTGTTATGAGTTTCTATTTTATATCTATACAAATACAATACCTCAAATGAAAGCATAATGTAGTTAAGTAACTAATGCTGATGCAGGAGCTGTGAATGATGTAAATCTTTTGTATCTATGTTGCTACCATTTATTTACATATTTGAAAGTATAGCTGGCTGGTAAAAGTGATAATAATGAACCATCAAGGAGCCCTCATAATTCAATTTTTTGTCTTTCTATCTCTCATTCAGTCACTGTCCCTCCGTTTATCTTCCTTTTGTCTTTCTGTCTCTCTTTTTTCAAGCACTTGATCCTCTGAAGGTAAATTCTTAAATTAAATGCTACATTCACATTTCGCAGGTTTTTAAAGTTCAGGTCACTCAAGTTCACTCTGATGGTCCCACTTGAGTACTGGAAGTCCCAGAGCATGCAGTCGCTCCGGATGGTGCCAGAATATTTTAGACACTATCTGTGTTTTCCGGAGCTGTGTTCACAGCCAGAGAAACAGTCCAGTCATCCTTGGTGGCTATAGAAAAGGTCGACCAGACGTTCTAGTCAGAAGCAGTGTTGCCTGTGGTACATGGATCAGCAGCCATATTGGGTGAACTGTTGGAATGGTTAGTCATATGATGCATAGAACCCCCTGTCCTCCGTAGTGTTCTATACATGCAACACTGTGTGGTCTGGGTCAGACTGAGCCTTAAGAATCCAGGTGGGTATTAGAGGTACATTTGTTCTGTTTTGCTCTCCCCCGCCGTAGTTCTGCGGTTATACACGGGTAGTGGAGTGTGTGTGTGCGGCGATGTGTGTGTGGGGCAGGTGAGCATTGCTGTAGGGGCTGTAGCCCTGGGGAGGACCCAGCCTGAGGCCTACCACTGAACCAGGGGTCATGGGGGTCATGGGGGTCCCAGGATGAGAGCCGGGGGTGATGTGGGTCATGAGGGGCACGTCGTCAGGTGAGCGTCGCAGGGTCAGGGCGTAGTCTGGCGGGCAGGTGAGGCGCACTGTGTCCAGCGTGCTGTAGATGTCCTGGGTGTCCATACCATCCAGAGCATCGAGCGTGTCCAGCGTGTGGTGCGTGTTGTTGTGAGCGTTGCGTTCGTCCAGCGTGTGGACGCCTGCCTCACACTCCAACTGTTTGACCTGCAGAGACAGAAGACCCTCGGCCTGCAGCTGGCTGGCAGCCACATCGGTGGCGGTGATGACGTCGTTCCGGGGTGGGAGGCGTGGCCTGCGGTGCTCCAGGCGGCGCTTGTCCTTCTTGTAGAGCAGCGCGGCGAAGGCCAGGATGTTGAGGAACAGCAGGGAGGCTCCCACTGCAATGGTGACGCTCAGCTCTGTGGAGTAGTCCTCCACCGGGCTCTTGGAGGCCTGCTCTCCAGCATGGAGGGCTGGCGCTGGGGCCTGGGGGGTGCTGGGGGGGGACGCCTGCCGTGTGCTGGGGGGCCAACCTGTGGAGGCAAACATCCAACTTTACAAAACCTGTTACAGCACAGGTTTATACAGAGCTACCCCAAAACAAGTATCACGGGAAGAAAAATACGTCTCAAAAGAAGATGGGGAAATGCAAGGCAATTGAGGAAGATGGAAAGCTGGAACCTTTGGACAGCCGCCTGGTGTAGGAGTAGGGAGTGTCCTCCTGGGGGTTGGGGCTGTGGGTGAAGGAGGAGACGGACTGCAGCAGCTCGTTGATGTTGTGGAGGTGGGGCACCAACTGCAGCCAGAAGGAGATCTTGGTGGCGCGATAGTGGTCCCTGACCCGGGGTTTGAGGCCGATGTGCAGATACAGCTGCTCCTTGGGGGTGTACTTGGCCCAGGCCACCTCCTCAAAGCGGTTGGGTTTGGTGTGGATAAATTTGGTGTCCTGAGGTACTGGCTGGTTGGGGTCCCTGGAACACAACAACAGCCACATCCACCGGCCCAACAACATCAGATAAACTGAATACATCCATGAGAAGCCCATAGACAGGAGTAAGGGGGATCTTGATGATGGTGAGCATTATATCTCCTGACATGTATAATCACAGGAGAGGAGGCAGAGACTGAAGAGGAAAAAATACTACATATCTAAGTTTGTATCTTTCTACTCCTCCAGTCTTGGTTGAGTAAAAGGCGCAGTTATGGAAGTAATGGTGCTGAAGTAAATCAACTTTAAAGGGTATCGGTACTTACCCGGTCTTGGCAAAATTGGTCCAGTAGGTCATGACCACAGCGCTGAGCATTACGTCGTTCTTTGAAAAGTTGCAGTTGAACAGGTCGGTCGGTTCCACCATGGGGACACCAAATACGTAGGCCACCTCATCGCCGTGGGCGGAGTCAGCCCAGGGAGGCGTGGTCTCACTCTGACAGTGGTGGTAGAAAGAGTAGAAGTAAGTGGGCGAGCCATACTGGGCGTGGAGGTCTGCTGTGGCCACCGCCGGTGCCACCCACTGGTGGTCGGTGAACAGCGCCACCAGGGTCTTCCTGCGCGTCTCCGCGTTGTCCCGGTCGGCCCAGTCGGTGTACATGAAGCGGATGCTCTCCCTCAGCGTGTCGCGGCCCTCCGGGTAACCGTACAGACTGTCCACGAAGTCGGACACGGCCAGGTCAAAGTCCTCCGCGGACACGCCGTCCTCGCTGTCCACAATGCCCTCCACAAACTTCAGCCCCTCTCCCTGGTTGACGCCCAGCATGACGTCATAGTTGAGGAACTCGCCCTGCTCCATCAGGATCTGGGGGTCGTCGGGGATGACGTCGCCGTCAATGACGGGGCCAAAAGCGGTGTGGTACTTGGCTGGCGTAACGCTCTGCTCCACCAGCTCACGGTAGCCCCTCTCCTGCAGGCAGGCAACCAGCTGCATGCTGTCATCCAGATGGCAGCCCACCTTCTCCCCCAGGGCACGCGCATACTTCCCTGGCTGGTAATTGACCGCCCAGCTGGCTAGGGCACTGCCACTCTGGATGATAGCCCTGTGGAATAAGTCTAGAAGAACACACAGCATAAGTCAACATAAGTCACATAAGACACAAGAGCTCACGCATCACTCACGCATCACACCAGAAGCCATGGCCACGTGAGATGTGGAAAAAAGTACAAGGTGTCTGTCCTTGTTCCTTTATTTATTTTTTAAATGACAGAAGTAAAGTTAGGAGTTAGAGGGAGGGCTTTCTCACCCTCTGAGTAGTGTGACAAGGTGAGAAGGCTCACACAGGAGGCTCCAGCCCCAGAGCCAAACACGGTGACTCTGTCTGGGTCTCCACTGAAGGCCAGGATGTTCTCTTTGACCCAGCGCAGGGCCTGGATCTGGTCCAGCAGACCATAGTTTCCCTTGGCTGCCTGGTCACCCGTACTTAGGAAGCCTGGGAAAAATACACAGTATATCACTACACACCAAACAGTATTAAAATAACAAATGATATCCATAGTCACTGCGTTTAGGAAGCCTGGAGAGGAAACACAACATATTACAGTCCTACAAATGACCATGAAAACAACACAGCACACTCCATTTACCTTACAACATATTACAACAGGACACACCCATACATAATGACAATATCTACGGGAACAGAGCTTTGATAGTAATGATGATTATGATAATAATTAAGGTACACTCAACACTTTGAGCATGTAGTTGTTGTTGATGATGATGGCTCACCCAGTACTCTAAGCATCTAGTGGTTGTTGATGATGATGATGATGATGATGATGACGATGATGACAGCCACAACAACATCTCACCCAGTACTCCAAGTCTATAGTTAATGGTGATAACAATGACGTTTCCGTAGCTGGCCAGGACACCACCGTCCATCATGTTTCCAGTTCCTTCTGTGTAGGAGCCTCCATGGACGTACACCATCACTGGACGCAGACCCCCTTCCTCGTGGATGTCTGGAAGACAAATGGATGCCTCGTTTGAACCTAAACCCTGACCCTGGCACCTGTCTGATCCCCTGTGCGTCTGCACTTTCGAAACATCAACACTGCAACAGCTATGCCAGCTGATCTTCAACTTATTTCTAAACAAGGATGCAACCACTCTTGTGCATGGGGGTGTGTTGTTGACACGGTGCGTACCTTCCTCTGTGGGGGCGTAAATGTTGAGGTAGAGGCAGTCTTCGCTCTGGTGGGTGAGGTAGGTGGTGGCGATGTCCAGGTTGGCGGTGAACCAGGCGGGCATCATGTCGCTCAGCAGGCTGCGCTCATCCAGAGACTGGGGGCACACAGAGGCAAACTGGGAGGCGTTGCGCACCCCGGTCCAAGGCAGAGGGGGCTCCGGGGACTGGAAACGCCGATCCCCTGTAGGGGGGCGGGCGTAGGGGATCCCCAGGTACTGTACTACTGGTCCAAGGAGATCGGACGCCAGCGGTTTGAGGACTCCCCGGAGTTGACCCTGGGCTGTGGTGATCACTGGTACGTTCTGACTGAAGACGCCTGGACACAGTAGCAGACACACCAACAGGAGCAGAGGCCACAGCCTGGCAGGGGAGGGCACGGCTGGATCCGGAAGCTTCCCTGGGAGTTGGAGGAGGTTTCTGTGCCTGGAGATCGACATGGTCCTTTGCTGACCACAGGACGGGGGGTCTGGTTAACCCTTTAGAACCCAGGAGAGACCAGCGCTCATTCAGATCTGCTCAGCTTTGTCCATACTACAGCCTAGAACCACAGAACCCTGTTGTTATGCGTGTGTGTGTGTGTGTGTGTGTGAGGAGTGTTAGTAAGATTGTATGAGTCAATGTGTTTTGTCAGAGTGTGTCGCTTGTCAGAAGTGAGTCATGAGTGTGCGCCTATCAAAGTGTGTGTGTGTCTGCTCGTGATGGTTCGCCTCAGTGTGCTGTCACACTTCTCCTGGTCACCTCCACAACAGTCACAATATTCATCCTGGGAGAGAAGAAGAAATGGAGGGATAAAGACAGTCTTAAACAAGCATACTATCATTTAATTTTTTACATTGTACATGATGGTACTTGTGCAATATTATACTCGGCAAACATTATCAATTAATTTTTTACTATGAACTCAATAGTTCAGCCTATTCAATATCTCACTGTCTCAAAGGACAGCACAACATTGATTACTGACTTAAGCTCCATGTCTCCAGCTAATCCTACAACACAGTTTTTATGGTTGGTTGTCACCTCGGCAGATGTCAGCCTTTCATTTAACCGTACATGGGACAACGAGGTACGACATAGCACGGCACGCACGCACGCTTAGCTAATTACTACCTGAACAGGCGGTAGGTTATGTGTGACCTGCAAGCACGGGTAGGCCTTCTTTCTGCTACAGCTGCTGCCCATTACAATATGGCCATGCCATGACACTGTCTCTCAAATACGCCTGGGGGCCCCAACTAACGCATAGCCTATCCATAAAAAAATTATCACACAGGTCTGAAAGCAGTGTAATAGAGTCGATGTAACAATTCGTCACTGTCCAGATACAGTGACATTCCAGAACAGGTGCTAATTATTATTCTAGTCCAGAGTCGTCAAGGAATTCTGACCAAAACAATATCAAGCAACACTGTCGGGATATTTTCCAGATATGCATTGGCTATAATTAATTATCAACAGTTATATTAAAACATTTTTTTTAAGAAACAAAAATTGACAAGAATAATTTTCACAGAATAAAACCTATAGTAACCTAATGTCTCTTTATACCACGAGCAGCGTCCTGGCTAAAGAAGAAATCCTAAGCTACATCACCATCGCTGACTAAGGCATCGGTATCGGCTTTGGTTTCTGCAGTAAAATCTCAAATGACAAATGTACAATACCACGGTGTACGAAATGCGAAATCCCAAGACTACATCCAGTTAACCGCAGAGCCTCGTGCAGTAACGACGTGCCCGGGATATTTCGGCGAACTCTCCGGAATAAAAGCGTCAATCAGTGCAAAAACGGTTGGATGTAAGAATCGGTAACGAATTAAAAGGCCCAGGACGTTACAATAATCAATCTCTTTCTCTCTTTCCTCCCCCTCTCTCTCTCTCTCTCTCTCTCTCTCTCTCTCTCTCTCTCTCTCTCTTGCTCTCCAGATGCTATTGGACAGTGTTGGAGCCCGCAGCCAATGACACGCACCTTCATTTGGAGGCACAGTCAGAGCGGAGAGCAGGGAACAGACCTGAGCGGGCAAACACACACACATACACACACATAAAAGACACCCCCACACACAAAAACACCCCCACACACCCTCGTCACAAAATGACCTCACGTCTCATCCTCAGGACTCCAAACGTAAGGCTAAGGTTCGTTTCCTCTGAGCCCTGAAGCAGTACTGTGCTGTGCTCAATCCCAGGGGCATTGACTGTGTGTGTGTGAGAATGTGTGTGTGTGTGTGTGTGTGTGCGAGTATGGTAATGCTGTCTGCAGTCAGTAACTGTGTTTGGGAACACTCCTCACGTCAGCAGGCTGCTGCAGTACAGAGCCGTTTATATTCCTCCCCACAATCCCTCCATCCGCTCTCCTCTCAGGAGTCCTCTGTCTCCTTAAACGTGCCTTCTATCTTTCCATCCTTCTCTTTACCAGTCACCTCATCCCTCTCTAACGCTCTAACGCTCTCTCTCTCTCTCTCTCTCTCTCTCTCTCTCTCTCTTTATCACACACATGCGCGCGCACACACACACACACACACACACTCACACTAAGGCTGTTTATTACTTTATTTGTCAGGGTCCACAGACGGTATTATTACACCAGTAGAGTTAGCTACTGTATATACAGTCCCTGGGCAGAACAATATCAGTGAAGCACAAAAAATACAATCTATTACATTGAAATACATTACAACCAGTAGCAAACAAAATCAATACATACATAACCATGTCATTGTCATAGAAGAATAAAAAAACTAAACAGTTAATTTGTTCACCCTGATGTAAGTCAGTTATGTGTATGAAGCTGTTGAATGTGATCTTTGTGATTTCAAAGGCAAGACTATGGTAACAAGACAGAGTTGGCCACTTCCCTGCTTTACACAAAGACCTGTGCACCCATGCACACACACACACACACACACACACACACACACACACACACACACACACACACGTGCACACACACACACACACACACGCACACACACACACACACAGGCACACAGACACACAGGGTTTAGTGGACATACAGACTGGGGTTTACTAGGAAGGCGTTGATCCTCTGTGCAGTGTTATCCAGCTCGGTGGTGTTGCTGTACTTGAGAAGGTTGTAGGAGCGGACAAAGTAGTGCCTCAGGTAACGCTGGCTCACACACTTGTGCAACTTTGTAGCCATCCGCAACACACACTCCTTCATAGATCTCCAGTCCCGCACACAGGGAAACTTCTCACAACACCAGAACAACAGCGTCTGTGGGGGTAAAAGGAAGAGAGGGATGTCAGTCACAGGGGTGAAAGAAAGAGTTGGAGTGTGAGAAAGTGGAGGGGAAGGGTTCAGCCAGAAGAAGCAGAGGGGTGAAGTGTAAAGAAGCAGAGGGATCAGACCGAAGATGGGGGATTGGGGTGGGGTGAGAGAGAGAGAGGAAAGGGGGAAGAACATGTGAAACATCAGAGCAAAGATAGAAAAGAGATTTGAGAGACAACAAGATGGTCGATAGAGAAGGTGAAGGGTTAGAGATCTGAGAGAGGCTAGAGACAGGGATAATAGTTTTTTTGAGGAGTGTGAGGTGAAAAGGTAAGGCACATGGAGTGGAAGGAATAAAGCAAAAATATTATTCTGGGAGAAGGCAGTGGCCTATTTAGTGAAGAAGCAAGTCTGTTAGAGGGACTTGTTGAAGACTCACTAAGTTTGGAAGGCTTAGGGCAGGAACAAATGTTTTGATCAGTACCTGCAGGTGGAAAGCTGTGATGACAGGCTTGTTTCCGGGACACCAGACATCCTCCTTCAGCTGCCGAACGACTCTGTAACATTTTCTACGGCAACCGCCATCCTCGTCAATGGCCCCTAACATTGCCTGCTCTGCTCGTGAGAAGGACAGCAGCCAGTGGTAATTAGAAGTGGCCATTAAGTTGAACCCAAACGACTGCAGAGAGAACAACAAACAAACAACTAAAAACCTGTAAGTGAACTTTGTTTTAACATACACCAACTCAATGGTCAGTTTCATGTGTGCACGACATGAGGTTCCAGGAAGCGAGCGAGAGGCCGACCTTGATGCAGCGAGCTCTCTCTGCAACAGGCCACCGCTGCAGTAGGCGGGGCCAACGAGCTTTCTTCGGCCAATAATTGACGAGCTCCACTGTGGGAACAAGCTCTGCTTCCATGATGCCTTCTGCCGTTTCTATGGCAACACGTACCACCGTGCCCACTGACTCCAAGACGGTGACCTTACCTGGGAACACAAGCACGCGCAGGAGGGGGGTTCAATTTTTTGGTGTCTCTGGAGATGCAGACCACCATTAACACACACACTACTCAGACAGACCTACCAGTCAGACCACAGCTCTTCATGGCGTTGTCTAGCATCTCTCTGAAGAGGCTGACTACCTTAGCCGGGACAATGTCGCCCTCTACACACACCCTTGTGTCCTGCCAGTCCTGGGCAGAGTTTGTGAAGCTTTCCAACTCCAGCCATTGGTGGAGCTTCTCCGGTTCACGTACAGGTGAGGGGAGACGTGATCCACTCAGAGAGTAGTACCTCCACTGGTGAGTTAAATGCTCATGGTAACCAAGCAGCCCTCTGACTGGTACACTGACCAACATCAGGGTAGGGGTCAAGACCTGTACGCACACACACAAATATTCAGTATGCTGTATGTGAAAGTGCATTTTTCTTCTGCATGCTATCAACATGAACAAAGACACCGAAACAGCTTGTCTTACTTGGATGGCAGGGTTGAATGTAGATCTTCCTCTCATCAGAGCAGCCCATTTGGACAACATGGCTGGCTGGTCCTACATAACACACACAAAGACACAGAAACATACACTGGAAGTGATTATGTGAGCATTAAGGTATCAAACAGAGAGTAGCATAAGAGAGTAGCACTCCAATACACTCAAAGTAACCGTGTACCTTGATGCTCTCATTGTGGACTCCAGCCTGGACAATAGACTGGAAGCGTCCATCTCTTCCGCTAATCTCTCTAGTAAGTTCTTTGACAACACTCAGAACCTCCTCCACCCTTTTACTCACTGTGCGGTGCCGCAGGTCCACCTACTCACACACACACACATACACACACACAGAAGACAAACGTTTTATTTTAATGTATATAGTAACCCCGTCCATTATAAACCCATCTTTTCCATTTGCCGCCACAAACATACATAAATGCAAACTCAAACATGTAAATACAAAGAAAATGTGTCAAATAGAGCTCCTGCCTGATTCTGGAGGTATTGGTCCAGATCCTCATCAGTAAAGTCTGGCATGTCCTCCTCTGGTCCTCCTCTGTCTTCCTTCTCTGACCGCCGTTCTCCGATATGCGACAGTCAAACTAGGGTTGATTTACTAATTGATGTGGGTGTGTATGGGGAAAATGGGTGTGTGACCCCTTTTTTTCCCTCTGCCCGTACTGTCCCAAAGAAACCCATCGAGCGTTTGGAAAGCATTCCATCATCGATCCTGCAGCATTGATTTGTAATGCTAAAGTGCATCCCCCGTATGACAGTAAGGCGTGCTGCCATTCAAACACATCGGAGCTTCAGATTGTCTCTGGAATAGAAGAGTAGCTTACATCATCAGTCCATCATCACCTCCTGTGCTCCTCACACATTTTGTTTCATCTGATGCGTGACTCACTATCTGCTAAACCCAGCCCGAAGTATGCTAGTTCATCCCACAGACCAGTGCACCTTCAATAATGACAATTTCAGTAAGTCTTCACTTCACTACTAGGTTTCTTGACTACTTGGGTACCTGTCCTTTACAGTAGTTAGGGATGTCAGAGGAGGACCAGCACCAGGCATTCTCTAGGACCCAGGGGAGGTGCTAGTTTGCAGAAGCCTGGGTCTGCCCTAGGCCTAATAACAGCAGCTGGGCAAGATGAGGTCGATGACTGGGACGGGAGACTCTGCTCATGTGGAATGGCCAGCTCTGCACTAAGAGACCCTGGCTAGATACTCATCCCACGCATCCAGCTCTTCCTTTTTCCCCTCACTTAACCTCTGGTCAGGGTGGATCAGGATGACAGATGTATCTAAGCACCACTTTGAGCATATCAAAATAGTCTTCAGTGCCTGGTATATAAAAGAATCACAAGACCACTGGTAATTTTGTGGTTTCCTTTAATAATCATCAACACATTATGTACAAAGCAAGCAAAGTATTACCTATTGACCAAAGAAACCCTAAAATGCATCTTCATTAAAACTGTCCAAAATCACATCCTTTTTTTTAAACAGGAAAACACCATTTAGGATCCCTAGAAGTGACAGAACCTTCTAAATTAATTGTTAAAGTGTTGATGAGCTGGTGTCCTGGCAGAAAACAGGTTTCCAGTAAATCTATCTGCCATCAGGTAACCAGGAATAGTCTAACACTAGCACTCTACCACAGGGTAAAATATCACAAAAGGAGACATGAAATATTCATCAATTAACACAATTCAAAATAACTAGAATAAAAAGTAAAATAGCAGAAAGAAAAAACATCAAAACAAAACTTTGAAAAGCATCCGATTCTTCTTTTAATTTCTCTTCCGTCATTTTCTCCCAGTATTGTTTGTATGAGTAGCAATACTGTAAAATCTGAATGAGTGGACTGGCTATAAACACACATACACAGTCTCTCCCTCTCTCTCTCTCAAACACGCACACACAGCTCCACTCTAGGCTCCTCAGTGGTAGGTAACACAAGGTCAACAGACACAGTACTGGTGGGGTTAGAATGGTGGTGGAGGTGATTACTGTCCAGGAGGAGCCGTCTCTTGTGAACTTTAACAACACATACTAACATGCGCGTGCCCACACACACACACACACACACACACACACACACACACACACACACACAGAGGCTTTGGTGCTTGTAGCCACAACAGCCAGCTCAGGGACCCAGTCCTTTCTACATTTCCGATCAAACAGGAAGCGTGCTTCTGAAAAAAACACATGAAAGAAAAGAAAAAAAGTGTCAAAAAAACAGTCCCCCAACCAACAGGTTATGGTCAACGTGGTATGTTAAAATATTTTAATAAAACACAACTACACACTAACAGATTTCAAAAGTTTGGTCACAGCTTTGCCTTGTTTGGCTAGTCTTGCATGTTTAGTAAATAGTCTTAATGGTGCATACAGGTGTGGGGTTCTTACCTTTGAGAAAATCTTGGTGGTGACATCACTATGACTCGTCATCTGAGACATGGGGCTTTGCTATGGCCATCTCCTCCTTGCTCTCCGCGATCAACTTACACTTCTGCAAACACACACACGCACCACACCGAGGTGAGACATCTAACAACCACACCAAGAGAGTACGATCTACGTGTAAATATTAGACCCTAACCCAAAGAGGTCTAGGATGCGAAAAGTTCCCTGACCTCGGTGAGTTCCTTGATGGTGTGGATGTTGGCCTGCTGTGTGACCTTCCTCTTCACCTCCTCTATGTGGCCCAGGTTGAGAGTGGGGGTGGGCGGTGCCAGGCAGGGAGGGGGCTTGTTGGTTATGGTGGGCAGAGGGGGCATGGAGGGCATGGAAGCCAACGCGCCCATGTTGGTGAGGGCCGCGGTCATAGTGGCTGCCGTCATGCTGGCCATGGCAGCACTCATGGTCATGTTGGACATGTTGGGCATGTTGGGCATGCCAGGCATTCCCATGGACATGTTGGACATGTTGGGCATGTTGGGCATGTTGGGCATGCCCATGGGCAAGTTGAGAGGCAAGGGTAGGGGCAGCGACAAGGGGGTAGGAGATGGAGTGGGAAGGGGCAGTTGGAGGATGGCTTTGGGCCTCAGGCTCTCTGGGATGGGCACCCCTGCCTTGGCACACATGGCGGCAGCATTGGCCTTGGCGATCTCCAGAAGCTGGTCTTTGTCTGGAGGGAGAGTGCAGAAGGGGATTGAAACAGACAGCGGGATGGACAGAAGAAGAAGAATCGGTCAGTGAAGACAAATTAAGTGGATGCACATATGTTGAGTGGATGTGGACAGTGTGTAGCTGTGGAGGGGTATTGAAGAGGGTTAAAATAGTGAGACAGTGAGACAGTCTGTGTGAGGGTGTAAGGGGGTGAGACAGTCTGTGTGAGGGTGTAAGACAGGTGTCTCACCAAGCTCTGTGAGACGCGGGGGGGTCTTGCTGGCGCTGCGTCGCGCTCGCGAAGTGGAGCGGCGCTGCTTGCGGAGGATGAGGATGGGGGAGTGGCTGGGCTCTCGTTTCCAGCGGTCCCGTCGGTCGAACGAGCGGCTCCGGAACACGGGTCTGCGGCGCCCCCGAGACCTAGACCGCCGCCTGCGGTCGGGAGAGCGGGACTTTGAACGCTTGTTTCGGTCTGTGGACCGGGACCTCTTCCTGCGGCCTGGGGAACGAGACCTGGACCTCCTTTTGCGAGGTGGGGTGCGGGACCTGGACCGCTTGGTCCTGGGTCTGGACTTGGAGCGAGATTTCCTGCGGCGTGCGGCTGACCTCGAGCGAGACCTGCGACGCCGGGCTGGACTCCTGGACTTGGAGCGCCTCTTCTTTCTTTCCACAGGAGACCTGGAACTTCTCTTTCTCACAGGGGACTTGGACCTGCGAACATCGAAAGCGACAACAACAAACATTTATTTTTAGATCCTTTTCAAACATGCAGTGAGTCACCAGGTTGAAACAACCTAAACAAACATCCAACAAAGTGTCTCAGAACAAAACAGCCTAGAAGAGAAGTAGAAACATACCGGGACTTATTTCTTCTTTTAGATTCCTCTTTTCCAGATTTAGACGGGGAGCGCCTGGGAGATGAAGTGGAGCGTGACAACTTCCTGCGGGCAGGTGAGCGGGACACGGACAGCTTCTTCCTAGCGGGAGACGCTGAAGTGGAGGTCTGACGTTTCGATGACGCCGCGGCTGTCTTCTTGCCAGAAGACTTGGTCTCCTGGTCAGAGCTGTCTGACTGCTCCACACCGGGTTCAGGAGAGCCAGACCTGGAGACAGCAGCGGCAGCATCCTCTCTCTCCTCAGACGAGCTGGCTGGGCTGCTCTCCCCTGCCGGCTGTGCTGGCCCTTTATCTGAGGCTGTGTCAGCTGAGGCGCTATGGTTGTTGTTCTGGCCAGTGAGCTCAGTCTCGCAGGAAGACTTGGCTGCTGAATCAGGGACAGGGGCCAGAGGCAAGGGCTTCCATGGTCCGGCTGCACCCACTGGCTCCGGATCTGCTGCAACCACTGGCTCCTGATCGGCTGCAACCACTGGTTCCTGATCGGCTGCAACCATTTGCTCCTGATCAGCTGGACCCACTAGCTCCTGATCTGCTGCCCCTACGAGGCTCTTCTCGACCACTTGCTCTTCTGTGGAAGCTCTCTCGGGCTGTGCGGGGGACTCGTGGTCCTTGGCAGGAGTCCTAGATCGAGAATGAGCTGGAGACACACTTTCTGATTGCCTGTCGCTGGACACAGACCTGGATTTGGATTTGTCTCGGCTGAGGGACTTGGACTTTGATCGCCCGCTCCTCACAGGTGATTTGGACCGTCTGCCACCAGCTGCAGGTGATTGAGATTTGGACCTATAGCGTGGTGCTGATGTGGATCGGGACTTGGATCTCTTTCTCGTCCTCGGTGACCTGGACTTGCCCCGGATCCGCCTGGGAGATGGGGAACGCCGTTTGCGAACTGGGGACCTGGACTTGGTTCGTTTCTTGGGACTTCGGGTCCTAGAGCGCCGGCCCTTCCTCAGGATGACGACCGAGCGCGAGCGGGTTCTCCTGCTCCTCCGGACTGACCGAGACCGAGACCTTCGAGTTCTGATGGGCGGGGATCTTTTTCTGCGAGGGGGTGATGGGGTTGGGGAACGGCGTCCCCGTTTCACTGACCGAGACCTGGAGCGCCGAGACCTCCTGGATCTGGAGGTGGAACGGCGGAGCCGTGGTGGCGAGCGGGTTCGAGAGCGCCGGCTGACCCGTCGGGGAGACCTGGTTCTGGACCTTCGGGCACGGCCGGCGCGAGGCCTGGAGGTAGAGCGTCGAGATCTCCTTGGAGACGGAGATGGTGACCTACGACCTCGTCTGGGCGATCTGGATGGCCTCCTCCGGGGAGAGGGGGACAGCGAGCTTCGGCCCCTCTTCGGGGAGAGAGACTGAGATTTACGTCTGGACCTCTTGGGGGATCTGGACTGCTTCCTTTTAGGGGATGGAGAGCGACGCCCTGCCTTGGGAGACGAGGACCGTTTGGTCTTAGGACTCCTCCTGGGACTGGAGCGGGACCGGGCCCGGTCAGAGGCAGGGTGATCAGAGGATCGCTTGGGGCTCGGTGAGTCACTGGCACTGGACCTAGACCTTTTTATATCAGCCCCGGGGCGCATGGGGGAGCGTGACAGTGATCTGGAAGGGTTACAGTCCTTGACCTTTGCCCTTTGGCTTGCACTAGCCTCCTTCAGGTTGGCTTCGTCCCTCTGTGAGCCTTCCAACTTGGGGATGATATCAGGCAGCTCCTGAGTGTGGGTGAAGCTGCCGTTTCCTGGCTGCTCTTCTCCCTTGGCAGCTTGGTGGTTGTCCTGATCTGTAGAAGGTGGCAAGTCCTCTACTGACCCCTTCTCTCCGGCCTCTGGCGGCTCCTCATCCGAAGGCTCACCCTTCACAGCCGGAGCCTCTTCTGTGTGGCCCCGAGTCAGGTTCACTGAGGGTAGCCTGTCCTCTCGCCTGGTCTTGATCAGAATGGGGGACAGCTTGGCTGCAGGGGGAGCCTTGTCTTCAGACACTGCTGGCTTCCCTTCTCCCTCGGACTCGGACCCTGAAGCGGAGGTGCTATCAGATGGAGAGTGGGACTTCCTCTCTTGCTTCTCTTCCTTCTTCTTCTTCTTTTTCCTCTTCTTGGCTGCATGTTTTTTATGCTTTTTGGTTTTGCCATCTCCCTCTACTTCCTGTGGATCTACAAGGACAGTGATAAAAGGCTTAAGGAGGTTTTATATACGAGGACAAACATCTGAAGTACACTCACTTAAAACAAAAGGAAAGGAGTTTGTGCAAACACTGAACCACTGGAATGTCTAAAGTTTAAAGGAATGTGGTCTGTTTTCACCATTATCGGAGTACACATCAAACACCCAATTGATGATCCAACAAGTGTCTACAATCATCTACCTGTGATCAAGTCCCTTGTTCCTTCCTCCTTAGCATCAACTGGCTCCCCTGAAGCAGAGATGGCTGGTCGTGCAATCCTCGCACTACAAACAGACAGAATAAGTTAAATTGTTCTAGAGATCAGAGAACTTCTGGGATGGACAAACAAAAAATGAATTAGCAATACCATAACCTTTGGTCATTCGTAACAGTTTTAGAGCAACAATTATTTAATGAAAATATATATTATTTTAAACATGTGTATGTCGTCCCTATTTACAGTCCCTATAAATATATATGTGAGTTGATTGCTGGCCGGATACTGGACGTTGCTGTGTCCTGATGAGGTGCAGTTTCTATCAGGGAGTGTTCTGACCTGGCTCTTGTTTTCATCGCCCGTGGAGGCTCTGGGTCCGACTCGGGGGCAGACTCAGAGCTGCTCTCTCGTTCTCCCTTTCGCTTCTTCTTCTTCTTCTTGCTCTTGTGTTTTTTGTGCTTCTTGTTCTTCTTGTGGGGCGTCTCACCGCCCTCGTTGGCAACTTTCTCTCCTGTGGAATGGTCTCTCTCCTGTAGATCCTCCTCTCCTACACACAGGAATTAAACACCGAGTGTCGGAAACAATTAACAACATTTCTAAGAAACCTCGTCAAACAGAGGCTCTGGCCCTGTGCACAGCTGAGACAACCTTCAGAGAGCAAACTAAATGAGAACTGAAACATCAGCTTGTGTTATATCATGTTGGAACACATGATGAGCATGAGCGTCTTCATTGTAAGTCCACTGTTGCAAATCACGGAAAATGGCAGCTACTAGGAGAGGAGGTGACTGGTAACAGACTTCCAGATTTTCAATGGTCTTTTTGTCACTCACCTGGTTGGGTGTCTACTGCACACTCCATTGCTTTGGTGCCAAAAGCTGGCCGATTACACACCCTGAAACAGCTCTTGTTGCTTGAAATGTGACTGTCAACAACTCTAGTAGCACTCTGATGTTAATCTGGAAAATAAATATAATTTTTAAAAAGAAAATAATCATGTACAAAGAATATAGCCAAGTTAGTGTCAATTTTTGAACTGCATGGTTAATAATGGGCTTTAAATCACACCTTTTTTAAACACCAAGTCTGTGTCAAGTAGGCTTAATTCAAAACGTAGAAAATACGCAAAATACATTTTGATCTAATTGTAGCTAGCTTCCAAAGGCCACTTTACAACAAGGTTTGTCATTTTCAGATTGCCAATGTTAGCACCAATAGACCCTATAACTATTTTATAGTAAGGCGAGTATTTTGGTTCAGGCTAGTGAGTTGGCTACAAAATAGTTCGCAGCAGTTAGCTACACCATAGAATAATAGCTTGCTAGTAGGATAACGTGATCCCACTACAGTCCAGGTTACAATCCATGACTATTAATACACTCAATACATTACTAATCAGCGTACCGGGCCATTAATTTACAGGCTAAATTATTTTGTAGTCACTGTAGGTAGCTAACGCGTTCTCATGAACGCTATTCATGAGAACCTCAGTGCTGGTTTTGTTAAGGCTGGCGTTAATGCTAAGCTAGCTAATTAGCTAGCTGACATAGCGGGCTACGGGCTAAGCTAATATAAGATGCCTTACGAACTAGCTAGCTTAGATATTTTTTAAGACAGTCGTTTTAGCAGTCTGGTCTGGTTAGCATTGCTATGTTTGCAAACCAACTGCAGAACGACAAATACGGATGATCCAATGTATCCATGTAACCATCCTGCTCTGTAATGGCACGCTAACAAAGCCTGGGCATACCACTACTGTAAATTCGCTCGGTAGCTAACTAGCTTTCAGAAAAACAGCAGAACACGCATCTCACCGTTCGAGTTAGCTTCTTTGGAAAATGTGTGCGGGTACGTCTCAGTCTCGTCGTGGCCAGCTTTAGCTAGCTAGCTAATTTTGGAGGATCTCAAACCTTATTTCATAAAATTTACATTAGGTCCACCTGAGTAACCTGTTTGGAACCAGAAATGTACCAAAATGTCTGAGTTTCTTATCCTTTTCCTGTTAAAGGTTACAGAATCCAAGAAATTAATGGATGCTAACGCTATCATCTACCTGCGCCGCCATGACAGTAGCAAGCGAGGCTTTTCGCAACCCAGAATGCCTTGTCGCGCGGCAAGGGGAGAAGCGTCATCTCCATGGCAACAATTTTTCTTTTTCCTGTCTGACACAGATGATTAAATCGTTTATTTCCAAAAAGATGGAGGATATAAATGTCTATTCATTTTAGTGCTTGCAATATTAATTAACTTGACAAATAGTTAGATGGCCACCTCAACCTAAAGACAAGATACACATTTTTGATGTTTAGACTGCATGCATTTGTTTTAAGACTGAGGCAGTTCACATGGAACACATGTCGAGTAGCCTGTACCATAATGCTCTAGTTTCATAACACATTGAACAATACACTAAAGTCTCACTCATTCGCCGTGAAACTCATGCATTTCAACAGAGAATTTCTCACGTTCTCACGCGACACCTTGGCTTGTATTTCTCACGATGAGAATTAAGGAATAACTTCCCGGTATAATTAGGCTAATAGACGAGGGGCAAGCAAAGGAATTAGGCACGTTTTTGATAAAACTTGATAGTAATTCGAGGTAAGGATCCGTAAATGACATAAACACACATAGGCCTAATTACATTGTGTAAAGTAATTTATTTGTGTACATGCGTGGCCAGGGGCAGATCTAGGTTCCCACTTTTGGGGGGGCTAAGCCCAGTGCCGCCGCTAGCCATTTGGGTGCCCTACGCATAATCCCGTTATGATGCCCCCACCACCACCACCACAGCTGCCCTGTCAATGCATCCACATTCTGTGTTTGATATGATGCTGGTTAATGCGAGCGCGCAATGCGCGCGAGCGAAATTTTGGGGGCTTTATTTGAGTGCATGATGTATTTTTGTCTCTTAATTGATCAGCCCCACTCTTACGTTTCTTAGCATGTTTTTCCAAATAAATTATAAACATTTAAAACTGAAACCTTTATTACTCATTTAAAAACTATTTGATCAATCAAATATAAAAGCATCATAGAATGTACAGTAAAGAAACATCTAGCTGGCGTCAGTTATTTCAAATGCATAGATAATGTTTAACAGTAAAATCTAAATTTAATTTGCACCTAACATATTTGAGTGTGCTAAAATTAGCAATAACGTCAGCTAGTTCGAGGTGTATGCATAGGCTAACTATAAGTTAGCAGCATATTTCCCGTATTTAACAATAATTAAACATAGACTTACCTGAAAGTGATGCACGGGCATCATCTTGCAGTTTATTTCTTTTTCTGCCCCTGACTCCTGTTGTCAGGCCACTGAGATAGAAAAGGGCACCCACGGCGAGCTTGGAAAGTTGACTGTGTATTTGTTTTTTGTGGGGTGGGGGTGGGGGGGCACCATCATAACGTTTTTTGAGCAATTAAATATATCTCTTGTTTTGCCTGTTTTGTGATAAACATGCCTAAAAGGTGCGTAATATTTATATAGGTCTACTGAAATAATATCGTCATTATAATTATAATAACTATGATGATTTTTCATTTGGCAAATTTTTGGTGCCCTCTCAGGACTTGGTGCCCTACGCACAGCGCATAGTGCGCGTTATGGGAGCGGCGGCACTGGCTAAGCCCCTATATAAAACCTATTATTTTTCCTATGACCCAGCAAAACAAGGGGGGGTCTGGGGGCATGTTCTCCCAGAATAAATAGTGTTTTAAATGTTGTCCTTTAGTGGGTTTTAGGAAGATAAATTAACAAATTTAGATTTAAATTATGGCAAAACAACATGAAGACATCTGCTGAGATAGGTGCTAATTATACCGTAGCATAATCATTTAATGAAAAGAGACAGATTAGTTGCCTGTTTCACAGAAGACAATAAAATGAAATGTAACATTGTGTCCCAGCTATTAACATTGTTCTGTTTTGGGTTCATTTACATTACATTTACATTTATGCATTTAGCAGACACTTTCATCCAAAGCGACTTCCAAGAGAGAGTTTTACAAAAGTGCATAGGTCACTGATTATAACGAGATATCCCCAAACATTGTGGGTAGCCAAACATGAAGCATACATTGTGAAACCAAATAAGTCCCAAAGAGAAGAACAAAAAGAGCATGTAGTTAGACAAGTTACAATAAAACAGCAAGAACCTCAAAAGTGCAAGAGTTTACCTCTGGAAAAAGCAAGCAGCAATAATATACGTATTTCACAGCAAGTATCATTTTTTAGGACAGTTACAATAAAATCAACAAGAGCAACACGTCTCTCAATAAGAGTCATTGTGATCCTGGGTTCAAAGATAAAGATCCTAATATATGCATATTTTAAAAGGCTATGCACTCTTGATGAGATTTAACAAATGATCTACCCCAGGTGAATTAATGAGAGCCAATTAATACTGGAATATTGATACTGGAATTTTATTTAGTTGTATATTGGAATATAAACTATAAGAAAACCTGCAACATAGGCCATCAAATAAAGAATATAAATAGCCATTACTTTATATGTACTTTTAGCAGACGCTCTTATCCAGAGCGACGTACAATAAGTACAGGGACATTCTCCCTGAGGCAAGTAAGGTGAAGTGCCTTCACGTAATTTGGCACAGCCTGTAATTGAACCACCAACTTTCGGATTACTAGCCCAATTCCCTAACCCCTCAGCCACCTGACTCCCACCAAATGTTCTACTCTATATATCTACGTACACATTAAGCCCATTATAAGTGAGAAGAAAAGTCAAAATTAAGGTTGTGTAGTTAGGGTTATCACCGTCTGTCTGCAGCTCTCAAGGCGTACTCACTCACCCACTCACGCACGCATGACCAACCAGAGCCGTGTGCCACAACAGTCTCATACAGGCCTGTGCTACTCGAGACTATTTTATTTGTAACTCTAAAAATGAAACAAAATAAGTTCACTAAATCGTTTTTTAGGTTTGAATTTGACGATCTAATGAAACTTTTGGGGGGGCTTCAGCCCCCCAAATAGGGCTAGATACACCCCTGTGTGTGGCAGACTAGCCTACTTACAGAAATGTTGTTCTAAAGGTTTATGAAGATAAAAGCTTTCGCATAGGCTATTCCTTGAACAAAGGAATAACGTGCACACATTAGGGCCTGTGTTTACATGGGTTGGTTTATTTTCCTATATCATGGCTAGCTATGGCATATTGGTTCCAGGGGTAAATCAACCCACCCACGCTTTGTAGGCTAAAGTGTGTTTAATAATAATATAACTTCATTTTCCTAGCTCGTTTAGGCAAGTTAGTCCCTTGGCTCAAACCTTTAGCCTATATCCTGTTCACATACAGAGCACAAATAAATAAATAGGCCTACATATCTGATTGACTGTTGTTATTTTTATTTTATTTTATTATAGGCTTTTATTATGCGACGTTTGAAGGCAGACTATCATAACCCTAAGAAATGTGCATATGAATTTGCAGGGGAATAGAGCAGAGTTCACATGTTCCATTGACATCGCCTTAGGCTACAGTTGAGACCCAGAGAAACACGTTTTGTTTCAGGAAATGCCTGTAGCTTATTCAAAATCTTGAAACAACAATGGAGTTGTTTGCCTTGGCTATTTCGTAATGTTGTTCAGTATCAAGTAGCTATCAAACGGCACAAGTCGCTGAATCATTAAACTATATGACTCAAATGAGCGAACTTTACACGGGTCCTTTAAGAAGAGGTGGGTTCACCTGTAACTGAAATCAACCAGCCTACCTGTAAACGCAATATTATATATATCGAAATATTGAATCGTTGCTTTTTCAGATGTAATTTATACTTATTTCCACCACAACCCTTCCATGTGCATTTATAGGTTATCCTGAGAAATAGTAAACTTGATTGTCGTGGATAAAGAAAAAAACATTTTCTGGAAGAGACGTAAACGAAACCACAACAGTTTCACTTCGTCCTCCAATGGCTATCCGAAGTGTTATTTTATTTGTTGGAGTTTACTTTGGTGAGTAACTTAAACGTGTTTTGCATTAAGTTGTTTATAATATAATCCATCGTGTAGTTAGTTTAGGTCCTACATTTAATTAAGCTAATGTAAACTGGACCTGGACAGGTAGCTGCACCAAATTTAAGGTATTGTGATCAATCACAACTATCTGAAACTTTTCTTATTTTACCCATGATCTTTCAACAAATGAACCACAGATTGATCGAGCTAGCTTAGTTTTAGTCAGGATTTCTTTTTTTCTATCAGACATAATCTCATAAGTTTTTCGACTGACAGTTCCACGCAGCTGCGCTATTCTACAAAGTTCGAAATACTTATCTGTGGATCTTCCACACAACATTCTAGGCCTGTTGAAATATGTAGGTTATATTGTAGGCCACAGTCCATGACACTTTTGCCGCTATAATACCGTCAATGGTTAGATCTCAGAGAAACAAACAACAATGCAATGTGTTTTGTTAGTTTTTGGTAGGCCTATTGACCTGACAGGTATGATTTCAGTGTTTGTGAAAGCGGCAGACGCCGAACATGCAAAACTCGGAGGGAAGATCACTTTGGTCCCCACTGTCACGGGAGAAATGGACGAGATCTTGTGGAAACACAATGGTAATAAAGTGGTGGAGTTTGATGGTAGCCAGAACAAGGAGTTTGGCTCTTATGTGGGTAGGACCGTCCTTGACTTTGTCACCGGAGAGCTCATAATCAGTGACCTCACTACCGAAGACAGTGGACATTATGAGTTAGAAGCACACATCAACAACCTGCTGAAGTACTCACAACATCAAGTGGAGGTCATCGGTAAGTTTGTGTGGAAATTGTTTTATACTTTACTCATGCATAGGCTATTTGTGAGTACACATGTTACCACCATGCCCCAGTAGGTAGCCACTGGTCTGAAAACTTTGTAGGCTAAAGTTTTGTATAGCCGGCACATCAAGGGGGGAAAAAATCCATAAGGAGGAAAAATAAATAGATTAATAACCACAATGAATCTGCTACGCACCTCTAAATTCTAGATTATTGAATAGGATAGCCTATATTTAAGTGTGAAGAAGTTGTGGTGAACTCTACTTTTTGAAGGTGATTTGATGCCGTTTATGGTGTTTTTTCATAGCTGAAGTGGCACAGCCCACCATTATTTGTGTGGTCAACGATGCCAAGACGACTGCTTCCATGGCAACACTGCAGTGCAATGCAGACCCTAAAGACCAACAGTCCCCAATGACATACAGCTGGGAGGGGTTGGAGGGCACATTTCTTAACTCTTCATCCATTGATCAAAAGTTGTCCATCGCTGTTAAGGACAGACATGACGAGGCAGTCTTCCAGTGTTCAGTTAGCAACATTGTGAGTAAGAAGCAGGCCCAATTCCAAGTAAAGAACTGCTTCACAGGTAATACATAATTCATGACCTTACATTTGTTTTTGTCTACTTTGCTACTTTGCACATTTGACAATGTTATATAATTGTTCATCAGTAAGTGTCAGATTATATTGTAAGTACGCAACTGTACTATTGTTTTGGTGTTTCTTTATTTAGACGAAAGCTCATCTACAGTACTGGCTATCTGTCTTTCCCTGTTGAGCCTGGTCATTTTGCTGATCTTGGCTGTTCTGGCCTTGTGGTTTTATAAGAGACACAAGAAAGGTAAGACCCGTCTCACTGAACAGAGGGCCATCACATGGTAGAAGATGGGGGGGGGGGTAAAATGGTAGATCAGTTATCTAAAAGAATGATGCTTCTTTCACAAATGGTCACTTCCTTACTGTATGTCTGATGGCAATCTTTGTTTTCCCTCCAACTCTGTTTTTGTTTACTGATTCATAGCAGAATCTGCTGTTGATGTGGAGAATCCTCTGAAGCAAGGTAAGGTTATGTTTTTACAAAGCTGCATATTTTGATATGATCTTTCTACTTCCCTTTGTTAACCTAGTTTTAGTCAAGATTTTTTTATTTTTATCAGACATATCTCATCTTTGTTTTTCCTCCAACACTGTTTTTGTTTAATGATTCATAGCAAAACCTGCTCTCAAGAATCAAGATGGTGTGGATGATCCTCTGATCCCAGGTAAGGTTATTACAAAGTTGCTATCATATTTTGATATGATCCTTATATTTCCCAGGCTAACTTAGATTTCATTTCTTCCATGGTAGGCGCTGGACACAGACCCGCCAGCTTAATTATATAATAATAATATCTCATTACTTTTTCGACTGACCGTTGATCTTCCTTACAACATGCTAGACCTGTTGAAATATGTATCTTTATTTGTACAGTCCATGACACTGCTTCTGCTAGAATACCGTCAATTGTTGGATCTCAGAGAAACAAACAACGATGCAATGTGTTTTGTTTTTGGTTTAAACTATTGAATTAAAGTCACCACTATTGAAACTGTATCCTTATATTTCACAGGACAAGTGAAGGAGAAGAGACAACTATTTGAAAGACTGGCAAGGCAGCAGATTCCAACAAAAGGTCTTTATTTGCTGCTTTGGGCTCATTTGATTTAAATCAAATGAGCGTAAAGTATGTTCATTCATAGGGTGCACATCATATTTTATGATCCATTTTATTGGGAATTAGCTTCCTTACTGGTATGTAACACACATCCTCTCATTCTGTTTCTCTTTTAGGTAGACTGGATGACCAGAACAGGAGTAAGAAGCAGGAGAACATCAAAAGAACTGAACATAACTCTCACAGAGCCACACTCCCCAGCACTCAACCACTACCTCAACAAGCTCAAAGTGAAGAGAAGAGGTCTGATCCACCCACACCCTCCCAAGCTAGCATGAAAATATTACAACCTAGACCTGAACAAGAGACAGTACCAGATCAGGACCCAGCCGAGTCTGTGGGGGTCAGTCTCCCTGACCAGAAGACTGTAGTGGCTGTATGTGAAGATGGGTTACAGACAAGGGATGGGGAAACAGAGCGAAAGACAAATGATGGAGGTATTGTCAAAGATGCCCTGGACCAAAATGGAGAGGCAATCAGAAAGACAGAGCAAAAGAGAGAACACAATGGTTCAGAGAGTTCTCCAGTTTCTACGTTGAGCCCCAAAGATGATCAGATAAATGGAAGCACACCAGACTCTGCAGCTGTCTCCAAGCCTGCAGAACCGAGTCAGGTCCAACCAGAACCGGATGACTCAAAAGCTGTAAGAGATGTGGACCTATGTCAACAGAAGCCAAACACCCAGAGTGGTTCCATCTCTCCTGGGGGGGTAGTAGGGAGTGAAGAAGGATCAAAGGAGGCAGAAGAAGGGATAAAGGCAGATGTGGAAAAAGTGGGGAATACGGAGCAACAGTCCATGAAAGGTTATGTTTTTACAAAGCTGCCATCATATTTTGTAGAACGGTTAAAGATACCATAATGAGATAAGATTGTCATCAGACTTGCAGAGTTTGTAATTTGCAGAAAATATTTTAACAGAGGTTTCAAAGCATGAAAAAAACCCAAATTACTCCTCACGTGAAGGCTATGTTTCATTTTCCTTAATGTTGCAAGTACAGAGGACATTGAATCAAGTCACCACTATTGAAACTCAATCCTTATATTTCACAGGACATGTAAAGGAGAAAGTAGAAAAAATTAATGCAGAAACAACGAAGGAAAAGCAGAACAGAATACTGAAATTGCAGCAGGCTCCAAAAAAAGGTATTTATTTGCTACATTGAGCCTTCAGTATGTTCATAGGGTGCCCATCATAATTTATGATCCTTTTTATTGGGAATTAGCTTCCTTACTGGTATGTAACACACATCCTCTCATTCTATGTTTCTCTGTTAGGGAGACTGGATGACCAGAACGGGAGTAAGAAGCAGGAGAACATCGAAAGAACTGAAGATAACTCTCACAGAGCCACATTCCCCAGCACTCAAGCACTACTTCAACAAGCTCAAAGTGAAGAGAAGAAGTCTGATCCACCCACACCCTCCCATGCCAGCACGAAAATATTACAACCCAGACCTGAACAAGAGACAGTACCAGATCAGGACCCAGCAGAGTCTGTGGAGGTCAGTCTCCCTGACCAGAAGACTGTAGTGGCTGCATGTGAATCAATAACAAAGGAACCCACAGATCAGGTCATACCAGACTTAGTACCAGGACCGACAGGAGAAACCGGACATCAGGAACAACAAGACACAGGCATAGTGGGACAAACTGGGTTGCTGACAGACCTGAAGAATCCCACACAGGCTGTGTCAGAACCAGAGGCTCCCAAAAATCAGCTTGACACAAATACAGATGCCAAAACCGGGGTTCCGGCTCAGGGTCATCAGGATGAAATCTCTGAAAGCTGTTCAACCTCTTCTGGGGGCAAGGAAGGAGATGAAGATGGGTTAGAGACAAGGGATGGGGAAACAAAGCAAAAGACAAATGATGGAGGTATTGTCAAAGATGCCATGGACCAAAATGGAGAGGAAATCGGAAAGACAGAGCAAGAGAGAGAACACAATGGTTCAGAGAGTTCTCCATTTTCTACGTTGAGCCCCAAAGATGATCAGATAAATGCAAGTACACCAGACTCTGCAGCTGTCTCCAAGCCTGCAGAACCGAGTCAGGTCCAACCAGAACCAAATCAGTCAGAGCAAGCCCAAGACCTATCTCAGCAGGCTGAGGATTCAGCTCAGAGTCCAACAAAGCCCACAGATACAAGCACCCCAAAACTGACAAATGATACACAACCTCTGACTCCTACACAACCCTCAGCAGAATGCAACAGGTCTGATCCACCCTCACCCTCCCAAGCCAGCATGATCCAGTCAGACCAGAACATATTACAACCTAGACCTGAACAAGAGACAGTACCAGATCAGGACCCAGCAGAGTCTGTGAAGGTCAGTCTCCCTGACCAGAAGACTGTAGTGGCCGCATGTGTATCAATAACAAAGAAACCCACAGATCCGGCCATATCAGACTTAGTACCAGGACCGACATGTCCCACAAAGCAGGACACGGGCGCAGGAGAAACCGGACATCAGGAACAACCAGACACAGGCATAGTGGGACAAACTGGGTTGCTGACAGACCTGAAGAATCCCACACAGGCTGTGTCAGAACCAGAGGCTCCCAAAAATCAGCTTGACACAAATACAGATGCCAAAACCGGGGTTCCGGCTCAGGGTCATCAGGATGAAATCTCTGAAAGCTGTTCAACCTCTTCTGGGGGCGAGGAAGGAGATGAAGATGGGTTAGAGACAAGGGATGGGGAAACAAAGCAAAAGACAAATGATGGAGGTATTGTCAAAGATGCCATGGACCAAAATGGAGAGGAAATCGGAAAGACAGAGCAAGAGAGAGAACACAATGGTTCAGAGAGTTCTCCATTTTCTACGTTGAGCCCCAAAGATGATCAGATAAATGCAAGTACACCAGACTCTGCAGCTGTCTCCAAGCCTGCAGAACCGAGTCAGGTCCAACCAGAACCAAATCAGTCAGAGCAAGCCCAAGACCTATCTCAGCAGGCTGAGGATTCAGCTCAGAGTCCAACAAAGCCCACAGATACAAGCACCCCAAAACTGACAAATGATACACAACCTCTGACTCCTACACAACCCTCAGCAGAATGCAACAGGTCTGATCCACCCTCACCCTCCCAAGCCAGCATGATCCAGTCAGACCAGAACATATTACAACCTAGACCTGAACAAGAGACAGTACCAGATCAGGACCCAGCAGAGTCTGTGAAGGTCAGTCTCCCTGACCAGAAGACTGTAGTGGCCGCATGTGTATCAATAACAAAGAAACCCACAGATCCGGCCATATCAGACTTAGTACCAGGACCGACATGTCCCACAAAGCAGGACACGGGCGCAGGAGAAACCGGACATCAGGAACAACCAGACACAGGCATAGTGGGACAAACTGGGTTGCTGACAGACCTGAAGAATCCCACACAGGCTGTGTCAGAACCAGAGGCTCCCAAAAATCAGCTTGACACAAATACAGATGCCAAAACCGGGGTTCCGGCTCAGGGTCATCAGGATGAAATCTCTGAAAGCTGTTCAACCTCTTCTGGGGGCGAGGAAGGAGATGAAGATGGGTTAGAGACAAGGGATGGGGAAACAAAGCAAAAGACAAATGATGGAGGTATTGTCAAAGATGCCATGGACCAAAATGGAGAGGAAATCGGAAAGACAGAGCAAGAGAGAGAACACAATGGTTCAGAGAGTTCTCCATTTTCTACGTTGAGCCCCAAAGATGATCAGATAAATGCAAGTACACCAGACTCTGCAGCTGTCTCCAAGCCTGCAGAACCGAGTCAGGTCCAACCAGAACCAAATCAGTCAGAGCAAGCCCAAGACCTATCTCAGCAGGCTGAGGATTCAGCTCAGAGTCCAACAAAGCCCACAGATACAAGCACCCCAAAACTGACAAATGATACACAACCTCTGGCTCCGACTCCTACACAACCCTCAGCAGAATGCAACAGGTCTGATCCACCCTCACCCTCCCAAGCCAGCATGATCCAGTCAGACCAGAACATATTACAACCTAGACCTGAACAAGAGACAGTACCAGATCAGGACCCAGCAGAGTCTGTGGAGGTCAGTCTCTCTGACCAGAAGACTGTAGTGGCTGTATGTGAAGATGGGTTACAGACATGGGATGGGGAAACAAAGCGAAAGACAAATGATGGAGGAATTGACGAAGATGCCCTGGACCAAAATGGAGAGAACGCAATCGTAAAGACAGAGCAAGAGAGAGAACACAGTGTTTCAGAGAGTTCTCTAGATTCTACGTTGAGTCCCAAAAAGGATCAGATAAATGGAAGCACACCAGACACTGTAGCTGTCTCCAAGCCTGCAGAACTGAGTCAGGTCCAACCAGAACCGGATGACTCAAAAGCTGTAAGAAATGTGGACCTATGTCAACAGAAGCCAAACTCCCAGAGTGGTTCCATCTCTCCTGGGGGGGTAGTAGGGAGTGAAGAAGGATCAAAGGAGGCAGAGGAAGAGATGGAGGCAAGGGATGTGGAAAAAAATATACCAGAAGGGGGGGGTGATCATTCTATAGGGATAGATGGAAACATGGAAACAGTGGATGAGGAAAATAGGAAATCATTTGAAGTGGGGGATACGAAGCAACAGTCCATGAAAGAGGAAAAGACAGGCACAGGTGAGAGTGCAGAGCAACATCCAGACCCCGGAAAGAAGGCCGATGTTTCAAGCCAGAGTGAGACAGTAGAAATGGCAGAAGTGGAGAAAAATGTGAATGAGGAACCAGATGACAAAAAAGACGGGTTTGGCATAAAGGCAGACAGTCAGATGGACGGAGCAAGTTCAGATAAGCAGGCAGATGATAACACTGATGTGAAAGCTAAGGGGACAGAACAGGGTGAGACAGATTGAAAGTTAGAAGACTAGAAGGATACTGTTGAGTTGCTAGGTAGCAAACACTGTGAAAGGGACATGAAGGCAGTCAGAGAGGGTAATCAATTCTGGGAAGCAGAGCGGAGAGGCAGGGATAGCAGGAGGTAAGATTTTTTTTAACAAGAATACCGCAAAAAAAAAATATGTATATATACAATTTTATAAATGTAGAAGTGATCAAAGTGTTAATCCTGAATTATGTAAAAATAAATCTTGTTTTCGGTCTTTAGTTTTCAGAGGAAACTGTTTTGCTGTACACTGACCTTTTTTATGTTGTATAATTCTTTTTAAATTTAAAATAGCAAAAAAGGGGTAGGCATGAGAGACTTTTTACTTTTGGATTCGTTTTTTCACATGCACACACAGCAGAAATTAGAGATAAAGACCAGATAGTAAAATCATATCTTGAATGTCATAAACCTGGCTATGTGGGTGTTGAGAAAGAGGTCTGGGAGGGAGAATACAAGTGGAGGTTGAATTTCTTAGTTTACCTGTTTTTTTTTAATTTTCCTAGGTGCTTCACTAGGCAGACCGTCTCACTATATTAAATATGATAAACTGGGATGATGAGATGCATTTAGAACCAAAACATACTTAAGTCAGTGCTTGGGAAAGGTGTTTAAAAGGACTGACATGCCAGACACTGGCACACAGTTGAACTTTACCACACCCAGGGAAACCTCTCTTTGCTTCAACACTTTATCCATTATAACTTTATCCATTTATAATCCATTATAAATCACAACATGAGAACATATGACCATTTGTATATGTAAAAATATAATCTGAAACTGAGGATTTGTTTGGTTTTCATTTGAAATAACATTTGTATATATTAGTAAGACAGATGGATGATGCTTACAATCATGATGATGTTGTTCAGATTGACAGTTACATATTTAGAGAAAGTGGTTCAATAACACTTAAATGTTATGGCAAAGAAAAAATCATTAACTGGAGCATTAAATTATGATTGCAATACTACTTTATTGCCAGTAAGAGTCAGTGTTCTAAAGCTTTTCTTTTGATCACTAGACTGGTCAGATGATATTGTAGTGGAACTAGCAATGTTTAGCTGGACAATTATGCTTTTGACACAACATATTAAATATAGATTTGGATAATGTCATTAAATAGGCTACGTTCCTGTATCTTATATATTTCCTTTCATGAGTATTTTAAATTGTGCACAGATAATTTTGGTGTGGAATATGTACTATATAGAGCGATTATATAACTAGCATGAAATTAGAATAAAACAGTTGTTGACAGATTCGGATGAACTAAGAAACAGCGGAACACAGCTGGATAAGAGCGTCTGCTAAATGACAATGGGTAACAACCTTACAGAGAGGAAGCACCCATCAGAACTTACCAGACCCAGAATCACTCCAAAACAGAACCACCACTCAGATGACAGATTACTAATGTGGTGAGATTGACACAGATGTTGAATGTGTCGATGGAAATGTTCAGACAAGGTATGTGTAATGAAATAATGAGTTTAAGTAGTGATTTACTGTAATGAGTTCAATGCAATACCACTGTATTGCCACTAGGGGATGGTGTTCAATTGCTTTTCTTTTCATTGGACAACTCCTTGACTATCAAGAACTCTCTGGATTTAGCAGTAATCTGCAAACAAAGTATTTCCTTTAGTGACAAAAACTATAACCTCTTCACGATGAACCAATTCTTACTCTGACTCTGACTGTACTAATATATCTGTATGTTTGCCCCATACATACCATAGGTAAAGTAAAAAGAAAATAGAGTAACATAATTCAGTCCTGTGAATTCTGCTCAGTGGCTGATAAAAATAATGCAAAATTACTTTTATTCTGTAATCTGTGTGTAAGTGACTAGTGTAAACTTCCAATGGGAATAGACCTTACCTATTATAGTCAGGCCTGATTAGTTTAACCTTAGAGTCAAAGCGAGGTCTGTGATCTGCTACCAGCCAGCTGACCTGTGGGTTCCCAGCACAAGTGGAAAATGAACACTATCGTATTTCTGTGGTCACAACAAATACCAGGGGAGTATTAGAATATTGAATTATACTGGGGGGAGTCGGCCCGCTGCTTCTTTAGATGGGGGTCACAATGCGGTTCCTCTGAGACGTTGTTGATGTGTTGCTGGCAGCAGGAGGGCTCAGATCATGTGGATCTTGTGGTTAGAGAGCTGCTTCGCCTCTCCACCCCTCCCAGTTCTCCAAGGATTGTCCAGCCTGCTATTGTTACAGAGGAGGTTCCTGGCTCTTAGCTTTGACATAAATCGTCAACAGTAATTTGTAAAAATACGACAATAAGTCTTCCTAGACGAAGGAACAGGCCATCCACTGGGCCACATTATAGTTACTTGATTCATCTTCAGGTTGCACTGGATCTGACTTGACACAGACAAGAGGAGCAAAGCAACTCATAAAGTTGTAATGCTCCCTGTGCTACAAGAGAACCTGTTTCTACCTCCACATCACACAATGTCTATGTCCTGTTAGAGAGTACGGGTCTAAAACAGACATTGTACGATATATATGTCTCTTTGGAGAGTTACTTGCCTCAGACAGAGCCAATTACTCTTTTCCTCTGAGTTTGAAATAGGCCCAGTTTGGCCTCTCTGCTAAGGGGGGATAGGGGGGGCCGGGGGGTACCTTCCAGAAGAATCTTTTTATACCAGGTTGATTAGCATGCTTGGTTGTTTAAATAGCCTCCTGGAGGGTTGAGGGAGAATCGAACAATATCCTCTGGCTTTAGACTATGGCCCCAGAGCTTCTCATTTATTTTTATGCAGGTTTCAGACAGAGTCCTGGCACAGCTCCACTGGGGAGACTGAGGCCAAGGAGGCCAGATCCGGATGGTTCAGGATAGATCAATTAATATAATTTCAATAAAAAGTGTGCGTATGAATGGCTCGTTTTGTACCTACAGTTTACTGTGACAGTGCAAACTCTGTGCCCAGAGTGATTATTGGGATGAATCATTCAGTGTGGTTTAGACAACATAATGGAATAATGAACGAGACTCCTTTCCCATTAGCGTTCTGGACCTTTATTAAGCAGCCATTTGTCTCCAGAGTCATTTTTATGAGAATACCAGGAGTGACTAAGAAGGCATTGTTCTGTATTGTTGTTATCGCATTGTATTGACTGAGACTGCCGTCCAAGATACTGGGCTTTATGACTGTGTTTGGATCAGACCCAATGTTTATGCTCCATTTTGCTGTTAACATTTGGTGATCATGCAACATTTAAAAGGCCCCAAGGCATTCTTGATGATATTCAGGTCAGTAACAAACATGTTCTTTCCCGTCCACAAGAAAAAGGTATTAACTGTGTAACTAATATGGCCTTTCCTCCCCACATAATATATATATATATATATATATATATATATATATATATATATATATATATATATATATATTTTTTTTATCTGGCACTGTTTTCTTGTAAACCTTTTTTTTTTCCCATAAGTGATTCGGTCCAAATCTTTAGTTGTGAAAGTAATCAAAAGAGTGTCAAAAATGTAAACACAGAATATTCATATTTACACTTTTCAACATGTGACATTATACTATGGCAATTTGTGAGCTTAGTAGGCTTTCAATATTTAACTTGAAGGTAATTTAACTAATTGAGGGTATTGCCTTGTTTTCTGTTCAAATTGTTACACTGTCTACCAAACAGAACACTGTTGCGCCCTTTTCATATTTGGAGACCATAGTGTAAACACTGTGTTCCAGACCTCCAGGTTGAAATATGGTGCCCACAGTGGCATTTCTGTAGCGCTCGCGTGAGTCTCACAACAGTTCCTGCGCTCTACAAGGATAACCGTAACCCAATAAGAAACTCAAAACATTTCTTTGTGGTCTGTTTGGTCTTTGAAGTCACGGAGACTCCTTTGTGTTGTTACTCAGTCACATAACCTCCTGGAAATATTTCAGGAAAGAGATGTTTACGGTAAACTCAGTTTGAGAAGTAAATACTATTTGTTTTCATTCTTATGACTGGCAAAGGTCTCAAAGCAATTGTTTGTTGTCAAGTTGGCTTCACACTGGCATTCATTTGAAAAAAAAATCATTTGTTCATGTGTCTTTCTTTTAATCAGCTAGTCAGCCAATGGAGACCTAGTCCAGTCCTGATTTGCCCACTACAGTATATCCAAGCTGACAGAACTGAAATACCCCTGTAACATGGAGCAAAAGACTCCTTAATATCCAAAAGGCATGCAGTAACTGCTTTTGGCAACTTGGTTAGAATTTTTTTATGGGCTGAAGTTAAACACCATATGAATTTGTTTATATGCTTTTAGTTTATCCTTGAGGGAAATCAGTGTCATTTAAAGTAAATAAGGGTTTGCGCAGCACAGACATCTCACTGACAGATGCAAAAGACACAGAACGAAAGCATTCTTCACATTTACATATTCCCATGCAACCAGTACTCTTCAAAAAACCAATCATCTGGTTTCACACTCTTCTGTTTGAAACAATGAGCACCATATGATGTTATTTGTCATTGATGATCCCTGCATAATTCTCAGAATTCTCTTGTGTATACTTAGAAAGACGTTATGCTGTCACACAAAGCTCATGTTTTAAATTTGCCCACATTTTAAAATAAGAATGTAACCATTTTGATTAACTTTTGACTGGAAAATTCACATTCTGCTGTCACTTAATGAATATGCATCCTTGCCATGCCGCATAGAGACTACCTCAGGGGAACAACAGGAAATCACTCTGTTTTGGTTTTGTGTTGTCATGCGTGTGTCCTGTAAATACATTTCTCAATAGTTCAGTTGCTTGGTTCAGGGCTTTGTGGGTCCTTTATTTGAACAAGCTGCCTGTCAAAGTGCCATGCTGCAAGAACTCCCAGACCTGACATGATTCTCATGTGGCAAAATGGAAAACACTCTCATAGCGTACTGCCTCCTTCATATTGCCTGATGGAAAGATAAAAGTCAATCCAAACAAAGTTGATTCTCTTCATCTTTGAATTGTTAAGACGGACCACCATGAGCAACAGCTCACTCACTCGTCAATGACATCAGATCACGTTTTCATTGATCTCTCGTTCTGTCCCTCTCTCTCTCTCTCTCTCTCTCTCTCTCTCTCTCTCTCAATTACTCATCCTCTATCTCATTATCACCTCTGTTTTCTCAGCCTTTTACCCAATATGGCACTCCATACTGCACCTCTCTCATTCGGACTTCCCATAACAACATTACATTATTCTCCTCCATCACTTCAAAACGACGAGGAGACCAGATGACTGTGTATGGACCAGAATAGCTCAGAATTGGCCGGTGACCTGCTTTGTTTTTTACCACAAACAACACAACAATGAAAGTCTTTGTCAAAGACTGTGAAAACAACACATCACCTTCACTTGATTCTAATACTTAACAGGCATCCCTGCTGATAATCGCTGGAAAAAATGTGTTGGCACAAACTCTGTGGGTAATTGCAGCCAATCTGGTGAATTTACGGCTGCTGTCTCCACACCGGTTGGATGGCACGGCGCTTTGCCACAGTCACAGCAGCCCACTGTACACTTCTCATAGACAGCAAGGGACACATGTTCACATCAATTACTACATAAACCTTTCCAGAGGCTACGTGCACTGTTTCCAGATTTTTAAAGGGAGTCACTCTGTGGGAACTTTCTGAATGAGTATGAATAAAGGTAAAATGCTGAACTTTCTAGATTTGTTTAGTGTCAATTTGTTGACGATGGTAGAAAATGATTGTGCTGTTTCAGGATTGTGCATCAAATGATGATCGAAACCTCATTGTAGTTTGCCCTCAAACAGTTCATCAGTGCATTACTGATTGGTTATCTGAGGGTACATGCATCATAATGATTTTTAGTCTACAAAGGAACATTTGTTCACTATCAAAGACCAATCATCAAAAAAGCAAATAGCTTTTGAGCAAATGTCATTGTAAAGAATAGATTTCCCAATGAAAGAGCTTGATGGAGAAGGCAGTGCCAGTATGGTCTGAGCTCTGTGCAGGTAAGGCAGTGCATGGATTGGAGCCTGGGACTGTTAATGGGTGATTGGGGACAGCATAGAAATCAGCGCTCGGGAAGCGCAACAATCCATTTGTCTTTCATGTGGTGCATAGAGTTGGAGCATCTCAAAATGTTCTCCATATGTCTGGGTCCCGCTTTGACCCTGCGGCAGTAGTATGCCTTGTGAGATGAACTGGATTGCACTCCAATCTGCTCTGGTGTCAATACTGCACTCGGCAAGAGTGTCTGTCAACCCACAAAAGGAATAGGCCTTGCAGTGAACTGTTTGCACCACCATGCCTAACCCAGACAAGCAACTTTAGTACTACACCATTTGGAAGTTGAAAGTTACTTTTTACGTGTTTGTTACTGTAATAACGAATAGTTTCATGGAAAAAGTTATGTGTAAAATTGTTTGCATTAAAAACGCCACTCTGTGGATCAGTCAAAGTCAAGTGCAGGAAGCCATTACATCCATATGCTCTGATTGTTTATTTATGCTGGTTGGCCAGTGATGGTAGTGTGTCAGACCTATTCCCAGATCTTTCGGTGAGAGCATGATTAATCTGGACAAAAGCCAAAGACTGAGTCAGTGATCAACCAGAATAGCATTGGGGTGTTGAACACTTATCCTCTGTCATGCTTGAGTGCCTGTGTGTGTGTGTGTATATATGCATATGTGTTTGTTGTCTGTACATGCATATACAGTGTGTGTGTGTTTGTGTGTGTGTGTGTGTGTGGGTGGGTGGGGAACTGCTGTGCTTCTCTGCGCCCGTCGTGAGCCTCTCACAGCCAGATGGATGGGCTCACCCTGTGTCAGAGAGGTGACAGCTGCTTGGCCTGGCCTGTGCTGGCCGGCGGTCTGGATCCTGTCCTCTGACAGCCCCTCACAGGCTCTGACAGCCCCTCTAACAGAGCCGTACGAGGGATATGCTTCCTCCCTCCACCCAGCCATCCCCTCCGTTACAGGAACTCGTTATAGGTTTGTGGTCAGTTCATGTCTGTCACACACAGGGCTTAGAATTACATGAAGGTGATATGAGGCATGTCCTCATGAGATAGAAGATAGTGCTGTAGAAAAGCCAGCCCTTCTTCCTTTGCCCTTATTCACTCTGGCGTCCTTCTATTTCCTCTCTCTCATCTGCCTCGCGTCTCTAGTGTAAGAAGTAGTAGTGTAGACATTGTGAACAATCTGCTTTAATGTAAACCTGTGAGTCGTTACCGTCTACCAGTATTGTGTGGACTCAGTCTGTAGGCCAAAGAGAGAGGAAAGAGAAAGGGGAAAAAAGGAAAGAGAGGTAGAGAGAGACAGAACGATAGAGATGGAGAGAGAGGGGGGTAGAGAGAATGAGAAGAGAGAAAGAGTGAGAGAGGTAAAGAAAGAGAGAGATGTGAGTCCAGCCTGGGTGCTGCTGTGTTAATGAGACAGCTCTGCAGGGATGGGGAGAACACACACGGAGCCCACTCCAGAGACGTCTGCCCCCCCCCCCTCTCCCCCTCTCTCCCCCCCACAGGTAATCCACCAAATGAAAAGCAGACCGCATGCTAGTCAATGTTGCACCGAGGGGGTGAAGTTCAATGATACTGGCTAGTGTTTCAACACACCTCCCCTGCTCTTATGAAGAGGAGGAGGAGGAGGAGGGGGGAGGAGGAGGAGGAGGAGGAGGGGGGGGGAGGAGGAGGAGGAGGAGGAGGAGGAGGAGGAGGAGGAGGAGGAGGAGGAGGAGGAGGAGGAGGGGGAGGGGGAGGAGGGGCGTCGCCTAGACACTCCACACTGATGCTCCTTCCTCATAGCTCCAACACCAGAGGACCTTACACAACCTGATGACACACTGTTTTCAATGGGTACATAGAACTGGCTGCACAGATTATTTTGATTCTCCACACCAAGAATCTATATTACATCCAAGGACACCACAATCACTGATGGGCCGTGCATCTGGGACACATTAGAATAAAGCCAATAAGCTCATTTATGAGCTCATTTGCTCACCTGCTGGTTTTAAAAGGAACATTGAGAATTATCTACCTAAATTGTGAATAACCTTGGTTCACATGTGACTGTACGATCAGCAAGGAGCCCCAGAATGTCCCTTTAAGTGCTCTGTCATCTGAATTCCACGCCTGCAACGGCCATTGCTATCAAACCAGCCCAAGTTGTGAATTTCAGCCAATGGCCTTTCCAGATGTTCTCCCTTGTATTTCATTGAATCCAACACCTCTTCAGGCCACTGTCCAGCCGTAAATCAGAGGCCTGCAGCAGGAGGAGAACCAGGGGATGTGGCTGGATGCATAAGTCACATGCTGGATTCATGAGCTCAGTGTGGATATCTTCAGGACATGAGCGAAACAATTAGCTGTTACCTTAACCCCCAAGGCCGCAGAGTCTCCTAAAGGGGTTTTAGTATCCCCTTTATTGCCCCGAAACCCAACCTCAAAGCCATAGGGACAGCAGAACTTTATAAGAACTATTTTGTTTTATGTGGTATTCTTGGATGACAGTGGGCCACGAGTCACAGAGCAGTGTTAGATACAGTTCACAGCTCTATTTGTTGCTGTCGTCGTCAAAGTTAGACTGTGTTGTACACATGCTTATTCTGCAATTCTCAACTGCAGCTCTGTAAAATGAAGTTAATCAGATTGGATGGATTTTCATAATTCAAGAATATTGTAAACTGTCACCCCAGTTGTTTGTATAAGATGTTTTTTACAATACAAATTCTACATATCTGGACAAATTCTCACAGACCAGTGGATGATTTCTCATAGGTCTACTCTCCAAGTAGCTCCAGGTCACCTGGGCCTTCGGGAAATCATGGCACCTTAAATCTGTCACCTTGGCAAAGGTAGGATCTCCTAAACCTTCATATTTTATCAGTTTATAAATGGTCATAGGTGACTCTGAAGCCCTTCAATGTGCAATCCATCTGCTGCAGGGCTCAGTTAGGGGGAAATGAACAGATCCATAACCCATACCTGCCATGGGGAGATGATCTGACATCAAGAGAATGAGCCATTTGGTGTCAGTCCACAGTTTATCTTTTTATGAGAAGTTTTTATTTGCTTTGTATATCTCAATTGCATTACAGATTTGATGGGGCAGGGGGGGGAAGCATATAGACAGCAATTTGCTTTAAACACCCTTGCTCTCCAGGCTGGTATGAATCATTGGCCTCTGCAAAAGAGGCTGAGAAAGAAAGTGATACGGATGCAAAAGTTTATGATGCATTACTCACACATTGTAAGACATTCCCTGAATAGTTCTCCATCCCACCATATGTGCCTGTGCAAGTGGCTTTGAGGCCATGTGTGATGGGGAGGGTATTTAGGAGTGCAGGTCAGACCCACACAGCAGGTCGATGTGTGTTTGTGTGTGTGTGTGTGCGTGTGCGTGTGTGTGTGTGTGTGTGTGAGAGAGAGAGGCAGGGACAAAAAAGGGTGTGGTCTTTTCATTTGCAGTCACAGCCTCATGGTTTGATATTGAAACCAGTCTGGCAGACTACCAATTGATAAATGACTAAATGTACCAATGCATACGGTGAGTTTTTTTTATCGACCTTCACTTGGCTCCCTTACTTTGTAAACATTGATTAGATTTTCTATGGACAGCAAATGAAAAATGTATGAGAGAAGCAGAGATTTATGTGCTTAGCATGTAGTGGCACACTGGAGTCAATATGTAAGCTCTTGTGTCCTTAGTATCCTTCTAGTAGGCCTCACATATCTCCTGTCCTAGGTGTTCTGTATAATGGCTTAGAGGTCATTTTGGTGACAGTACAATAATGCCACTCCGGTGACACATCCCATGAATGGTGTCCTCTAACCTTGCAACAACAAAGCAGAGCAGCTGTGCTGCCTGTCAGAGAATCATCCCTTTATTTATTCTTAACAAATTGCTTGCACATGTTTTGGTGCTGCCTTGGCCTCAAGGTTAAAGCTCTTACTGACTACGGGAGGGACAGAGGCATGGAGGGATGGAGAGAGGACAGTTGGCAGGGTGATAGATGTGCTCTGGGCTGCGGTCACCGCAGTGGTGGCCCTCATTTACACACCTCAGAACGAGGGTCACACTGGAGGGAAATTGGTTCCAGACAATTCCTTGTGTGATGTTCTATTGATTCTCTGCCCGTGAAGTTAAATCCAAATTAAAATCAAATCAGATGGAAAGTGAAGCAACACCCTCACATGGCAAGCAACTACTGTCAATGTCGTTCGTCCAATCTGAGCTGCTCAGAGCAATGGGGAGTTCTGATGTTCATGCATTAGAGGATCATAAAGGGAATTGTTTGTTTCGTAGCTATATTTTGTACTGTCTGATTTATGCTGTTGAGTGGCTCTCTGATGCATGAGTGGGCTTTAAGGAGGAGGTAAGTTAAAAGTATTTAGATGTCTTGTCACCAGAACCAACCATAGGGGACCTGTAAGGATGTAGTGCTCTTGGTGTAGATAGTAGACAGCATGCCCTAACTGGCACCACCCCTCCATGTTGATCAAACCTGTTTTAACAATCCATCCCAATCAGAGATCTCGTAAATGTCGACACAGGAATTGGTCTCGACTTGCCCTGCAAAGAAAGATGAACCCAAACAAATTAGTTTCATTTCTGTGGCTGATTTCCCCCATACACCTCACTCTCTGGGTAATACCTATAGTTTTGGACGTTCACCTCTCACAATTATATTCATTTAATATGCCAAGCTCATCTTTCAGAAATACGTTTGACATAAATCAAGATTCTAAAGTTTTTTGCAATGATAAATCCAAAGGGACCGTGTTAACACAATAACCATGCCTCCCAACGTTAACAATAACAAACATGCTTTTATTGCACTTCCGAGTTGTATTCCAGGAAAGTTTTATATTGCATCTCAGATTGTTGGCACTATCTGTTATCAAAGTCTCTTCATATTTCATACAATATATTGATAGCAACAGCTATTTGTGAAAACTTGGCAAACCCAATTGAACACATTTGACTCTTAAACTTTGGGCCACCCCTCTGGGAATGGTATATCCACATGTGTTCCTTTCCGTGACATTCCCGCTAGCTTCTTAACGAGCTTGCAGAGACACATAAAGCCTTCTTTCGTGGACTCAGGAAACACAGCTACTCCAACTCTTTCATCCTGCTTTGCAGATGATTGCAGTGGCAAACTAGAGCAAAACCAATCCTAGGATGTCCAGTATAGCTTAACTGTTGAAGAGTAGGTCTGGACAGTGAATTAAATTTTTAAGTATATTTTCACATACAAGGAATTAGGTTTGTTTCTGATGATGCGTAAAAACAAACATTAAGTGATTGGCTAAACCAAACATTGCACTGGCTGAAATGGATTTATGTTTTCTTTTTAACAATCCAAAAAGGTGTGATGTTGAGAGGGCCTGAATCACATCTGAGATGTAATCTGTTTTATGTCTTTAATCACGTCTTTATGAGAACATGCTTCAAGTGTGTTATACTGAGTAGAATATAATGCTGAAGATAAAGGCTTTGATGGTTTTCTTTGTTTTGAAATATGGATCTATTATAAATGGGTTTCTGACAAACAAACAAATGCCTGATTTTCCTAGAGCTCCTTAGGGAATCACAGGGCTGAGACATAAACAATGAAACTGAATCATAAAAGAGAGATGCAAATCCCACTCCATGGCATGAGATCTCACCGTCTCCGTCAGCTTGAAAGGCCTGCTTCCAAATTGAGAGGAAAAAATAACACACATCCCTGGATTTGATGAGGAATAACTTGAGCCTCAGTTGGAACATGAATCTCTCCCATCATAATCTTGCTGAACCTTGTAAACAAACAGCCCTCCACTCAAATAACCATGGAAGGGTGTCTAAATGTCTGTGTGGGGTTTTAGCAATCATAGGATGCCATGGTTTCAATTCCACTTTATAACATTAGTCTGAAATGACTTACATGGAACTTTAAAATATTATTTCACATAAAGTTTCCACTCCGTAATTTTTTAAGGAGAAACTTTGAGACAAATATCCCTGTCTGCTTGAATACAAACAATATTAAAAACTAATTAACTATATGAATACATGCAAATGGGAAAACGATAGAATATCAGTGTGTTATTGTCAATTGAAAAAAGTCCAGGCTCCTTGGCTCAGTGGCCCAAAGTCTGGCTCCATTCATGTGGATCAGAAGGTTTTTTGTCACTGTTATGGCACTCCACTCTCTTAGGTGTTGGACGAAGCTCTCTCCTTTGGAAAAAAAACAATTGCTCTGTGCCAAGGGACAAATATTCTCTTTTACTGCAAATCTTAAATAACTGCACATATGCCAGAATAAATGATTTTGTAGTACGATTTAAAGCATGACTGTTATGATTTTATCAAAAGCACATGTAGGGATACCTACAGTATAATATACAAACCATAGCTGAAAAGTGAAATATTGTCGTCTTCTTATTTCAATCATGGAACGGATGTGAGTAATCTACTTGAAATATTTCACCAAAGCCACACGCTCCACCAAAACAAGGCTTATTACATTAGCACTGACAAATTGGCTTTGTAGAGTGGGTTGAATTACCAATCCTCCATCTACATCATGCCACAAATCACCCCTGACATTCAGTGCAACAATTAAGTATGGCTTTTATGCTTATGTTTTGATACTGGTTTGTTTTACCCACAGTCCATTTCCTCAATTTATCCCTCTTATCTCACAAAGTCTTGGTTCGACCAATAGGAGAAGGTTCACTTGTACTGTGTGTGTTTTCCTCTTCCTGGTGCATTGTACAGGCGTCCTAGCTGAGACCATACTGCTCTCATAAACACATCCAGAAGGGAGTGATTATTTCTCAAGATGTGGAGATGTGGGACTTGCCAGTTCATGCCTCTTTAAGAGTGTTTTGGCATGGTGGCCTGTTTTGACTCACCCGGTTCTTTTGTTCCTATCACTGGGGAGATGCTGGTCTCAGCTGGGAGCGTGTCTTTGTCACCTCAAACACGTGGACTGAGCTGAGAGACACTGCGCTGCGGGCGGCTCTGTTTGTTTCTCGGTTAATGCAATTCTCCAAACGAAATGCCCCCCAAATTAGTAACAGTATTGTCGGTTATGAAAACTCCCTCATTCACAGTGACATACGTGATGCCTACATTCTTTCAGACTGCATTGTGAATTAATTGTATTTCAGTGTGGTGCTTCAAAGTAATATATATGCATTCCTGAGGGGGAAATGTGTCCCCAGATTGTGAAATTCGAAGATATGATAAATCAGGATATTGTGTAAGGGGGGATTATGGGCAGCAGAACCGAAGGCTTTGGAAATCTGTTTTAACTGTGTGGAATCAAATTGAACGCTCCTCAATTACTCATCCATAAGACAGTTTCGCTGCCGAATCCACGGCAGTGATAAGCAGCAAGTAGAACATTGCTGTTGGGAAACCATAAATTCACATGACTTTAACGGAGATTGTTCATTTCTTTATGTGTTCAAACCCTCATGTAAAAAGATGAAAAGGGAAAAAAGAGGCACATACAGAATGATAATAATACCACACTGGTGGTAGAGTGCTTTGCTGCTGTACATGGCGCTCATATTGAGTACCAGTATGTCCTGTTGGATGTTAGTTTTGAGCTCACAAGTAGCATCGACCTAATTGTCAATGTAGGCAGAGAGCAACACAATATACAGCACTGGCAAATTAGATCATCTCTAAACATCAAAATACCACTGGCGTTTTCCATGGGCCGGTACCTTCAGAATCATACAAGATCTGACTTGGCCAACAAATGTTTATTTTCATTGAACACCAACTGGGACCCTGAGGATGTTTAGCTTCATTCCATTCCATGTCACTTCAAAGGCTGCGCTGGGAATTAATTGACTCACTGTATCGGAAATTCAGAAATCAAGCTTCGCTCATCTGAAGAACAGCTATCTTTTGCACATGTAGCTTGAGATACATGAGACAAACGACAGTACGTATCCATGTCTGTCTTTTCACTGTACTAACAGTCATTCTATCCCACAATACAAAGTCAAAGGGTTATGCACAGTCTATTTATTTTGGGGTTTGATGGTTCACTCAAATATTCATCTTCACCAGGATGTCAAGCTAATGTACCAACCCCAATCGTCAAAATAACTGTGCAGTTTTAAATATTCCAACAATGCACACACGTCATGGGTATTCACAGTATTCATTGTATCTTGACAGTTAATTGATATGATTTGAAAAGTTATTTCAACACATTTTCAGCAATTTTTGACATACTCTCCAAATAATCTTTCTTTGCTTCAACATTATGAAGGAATGTGAGGCCACATATCTACAGACTTCATAAATAAAGATATGCAGACAAATTATGCAGTATGGCAAACACTTGACAGCAACACGAAAGAAATGTGAGCTGTATATTTAATAGAAAGATGTTCTTCCTCTCTGGCAGTTTAACAGAACTTTTCATTATTGTACTGTTTGCCCAGTTTCCCTACACTCACAGTAGCTTAGTAATTAAATTCTCACTAAAAAAAAGTTTATGTAAAGTGAAAAGAGTCAGAACAGTCTGTTTAGCAAACATCATTGAGCACAATTAATGAAGCAGTTATCGATATCTTCCCAGACTGTTTTGTCATCTGGGTGATCACCCAGAAATGTATTGCTGTTCCATTGTTACAAGACGACAGACACATTGAATGCATGTTTATTGTGGTAATGAAAGTTGTTGAGTGTGGGCTGCTGAGGTATTGAGTTGATTCCTCTGATGAGGATGCGTGATTTCGAGGGCCTCGCAATCCGTGCTTGTGGGCGGCCCTCACCACCTCACATTGTTTATACTCTTCATCTTTGTTTGTGGTGTCAGAAGAAAAGTTGGAACGTGCTCCTGGAATTTTCCACTTAAACACCATGATGAAGAGTGAATGGGTGATCTGCATGGCAAAAAACTTCATGCAAGGCTTTTAAATGGTCTCTCCTGATAGTATCATATTGTTTTTGCCTGCTTATCTCTGGGAAGGCTTTGTTGCTCTGACTACATAAAGGACATTAAGTAGAGGTATTCCAAATGGTTATTAACACGTCAATAGTCAACTTACCACTGTGGATGCTGACCAAAATAAGTGGAAGAAACTTATAACCAGCACTTGTAGGACGTTCATCATTCAGTTTATTCATATTTGGCAAAAGAAAACTTTCAGCTAAGTGCAAACAGCTATGGCATGATGAATAAATCTTCTAAAAGCTTCTAAGAATGCTTTTTGTTCCTTATTCCACATTATTAATGGCCTGATAAATATGGTGTGGCAGACTGGAGCTAGCCCCAGAAAGGGCCTGTGTTGTGGAATTGACAGACCTTTCTCGATGGACAGCTTTTTAGTTTGGCTTGTTGTAAATGAAGGAGGAGTTGGAAAAGAAAAATAAGTTTTGCCTGAGGCAACACCTGTAACATGACTAATATGATTCAGTCACCGTGCCGTTGCTATCTGTCACTCTCAATCTTCATAAGATGTGGTAACTTCTGAATAGACTACTGTAGCCTACTGAATAAAGAAACTGTGAATGAACACCTTTCCACAACACGTAGCTAATGTGATTCCAGAGGCCACACATCCTGTATATTGGTGGGGTCTGTCCTGGAAATAGCAAAGCTACAGGAATGCAGGGTGAAGGGATGGTAGACCAGTGAAGGTTCATTTTAATGAGAAGCAGACAGACTGAGGAACCTAGTGGGCTGTTATTGTTGTCCACAGGTTGGCTTTGGCTTCTCATGTCACCCCTGCAGGCCATGGACCCATGAATATTTAAATAGGAATGAACTTCCTTAAAACATCAATCAGGCCCCCATCTATTCAATTAGAGGATTTAGATCAGAGATGTCCAGCCGTCAGCTGCAGCTCATGATCAGAAAACACAGCGCCCATGGCAACGGCAATGAATATTCCAACCATGTGGACAATGAGTCAATATGAAACAGGCTTTTTAAATGCTTGGCAGACCTTCAAGAGAGCAAATTCTCTGCTCATGTAATTCTTTACTTGTACTTCAACAATTTGTGAGCCTTTCAAAAGAGGATTAATATGCCACAGAAAATATGGAGAATTGAAATAACACTGAATGAGAAACCTATTTTCAGTCAGAACACACCATGGAACGTGACTAAACGGTAGGTTTTCTCAGACCTCCCGTTTCTTCTACATTTCAATGCACAATGAATGCAGATTTATTCTTCCAATGTTAACAACAGAGGAGATTAGTAAGGAGCAGACAAGTGGGTGAGACAGATGGAAGAGCGAGCGACACAGAGAGAGATATGGAGAGAGACCGAAAAAGAGGGAGATAAAGACAAAGACCAAAAGACAAAGAAAGACTTTGACTGAGGGACAAGTTGATGCAGATTAATAGGAAAAAAATAGAGGTCAGCAAACAGATAGAGGTAAAAAAAAAAGAGAATAATAAGAGCATGAGAGATTACATATAGCAGTGAGAGATGAGAAAGATAAACACCTGTTCAAAGCCATTGTATGAGGCCCTCTGCAATGAAAAGAAATGACTCTTGCTGGCAAAGCATCAGTTGTTTGGAGGTGTGTCATTTACTAGTCCTGACATCTCTGACAATGAGTGATTGCATACAACAGGCAAGGCTCCTCACAACCACAGCAACACACAGCCTGGAGAGGGAGAAAAGAAAGAGCCTGCTTTTGAACACCGTTAGAGACCTATCATGTGCTAACAAGAGCCAGACACATCAGGCAAAGTGCTGTTCTTGGCAGCCAACGCTGGGTGCTCTATGAAAGACAGATCGTCAAGCAAGACCAGACGCTTACCCATAGGGATTTCACAGAGACCACTTGAGTAGTTAGTTAATAAAATGTTTGGGTTTCATATTATTATTTTTTACATATTATTGCTTCCTGATTCAGATTTGGATGTACTGATTAAGTTAATCACCCTGGACCCAAGTGCTGTACAGGCAGCTGAGGGTGGTTGGTTATTGCAGGCCTCTGAAACAGCAGAACCACAGTGGGATCAGTGGAGGTGAAGAGGTCATGACGGAACAATAATATTTAGCATGGGCACTGGTTCAATCACATCAGGCATTCTGTGTTTGCGGCATCATTACTCTTGCTAACCTAAAACTCTACAGATGAAGCCCCAGATTTAGAGGAATGCACCCCCCATATACCCCCCCACCTACCCTCACCCACCCCTACCTACTCCCATCCTACCTACCCCCCGCCCTGAACAGCAGTAGATGCAGCACACAAGGCATAGTGGGAGGCTTCAACTTATTGTCTCCCTTCTCACTCTGTTGAACATTAATACGGCTCAGCTTGAAATTCTGTAGCTTCTGTTGTTTTACTTGACACTATAGTATAGTGTCAGTAGCAAATTAACGTCTGACAAACCTAGGTTTGGAAGGCCAAATGTTTGGAAGCACGTGACCACAGTTTCACGTGCACACTTGACTGTGAACTATTGTCCAACATGTATTTTAGCAGAGAAAGATAGGTATGCGACATTCACAGTTCAAACTATAACTTTAATCTGGGCAAAGAGTATTGACTTTTTGCTTTAAGTATCACTAAGATTAATAGGGTTTCTTCCCAACTACCGCAAAACAACGATGGTAAAATATTATCAGAGGGTTGAAAAAGATCTGTAATGCATTAAGCCTCCTTCTTGGAGGAGCACATGAAAGGCACCGTCCTCATATTAAACAGGACAATTGGAAGGTAAAGGACTCCCCTCCAGAGAAATCAAAAACAGTCTTCCAACTTCCATACATTGACAGTGTGGCGTCAATCCATTTTAATCAAATTATGTTGACATTTCAGTTTTTGAAACATGAAATGACACGTCAAAGAGATACACGTTCACATCGGGGAAGCTGGTTTGAATCAATTCTTCAAGCCGCTCTATATTCACTTGCCTTTGGAGTTGTGCTGTAAAGGCTTTTCTCAGTTGAGGTAGGGATGAGCTGTGTAGAGAGGGGGTCCGTAGCAACATCATAACAACCAAACACACTACAAATAACACGTGAGGGTCTGAACACTGCCAAGACACTGCAAACATAATATGAAAACGTAAATCAACTCTGAATCAAAGTGGGAAAATGTTCATGCTCTCATATAATCTGAATTCTTGATATATGTGTATGGTCCATCTTGGCACTGATAAAGAGGTCTTCATCTCTTGCCTTTCCCCTTCAGGAAAACATGCAGAGTTATTGTGATTCTGTCTCCTGCCTGGACCCTTTGCAGCATGTGAATCATGAAGGTTCCGTCAAAGCCTGATCTACAGTTAGCAATGGAGATTAAAAGGGCAAGCTTGTTCCACGGTGCACCCACAAAACTGTTTGATGTTGTACTTCAGAGATGATGTTGTTTTTACCGCACTGTACTGTGTGATACTAAACTGTAGTTGAGATGTTGTTGCACTGTCGTTTAATTTTGTTTGCACAGTGCATGGGATGTGAGATCTGGTTACTCTGCCCTGGGCCTGATAAATTCAGAATGTTCCTTGACTCTAACCACCAAAATACATGTTAGAATTGTGCACTTCTGATCCTACACTATTCGTATGTTGCTTTAGATAAAAGGGTCTGCTGAGTAATTAAAAAATAGAGTGTCATGTAATACGTATCAATTTAATGAAGTGTATCTTCATCCAATATTCATTATTTTAATTGTCTTGTCTTCAGGGTTTGTCAGCTGGAAACATTGTTCCTTTACTCCACAGTCAGGACCTGACAGATGACAACATGGTGAGACTGATGAGAACCAGTCAGTCTGCATAACGTCACAGAAGTAGTCGATAATAACATTCATCCCAGGGGCGGTCGGTGGCTAACGGTCACCTATCATCAAAGTGTGGAAAAAGAGCTATCATTTCCCCTCTAGCTGCACAGAGCTAACCTCCCTAACATGTATCCCACATGTTCCCCTCCTCTGGGGTGTCATAAACGTGTTACAGGCAACACGGTCACACCGGCCCATCCCGACACCAAATCACACTGTTCCCTCGGCTCACCTAAATCTGGCCGGCTCTCAGCACCTTAACACAAACGGAACTGTTTATGTCACGAGCAGGGTCCAAAACAGCGTAAAGGCAACGATGCATTCAAACAGGGATTTTTGTTGAAACTCGTCATGCTGTCTGTGACACGATGGATTTATTTGAAGACTAGCTCCATAGCGCCATTATATGCCCGACATTGATGCAACTTTACACATTGTCCCTACACAGTACCAAGAAAAAATGCATAGCCTACTTTCAACACAATAAAATACACATTTTCTGTTAACAGTAGCGTAATGAGAATATTTCATGTGGCAGATAACGTGGAAGGGGGGAAGCAGGATGCATATGGGTTCAGTCTCACTGACTGTTCTGGCCTGTGAGTTATGGCCTCCTGCGCGGTTCCCCTCACCATCTGACAGCAACAAACCAGAAGAGGCAGCCTCACAGAACCATGGAAACTGCTGCACCTCCCAGTGTTCCATATGAGAACACCAACATTGTGGAGAGCAACCCTGGTGGGTGACACTTAATTACATCTACGGAGTTAGGCTACTGAAAATGACGCAGGTGCATGATTCGCATTTTTCAAAGCACGCCGTCGTATAACTGACAGTTGGATAAGTATATTGGTTGTTTGAAATACTCTGACCGAATGTCTAAATCAAATTGGCTTAAGATTTCAGTTACATTTCAGAATTAAAATCTTGATAATTTCAGACGTTTTGTATTTTACAAATAATTAGCTTGATTATCTTTGTAGAATTAAATTAAATCAGTTCAACATGAACAGTGTGAACATATTCCACGGAGCACAATACAATAACAGTACTGAGGCCCTTCGAACAGACACCACAGGACTAGAAAGTGACAGTTGACAGCTCACATTCACCAGCCTCTGTTTGACATCATGTTTTGTTAATGAGAGCCAGCTGCCCACAACATCAGGATTGAACTTTATGCTAGTACATAAAAAACGTAAAAGTTAGTGCTTTAAACACGTCCAGATTCCTTTGTATGCCACAGGGCAGAACAGCCTGCTAGTTGGAATTATAATCAATGGTGCCTGTGATCATCAGGGTGGAAATGAGCTCTCAGTCCAGGAGCACACACACATACACATACATACACACAAGAGCAAGATTTGATATTTGTTTTATAATCAATGTGGTTCTCACAGCCATATATTGGCACAGCCTCCATTATATTTAGAAACAGTGTGTTGTTATAAAATTCAGTATCATCGCGCATACTGTTAAGCAATTCATTAAAGTAGTCAGGGTACCAAGCAGTGTCAAGGGTGTTGTAGGAAGGTATGTGTGAAGACAATAAACTTTTTTAAAATATGTATTCATTTGAATTTGTCAAAGGAAAACCAGAAATAGCTTCACTTATGTACTTGAGAACTAGATGCTGTGAATATTTCCATTTGAGACTTCTTACACTTGTCATGTTCTACAGTGTGAACTTAGTATGAGCAATGGATCATTTCATTAACAAGTTCACATGTGTTACCTTCATTTGATGTTTTTCTTGAGACAAATGACTCCAAATTAGAATTACAGCATCCTTTCCTTTTCACATAATGTTTAGATTCACTACTGAGTTGGATGTTTTCCCTACAATCAGTTCTTACATCCTCTGTGAGGATTCCATGTGAACCCGAAGCCCAGGTCTTGCCTTGCCCTGGTCCTTTGGGGATGGTGACCTTTCACCTCTGACCTGCCTCTGAGGCTCAGCTACCGTCCAACTCTCTGACCTCTCGGCACACCCTAACTTCAGAGGAGAGAGGCGAACTCTAGACATAAAGTTACCTCTTGCCACCAGGCACGCCTTGGGCTGTGAGTGGAGAACTCTTATCCCCTTTGTCCAAGCAGTGAACATTGCTAACAATGCAGTATTGAAACTAGTTTAAAGTCACAGATACAGTGTTTAAAAGTTTCCAGTTATTTTCAGTATAACAGTAGTATTTGGTAGTATTTGCATAACTTACTGTATGCTACGCATCACGTGACATTTGCAGTACCAATATCTAGACAAAGCTGGGCTGAACACTCAAAGTGGAAGAAGACATATGAAGCTGAAAGACAGGATATAACTGTATTAATTAGGAACAGGGTGCTTGGGTCAATATTTGTTTATTTCCAGGAAGGAGCCGTAACTGGATTAGTGCCAATTGAAGCAGATTACATGCAACTATTACTTGGATGGATGATAGTCCTCAACATAATCTCTACACTTTGTAGGAGCTCAAGGAGAAGGATGTTTGGTTTGGGAAGAGGGATCTAGATAATGATTTCTCAGGGGAGGATTTCTTTTGTAAACACAAACTAGAGTCTCAGTGGACCTCTTGTTTACCTTCGACCCAGCTTTGAGAACTGGCAGCCTGTTGTCTCCTCCACAGGTTACCTGCTGCTATATGACTCATGGGAGAAAAAAAAAGAAAAAAACGTTTTAAAGGTTGGGTGCATCTGAATTCTACTGTGTCCTTGAAGGTTAGTACAATATGTCCGGGCAGACACTGAATGTTCCAACTTGGTTCCTTTTTTCTTTTTTTTCTTCTCAGACAGACAGCGTTGTCGTTCGTGAGTTTTTTGCGCAACCCAGTATATCCATTTGCTTATTTGTGCCTCTTCTTAGTCTGTGTTGCTCTTTGCAAAGATGGCAGATATTTAGCATGTTGCATGCTCATAGAATGTGTGCTAAGCACATTCTCAGGTCCCCCACATACACATGCTCTGGACTTCATTAGACTTAGACAGAACATCCTCGCGGCCTGACAGCCAGAGCCTTTCATGTGTCTGCTGCCTGGTCCCACTAACCAGAGCCTAACCAGAAACACGCCACAGCCCAAGGCCAGGTCAGAGTTCCTACCAGACCACAACCCTAAAGCAACATGGACTCCTCTAATGTAGAGAAAAGACATTCCAGTTACTTTTGATCAAACTCACAAAGCACATATCCCAGTCGTTCATATCTAAAGGGTTCACAATGCCAACCGAATAGTTCCAGGTGGTGGTGACATGAAAACCATTCTCTACTCTGTGCCAGTGACAAAATCTGCGGGCTGGAACTCAGAAACATGGGAGTAGGAGAGGGAGAATTGAGATGGGTTAGTGTCGTGACCACTGAAGCGTCCAGGGGTATTGGAAAGTAAGTGCACTACAAACAAAAACAATCGTGTGAAGAATTCCCCCTCCTCCTTATGAGGTGCAACTGATCCTGTTCAGTCAGGGTTGGGGTGTTTTAGAGCAGAGAGGTTGTTGCACATGCAAGAGGAAAACAGGACCGAAATAGCGTGCAAAGTTTGATAAACGGCGAAGCATGGTTCAGTGCAGTTTTAATATGCAGAACGGTGCTAAGAGGTCAAAGGAAATGTCTTGGAGACACAGACAGTCTTTGTTACTCCTGTGAAACAAGGTACTGTTTTATACTTGATAACATTATAAAGAATAGCAATCAGCTGAAGACTAAACAAATGACAGGCATGATTTATAAAAATAAAAAGAATATTTTGCATATTGTTAAGAAAAGACTGTGATGGGATAAAAATGGCTTTCGAACACAATAAAGGACGCGATCACGTGAGGTGAATCCACTTGGTCCCACTGCCTTCCACTGTCCGAGACAGAGCCTTCGTGCCAATGTGTTGCATTTTATTTGGCTGTTGCCGTTTTTCTTCCCTTTCACGTCCTCAGACATTTGGACACAGCACAACGTGGCTCAAAGGAGGCTGGGGGCTTTTGTTTTGAGGTTTTCACACTTGATGACCGTGGTATTTGGTGTGGGTGGAGAGCGACTGAAAGGGTGAGGCACTGGGAGGGCTCAGAGAAAGCAGTTTTGGCTGAACATTGGCTCGGCTCCTGGAACCAAGAAGAGGATTAGTGCTCGCAGACTGAGAGGAACTAAGCTGTTATGACTTAATAGAACTGCATATAAACAACATCTCAGAGAGGAAGAGAGGCCAAGCTCGATGGTCTCAGTGTGCACGAAACCAGGACTAAGAATAATTAGCTCCTCACAGTGGAAAGTGCTGGGGATGAAGGATGAGACCAGGCCTTGACCACTTGGAAATTTGGACGTTCGCTGAGGCACAACAGCCAATTGTCTAGACTTGTACGGCTGCTGTGGTTGCAAATGCAGGAGCTAGTTTTAGTATTGGTGCAATTCTAACCCTGAACCTCCCTCTCCCTCTTTCTCTGTATCTCTTTGTATCTTCATTTCTATGACACAGTGACAATGGAGTCATAGATTTATACTGTACTTCTGCCATACCACCCAGGAACTCAGGTTATATGACAGTCCTTGAGAATTAAATGCTTGCTAATTTTCTATATGAAAGAAGTGGGCAAACAACCTGAAAAACAGGTTGTTTGCCCAACCACGGGCAAACATCTCTGGTTGTCCAAAACAAACTGACTAGGGTGACTGGAGTACATCAAACCTTCTATATTCTATAAGGATGGTGTGGCTCAGACAGGTGTGAGAGGTAGGATTCTAGCACTGAACTGCTGAGAAAAGGTGATCACAAAAACAGAAATGACTGAAAAAATCAAACCTAATATTATAGCACCCACGATACATAACATACATTATACTTCCTCTCACTCATACACATGCAATTTTTGGTATGTGTAAAAATAAAACAATACACAATTCCTGCAAATGTTTTGAACATCACATAGCAAGGATATGAAAAAGAAAAAAAAAGAAAAATGATAATCTTGTAAACACAGAAAGCAAGAGAACATTGCTATAACAGATTCAAAGCTCTTTAAAAACCCCAGCAAACTCAAAAGCGTGGCATTATGCTGTGGAGCACCCTGCCCTGGTCACCGTGCATTCACTGCGGCTGCTAAGCTCTGAATGACCTGTTTATTTAGACTGCTGGAGTGCGTGTCTCAGTCTCCGGGGCAGATCAGTGAACACACTGTGTGTTGGGAGTCTAGCAATATGGGCGTTCCAGCCAAAACAAGCAACAGCATCTGCCAAATAACCTCATGCTCAGAGAGTACACTGAATTTTGACGGTTCATAGACTTTTGATCACGCAAGAAATGGCAAAGGGTATAGGTTAAGGATTATTTTTTATTACTTAGCAGTTTGTACAGTTTCTACCATGGAAAAATAACATGTAACATAAGACTGTATTTACAATTCCATTTTTACAAAATGTCTTTACAAGATGTTTTGCCAGTTCAAAAACTCTAAGACTAAAACACACCAAACACACACATCCACACACATCCACACAAATCAAACTTTGTAATACACACATAAATAAATATAGATATTCACTGACTGTTTCACGACAAATATTTCTACAGCCAAGAACATATACAATTCCATCATCTGCAAACAAAGTTATAATTTCATTAATAAACATGACATATTATTCCCCATATAGTTCTCTGTTAATTAGTTAATGCTAACATATTCAAAAGAGGTAACACAGAAGTATTTCATGCCTACACAACACTAACATTTGTCATGCAAAACCATTACAAGCATTCAATTTGAAGCTGGTAATTCATTTACAGTAAAATCAAATGTACTTCTACATGCAACATACTATGAGAATTATTTTTTTGATTAAACTACACTGGTTTTAGTTACATTATTCAACAGCACATACTGTATGCCTAAGCGCCCTCTTTTGTACTTGGGAAATCAAAATAAATAGGTGAAATCAATCTTTCCTGACTAGATGAATAAATGATTGTGTTTTACAATTGTACGGCATTTCCTCCATTCATATCCTCGGTGTATTCCAGGGGTTTTCAATCACACTGCCAACATGTTTCACTGACATGGGAATCAATTTTGCATCATATGTTCGATCAATTAGGGTGTAACAGTTTGATGGCTCCAACGCAAACTTTGTCCTACAGCCCCAAACGATGAAATATACAAATAAGAGAATGGTCCTAGAGTATGTTTCTGACTGTGCCAGCCCCCAGTCAGTAGATGGGATCACAAGGGACAGCTACAGATAGGAAGAGAACCTATATCACATAAGTATGGGGTCAGATCAGAATCTGGTCTGCCGGGTTTGTTTGGTTCCACTCTCTATTCCCTTCCTGGGAAACGGCGCTGGTAGACATTGGATCTGCTCCCAAAAAGATCACGCTAGCCAGGCCTTTCAATGCCTCTCTGCTGACGGCTTCTGGTGGTGTGAGTGGTGCTGCCTGAGTCTGGGTCCTACAATACACAAGAAACACATATTTTATAGTTCCTAGTAGTTTTTTTTTTTCGAAGTCGAAAGAAAAGTAAAACAACTGCTATCCATTAACAGTGTTCAAACCAGAAAGATAGTTACTGCTTACGGTGTTGCAGGACAGGTAAGACACCGGGAGTCTGGAAAGCCTTGACAGTAGCAGGACCCTCGCCTGCTGTTGTGATGACTTGCACCTCCAGTCTGTAGTATGTGGCCGGCCGCAGGTTAGACACCACCAACAAGTTATGGTCCTGGTGGGGTTAATCAGAAGATGGCTTGGATGAAATGGAGAGTGTTTACACCCAGTGAACAGGTCTGCAGATTTTGACTGTCAAAACATTGCTGAACCCACCGGTGTAATCCTGGAAGGTGTTCCTTCCTGTGCTCGTGTCTTTCTTTCTTTCTCTTTCTCTCTTTCTCTCTCTCTTTATCTGCGACAGTGGACTTTGTTCTCCTAAAACCTGTTTTACTTTTCTTCCAGCCTGATAGTTGTATGGTGGTGGGGCCCTTTATTTATAGATCTGTCTGCCTCGCTGGGCGGCGCAGACAGCCGTAGCGTGTTGTTGATAGAGGAGATTATGTAAAACAGTGGTTTTTTCTGAGCTCTCACAGAGGATGAAAGAGGTACGAGGGAAGGTAGATGAAAAGTGGGAGGCGGAGAAGTTCTACCAGGAGACAACACTCCGCCTTTAGATCTCTCCTTCCTCTCTCTCTCTCTCTCTCTCTCTCTCTCTCTCTCTCTCTCTCTCTCCCTCCCTCCCTCCCTCCCTCCCTCCCTCCCTCCCTCCCTCCCTCCCTCCCTCCCTCCCTCCCTCCCTCCCTCCCTCCCTCCCTCCCTCCCTCCCTCCCTCCCTCCCTCCCTCCCTCCCTCCCTCCCTCCCTCTCTGTCTCCATCTGCAAACCCCAGCCTATGAGGAGCTTTATGTAAATAGGCCATAACTGTGTATTCTTAAAAATACCTCCAATGTTGACAAACACTGCATAATGGAACACTGAAAATGTCTTCTGGTTCAGCAATAGAAGACAGGACCGTTAAGTAACACACAGATGTTTTTCTGCCTGTGCTTCCTCCATGACAGCATAGACATATAATGAAATGAGGTTTATCTTTTCAGACAAGAGCAAAGGTGAACAGAGTTATTTGTTTTGAAAGTGACTGAGAGTAGACATACTGGAGGCAGAATCTGGGACTGCGAGATGATGCTGTTGGGAAGGCTGTTTTGTCGGCTCTCTGTGGTGACCTCTGCCCATGTGACCTGGAAGCCTGTGATTCGCTGGTGAGCCAGAACCCTGGACACTCGCCACAGGAAGTTACCGGTGATGTTGCCCTCGTGGATGGAGAAAGAGGCTGTCAGATTCTCTGGCTTGGCCAACACCTTGGGAAGACCAGTGGCTGAGAAAGAGACAGCAAAGAAAAAAGAATCATTATTAGACATCTGTATTCATCTGAGGATTTATTCTCATCAACATCACCATCAGGGCGCAGGACCGATGCTGATTAAATCTCAGCCGATTGTGTCTGGCTGTTTCTGTCTGTGTCTCACCTCCCTCCCCAGGGCAGGGGATGTGTTTGTGGGTCTTGCTCCTGATGGTTGCGCAGGAGGGGGTGAGGAAAGTGGTGCTCTCGTCCTTGGCCCGTCTCTTTGACTTGAGCATGTGGACGGTGACTTTGTACTTGCATGAGAACAGCAGGTCTGGGAGGTTGATGTAGTTCTCCTGAGCCAAGAAAAAAATGATTCAGCCCTGATGACTTTGACATCATGTGGCCCAGGTCATGTCCCTTGTGGGCCACACAGATAATTAAATGCACAGAGCCAGAGAGGATTGAATTTCCCTCCCCAGCATGTGGAACATGCCCCACATTACAGGGACATTCAGAACACTCACATGGTTAGGGTTAACACTGTTTCCCTCCGTACACACATCTATGTAAAATAGCCATTCTCTTTGTAGGGGTTCCAAATGTAACACATAACCTATTAGAAAACGAATGAAGGGGAAAAACAGCTGAATGGATTTCTGTGTGAATTAAAATGAGGATCACACTTAAATCAATGTTGATTGATTCTTTCCTGTATTTGAATGCTGTGGACTAATGCCGTCACATTATTCAGCCATTGATCTTTTAAAAATCGCCTCTTGCATCTCTTTTTGAGGAAACAAGAAATGTTCTGCTGAGTCCAAGCTTTAGATCTCGCACTGGTAATAAAATGGCTCCACACTAATAGCCAGAGTTGGTGTGTTTTTTTTCCTCCTGATATGAAACAGCTCTGATTAAATCTGAATGAGGCGCCACATTCACACACAAGGGAACGAGGAGGAGCGCTGCTTTGGAATACTTCCCAGTGATCTATAGAAAAAGGATGTGCATATCCTAGCAACCGGAGATCAGGTCCCAAAAGAATGCGTTGATTGCCAGGCCTCTGCCATCCTGTATCAGCCAGAGTCCAGCCAGCCAAGCCCTCAACCCCCTCCTCCTCCCTCCAGACCCCTGGACCCCAACCCTGCTACCCTCAAGAAGTGCCTCTTCAGCCTAGACTCTCATGCAGGGGGGTGGGGGTGAGGGTGGAAGGGGGGGGGGCAAAGGCCCCCAATTCCCGGAAACATTGTTTTAGTAAATGTATTTTACGGCCTAGCAAACCACATGCTTGACCACACTGACTGACTCATAATAATACAAACAACAGTGGTTGATTTGCCCAGTGCACAGCAACCCACCAGGGCCTCAGACTCTCTGAGTGGAACTCTTTTCATTAGAGTGGTTGGCCTTGATTAGGACCAGACAGAAGAATAGCCATGTGCTCGACATACCACGGAGCTGTATAATAGTCAGTAGATGGTATGATCACTGTTGGTGATCAGGAAGGACGTGGGACATACCTGTGTGACAGACTTCTCCGGACCCCTGGTCTCATTGTGGCTACAGTACTCTGGAACCCACTGGACATGGTAGCGGCTCACCGTCGGGTCTGGGGAAGAATGAGGGATGGAGGTAGAGAGAGAGAGAGAGAGAGAGAGAGAGAGAGAGAGAGAGAGAGAGAGAGAGAGAGAGAGAGAGAGAGAGAGAGAGAGAGAGAGAGAGAGAGAGAGAGAGAGAGAGAGAGAGAGAGAGAGAGAGAGAGAGAGAGAGAGAGAGAGAGAGAGAGAGAGAGAGAGAGAGAGAGAGAGAGAGAGAGAGAGAGAGAGAGGGAGAAGGGGAAAGAGGTAGGGAGAGAGACAGAGACAGAGAGAGGGGGAAAGAGGTAGGGAGAGAGAGAGACAGAGACAGAGAGAGGGGGGAAAATGGAGAGAGAGACAGAGATAAATAAATCACTCAGTCTGACCGACGGTATGTCGGCATAAAGTACTACAAAGGGCCTGATAAGAATGATGCAATTTCAGACATCATAATTGCGTGTGCGGCGAAGTGATGTTATCTGACAAATCAAAACAAGTTGGATGTCTAATCTGATCAATTCTCTGTATCAGTTTGATTCTGTCTATCACCGTCACCAACCGTCACAGACGCAAAAAGTTTTCATGTGAATATAATATACGTGAAAATCGTCCAATTGAATTTCTCCAGCAGCTATGCTGCGCAGGTCTCAACCATCACATACCAGCTTCTCTCTATAAACACTCCAGTACACAAATATTTTGGCAACTGTTGAGTTTAACCATCTAAGTTGTGCAGCAGCAGGCAGCCCTGAGTCTGGGTACACCAGCAACATTCACATCATTACGCTACACCAGTACCTCATTGACTAATCAGCAGTGTTTATGCTCCTGTAACCCCCCCGTCCCCCCCCCAACACACCCTGTTATTCTACTGGATTTATTATTCATCTAGCTGCGTCGTTTGGATGTGAAATGATAGTACTCCGATTAATAATTGAGTTACACTGTGTTAGCCCTTGGCAGGGGCCCGGGTTGCGGTGAGGAGATAAAAGGGGTCCTTTGAAGGCTTAGACACAGATCTGGCGCGCACAGCCTCCGAGCACTTTGGAAGCAGAAGAGAGGGAATTACGAGGAAGCGGGAAATTGGGAAAAATAAACAAGATATGAGAAGCTGGGTCTGACATGGAAGGGAAGTGGTATGTAAAGCAAGAGCAGGAACATGGAAATCAGGTAGAGAGCAGCGCGGAACACTTGGATAAATCATGACTGGAAACTAATCTCTGAAGCGTCGCCGACGCTGCTGGACTGCCTATTGTCTGTGTGTCGGACAGACGGTGATACGTTATCTCGGTGTAACGGACCCTTCTGGGTCTTCTGGAAGCGGCCCAGATAATCAGGTCAGAACCAGCTCTGGGATCAGGCCCTTGTTGCTGCTCTGGCTCACAGTGAGTGGATGAATGTTGCAATCAGGGTTAAGCTAACCTGTCTCTCCCTCAATCAGAACACACAGGACTAATGGGAAACCAGAGCCGGGACACCCAGGCACTACGACTCCCAGATCCAGCTGTCTGTTTACTGCAGTGGAACATGGGTGGTCAGGGTCGTAGGCAAAGTGATCCATCAGCCTAGCGAGGAGCTGTGCCCTCACTGCAAGACCAGGCCCGCAGTCAGTCAAGCCCCAGGATCTGGCCCTGGCCCCGGCCCAGGGCTCAGTCAGTTCAATGCACTCCACAAGACTCAGGGCTGAACAAATGCCCAACCCAGTCACTATCACTCAACCCCTGGCAGCCTCAAACCCAGCCAACTCTTATAATGACTCTGGACCAGGAAGCATTACCTCTTCTTTTTCTTAATCTCTCTCTCTCTTTCTCTCGCTCTCTCTCTCTCTTAACACTCTCTTTCTGTGATTCAGCAGTGAGCCTCTCCATCAGTACCACCAAGGCTCACATTCAGCAAGGCTGTGCATTCTTGACTCTGCCTTGTGGAGCTTGGCTTGGGCGATGACATATATTAGTAACATAACATAGACCAGTGAATGGAACTTGACAGGCTTCCCTTGGTGCATGCCTTTCAAGGTTTCCACTCTGGTATTAATGGAAGGGCCGGGGCTAGGGACATATGCTGCAGGGGCAAGCATTCCAACAGGTTTTAACCCTTCGACGTGCCCTATTGCCTGACGTCAGACCTTGTAAAACCCCAAATGGACTGTTTCGGCACTAATATGAGGGAGGGCTTTGTACGGGAGGATCTATTAACTACAGCTGTCAATAAACCCCATCACATGGGCTTGGCTCTCTGTGTTTATTGTTCTTTAGCAAACAGAACCTCCGCTCCACCCGGCCCGGTGCAGATTTACACTCACTCACCCGGCACTCCCATTACCCCCGTCACAAAGACACATTGTTTCATTTATTTGATCTACAATATCCCATGCCGTTTCTTTCTAAATGAAACGTCCACCGTGTAAGTCATTGAGAATCATATCCATAACCCTGCATTGATTAGGGGATAAAAGGAAGCAGGATGATGGATAGTACCCGGGGTAGTAATTACAGTAGAATGGAGACCAGGCCAGGAGCACATACCTCCTCTGTTCTTCCAGTAAACGCGGACCTGCAGCAGGCCGTCCTGGTAGAAGGGGGTGCCCACCTCCAGGGGCCCTGCGGGGCGTTTCCCCAGGGTGGAGGCAACAGGCAACATCTCCTCCTTCCTTGATTTAGACGCCAATTTAACTGGGGAAGAAAAGTGTTGAAGAAGTTGGGTACCACAATTTCACATTTACTTGGCATACTGTCCTTTACCGGCCTTTTAATCATGCAATAATGATAAATATACAGTGCACAGAGGGATATTGGATAGAAAACTTGAACCGCGAGCAGAACGAGATTTCAACTGAGGCCTGGTTGTTTTCTTTCTTACCCCTACTCAAAAGCAGCATGCCTTACCCGAATCTTCGTTCTGGCCTGTGGTGAAGTGAAGAGAGGCCTTGGAGCTCTTCAGACGCACCTGCCCCCAGTAGGTCACAGCCTGCAGCTCCACTGTGAAGCTGCTGTTCGCCTGCAGCCCCTCCAGCTCCACCCAGCTCTGAGCCTGCAGACACACACAGACCCCCATCAGGACCCCCAGACTCAGCACCCTGTCTCACTCCCAGCCTCCCAGACCCCAAGGTCCTCCCCACACCCACTCAGCTCCACCAAGCCAGTCTGGAGGAGAAGGAGTGCTGATGGGGAACACATGTGCTCGGGGATGCGACGAGCGCAAGGAGACAATGCACAGGCCCAGAGGCTGTGGGCTGCGTGAGGGGGATGTATTATCGCAGCCTCCTGGGGCCTGGTCGCCTTGTGTTTGGCTCCCAGCATTCCTCCATCAGCATGGGCTTGATAGGCCCGGCTTATTGACTGGCCTTGTTTTTACATTCCTACATCAGCAGGTTGCTTTCAAAGCCCTGAGGTGCCAAAGTGGAAACCAGTAGTACATGTGTCAATAGGTGTCTGATATCTGCCACCTCACTCACCTCCATTGCAAACATCTGTTACTGATCTTTAGAACCAATTCTGGATGGGACGCTCTACAGACAGTGTTGGTCTCACTGTCTGGACATATACGTTTGTGAAAATATTGTATTTTTTAAAGCAATATTGTCTCTGATATAAGGTTTATTTCTGTCCAATTCCTGGGTCAGAAGTATTCTAAATAACAGTAACTTTGACAAATATGCATCAAGTTTTCCAAGCAACACATTACATAATTTATCTCGCTGTAAATGAGGCTCAAATGATTTGTTGTGTTTTCTTTCCAAGCTTAACCATGCGTTTAAGAGAGCTTTAATTTGTATAGTGAAATAAAACAGTGAAAAGGGCATTGCGTCTCGCTGTGTGAGGGATGGCTTCAGAAGTTTGTTTCATCCAACATGCAGCCTTTCATTGTTTATCCTATTTCCCTTTGTGTACTTGTGGTTCACATTCGCAGTGTTGAGGCTGGAGGACCAAGTCGAAAGTAGGTCTGGAGCAGAAAGAATTTGTTCTGGCTCAGCTCATCCAGACTCAGAACAGGTCCAGACCTGGACCCAGACCGGGTCCCAGACCTCAACTGGAGGACAATACAGCTTCCATCAGCCCTATCCACACCCCGGAGAGAAAGAGAGAGGATTACCCCATTGGTCGTCTTTCTTCTCTTCTTCTTGGATGGTACCAAGGACTTGCTGGCAACAGTCCAACTCCAGAAAACTTTGTAGTGATGGACAGGGATGTCAGGCTCCTCTGGGAGGGTCCAGTTGAGGCGAGCTGTCACCAGACCATCAGTACCCTGTGTCATGTTGGTAACACGCAGACTGGTGGGACTGGGAGGGGCAGACGGATCTGCAGAGACACACACACACACACAGGCAAAACACACACAGACACCGACACCAACACACACACACACACACACAAAAGGTCAGAGTCAGACAGCAGCCCTCACTCCAGCTGTTCTGATTTAGTCTCGAGACTAAGCCTAATAGGATACATAAAAGGCTATTGTTTCTAATGGATGACAAAGAATCATCTTGAGCTGTTTTTGCTTAGCAAATTTGAGGACAGCCACAAATACAGTCTGCATCAGACATGACAGGAAAATGTTCCTGCAGTAAAATGGAGAAATAGTCATCTGTCTATCCTTACTTAAAATGAAAAACCAATTTTATCTTTTTTCGACAGGATTAATTACTAAACTGGATATCATGATAGGCATTTTGGTTATTTCTGTGCTACAAACCCGGGTAAATCTCTCCTGGTTTTAACAGCCTCTAACTGCAGCTAAGAAGGAGCCGTTCTGATGGCCTAGAGTAATTAGTCTTACATTGACAATCTGTCACGAAATGTTATGACAGGTGTCATGTCATGTCTGTGACAGCGCTTCACGGGATGGAGACTGAGGGTCAGGGGTTAACAAACACATGCTGCTCACTTTGACTCTACCCCCACATTCCATCATGTCAGAGTCGCTACCTAACCAGTCGGTGTCAGCATGTGTGTCCATGTGCACTTGCACATGGGTGTGCATGTGTGCAGGTTCAATGCGCGAATGTGTGTGTAGGAGAAAGTAAGAAAAAGAGAGAGAGAAGGAAAGAGAGAGGCTTTGTAAGCTTGTTTTGAAGCCAGCCAGATGGGCTGTGACCTGGGCTAGTTGCCGGGAGGCTGCCGTGTGCAGTGCTGATGTCAGCCCGGGCCCCAGTCTGCAGGACTCAGGAGGACAGGGCCAGATGCCAGAGCACAGGGAATCAGCCCATAATGAGAAAATGATCGAGTCTACAGCCCAGTTAGCTCATCTCCCCCTGCCTGCCTGCTTGCCTGCCTGCCTGCCTGCCTTCTCCCACCTGAAACACATTTGAGGTGGAGCGAGACTGGAATTGGGACGCACCATTTCAGAGAGCTGGCTAATGTTATCCGAAAGATAAATAAGCAGGCAGTTTTTGCAAATTGCACCTAACAAAGTATGGCGGTGTGCGAAATTGCAATCAGATGATGCGGCCGTGCTATGTCAATAACAATGGAATGACGGAACGGCTGAGTTCTCATCAAATCCATGACAGCGTCCATCAATCCATCAATGTCCGGGCTCTGATTGGACTGATTGAAGATCCGTTTCCAAGCCCTGCAGCAGAGTCCCGGTCCACCTGGTGTCTGGCTGTGTCAAACACACATCCAGAACACTCCGGGGAGCTCGTCGTATTAATACCACTGACAGGGAAGGTCAGCCAGCATACACCACCAAACACATTATGACTTCTTAGTCCTCACATGAGGCCACAAGATAGTGTGTGTTTCGGGTCCCCTGTGAACATTCCAGTATTTAAGATTTAGGAATTCCAACTGAAGACGAACACACAGGTGGTCCATGACACGTGACAGGGTTTAGTGCTAGCGATGAGGCGTCATCTGAACTTTTTCGGAGCCATTTCAGCTCAATGCAACTGAATTGCCTGGCACACATGGCCCGGTTGCTTATTGTCAAGCTGAACAGATGTTATCTACTGTAGATCAAATGAAATCTAAACACACACAATATCCCGTTCATAAACCTGTAATTTACAAGAACTCATAGAAACAAAAGCTTGGCACTTTAACAGTTGCCATCTGCATCTGCAGTACACGGCTATTTAGTGTCATTCAACATGGAACACTCAGAGCAGCAAGGAGCCAGCGCAAGCAGCCCTCCTGAAGGTCTAATCTGGGCCACAGATCTGAAGCAGGCCTACCTTACCTCATTCCCACATGCAGTTGAAACCTGCAATATCCTAACTAATTCAGACATATTACATTTTATATGACCGTAAAGAGGGAAAGCCCCACCTTTGAAGACTTGAATGAAGATCTGGTTGCAAAACAGAGAATAAATGTTCTGCTGGTACAATTCTATTTTTTATGAGCTGGATTACAATTTCTATTACACTCATTATTCAAGTTTGAAGACAATGAAGGAGAAATGCTTTAATCCTTTTTAGTGTTCAGGATAGCTAGGTACTGATACAAATACAGTCCTTTCAAAAGCCTATGCTAAGTACTGATGGATTTGAGGCATCCAGCAAAAAAATAAATCATAGAGGCCTAGACTTTCTGCTTAATTCAAGCAGGATCTGAGCTGTGTACGACAGCAGATGTTTTGAACTTGAGAACCGTCAAAGTTAAACACGAATAATGTGTCTCAAACGTCAATGTTTCAGCATTGTGCATGTCTGATTCAATTTGAGAAAAATACAGACTCACACGCACACAGACACACATATGTGCACAGTTCATGAGTATGTGTAGCGAAAGAGGGTAATCCAGGCGTTACTGAGGCAAATCAGCTTGTAAAGTTGTGTCCCAAAGGCTCCACCTGTTCCAAGGTCTTAACTGTAGCAAATGGGGGGCATTGGGTGTCAAACAGGAACTGACACTCAAGGAATGGCCACACACACGCACACAGACGCACATACGGACCTCTGTATGAGCGGAAGTGTTTGCTGGGGGCAGTGAAACCGCGGGTCCCGTGCACATTGACGGCCGCCACTCTGAACTGGTACCATCTGGTGGCTCTGATGTCGGCCAGTTGGACGCGCTCCTCTGTAGTCTGTAGGGACAGATGGGGGGGGGGGGGGGAGAGCAGGCCCACAGGGGTCAGGGATCACGCAGGGTCATAGCTCGTGTGCCTTTGCTGCCACATCAGTCATCTACATGTTTCTCTTTGGGGGAACGTTCAAAGACACGGTGTCTGTATGGAATGTGCAACCGTGTGCTACAGTCGTTGAGTGAGAGCAGTGATTCCACAGCTGTGTCACGCCCACAATGCTTTTAGTCGACGTGTTTGTTATTTTCCCAAAAAGTTACGAAGACCCCCATCAAATGGAAGTAGGTTAGAGGGATAAACAATGGGACTGTGACGTAACACGCCGGCAAGACAGGGTATCCCACCGCATCTGTTCCAGAGGACTGGAGCGGCACACCTCACCTGTGCCATGGTCTGCCACTCGCTGGCGTCGTCCTCACTGGGATGGATGCCATAATTCCAGCGGCGCTGCACCACATACAGGACGGGCTCCACCGAGATGTTGAACTTGGAGGACCAGCGGATGTCCAGCTGGCCTGACGGCTGCTCGTGGAAGAGCAGCTCCTTCCTCGGCTTCAGGGGAGCCCCTGTGGGAAACACATAACAACTTCCTGTGAGACAGTGGCGGCGATGAGAGGACATGACATCATGATGGTGAGGTGTGCCAACAGATAAACACACACACGCACGCACACGTACGCACACGCACGCACGCACCCAGACACAAGTTTCAAATCTAGTTGTATCTTTGTTCCACACATTCAACCCATTCAAACTCAGTCAGTGTACCCATGTGTGATAAATTAGAGATTTATTAAGTCCGGGATGGAGTGTAAGTGTTCCACCACGACAGGTTAACTCTCCCTGTAGGATTTATGACAGTTTAGACGTAGTGAGTTGTTGATTGAGAGGTGGGCGGAGTGATAATGAGATGGAGATTGCAAAAAAGCGGTTTCGAGAGTACGGAAGAACGCCGAATAAATCGCACACCTCCCTATAAATTACTTGGCAGTTCACTGGATTACTGAGCACCACTCCTGTAGCTGCTTTGCATTCACAGCAATAAACTCAGCCTGTGGTGCAAACAACACACTCGGGTTATCAGGAACAGCGTGTGCTGTTAGAGAGGGGTGTTTGGGGTGTGTCTGTGTGTGTGTGGGGGGTGATCTTGTTATATCTCTAGTCAATCTTCTAGAGGCTTCTTGATGTGATTGATTGATGCACGTAAAGATGCAGTCGGGTCCATTTTCCAACCACATTTTACGAAGCCATTTTTTGTGTCCCACAGATAACAAGTCTGTGTAGGAACAGCTGTGTCCCATTGTGCCGTGGTTTCACAGCTCTGGCGTGTGTGTGGGTGTATTTGTGATACCCCCTAAAAACTCTAATACACGCTTTTTTGACACGCTTAAAAACAAACACAACTTTGTGTCTTTCCTCCAATCAGACTCATCTTTTGTCAGTGCAGAACTCTTCCACACACACACACACACACACACGCAGGCAAAAGGAAAACATAATGTGGGACAAAACAACCAATCCTGAACCTTTCCACACCTCCTTCCTCATGAAAATGAACTATTGGCTTGAGATCCTGTCCAAGAATCGTATTTACAGTGTTCATCTTTCAATGACCACACGCCTGCTCTCCCGTTTCCAATCCATGATGTAACTTCTGTTGAACAACTATCAAGAGTGGAGTGCCAGTCCTACGTCATGAACTCGCCAACAAAAAGTCTTGTGTTATAATTCGACACAGTCACGCACACGCTGTCATTATGACCTTTCTAATAACAGGCACCGATAAATGGGGGAGGAACGTTTCCCAAAACACACTTCAAAAGTCAAATAATTACAATGTTTTCCGGTAAATCCATTTATCCAATAATGGCTGCATCACACAGTCCCACGGTCTTCTCTGTCAACAAGAGGGATGATGGAGCGTCCATATCTAATGACCTCCTAGTGACCAAGTTACTGTGGTGGATTCACAGTTGACAGAGGGAGGGCGCTTATGAATGGAGACTGACAGATGGACGCGTGGACGTGGATTGAGAAGAAGAAGTGGTCGTCGACAGAATGCGAGACTGAGCCGGAGAAGGATGGACACAGAAGGAGATGGAGAGAGACAGAGGGCAGAAGAGAGAGTTATAGAGGGAGTATAGGGTCTCTCTGAATGAAACAAAGGAAAGAGTGGAATTTTAATAAACAATACTAAATAAACAATAACTAAAAGGAGAATGATCACAAATTCACACAAGAATGCTTTTGTATTCCACTGAAACCCCTGAAAAGTCTTCATCTGCTTCACCATCTGCTATGTTATACATATCCTATTAAATATTTCACATCGCAGCATGTCTTTGAAAACAAGTAGAACTGGATCATGTAGATGTAAGGGGAAGAGCTTCAGTTCGTATGGAACAAAAACCCAGTCGGGGGTCCTCGGTATCTCTGTTAAGAGAAGACGTAGAAAGCACAAAGGGATGTGCTTCGTTCAGCCTGCCTTTACTCTGTCAGGGACACATGCTCACTAGGGACCTTCTTCACCTGCACACACACACACACACACACACACGCACACACACGCACACACACACACACACCCACACACACACGCACACACACACACACACATCTGAGAGTGATCTCAGCATTGGGAAATGCTCCATTTTTGCACCACTCGTGTAGGGTAATGGCTTCCAGCATTATGGATCATCCTGAACACACTTGTGCACACACAGAAACAATTACACTCTCAAAACCGTGAGCACATAATTAGACCTTTAACACTGGAGATTAGGACTGAAATTATCAAGAGTTTGACCGCCTGGGTATCTAGAATATGGGCAAGTGAGAGATCAATCCTCGGGTAGTCAGCCTGTCTGGATGGTATTAACTGTCAGCTGTGTCTCGGTGTGGGTGGCGGTGATTGAACGAAGACATCTCTGTATTGAATGACTCTTCATTCATCTGCCTACGTAGTCATGGCTATTCATCTCCCGGCACTGATACTGCACAGAATCTGCACCTTATTCATTCTCATCATTCACTTCTGAGCATATATCAATTTAAAAGTTTGCTTCAAAACACACACATACACATACACACACATACACACACACAAATACAGTGGCTACGCGATTCAAAGTAATCACCGCTCCGACTGCAGTGGTTCAAAGGTAAGAGCCGGCTCCCATCTTCTACTGATACCGGCCCTGCACGCTGCCTTGTTATGGCCCAAGGCTGTTGGCCCCAGTTTCCCGACATGACAAAGAATGGAGCTCCAGCATTTATCTCCCGGTGGGGAAGCAGGCACTCGTCTCAAACAATGAGGGCACACTCAGAGAAGCCTCCTCGGGCTGGATCATTAGACAGGTCTCCTGGAGCTGGAGAGCATGCAGGATTGTGAAACACCGTCAAGGTGGTCAGGAAGGTGGTATCTTAAGCGCTAGGGGGAATCTGGAGATATTTGTGGGTGCCCATCGTTCGCAAGTTGGGAAGTGAACTTAAAAGACTCTCATGCCGGGAACCTTTAAATTGGCTTTAAATGATTCTACACTACACAGGTACTATACAGTGTTCAGCGTACATGGGTGTGCCAAAGTGGCCAATGAACTCCTGGGAGGACTCGTAGGGTTTAAATGTTATTAATCGGTCCACTGAAACATGGAAAACTGGAATCCTAATACAGTCAAACTTAATACACAATACGTCTTCTGCTGCTACAAAAAAAAGTGTGAATTCAGAGAATATAGCAGAAAGAAAGGCCACGAATGCCCCAGGTCGTAACAAACACATGACGGAAGCTGCCTTCAAAGGCGGCTCTTGCTCGAGGCGAGCCAGGTGACCGATGCGTGGCCTGCGAACATGTACCTTTGTAGAGGTTTTTGGGCTGCTGGCAGGTGTGGCCACAGCCGTTGGAGCAGCACTTCTTCACTGTGGAGCACTCGGCGTCCTCCTCACAGCTCTCCACGCACGCGGCGGCAAAGCCACTGGCTTTCTCGGGGGCGGGGCAGTCGCCCTGCTTCACCCCCTCCACCGACTTCAGGAACTCGCAGCTCGTCAGACACTCGTAGTGCTTCTTGGGAAAGAGGGGCTGGAGGGGGGCGGGGAGGAGGAGGAAGGGGGGAAGAGGGCACAGAAGGGAAAAATATGTGTCAGATCATTTTTAAGTTTAGGGCTGCCAGGCCTTGAACAGGCAGGTCAGTGAGCTAACAGGGATAGTCCTGTTTACATTTCAGCTTATGACTCATTTGAGTGGTGAGTAAGTTAAACAGCTTTGATTCAATTTTAGACAAGAGTGCCATTACAGCACAGAAAAATACCCACTTCACACTCCCCTCAGAGTTTTCCCCCTTCTTACAATTTTCCCTCTCCAGAGGGAGTACTCAAACACTTGAGGTCTGAGGCGATGGTGACATACCTCGCATAAGTCCTGGCACTGGTTCTCCTTCAGGTCCCAGGATTCCTTGCAAGGCTCCAGGCACTGTGAAAGGGAGAAGGGTGTCAGCGCTTCAAAGACTCAGTCACATCAAAGAAACCTAGCACACTGGAGGTGCTCTCGCTCAGACAACGCGCCCGCCCGCCCGCCCGCCGCCTGTATGACAAGTACCTCTCCCAGCCACTTCCCTGGCAACTACACCGCAACCACCCGTCACACCTCTTTGACACAGATGCCCCGCATACCTTCAAAGAACATAAACAATTTTCTACAAAAGGAGGCGTGGGCTAAAAGGGGATCATTGTGAATGGAGTAAAGCACACCGGTGCTTTGACTTAGAAAAAGAAAAAGAAAAGGTGCATTCTGGGGTTTTGTCTGGCCCTGGCCTTGACAAATTCCTTTGCTGATGCATCAGCGTCAGACCCCCCCACCCACCCACCAACACACAGTCATGTCTGGACCTGATACAGTCTGCCACTGGCAGAACCTTCACTCTACACCGCCTTCAGTACAGAGCAGAGATGATGCTTAATAGATGATACACCCAGTTAAAATGTTTTTGGGATTCCCTTTTGCAACACGTGGAACTGATTTACTGCATCAGTTTGGTGTTGGCAGAGGATGAAAGACGAATCTCATTGCGACTGCTGCCAGACTCATTTAGCCAAACCTATCATATGGTAAAATGTATATGAAAATATACCAATACGGTGAAATTCCTTTCAACGTAAATACAACAACTCACCCTCAACAAATCAAATTCAATGATGGTAAATGTTATAAAACATGAAACTTCATGCATGTCCAACAAAATCAAGGCAATGCCACCACAGTAAAGGGCAAGAATTCCGTCTGGATTGAGAGGACGGGGGTTGATGCGTTCCCTCTGCTGACTGCTGGCTGCTAGCGGAGACAGTGAGGGAGAAGAGGAGAGGAGTGCAGAATAGTCGAGAGGAGCAGAGAGAAGCAGAGAGGAAATGAGAGAAGCAGAGAGGAAAGGAGAGGAGCAGAGAGGAAAGGAGAGGAGCAGAGAGGAAAGGAGAGGAGCAGAGAGGAAAGGAGAGGAGCAGAGAGGAAAGGAGAGGAGCAGAGAGGAAAGGAGAGAAGCAGAGAGGAAAGGAGAGAAGCAGAGAGGAAAGGAGAGGAGCGGAGAGCAGAGGAGCGGAGAGCAGAGGAGAGGGTTCCCAGCGAGAAACCACTGCTGCGCTGCTTCTGTTCAACCTCTGGGACAGGCCCAAACCACACCAACCAGAGACCTGCCGGAGCTAGTCATTCAATTTCGCCTCCTGCACCAGCTAACAGTGATGGAGTCACAGCAGCTAACTTTCAACAGTCTTCACCACATTCCTTCTTTGGGAAAGTTCAACATGGTTGGTCAGTGGGGGGGAAATCGTCTCTGATAAAGAAGAGACGGGTACTGCCTGGAGAAAAATAATGAGAAGAGGAGAGGAAGAGAGAGGAGAGGGGGAATGATTCTGATGTGAACCTTGGGCTCAAGATGCTTCTGGATGCCTTACTTCAGAGAGAACCAGACCAACCAAGAACGGCATATGGAAACCCAGGAGAAAAAATGTCTCTGGCGTTACAGTCAGCGCCCATGTCTTCATAGTACAGTCAGTGCATTCATCATAATAATCAGTTAAACGCAAAGTCGATGTAACAAAATTACACATCTCAGTCAGGGAGCCGAACCTGTGTTTACGAGTCTTTAATTAGCTCATTAGCAGCCTCTGTCGTTATTATGCCATTGCCAGTGAAAAGTTTATTTGCTTTTTATGGAGTGAGCGGGACAGGCACACGTTGAAGCTCAAATCTGGCTTCTGGTGAAACATACTGCAATCAGGGCCCTGTGCTCGCCTGCCAGCTCACAATGACATGCTGTGCTGTGATTCTCCCCCAGCCCCCCCTCACCTCGTTACCGCTGTCTGTGTCTTGTCGCTGGGTCGCGTTTGGCTCGTCTGTCCAATAAAGTGTTAAAGCAACGAGATAATAACTCACTCAGGGTAATGCAGAATTGTCTTCACTGTGTGACTCAGCCTTCACTGCTGGAGAATGTATCAGTGTCAGTTCATAACGACCCTGCAATAAGTTATGTTGGTCTAGGAATCCAAGACAAACCCACTGCAGGCTCCACTGAACACCACAACGACAACCTGAAACTGAAATAACTTTGAAAACGTACGAGAACGGGAAGGAGTCAAAAGGTTGCGAGGATGCCATATTGAACACCACCGGTGTCCTCAAATGAATTTCAGAATTTCCTCCACGCTAGCCTGAGGCAGCGTGAACAGCGTTGAACACTTCCATCTAGCTCCAGTGTCGGGAGCGGGTGGCAGGCGGCCAGGCGGAGGGCAGAAGCAGCCCTGGCAGCAGCACCGTGCCCCATCTTCAAGAAGCACCATCCTGGAACAATGAGGCGTTGAAGGAAGCCTTCTGCTCCATCAGTCTCTACAGGAACCTCCGCCAGTAACCCACACGTTAAAGCCCACAAATCCCCTCTACAAATCACTGAACATACACTCGTAAGCCTCAGGATCAGGCCCGTTTTCCCATTGAAAGATCTTGTGTGCGAGGAATGAATGCATTCCACCGTTGGGGAGAAAATAAAACGGGCTATTCTCATAGGACGGTGTCTCTGTGGAGTTGAGCATACAGCCAGATCTTTAGAGAAAGTGCAAATGGATTAGGAACTTATCTCGAGATGCCTGTACTCGCGTGCCAAGCCACGGTCATTAAGATAGTGTACTGTACCACACGACGGGAGGTTGCGACACAGATCAGAATGCTTGCTCTGTGGTTCCAGAACCAGCCTCTTCCCATTCTTCAGCCTTTCCCCTAATTATTAACCCTTGAAGCTAGTTTTGTTCACATAACAAACACACAGACACACACACGTGTGCAGGATGCTGATTTACCAGAAGGTGATATCTTAGGAATGTGTTCCCTTGTTACAATTTTCTTAAGGGAATGGATATGTTGTAAAAAGGGGTCATAAAACGTAAGCGTTGGAGTGGTCTGTGTGATAGTTCTCCACAGGTGTGCTGATAACTGACAATCTGTCAGCATTTCTCACCAGACACACCCACAACCTGACATTTTAGTGGGAGAGGAGGAGGGGTTTAACGACAGATGTCTTGCCAAAGCAAATAGAAGAGCCTGTATATAATTACAAAGGTGCTCTCATCAATCAAAAGAAACTGTGAATTTACACAGTTTCTTGCCAATTCCAACAATATCAGGTGCTGTGACTCTTTAGCATGGGCAGAACCATTTGATTTTAGCTGGGCAAAGAAAGCATGTAACAGAAGACACATTCTAATAGGGATGGACATGGTACATCTGTTAGTGTGGATGTCAGCTTGACATTCTCTTCAAGCAAATCTCTCAGTCTGGCAACCATGCTACCATCTGTTGGAATAACAACAGCAAGCCATTCTCCTATGAGTACTTAACATATTTCCTCACAATTTTCAACCAATTTATCTTGAATTGAATGTTTTCACTCTCAGATGTAAACAAGCACATTTCGCCATTTCTATGGACTTGGAGCTGTTTGCTAACAGTCTCCCGACAAAAGCGATTGTGCTCCCAACTCTCTCTTTTGTGCTCTTATCTTCCTCCCCAAAAGTGACACATTCTGCATGGCTAAGTAGGACCGTCCATGGGGCCTTTTCACTCCCCATTTCACGCTGTAATAAAACTCAGCAGTTGTTGCACCGGGGGACCCTGAAAGGCTTTCTGTGGGGCCGATGTGAGAGTCAGCCTGAATGGCTGCCAATGCCAAGAGCTCGTCCTCAGTTTGTCACGGCCAGGACACAGCAGTGGGGTGGTGGGTGGGTGGCAGAGGCTGGGGCGATGTGGGGGAGGAGGGGAGAAGCAGTGGGGTGGTGGGTGGGTGGCAGAGGCTGGGGCGATGCGGGGGAGGAGGGGAGAAGCAGGGGGAGTGGAGGGTGGGTGGCAGAGGCTGGGGCGATGCGGGGGAGGAGGGGAGAAGCAGGGGGAGTGGAGGGTGGGTGGCAGAGGCTGGGGCGATGTGGGGGAGGAGGGGAGAAGCAGGGGGAGGGGAGGGTGGTTCTGCAACCTAGAACTCACTTCCCCTGTGGCCGGGGGGCTTGGTTATCTCTGTCCATCGTAAAAAAAAAACTACAAAAAAAACCCTACCCAAAGGGGACAGCTGGAACAACATAAACGAGGGAAAAATCCATGTACAAAATGTCACAGAAGTGTTTTGCTTCAGTTAATGAAGCATGAACTGCTACCAGGCAAGATTGCCCCAGGCCTTACAATAAGCACTGCAGACATAATAAAAGTGGGAATATAATTCATACTAATGTATCGCATAGGAGACATTTTCCCATACAGCCTGAGCCTATTTGTACAATCATGCGGCTGGATCAGGGGAGATGTGTGTGGCTATTACGTGACAGATATGATGGATGCTTTCGTTTCATAATTGCTCACATCGATCAAGTAAACACAGCATTTCTACACATGCATAACTGACAAGAGAGTTTTCTCTGTACCCATGAATTCTGCTTTACAGTCACCTGAGCATAACTTTCCAAAGCTCCACTTGCCTAAGTTTTTTTCCACGTCATCTCATAATGTAAGAGGTGGCTCCGGCAAGCCGAGGCTATCGACCCAGGGTCTGAAGTTTGGTGTCAGTGCCGGGTGGGACTGGGGGATATTGATGGGGCGTGCCTGGACTCCCTGGGCGGCAGGCGAGAGAGCGTAGGGACCAAACTCCTCTGGGAGAGGCAGATATGAGGGAATCTCTGTTGTTGATCACACGCTGTAAATCCCACCTCCTATCTCACTGAGTTATGGGCCTTTTCTGCTGCCCTGGCGCTTTTCACGCACACGGCGACCAGACTCAATTACTCCGGGCAGCTTCGAGGCTGCTCATATTTATCGACCCATCCAGGAGCTGGTCACCAAACCTTACTTCAGTTCTGGGTTTAAAGTGCTCACTCACACATTTTCTCTCTTCCTGGCATACTCAATTCCGTTCTTTCTCTCTCTCTTTTCCTTCTCTCTACTCTTTCTTTTTCTTGTTTTACTCACATTTTCATGACCTCACCCACTCAATCTCTCCCTCTCATCTTTGCCTCTCCCTGTCTCTTCTCACCCTCTCTCCCTCTCCAACTTCCTCTCTACATGCCTCTTCTTAACCTCTTTGCCTTTCCTCTCCCTCTCTTCTCTTCCTCTTTCCCTGCTTCTTCTCCCCCTCTCTCCGTCTCCTTTTCCCTTCTCTCTGCATCTTCTACCCCCCCTCCACCTCCTCTCTCCCTGCCTCTTCTATGCCTCTCCTTCTCTCCTTCATCACCCCACCCCAGTTGTGTCTCAGAGGCATTACTAGGAGTGCCATTACTCTGGATGGTTCCCCTGTCATCCCCCTGTTTCTCTCATTCTTATTCGTGGCACAGGCCCCACTTCAAATTGCATTAGAGAGAATTCAGAAGTCAGCTTGGTTTCCATCCAAATCAATATTCAAGTCGAGTGTTTTATTTCAACCATGTCCCGAAAAAAGTTCTTTTTAAACGAGCTGCGTGACATTTTTCAAATGCCTATCTCTTTTGATGCACTCTGGGAGTATCATAACAAGAGGTCCCCACATCAAGGAAGTGGAAACATATTCCATCACGTGTTGCGAGTTGTGATCTGAATAAGTATAAAATAAGATGTGAATATGCCTTTCCAATATGTCTTTGACTTACCATTAATTTTCATAGGATTGTAAAACTGTTACGAATAAATCTGGGTGGAGTGGCTGGGTGCTGAGCTAGTCGACTGCTACAGTAAACCTTTCACATAATACTCAGTGCTCTGGTCTGCTTTCTGGGGTGTGGTCATGCGTGAGACTGCCAGCTTGTCTTTCTGTGCTCTTAATAAACCAACACAGGTGTGTATGTGGAGGACAGTGAAGGCATGCTGCCGTCCTGGAGTGGATTATGTGCTTCAAGATGGAGGAGACAGAGACAAATGAACAAGAGTGTTCTAACTTGAAATGCGATTCAGAACCACCTTTTTTTCTCTTTCCTTAAACACACACACACTCACACACACACACACATACTCACACACAATCCCTCATCTTTCGCCACAGCTTGCTAAGGTTGATTCAAACTTCAAAAGCGTCTGTTGGTTTTGTGTTGGTTGAGTTTACCAAGGATACATGACTTACTGTGTCTCTTTCTACCGTCATGGGTTCACAACCCTGAAATGTAACCAGGGGGCATGTCTCTCTCTCTCTCTGTAACTTCCATAGTTTACGTTAGGGAAGAAAAATATTTGTTTATTACATATTTCAAACACCTTTGATACTTTTTATTACATTACAGATATTTGTTGCCAAACATTTTTTACAGATTTTATTACTGTCTATTCATTATTAATGTTACAATATTTAAAGGCAAATTAAATGTATTTCCAGTCAAATTAAACATCTCATGTCCAGTTTTGATAGACCTAATTAATGAAATTGCCCAAATACCTTAATAGTTTATGGCCTGGAAACAGTACAAACAATTTCCTAACTTTCACACCAGGAAAAACAATGTCGATTTCCAGCTCTTTTGGGCTGGAATTGATAAGGCTAAAGAGTAGCAATATTGTTCTCCAACAGGAGCATGATATGGTGAGCAGCATAGCAGGTGGTGTCACAGACATTCTTCGAGTATCACTTTAATTATTAATTTAAATGCAGTTGAGGGAGCAGACAACAAAGAGCCTAGAAGGAATCTGTTGCCAGAAAGCGAGAAGGGGAAGAGAGGGGGGGGGGGGGGGACTGGCCATGAATTATACATACACCCCACAATCAGAAATGCCTGCTTTATTTATGAGCTGAAAAAAAGAGCTCTGCCAGGATTGGGCTTTGTCTGCTGTGGAATGCAATAGCTGTTGCCTTAATACTTCATGACTCTGTTTCAGCAGTCCACCTAACCACACACAGACATCCTACTCTACTCACTAAAACCAGTCCATCACTTCACGAGACACAGAGACTATCAAAGCAGCCGGGGGGGGGGGGGGGGGGACTCTACAGGTCTCCTCCATTTGAAGTTGTTACACTAAGCGCGACAAGGGACAAAATTACAGTGGGCCGTAATCGGAGACCCCGCCGATCACTTTTCTCAGGGTTCGGTTTACATTTCATGACAATAAGAGCCAACAGGATGTTTCCGTGGTGCGTCGGGTCAGATTCACGATAAAGACGCTGTTTGTCCTTTCACTGTGGAGCAGCCTGGGAAGCACAGGCCCTCGCTGCTGTTCCCTACTCCCACACGTCTGCACTTCTCCGAGCGATGACACCAACCACCGCAACGTCACAAAATTGATGGACACATGAAAGCAGAGTTTAAAACGGGATCAAGCGCTAATGTGCTTTCCCAGCAGTCGGCTCGATTTAGACTTCTTAAACACTAATAGATTTATGGTTGTGATAACCGGGTCAAATTTTTCACAAAGAAGTTAAAAGAAGAAAAAAAAGGCTTTGCTCTTACGGCCCATTCTCCTTTGAGAATTGACGGGATAGCAAACAAATGAACTGTTGCTAACATTTTCCTGCTGTCCTCTGCCGCACGGGGCTGTGAAACCATGTAGCCTATGGTCTCTAGCTCCCCGCCATATAAAAAAGACAGTAGGGATTATTTGTACCATCAAGTGGTCTGAAATCTAGGTCAACAACATGTCTAAAATGACATGTCTTCGACGGGAGGCAGAAGGAACTAATCACATGCAGCGGTCACATTCCACCAGTATCTGCCTTTGTTTATTTGAGGTTGAGAAACACTCCACATCCACTAATCCCACTCAACCTGCCCCCAGTGACTCCTGCTAGCGATCCCTAATGGGAGTGGTCCTCCCTGCTAACCAGGGCTGAACTGCATCACCTCCTGCTCGAGAGAAGATAATGAGGAGCACTGTGGTAATCTAGAAGACATTCCTCATGGTGGATCAGGGTGTCAGGCTCCTCGTTTTCTCCATATGTCTCACTGCTCACAGGGGTCCTGAATTACCCAGAGGGCCACAGGGCAAGGCCAGGGCCAAAGGGCTCAGGATTTACACTGCTGTGTGTTTGCAAGGATCAAACCAGAGCTTAAGTCTGGATGAATTATTTTTTGATTACAGGCAAATTCGCCTTGGTAAATCCTAGATGTGTAAATAACTCTGCTGACAGACTGACCACAAGGCCCTAGATTACATAGAAGCTAAGAGCCACTGAAGGTTTTGACACCATTCTTTCCATCCCTTCAGCCATATCACAGAGAATGCATGTGTTTTTTCACAAAAGTTAACAGCTAAAATGGCAATGAGTGTTTTAGATGTGATTTGATTGAACCAAAATCCCCATTAAAAAAACTATAATTTGAACAAAACTGAGCCTGAGGCAAGTTCCTTTTTGTCAATCGATGGACCAAATAGAATAGATCCCATTTAATTACCAAACAGCAATGTTCTTAAACTCTTTCAGCTTGTGAGGTCTCTATGATGAGGGTTTACATAAGAGCAAGATAGGGAGGGATTTCAAGATGAGCTGAGCTTGTGCGTCTTGGTAAATTGACAGAAAAAGAGCCCTGAGTTGCACTGACTCAGTAGGAGCATAAGCAGTTGGATGAGAACAGATTGCCTTGCTGTGACTGTTCTGAGCAGCTCTGATTACAATAATCCTTCCATGGACACCAGGCAAATTAAAAACCATCTGACATTTGATGAGGAGAGGGTGTGAAATCGGGGGTTGCTTTGAAAGATTATTTCGGAAACTAAAACGTTTTTTTTTTGCATATTCGAAACAGCTAATACATGGCTGAAATGCCCTTTAAAAAATTATGGCGTAATGCCTGTTCTTCTAACTGCTGCTTTAAAACAGCGAGAGTGAATAGTTGCTACCTCACTAGAGGAAGTCTAGCTAACCTCACTTTTATCATCGTCATTACAGTTCAGTCCCAGGCTATCATCTCCGGTGGAGATGGAAGGCTGTTCAGTCTCCTCTCTGCAAGGGTTGCTGGTCTGGTCTGGCAGAGGGGGTTTGCTCTCTGCCACCCACCATGTGAATAATGAGCTCCACAGATAGCAGTCAATGGAGCAACCCCCCTCAGCCAATGAAACTTAACAGCCATGTCCAGATCAGGTCTGTCCTGCTGGGACTGACCAGCCTTGCTTCATACTCCTTCGCCACCCACACACAAACACTCTCTCTCTCATACACAGACACACACACACGCTCTCACATAAACTCACACAAACTCTCTCTCACACTCTCTCACATTCACACACGCACACAAACACTCTCTATCATACACACACATACACACAAACACTCTCTCACACACACACACACACACACACACAAACAGGCCTCAAACTCAAACAAAAAAAGAGCTTAGCCTGAGTTTCAACCCTGAGGTATGTGCTCCTCTTTCTTCTCTTCGACAAGTAAGATCGAGAGAGTCGCTGTCAATTGTCAGTCTGGGATCCAATGGTCGAACTAAGCACATGCCTCTAACCTTTATCAAAATATACAACAAAATATCCTGACAAAAGACAGTGGGGTGGTTCAGATTTGGCCTGATGTGTCCAGGCTAGTGCTAGTAGTGCTGCCCTACACACATCAGAGGTGTCCAGTGTGAGTGTTAGGTCTCAACGTGACCAAAAGGGGCTTTGAAGTCTGTCCAAGAACAGAAAATGTGCCATGCCCCGCCATAAACCCTCCACACAGAACCTACTTTATCAGGGCTTTTCACAGCACCACAAAATATACTGCCCCACGGGCCAAAGAAAAGATGACCACACAAAGACCTTAGTAACTTTGCCATGACACACTCTTTAAGTTTGAAGCCAAAAAGGAATGTGATATTTCCCCCTAAGCTCTTACTATTATTTTTCTTTTTAATGAAGATTAATGCAGAATCATGACTGAGCCAGTGCTACCAATTAAATTTTATTGGACTGATTGACCTAGAAAAACACTACTGTTGGGGAAGTTGAACGTTTTTGGGGGGCGTGAGAAAATGAGGGGGTTGGAAGGGGGGCTGAAGACAGGCTTTGAAAGACACTTTTGAATGAGAGACATAGCTTTTCAATGATTAGTAGTCAAGCAAACTGCTCCAAAACCTTAGTCCCAAACATAAAGGGTTGTGGCACATGTGAACCAAGAGAATGAAATGACATTGTATAGTCTTATTTTGAATCATTGTACTGTGTGTATGATTGGTTGGAAGAAGCACTTCTACAATCTCTCAATAGGAACACCTGGGGCAGTTCAATTCCAAAACGGACGCACTGCCGTCAAACAGCTTCCTCTAAACAATCCTGCTTTCTAAGGCTTTTTCTTTCTGCAAGCTCTTGAAAAAACCTTGTGTGGTCATGTGGCAGGAAAACTGAGAGAGGCAGCAGTAATCAGCCCACAGTTTAGAGATAGATGCTATCCCAGAGATTACCACAGTAAATCTCTTCAGATTAGAAATCCATGCTTTCTAGTTCACTGGGAAATCTGTTTTACTGGTCAGAAACTGTGCACAGAGGCATAACAAATGTATCCTGGAGCAGAATTTTATGTTTCTCTTCAGAAAATAGAAAAATGTTCTTCAGACACGAAATAATTGAATTCTGGGTTGAGAGTCTGAGGAGGCCAACTCATCCAGGCATGAGACACGGCCCCTTTCTTCTCCTACCCTTCGAGGACTTTGAGTAATGAAGTGCATTGCTTATTTGCAGACTGGCGTTTAGCTGCCTCGAGTCAATCGTAGCATTTGATTTGGAGCCTGGATCACACCCTTGGGGAAAGCTACCCAGTTATGTCAGCCATGCTCCAAATGTGGAAAGCGTTTTGGCTTGCTCTCTTTTCTAGCATATCCACACACACACACACACACAGTCAAGAGAGAGAACGCCCTGTAGTTTTCAAAACTTTCTCCTCAAACTTCCACATTTCTCAAGTGGGACGCTATCAAAGCAAAGACAGAATGACAATAGCTCATACAAATGCCAGCGTCCCATGTGAATAGGGCTGGGCTGCTGGGCCACTGTTATAGCATGCTAATGCCTCCCCCATGCCGCACCGCGCGAAACCTCTTTCTGGTCCGCCGAGAGGGCAAGAGGGTTAATTACCATGACAATAGGGACACTGGGAGCGGGGCCGACTCCGGACACTGCACAGGAGACGGCCAAGATGACTTTCCCGTCTCAAATGAAAACGGGAGGCTTTGATTTCCTAAAGCGCAGACAGATGGACGGGGTCACCGCATCTTTGTCTAAATAATTAACCAGCCTTTCCACACATTATCTCCACAGCCAGGGAGCTCACTAAGGGCCTTGAGCAAAGCCATGGGAGCATGCCCCAGTCCCAGGGAGGAGGGGGGCTCCAGACACCACCTTTGTCTGTCTGTTTGACTGTGAGCTGTTGATGAAGTGGAGAGGCTAATCAGGGGCTGTAGAGTCATTCACCCTTGGTCACTGTACAACACGGCCCCATTTGGGGTGATTGTTGGAGCTTCCACAATAGTTCCATGTTTTGACATCCACAGAGAGCTTAGGTAAACACTTGAGTTCCTCATGGGGGTGTGAAGTGTGTGTACGTATGTTCCACAAACACCAGACCTGGGAAGAAGCTTGAAGTAAGAAGACAGTCCATGTGTAGATACCTTGGAAAACGTCAAAAAAGGAATAGGAACAGAATTTGAAAATCTTACTTCCTTAAAACCAAACTTAACCATGAGGGTGTTCAATATTTGTTATGGCTCAACACGCCTTGTAAACCTTTCATCCAATTACTTTCAAGAATGCACTCAACTCATGCATATGAAAGTCAAGGGTTAACAAGTGCAAAACGGACATGCTTGTTAGAGTATAGGGAGAACAAGATGTCTATTAAAGAATCTCTGGCATTTTCGGAGATTCAGCAATGTTAGCGGGTTGATTATGAAAACAGTATGCTGTGCATGGACTTGCAGCCAGCAAAAACCTTTTCAAACATAAAACTCCTGATGAATGACTGGGGAATGACTAGTGCCAAGAACCAATGTTGGCCATCACTATGGAAAGGAGAGAAACAAGTTTCACTGCATTATAGTGAAAACAAATGAGTCTCGTTTCTAACAGAAGGCATGCCTATCTCTCCTTATAATACCCAAACTCGCTTGTTGCTCATTGGGAATTACATCAGAAGCGTTATTACTAATGTACATTTTTCTCCAAAGGAGAAGGAACAAGGAATGTAGAGTAGAAATGTTTGCCTAGCTGATATGTAAACAGGATAGTATAGTAAAATTTAGATTATTCTGGACTAAATGAGCTGCATTTTCCCTTAATTTGGACAGAGAAACCTCTGAAATCAATTAAAATGATCACGAGATTGATTTGACTGTTGTGATTAATGTTTCCACCAAACGTGCCTGTAAAGTCAACTACAGCAGACCCTCATTTTCCAGGTTTTGATTTTTCCCTGTTGTCATGTACGATTAAAATAGGCTGCCAGATCATTTAGAATACTCTAAATGGCCAACAATATTAAGCTTCTGCCCGTGCAAATAAACGAGTGTCCTTGGACATTTCAAGGTATGTGATTCATAAAACAGGACTCAATAAAAGTGTGAGAAAGGCAAACATTTACACTAGATGAATTTGTTTTTGTAGCGCGCACCATGCCGGATGAACAAGTCGTACCAGCAAGAGCACTAAACACAGGCAAGGATGAGGTCCAATTTGTCATCATCTCTGCATGAAAACACATCCCGTGAGCTGTTCCTTCAAGTTTTTTGTTTCACAAAGGAAAAGCAAACAAAGACATGCTCTCCTGAAAGTGAAAACTGTAAACATCTGTGTGAACGGTGAACATTCGCTCAATTGATGTTTATATCCAGGTCTACATTCCCTCCTCCACATCTGACACAGTCGGAGCCGGCGCGTGGGCTCACTTCATGCTCAGCGTGAGGTAGAGAGATAGTGAGATAGAGAGAGAGAGAGAGAGAGAGAGATAGAGAGAGAGATAGAGAGAGAGAGAGAGAGTGAGAGAGAGAGAGAGAGAGAAAGAGAGAGAGAGAGAGAAACCGATAGAGAGATAGAGAGTGAGAGAGGGAGAGAGAGAGAGAGAGAGAGAGAGAGAGAGAGAGAGAGAGAGAGAGAGAGAGAGAGAGAGAGAGAGAGAGAGAGAGAGAAAGAGAGAAAAAGAGAGGGGGCAGGGGGAAAGGGGAGATGCTGACAGGTAGGAAGAGAGAGTGCATCTTTCCTGTCTCTCCCGTGCGTGGGAGCACGACCGGGGTGTCATCATATACCTCCTGGTTCTTCTCTCAGAATACCCTTTCCGCCGACTACTCAGCGCAACAGCAAGCGCCTTGTCAGCACCTCGGAGGGAAGCTGAGGGAACATGTCAGCACCGTCTTTTCAGAGAAGCTGTCAACACTAGCTTTACATCAACCATCCACAGGACAGGGCATGAAAAACAAACAAGGTATCCGGGAAGAGTTTCATAGACAAATCCTATTGCAGTGTAAACTCGGATTAAAAAAGACACAACGTTTTCATGTTTCACTTTAATATGTCGAATATTGTAGGTTGGTGCAGTAACCTGTTGATATGAGTATGACCCCCCCCCCCCGTAGATAGACATTGGTCAGAGTGTGTACATCAGGTTGGGAGTGTTGTCGATACCTCACCTTTGAGCACTGCTTGTGATTCTGACACCACACCAAGGATCCATTATTCTGAAAGACAGAAAAAGCAGACCATGAGATTGATGTCATCAATGTGGGTGTGGCGCACAACAAACCCAAACCCAGCCTCAGGAGAGCATTCAAAATCTCTCCCATCACAACTTCCCTGCATGAGACGCCAATTACCACAGGAAAAATACACAAACCCAAAAGGCTCCTAAAGGTCAGTGCAACCTTCTCAGTGTGTAACACAAGACAGCAAGGTCAGAGCTGTGGGGGCAGATCTCTGGTCAGCTTCAGAGCACTGCAGTGCCCGCATTCAGCTCTTATCAGAGTCTGTTTGATCTCCCCAACAGACATCCCGACAGGTCAACCAGACAGGAACTGATGTCAGCACTCCTGAGCAGACTGCAGACACCTCCAATTCCCACTAATGGCTGAGTAAGTGCCACCTTCTAGGCACCACAGAGACCCAACATTTGGTCCTAATTGAGCTGGCTGAATATGGAGTGCCTCTCAGTCGCTGTGATACAGACCATGGGCGTAAATGACTTCTGTGAGTGGCTATTTCCTGAATGTCCAATAGCACATGGAACCACAAGGGGCATTTGCACCAATTACACTTTCACTTGAGCACTGGATAGCTTGCATGATAAATTATATTTGGACTAAATGACCAGTTGATTAACTCACTGGAGGGTTTTAATATACCTCTGTGTCCAGGTTGGAGGCTCAGGTGTATGTGTGTATTGAGCCGCAACTACTGCAACTGATATTCTTCTGTAACCACGAATAGCTGGGAAAATCCAGATGTGAGAAAATCATACAAAACCTTCTCCAAAAAGCCAATTTCCATTGGCTAATACATACACTGTATGTTACAAATGAAAAGTCATTGCAAGTCCTGAATATGTGCTTTGTTCCTTGCTATAAGACCCAGAGGCAGGACATAGCCTAACTTTAAGGGTCTGTAAGCCAAAAGTCTGTTCAAGTTCAATGTCAAGTTCAAAGCCTTCTCAAACAATGTAATCCATGGAAATTCCCAGAGAGACCTCAGCGGAGAACTTATCATTAAAGGGTTTAATTTGCCATTCAGTACCGGTGAGTGTTGTGCTTTTGGTGTCAAGGATAATGGTCAGTTAGCTTCAAAGCTATTCATAATTGTATGACAAGGTCGAGGACAGAGAATTTCCTCCTCATAGGTGTATTTGAAAAGTTTCCCTGTAGCTGATTGCAATTAAAATGGGATTCCTGGCATAGCATGGATGATTCAAACTAATCTTGTCATTTTATCATGTAACACTTCTCAATTAAGAACTATTATTTAATGCACATTTACGACTGGTCTGAAAACCCTAGTAGATATGAGTGGTTAAAACACTGGGCTGGATCAAATCAATCAATTCCCTGACAAACAATTATCCGCATTATACAAAAAGCTATCCATCAGGTAAGTTCAAATCATCAATTGGTAACTCTGCGAATAGGCTAAACTCCTGACATTTCCACCGGTACACCATCCCTCAGGATAATTTATACACGTTGTCAGAACTCCAGACGTGCTCTTAAATCAGCAGACCTGTTTGTGACACCTCTTCTAAACCATGCATCCCACAGGCAGACGGACAGAACGACAGGCAGACAGTGGGGGATCCGGTGAGGGGCTAATTTTGATGTGTGACAGCATCTCTGTAGCACCAGGGCTCAATGGGATGTTGGCCCAGCTGTCCGGACCTGACCCTGCCATGTCAGGGACCAATGGGAATAATTATAGGTCAGAGCTTCATCCCTTTAGACTCACCGGGACATTCCCGGTCCCACACTCATCCGGTGCTATCCATGCATTGGCTAAAATGACTTGGGTTTAGCCCAAACAGTGCAGTGTGTGTGTGTGTGATAGAGAGAGAGAGAGAGAGAGAGAGAGAGAGAGAGAGAGAGAGAGAGAGAGAGAGAGAGAGAGAGAGAGAGAGAGAGAGACAGACAGACAGACAGACAGACAGACAGACAGACAGACAGACAGACAGACAGACAGAGAGAGAGAGAGAGAGAGAGAGAGAGAGAGAGAGAGAGAGAGAGAGAGAGAGAGAGAGAGTGAGTGAGTGAGTGAGCCAGAAAGAGCGAGAGAGAGAGAGCTAGAGAGAGAGAGAGAGAGAGAGAGAGAGAGAGAGAGAGAGAGAGAGAGAGAGAGAGAGAGAGAGAGAGAGAGAGAGAGAGAGAGAGGTGAACCCAGGGCTTTCTCTTAAGTGTCACTGGTAGAGTTATGTAAACAGGGGGTTCATCCTACAGATGTAATACGACTTGTGTTGGCTGAGCAGTCTAAGCAGGTGGCTTGTGGCATGTTGTATTGTCTGGGCCTCTGAGAGGAACGTGGATAAAGTGTTGCTTCCTCCTTGAGAACAGAATTCCTGCTTTAAAAAAAAAACTGACACAGAATGATTTTGTTTCCTTTAGAGGCTTCTTTGATTTTGTGTAAGCCACCAGACTACTTGGTGTAGATGTACCATTTATAAATACAGCGTTGATCATTAATATCCGACTTGTCTGTTGAGTGCTCCCTTTATAGAGTGCAAGTCTATGAGCTCTTGTACATCAGTGACCAACCCCAGAGACAGGGCAAGGAGCAGCCTTACTGTGTCCTTCAACTGCCCAGGGGCTCTACAATCAGATCCAAAATAACTAACCCTGGAGCCTGCAGGTCAAGGCACTACCGACTGCAAAAATAAAAGGTCTCAAAGCTTATATATATAGAGTATGTGTGTGGTCATGTTTTTAAAAGTGAACTCCAGATATAGAGATAGGACACATTCAACTTCTTCAGGTGCTCCTTTATTTTGTTTGACTTTTTTCACATGATGTGATGGTTTTGAAGCTTCATTTATCCAGGTGAGAATGCCTGTTCATCAGAGATGGAGAAGCCTTTGGAGGTCAAATTTACAGACAGCACTATCCTGATATAAAAGCTCTTACAGTAAAGTGAAGTAACACAGAGCCCATTCATCCACTGTCTTCACCAATGAAAACCTCTAACCAGGAGAAGGCCAGTGTCTGTGGTTTCATTCCATTCAAAGTCGTTACATATCAAAGGTAAAATGAGGAGACATGGAAAAACTACTTTGCCATGTTTTTCTTTCCTTTACCAAATAAAGTGTCATACATAAACTTCAATACCGGGAATGAAAGGCTGAATTAAAAAAAAAAATTGAACGTCTTAATGAAATAACAAGACCTGATGGACACACCTTGTTCTCTGGCTTTATAGGTCCTCACATAAATAATCCAGTGCATGGCTAATGCTTTCAGAATGCTTTGGGAACAGAGACCCCAGTTCACTCTTAATATTTTAAAGTGTCTGGAGGCTATATTTATGACTGGGTGTTCCCCTCTGTCTATTGTACAAGGGTGACAAGTTCCCCCCACAGGGGAAGAAAAATGTCAATAAATACATATGTATTTGGAAATAGTACATCTATAAATCAGCAGTTACCATAAATTAAAAAAACTAAACCCACTCTTTTTCCAACTGTGAATCTGCATGTTTCCACCTCGAAGTAATTCATTATCGGTGACATATTCAAACAAAAAGCTTTTGATTCCAGATTAAGCCAGCGTCAGGGAAGGCAGTTAAATGCTGGAAGGATTTCACAAATGTAAATTCAATGTAACGAGAGAAATTACATCTTAAAAACAGATTTAAAAAAACAAATTGCCTGTTGAAAAGTAACTAGTACGTTAAAAAGCATACATGTATATTAATACTTTCTTTTTCCTAATGAAAACTCGATTATCAATAGTAAATTTCCTCCCTTTGACATACTGCTGAACTTTAATTTCCGCGAAACTTGAAATATTGTATATCTTGGTTTCCTCAACCAGTATTAAATGAGCATGAAGGCTTTCTGAGTTGAATTAGAAGGTCTGCAGTCTCAATCATTGAAGTGGAGCAGCTTGCTTTTTCGCCTGCCGCAGTAACAAGATCTGCTGGAGGACGCGTATCCACCTGTAGGTTGTGCTGACTGAGCATGCTCCAGGGTTGTGGCAACAGTACATTAGAGATTATCACACTTAGTCCGAGTGGACCCCTGCATTTAGCAGAAGGATGACCTCACAGGGACAGCATCAGTGTATTTTCTAGGAGTCTGTGAGGTGTGATGCTGCATGGCAGTTGGTGGCAGGCCAGGGACAAGAGCAAGGGCCAGCAGGGCAGGGGGGAGGAGAGGCATGTGTTTTTGCAGCTGACCAGACCTCCCATTTCCACATGAAAGGCCCGTTGGGAACACAGTGCATTCAAGAGTCTTAAAAGAGTATCAACAACAATTGCCTTCTATTCTTAGACTGGCAAGCTTGCTCAATCAGCCCCCTTATCACAGGCTAAAAATGCGCCTCTCTTTACATAAACAACACATCCTTCTCATTTCCTCCTCGTTGAATGCACCTGACTTTAACCACAGCGACTCAAGCTCTGCAGTCAATTATTTAGTCCATTATCGGTTCATTATAGGTGTAACTTCATCAATGACCTGTTTGCCCTTTCGGCTCTTGCTGTGGTGAGATGAGATGGTGAGTGAGATGGTCTCTGGAACACATTCCAACATGCCAAATGTCGATTTGTTACCTATTTGAAACCAAACACTTTTGGTAAAAGACATTTATTTTAAACAGAAATGTATCCAGTGTAGACGAGGAGGTTGAGGTGGTTGGTTTAAGAATACTGTCTCTGGGGCCCAACTAGTGAACTGAAGTTTTGGGTTGATTTGTAATGATTATTTAACACTAATAAAGCAAGGGCCTGATGAAACTGAAAAATACAACTTTTTTCATCCTTGTAAATGCAAATGTAGAGGGTTTAAAAGCTGACAGGAGGCAGATAGGAGGAGGTGAAAGAGAGTTAAGGGAGGAAGGTTTCGAGGCCAGCTCTTTGACTAAAGTCCTGAGAGAGAACAGTGTGTCCAGTGAAGGGTGAAAAACAACTTCTGACACCACATACCAAATCACCCAGAGGACAAGGATAAATCTTCAGCAAATAACTTCAATTCAATTTCAAACAAATCCACTACAAAGCATCACAATATGTTAAGTGGTCTTAGGGGAATATCATTCAGAATTTATTGTCTTGGTTTTGTGAGGCAACGCGGAGAGGCAAATTAACTTAATCTGTGGTGAGAAATAAAACTGGGCAACATCCTAGTGGAATCTCAGCTATGAAAATAACATCATATTTAAACCATTGGATCAGTGGACCCACCACAACTTTCTCAGACTTGTTAATCAAAATGTAAAAATCAAAATTTCTCACAATGCACAATGATTTACATCTGATTTAGAAAACATTCAACTATGATGAACTAATACAAAATGAATATCATTGTATAATATACTGTATGTTTCATGTACATATGTCAGTCTACAAAAGAAGTACGGATGCCCCATAGCTTGAAAGACTGCCGCCACAACAAATGGATATCAGTTGCCATCATTTAATATTTTAACAGACATTTCTCCGAGGCTTGTCCCATTAACATCTCTGGACTGTCCAATTATCATAGTATATGAACCTCCCTCTTTAGTCACGCTAAAAACTTCAGCAGCCCTTAATTACTTGCCTACTAAGTGGACTACAACAAACAGGTATTTATTACATGAAGTAGTTAACTGCATATACTCGTCTAAAGAGATATTAAATTAAATGAAACTTATGGGAATCTTGTGTTTTTGGGATGGAAGGACTCAGTTAAGTAAAACTTTTAGATAGAGCAACATGCTCTTACCTGAGAATGCTTGAAAAACGCAGAGATGCGAGTGATGTGCAGGCTGAGACATCTTGAGGCGCATCTTGCTCGATAAATGCTGCCAGTAAAGAAGGAGTCATCGTGCTTCTTCGCGGACACATTTCCCTGGGTAGACAACACTATAATCCATAGACAGAGAGTAGCGCCCACATGTAGGCTCCTGGGAAACATGGTCCTCAGCTTCTGCTTTTTTATCCCTCCACAGATCGGACTACACTGCGCGTATACTCCGTTGGAGAAACTAAAGAAACTTCAATTATACACAGGGGAGGAGTCAGACGCTCATGTGCTCTGCTATTGGAGGACTGCGCGGTGATTGGCGAATACAGCGAATGTATAGAAGCAGGTACAGTGTGTGGAAGGTCATAGATGTTGAAGCTGTAATCGTGACCGATCGTCACGATTCAATTATCATCACAATGATTGAAAACGCATTTCATTTTGCAATACTCTTGTGTCCTGCAATGAGCATACTAGGCCTACATTTACACCGTTATTGCCTGAAATCTTATGTAGAGACTTAGTTTCAAATTAAGATTAATCAGTACAAATAATGCACATTTATTATATTTAATCTCAAAGTCTAAGATAATAAATAAATATATTCAGCCAAAAACATTGAGTAGCTACTTGATGTACCCTAAACTGTATAACAGGCATGGATCTGACCAAAACATGTACTTTATTTTGTACAGCAGATAAACCTACATATATCTACTGATGACGCAACAAATACAAACATGCAAAATTCAGTGTACACAGATTGTCTAAACCAAGCCCCCACATATGGCACAGGCACAGCCTGCTAGCATCCCAGGGAACCCCTTTGCTCCAGCCTGGCCTCACCGTTTAACAGTAGCTTGGAAAAACAATTCTACCTGGAAAACAATTACAACCATCCTTAAACACATTCCTCAACATGGACTCCCAGCATTTGGCATTGTTTCATAGCCCTAGGAATGGAGAAAATATGACATGTAGGAAAAGGCTGAAATCGCAGGCATTTATTGTAGAGAGAAAAAAAAGAAAAAAAAGAGTCTGTATTTAATAAGAAAGTTCCCTAGAGGGTTTACAAGACACTCTCGCTTTGCTTTTCTTAGCTTACTCACTGCTTGCCTGTATACCATTACAGCACCAATGTAATGAGCTTTTATGTGTTGATCCTAAACTGTGCAGAATTAGACAGAAACTGAGACTTACTCCTTCATTACATTCATCTAAGGTATGCCCACTTGCCTTCAACCAGTACTGCTCTGAGCCAATTCTTCTGCCTTTCCCTTTGTAATAAAAGAAATCCTTAAAGATGCCCAAACAAGTATATCCTGGAAAGCATAAGCTGCCAGTACCAAAGGTGGGGATCGCCCTCTAAAAACGTCATTAATTAACTGATGTGATGAGGTGTTTACATTCCCATACTACTATGGTTCCCATATTTCCTGTACTGTTTTATGAAATATTGAGCTTTTGATTGTTGTTATCAGTGAACCACAGTGACAGACCATCAAGTCTTTAAAACCAATGTGTTTTGTGTAGACCCACTCCTGGAGGTATGATACTGCTCTCTGACTCTGAATGGGTGTTCAGATCCCTGGTGGTCTCAGACACAATGCAACTCCTGGTGAGATATCCCTTGCTACTCTTAAAATATTTAAACGCGGATGTCTGTGTACCTTAAAAACTGTGTAATGGCTTAATTTGTTGGCTTATTACAGCCATGTGTGGCAAGGGGGTTTATGGTGTGTGGTGGAGGAAACACGAAGCCTGTGTGCGGTCCTAATGTCTCATACAGCCTGGGAGACACGCATCTCTTCCACTCCACTGTTTCATTGACTGGGAAAAGCCTCTGCCAATAGTGAACTCAGGCCATAAAGCAGATGCAGTTTTGGAGGTGTTTGTCTGGGCAGAGGTGGGACTTGATTTTCAACGAACCACGTCACTCCCTTAATTCGGACCATTAATTACTGGGGGTCTCCATGGTAACTTCTGTTTCCATGTGTAAATAGAAGTGCATCCAAACTAATTGAGTATAGATTTTGTGTATACCAAAAGCATACATTACCTAAGTGTGAAGACAACTTTATAGTTGTTTGCTCAAGAGTGATTTGAATGTGTGCCCCGTGGACTATCAAAGCATGGTTATTGTGTTGATTTACATCCTTTTACTGCATTTTACTACCATCCTCATCCCACCTCTGGGCCACATTTTAATAATGAGAAATGCATAGAGAAAGTCATTCTTTTGAAAGTAACATAAACCCAAACCAAACTCATTAGCCCAAAACTTCCTTTTCAGATCCCTTAATCCCTCAACCACCTTTGAATGGTCTAACCCCACCACCTCAACCCTTGATGTGATCCTCTGACCTCGCTCTGACCCCATCCTAAGCCATACACTGTCCCTCTACACAAATAACATATCGGTTTTAACCCAAGCATGTAAGATTGATCTGAATTTTTTCTAGGTTGTGGGTTTCCTTTCCCAGCATGTAGAATTTTGCAGCTGCTACATTTAGGAGAAGCCAAATCACTGTTTCCACACTACACAATTTCAATGAAATTCTTCTGGACGTATACTGAAGACAGTTATGGTTCCCTGGTTATATCTAGGTGGACCTTTCGGTTACATGATACTGCATGTTACTGTCATAAGTGTTTCAACACACCAGCTGAACACACTGCCAACACACCAGATACATTTACGTCATTTATTTACACTGAAGAAGAAACAGGTACATAGAGCTCTACTGCTTGGTGATCTTTGATCCCGGGGCTGCAGGTGTGTTCTTTGTCATAAACCCACACCTGCGTAAAGGGGCCACTCAGATGAGAGACAGCAATCAGCTAAGTTCTGGATATGTCGAGACAAAGTACATAAAGAAGTCTCTGCCAATTGTATTGAGGCATGACCACTTGAACATTTACTGCTTCTGTGTCCACAGCCTGGCAGTTGCCTATTTCCCCTTGAAAACCAAGAAACCAAGAAGAAATTGGTTCACACTTTGGCTGGTCACTAGAACAGTGGAATTTTACCGATGCATATCTCTGGCCCTTCTGTCACAACCATCGAGGAAAACAACGCATAGAAAGTGTGGAATGTTTATCTGTTAATCTTTAATAAATCCATCACTTCCTTTGTGTTTGTGTGTGTGTGTGTGTGTGTGTCTATTTATCAAAAGAACATGAACAAACAAGCCCTGTACTTCAGGATAGAAGACCCTTTCTTTGTTTGAATACATCCTGATAGCACATTGATGAAGTATCTTGGATGATTTTCAGATACTCTTCACATTTTCTGTAAAGTCAAGCGTGGCAACAAATATTACACAACCCTGGGATGACATCATAACAACAGATATCCATCTAATTAGGCAAGCACGACTGAACCATCAAAAACACTGGCTCTGAATTACAATGTATATTGCATTTAAGAGCCTTACCTCAATAGGTTTTCTGAATTTAATAATAAAAAGATTTACTCATTTACTCACTTCTCAAAGCATGAAGGTCCTGGGCTATCTTCCGGACCTTTCTGTGTTGAGTTTGTGTGGTCTTCCCTGTTCACACAAGGGTCTCCGCAAGTAACCTCAATGCGTACGTGTGTGTGTGTGTGTGTGTGTGTGTGTGTATGTGTGTGTGTGTGTGTGTGCGTGCGTGCGTGTGTGTGTTAGTGTCGCCTCTCCCTGCATTAATGTCACATAAAAAAACGATAGCCTGGCAGTTCCAATGTCTGCCACCAGGTGGAATCATTTGCCTGGATAAAATTATGCAATAAACGTAATGTTTTATTTTAAATTAAAAACGATTATTTTTATGTTGTGCCAACGGTAACTTATATCCCTATATATTGTTGTTATTTTATCATAATTTACCATGGATCTTTGCTAAATTAATAATCAACACTTAATCATGTATGTTTTGGTGTTGCAAAATAAGGGGTTTTTTTCTCTTCTTGCGAAAGTGCCTAACAACCCTAACAACCCTTACCTGTTCTAAAATCAGCGCAAACCACGGCCTCTTGGGGCTTATTGCTTAAATCTAAGTATTAAAAAGTTAGGGTTATGGTTAATGTTAGGTTTAGGGTGAGTGTGTATGTCACATTTTCAGTTATGTTAATTTCCCATGATACAGGCCCATTCCTAATCTGTTCTTTGTGTTATCCTTACTCAGTCATAGCATATAAGGCATTTCCCTCAACTTGAGCAGTAGACTTTCTGTATTCATGATGTGTCAAGAAAACGATGTTATATATACATGTTATAAATATTTAAATATTGATCCTGTATATGCTACAGATTAGTGTAGAGGAGTTCTATACATAGATGCCCTAGAAATCCTTGATCGAAGTTGACCGGGATACAGTGATGTCTGTTGAGCTCTATAATGACCACTAGATGGCAATGTGGCCACACACAACTTCAAGATCAGTTCCTGTCGAGGTTCGTTTTTTTCCCCCTTTTGATTTTTGGACATACTTATTTCCATAAGATGTTCCAGACTCATTAACCCAACAATAGAAAATTCAAAAGTTTTTTTTTTTGTTAAATCAAACTCCAAGCAATATTATAATGAAGTATATGATGGAAAATGAAGCAGATTTTGGTCTTAATGTTTTCTCTCATACCCCCTCCCTCCCAGCTTGTTCTCCACCCTTTCAAAAACTGATTTTCATGACCTAGTTTACTAATCAGGTGATAAAATGGACATTATGTATTCCTGTCATAGTCATCTCATCCATTTAAAAAAGATCACCATCTTAATTTGATGACTATAATCCCAACGTGATAAACACAGTTAGTTTTCTTTTGCCTAAGATAACCTCTCTCTCATTTGGTCACATGCAAATCCTTTGCGTGTGCCTGTAGGTAGACAAACCAGTTCTAAATAACCCCATGAGTTTGCAGAGTGATTGTGTATGGGTGACAGATCAGTGTGTCCACATGGGTTGGCTGGAGGGCCCCATTACACAGCAATATGCTGATATGACAAAGCAGCAGCCGGCTGAATCCACCGATCCTCTTCACAGCAATAACTAAGGCAGCCCTGCCCCTCCCAGGTCCTTCTGGTTAACAATATACTGTCTGTGTCAGCCCACATTCTCGGGGGTGTTTCTCTCTATGAAATAAAAACAAATTTTCCTAATGATTCAATGTTGTTGGTGAAAAAAACTACTTTTGACTCAACGCCACTCAAAACGACGCAGAATAAATGCAACCATGTGACACAATAATTCAATGTTAATACTGCTGACGGTAAAAGGTTACTGCCTTGCAATTTTATGGTAATTACACAAGTTATACAGTCACAGCGTTTAGCAATATTTCTCAATACAGTTTCCTATATGAGAGAGACAGAGGCTGAACTGTAAATTATCATTTCAGTTTAGCAGCCAAGTGTGAAGGATGTTCATAACACGCCCCCGTCCAGGGCTGCTAGGATCTCCATGGAAACCTAATTGCTGACATTTCAACCAGCAGAACTGTTAAAGTCATCTGCATTGTACATGGTGGTGCACACTTCAAGGTGCCAAAGCCTGTGACGCTTTGTTCTGACTATGCAGTGACTGTTATGGTTCAAAAGTTATGTAAAAAAAGACAAGAAGGTTTGCTGTAATCAGGGGCAAAATGTAAACCTGTGTTTTAACGGTAATCAATGAACAATCTCATGATAAAATGATTCAGTTGGGTTGTGTGCTTTTACACACTTGCAACAAGTGTAGGACTTGGGTTTCTTCAGACTATAATAAGATGATGACACCAACAAATTGACTGAGAGCACACAACAGTGTCACCAAAGACTCAAGGGGAACGAAAACAAGCTTTGATTTCAGAGCATATTGAAGCCAGACTCCAAACAAGAATGTATTATTTTACTGTACTGAACTGTCATGACAATCAAAGGCACTTTACTGCCAGTGCAGGAGTGGAAAGGAGGTGGGCAGAAGAGGAGGAGCTGGAGGATCCACAGGTCATCAACCCTTGACCCTTCACCTCAGCCCGATTCTCTGACATCTGTCTACTTTTCCCGCCTTTCCTAATCTCCCCTCCTCCGCTGCCTCCCTTTCCCACTACAGATCATTAGGTAAAGAATTTACTGGATAAAAATAAAAAAACGCTTATGCATGTGAAGTGTCAAATGTGAAACGGAAATGTTTATGTGATTTAGTAGAAGTATATTTTTACATAGTGCGTACATACTACATACGTATAAATATACCTGTGTAAACTACCATAGGTTATGTAGCTGCCATTGGTTTGCTTTTGTTGTATCTGCCGTTGCTTGGTCTGGAAAATGGGTCTGAATGACATAACAGCACCACAGAAACCCTCCTGCCTATGCTGTTAGGTTGCAGTGGGGGAGGGGAGGAGGAGAGTGGGGGAGGGGAAGTACAGTGTTACAAAGTACACAAAGCTCTCTCTCTTTCTCTCGCTTTTTTCACACACACACACACACACACACACACACACACACACACACACACACACACACACACACACACCAAAAATGAACAAGCACATACCCACACACAGGTACAACAGCATACAACAGCAACACCTTCCCTTCCCCTCCCCACCTCTCTCTCACACACGCAAAGCCTGTGTATCTGTGTTTGCCCTGCCACACTGACTCACACACCCCGTGCTCATATTCTCTTTGTGGTATAAATAAAACTGGAGGGGCTCAGGAAGCTAAATCCAAAATGTCGATGGGCACTGCAGCATAGTGACGCACACACACACACACACACACAGCTGGATATTCCCCTGCTACAGGCTGAGCTTTCCCCGCGCTTCCCAGGCCTCTACAGCCCAACGAGAGTCGTGTGACTGGCGGCACCCTTCCCCCACAGCTACATATTACCATCCGCGCTCTGTGCTGTCTAGAAAGGTCATGTGACCCTCATCAGTCTCCCCGGTTGGGGGAGGGGAAGCAGATTGAACCTGTTCTTTGTTAGGAGGTCAGCCCCAGCTCCATGGCAGGAAGAGTGCCTCCCATACATACCCTAATAGCAGGGCATCCAAAATGTGGCATGTTGCTTGCTTCGTACTGTAACAAACCCTTTTCTCTTCTGTCGAATGTGGACAAAATGTGCAATTGTGGACAAAATGTATTTGTCGCCTGGTTTTTGTCCGTCATGCGACTGGATGACCGTGTTGTGACACTGGAATGGCTGATCCTTCTTATAACTCATGTGCATACATCCTTACTAAAAATATACAGTATATGAGATCAAATGTATCTGAGAAAGGGCATATTGACTTGTCACTAGTAAAAAGCAGGATCTTTCTTTATTTTAGTGTTCTTCATGTGTGGGCTTTCATGTGATACAAACCTGTGTTTTTGAAAACTAAATTGCATTTATTTATTTTCAGCTGCATAGTAGCCTAAATAAATTGCATAATTCGGAGCCCTCTACTTTTAGGGGCGTCAAAGTTTCATTTTTTACGGTAACCAAAGGAATGTGTCACACCAATGTAGAGCCGTAATGATGTCAACTTGTTATTTACTTTCCAAATCTGAATGACTGAGCAAGGCGAAAAGAGAATTAATCAACCACTCTGTGACCGGGCAGGCAAAAAATACGGAACCGTGGGGGAGGGGGAACCGGCTCAGAGGCCAAATACATGGTACAGTTTCCTCATATGAAGAATTCCACTACTAGGCTAGGCTGTAGCCCTTTCTTGCAGTAGATTCAGTTCAGTATTTCGGTTCGGTTCACGATGTAACGTCAAACATGTAGCCTATATTTTTGGTATATAGCGTAGGGGAAATTGAGTTTGGACATGGCATATGCAAAAAAATGCAAATAAGAAGCCGTATGGCTTGATCCAGCTGACCTTTATCTTTATAAGTGATACACATCTCAAATCAAAAACACACCCTTTCATCACTGATAATTTAAATGCAAATTAAATGTAGAATTCGGTCGTCAAAATATAGGACTACCGTTTTAATAAATAACCCCTATGTTGTAAATAGGAATGATAACGAATTAAAATGCTATCCCTGATTTTAAGTGGAATCCATTGAAAAAAAGTATGATTCTAATAATGCTTGACTTTTTCCTAAAACATGGACAGTGATAGTGTACCGTTTTTTTTTCTCCCCTTCTGGGTTTCTCTATCTTTCTCTTCCACCCCCCTCACCCCACCCCACCTCTCCCTCTGCCGATGAGTGCCTGCTGCTGCTGTCTCTTGCGTTCCATTCTCAGAAACGCTGAAAAGTGTTCCGAAGCCAACCTCTTCGGCTTCACAGCTGTGAATGTAAACATACCTAAATATCACATAATTTATTGTCGAGGTGAAATAGACTAGTTACGCACTGAACGTAATTGGAGACCATCGTTAAATCAGAACTCGAATTATGATAAGCAAAATGGGAGGAAAGTCGCCGCTCGCTCACTGAAGTTGGAGGTTCTCCTTGTGGAAGAGGAATAGGTGGCGCGGCAATACCACAAGCACTCTCTCTAAGAGAAAGGTAAGTTGGAACTCTCGCTCAAGTGTCATGAATAACCTTGTAGCTGCACAGTGTATTACAGGGAGTCTTTGCACCCATTTGTGGGATAATATTGTGGGTATTGTAATGCACCGGCTCACATTGTCACTTAAACACGTGTGTTGAAATGCCTCTCACTGGATCAATTATTTTGATGTATTCTAACAGTTCACTTATTATGTCACAGTAATGATTATACATTACATTTCTGGACATATTTCAAAGCGAACACCCATCACAGTTAAAAATACAGTAACTTTTGTTAGCACGTTGTCGCTCTTTTGTGATCATCAAGTACCTTAAACTCGCTTCATAAGCTTCTGTTTAAAGCAATAAAAGCTTATTTTTTTACGCACCATTAATCAATTGACATTAACTCGTACTTTCAATAAATATGCAACAATTTAAGGTCGTTTCCCGTACAGATAGTTTGGAAGCTTATGAGTGGGGGAGGGGAGGGTCACTCAACTGCACCACTTGCTTTCACCGGGTAAGGAAGGGACAGTCTTGTTACAGTATCAGTCAATATATTCATTTCATTATAGGCCTGTTTATCAAGTGCTATTGTCATTCTAACGTGTGATATAAAGGTCAAATTCAACCTAATTCATTTTTTACCTGTTTGAAGTGCGTTTGAATTGAAAGTTGAGTGGGCAATAAAGTTACTTCGAATTGTGTACGCAAAACATGGACGGCAGATTTTTCAGGAATGGATGGGTTCTTAAGGCCTCTTAGGTCATAGGCCCGTGACACCCTATGCGTTACCTGTTGATGAGGTTGTTCAGGATGGCTTATGCTGCACTTCCTTGAAGTATGTAGTAATTGTGTTGTAATATTTATTCTAGTTAAGCAAGTAGAGTTTCCAAACATGCTTTTCATAAAGGCATTTTATATGTTGCCATGCTTAACATCAGCTTCTTCTCCCAAACACCAATTACATTAGGGAGGGACTCAGTGTTCCGATGCGTACAAGCATGGTTGTGGTGTTTCTTCCGACATTTGCCACCTCAAACAATGTGAACCTATCGGATTGCCAAAAAATATATGGAGAAAAAAAACTCTTACTTATGTCTTGCCTGTTTGGGTGATTGTGAAACCCAATTACAGTCATAAGGAAAAACTGTTTTCTGCCCTTTATTAAGAACAATGAGGTTTTATTACAGCCTAATTGCTTTTCTTGACTCAGCTCTTTTCCATTTGAGGAATTGTGAAAGCTATTAGTGTTGTAATGTTCCCACCCATTAGTATGTTTTAAAATAGGAGCCTGGTAAGATGGCCCAGTGCCTCTGCAGCAAGAGATAACTCTGTACATTGACTGGAACAGCAAAGACTGAATTGGTTTAAACCTCAGGGAACATTCTGTTCTGAGAGATTATATTATTGTTTTGTTTTCAGTAGGATGTTTCTAAAGAGGAAGATGGTTTAGTCTTGGCTTGCTTTGCTCCCTAAGGGCATACATGGATAACAAGAGTTGGGCCATGGGGTTCAAAATGTCTTCCCACAGCTTTCGTGATCTTCTTTCTGAGGAGACCTCTTTGTCTTTGACTTTGCTGGTGACAGTGCGTCACTAGGTGAGCGGTTAGCTGCAGGGCACCGCATGTGAGACATGGTTGCCAGCTTCCCTTTGGTGGCCCTAAATACATCATGATGCAATTGATTGAGAAGATCAACATTGGAGGATATCTTATTATGTACGTTGTGCTGAACAATCCCCATGCGTTCAAGGCAGAGATTCCCATCTTCACCAGCAGCCAGTGAGGGGTGAGCCCCTGTTAAATCCATGCAACAACTGCTCTGCAAGTCTGTATCTGACTGTCCAAATATTTCCACAGCAATATTTATTTATGATAGAACATGGGAAGAGGATCTTTTTTTTCTTTTTCAAGAATGGCAAAAGAGGCTTGCTGTTCACGTGGGCTACTAGCCAACTTACTGCATCAATTTCTTTTCTTGGACCTAAACTGCAAGAATTGTGGGTGCCCTTGTTAGAAGACAGTTTGTAGAAGACCCACTGTTCCTCCCACCCTGAAGAAGATCAAAAGCCACCCAGGCATATCTAATCAGTTGCTCTGTGAATTGTGTAACTCAGAAGATTGCAGAGCAATAGACATGCCAAGTACGATATAAAATTAATCTAGTGTAAAGGGAATACAGTTTCATGGTAAGTACAGAGGTAGTTAACTGTTGTTAAATGCATCCATTAGTTCCTTGTCTAGTTGATGGAGAGGATGTTCATGTGGTGATATAGGCAGCCTCCTGCTTTAGGGATTGGCACAGTGATTTCCAGCGCTATCAATCTTTAGTTAACTATGAATCACCGCTTATTCATCTGCTTAAACCTGTTCCTTTACTAGAAAGACGTAATGCGTCAATACCATTCAATGAATGTTGTATTTTATGGTAAGTAAATATTTCTTCTGCTGTCCGTTTGCTTATGTAGGTCATCTGTCTGCAACCTTGGCCATGGCCAGCCCTGGTTGAGGTTATCTTATTTTGAGGAAAACCCTGAACAGTGGCTCAGGGAACACTGCTCCGGGTACCATGCAACTGTCTATTGGATGCCAGTGAAAGTTTCATTTCTGCTTTGGTTAGCCATCCTCTATCTCTGTCATATCCTGCTGTGTGTAGTCTGATACACTCTCAGCACGCTACCCGCAGTACATTCACTTAAATTCTCTGACTAAATGTTAAGGGACTTGAGATTCTCTCGCTCATTCTACATGTATGTCACAGGACAAAATATGCCAATATGGCATGCCTATCTGATAAAACATTTGTTTAAAGAAAGCCTTTTGTTTTATTTTGTCATTGCATGACTCCAGACAACTGCAGCTGTGAAGCCACAACCCTGACTCCAATAGTTCCTCGACCGAGACGGTTCACAATGTCCAAACCATGTACTGTCAATGGAACACTGTATAAATAGTTCCAGAATGCATAGATAGTTGTAAATCATCACAGGAAGAGTAGGTTAATGATTAAGCAAGACAAAGGGAACAGAATAGTAGGCACATTCAGGTATATCTATCCAAAGTCCTTGTTGTTTTTCTGCCACTAATCCTATTTGTGATGACTGCATGCCAAGTGAATTCTACGAAAGCTTTCGTGTGAAAGGGTAAGTGCCCTTTGTAATGAAGAACTCGCACTTTATACTGTGAATGCACATAGCAGATGTACATTAGTCTAGTAGCTGTCAAGGTCCTGGTAACTGGTTTGCTTCAGTGGACATTTGCAGGATAGGGCTCTCACAGTTGATACTTTTGGTGAAACATAGTAGGGCAGATCTATCCACCACACAAATCCGAGAGATAATCTCATCCTTTTTAGAGGTGCTTTAGTAGAAATAGTGTGTCTCTCTCTCTCTCTACTAATGTGACTGTGTCCAACTATGAGTCAGGGCATGTCTTTGAATGAAGATTAGTGTTTCAATAGATACGGCCTCCCTGCTTGCTTGACCCTGGTGTCAGAGAGAAGGAAGGCTGAAGGAGAAAGGAGGGGGGCGGAGAAGGTGGGGGGGGGGGTGGAGAAGCACTTTGGGATGGCATGAGCAGCTGTTGACAGAGAATCAGGATCTTTTAGTCGCCATAGAAACACTTTTATTGCTCACAATGGTGTATCACCGTGTTTACAGCTTAGTATGAAATGGCCAGTGAGCCTATGAGTGAAAAGGCCTTATGGTCACGGTGAGACAGATAAAGTCACAGGGACAGTATGCTGCCTGCTGCTACAAGGTCTGTGCCCAGTGGAAAATGATTGAAATGTTTAGAGTCTAATGAGTAATATTTGAAGAAAAAAACAACATCCGCACATATGTACATCTGATACTTACTGAAGGATATCGGCTCCATTCAGTCTTGAAATTTTTACCATTGTCTGAAGAGAATGCCGCATAATTTCAGTGATGCGCAGGCAAGGAGACCTTTGCTTGTTTTGTGTCTGACAGCTGCATCTCCTGCTTTATTGAATTTGCTGCTTATCTCACCGCTAAGTCAACAGCTAATCTAGGCAGGAGTTGTAGTCAGGAATTCTAAGTCTGTTATCAAATTATGCAACACAGTGACACATAATGTTGCAAACCTGTGGTGTTGGCTGTTTGTGTCATGATTGCTCTTGATGTAAGGCCCGGGTGTTGAATAATGTTTAAAAAAAACTCTGCTCGGGTTGTACAAACCATCTCGAGTTGGAGCTGTTAATAACTGCAGTTCATTCCTACATTGGCTTTGGCAAGAAACTAAGGTGCGGTCCAAAGTGAAATAAAAACCTTCACCCGGCTCACCCGGAAAGGACTTTCATGACAAGGACACCAACACAGTTTTTCCATAAACCTACACCTATATCATATTTACATATCATGAATTAGTAAATGGCAGAGCACAACTGTCTAAACTACACAACCATTGTTACTCAGTGCCTATACAGTGTTAAGGATGACTTGGACCAGACATGGGAGGCCAGTTGTGCTGCAATGAGAATGACTGTTCTCAGACAGAGAAATAAGGCCCTCTGTATTCTCCCCCGCCATACTGCTTCCGCGGTAGAGACCTGGTATTTAGACATGGACTACCTCTCAGGGGAATGATGGATTAATTTTACAAGGCTGATTCCAGTAGTAATTACCCCGTTGGTGCTCTTGCCAGGACTAAAGAGCCTTCAGTCTTCCGTCTCCCACGGCTGTTGAACGCACAACGATTAGAAAGGCAGTTGCCGTCTCTGCGGGATGTGTCGTTTTTGTAAGAGGCAAATCTGCGAATGCAGAGGGCGGCGGGTGTAAGTTCCTGCCCATAATGATCATGTCATGATGAACGCGCTCTGTTAGCCAGTGTATCTGTGGCTGTCCTCACATGTTCCTTTGGGAACAGGAGAGCACAGGCCAGAGGCAGGCGTCTAATCAGGCAGTAAATGTGTCTACTACCCTGGTCTGTTTCTTTGTGAAGAATGTGGATTATAAAAGCTGTGGTAAGCAGGCTCTTTCGTTATTTGGGGATTTCTTTGTAGCAGTGGAGTGGAACTGTGTGTAGAGTGTCGAGGGTGTGCATCCATACTGTATCAAGTTTAGATGTAGTTTCTTATCGAAGACTAGGTCACAGATATCTGAGACAAAGTTGATCACTGTGTTCGTGCTAGAAAAGTTCCCAGCTGCTATGTTGTGTCTGTATTCTCTTAGTCATTGCAATGCTGCCGATTTTGGGGGGGGGGGGGGAGCATGCAATTTGTGACCCTTAACCCTTCCAGCAATGTAACTCCTAACTCATGCCACCTCTAGACAGGCGTGGGAGTGGAGGATCCCTGAGAGAGTAGACTAGCCTACCAACCCCCACTGGTTCTCCAACCTACATCCGCCGTCACTGAGTGACTCATTGAGAAGGCAAGGAATAATGCGTATAGTTGTTGTGACTACCTGTTTGTTGGGTCTTTATTTATCACCCCCTGTCAGACACCAACCAGCTCCACCCCATCTCCCTTCCCATCCCCCATGACTGCAGCCCAAAGCTTCAAAGGCGGGTTTAACCCAGCATGGCAGTTCAAGAGAAAATGGCTGCTGTTTCCAGGTCTTGTTTGCACATCTGTCAGGAGGTGACTGTTCAAGAGAAAATGGGGTCCTTGGCATGTGTAGTGTAGAATATGCCTCTACCTTCCTCTTTTTTTTTTTTGTGGTGTCCTGTTTTTCTACATCAGTCACTTTTTAAACCAACTGTTTTTCTCTGCTCAGTCTGATTTGGTTGATTCCTTAGAGGTGATTTCCAACTTTATGATCAGAATTCACTTTTTTATTTTGGACTGATTTGTATGAAACATATGAGTTGTTTAATTGTATAGTATATCATGAGACATGAAGCAGTCTGAACAAGATCAGGGCCAAATATAATGATGATTGTATTCCCAAGAGACATAATTTTAAAAGTAATCTGACTTGAGTCGTGTGTTTCTCCTTCTAGGTATCAAAATGCTCCTCCTGTCTGTTGCGGTTTTCCAAAGAGTGAATTCTAATGGAATGTTCTCATCTGCGACAGAAATTCTCTGTCCCTGAGTTCTACACCACGAAACATCCAGAATTGATATCTATTTTTAGAGGAGATTAGCCAGAGAAAATGTGCCTTTGCAGTTTTCCAATGCTGCTCTGTTGATATCCTATTCTGCTCTGTAGGTCTTCATATCTGTACCAAGGTTCCAATTTAGGACTCTTTACACTAGAGTAGATGAACCGATCAACAACATAATTTCAATCCAGTGTATTTTATTTATTTATTGGTTGTGCTTGGTCACAAAGCAGTCATGCGTTGGCTATGGTCTGTTCCTTGCTATTGTCCTCACTTCCTATCCTCAGGCTTTGAAATCAGCTGTGACCTGTAAGGTTGTGTCAAGGGCTGGTTGGTTAAAGTGGTATGACGTCGTAAAGTAATAACTGTTACTCTGGAGTAATGATGACCCTAATGAGCCAGAGGACCACCACAGGGAAGCTCATCATTACCCAGTGGGATATCCATTTGTTAGTTCAATAGAATGCGGATCCTAATTCACTGTGTAGGGTAGGGTATGATGTGGCACTGCTTGCAATGAATGTACATTTACATTTCTGTCATTTAGCAGACGCTCTTATCCAGAGCGACTTACGCTTAAGTACAGGGCCATTCCCCTGAGGCAAGGCCCAACATTATTTGACTCGGCCGGTAATCGAACTGGCAAACCTTCAGATTACTAGCCCGATTCCCTCATTGTTCAGCCACCTGACTACCTTAATGTTAATAGTGGAAACGCACCAGAGGCAGAACAAACCACCTGATGCTGTTGATCAGTGTACAGGTTTTGTATGGATTTGTTAAGTTTACATCCTTATTAATTGAGTCTTGCTGTCCAAATCTTTTTTTTCTTCTCCTAATGCTGGCTTTAAACAGTTGGAGTGGAGTGAGTCATCGCATGAAGGAGAAAACACTTGTAACTTCATTGCCAATATCTTCCTTCTAAGGAGCCAAATTTCAATGACCTGGTCAGGATGACAAACACAAGGTCTTGTATTACAATGGAATATAAAAGAATGTGATGGGTTGTGCAAACAGATTAGCGAATGAATGCAAAACGATTTTCATTCCTGATATCCACTTGGGGTGAGATGACACTGCGCATTTTTACTGTACTGTGGTATCAGAAGTCCCAGCCTGTGTCTTCACTGGTGCTGTCTGTCACTGTCTCTGCCGTATTCCTTTCACTTGAAACGGATCATGACTTCCTCGTGGGACTACCCTTACCTTACCAGCGAGTGGATATGCCCGCCACAGCACAAAGCTAGTGCCTAGGTAAGCGTTTCTGTCAGCATCCCTGGAAGAGGCCGTGTTTTTTTATCAAGGGACAGCCTGGATGCCAAGGGAGCGTTGTAATGGATGGTGGCGTCATGCGCCCAATCTGATACACGGATTAGTGCTGCTGCCGACTCCCCTGGCAGACACTCATGCCCCTCCAGGCTCCTCACTAATTATGGTTCCAGTTGTTTGTTGTGGAGTGGCAGCAGGCATGGGAGCACTGGCTCACAGCTTTGATACAGAAAAGCTTCCAGGCCCCTCCTGGTATCAAATGGGCTGAACGAGTGTGGCTCTGTGCTCCTGTCTAGCCATGGTTGTGGGGCTGCACTAACTGAAACTGCGGGGTTTTGTGTCTGTTGAGAGGTTTTTGGTGGGTAGCCATCTGTAGGACTAGGACATGCCTTTTTCTCTTTCGACCACAATGTTCATGTACCCAGCTGTCTGGAACGAGGGATTTCGTGTTAAAAGTGTTCCTTTTGGGGATTTGAAATGCATTCCAGCCACTGTGATTCCAGAGGAGGGAATGTCCCAGTGTGTGAGATTTGATTCTCACTTGCCTTCAAAATTAAAGCAGCCATCTCATCCTGTTTGGAAGAATTTGTGAGGCACGCTCCTGCTTGGCCAATTCCAGGCTTTTTTCATTCATGGCCCGTGTCTGTGGTGGTGCAATAAAAGCTGGAGTCCATCTGAAAGAATATCCCAAGGTGAACGGTGAATTATTCATGTTGAGTAACATGTTCAGCCCTGTTGGCAGTGTGCCCACTGGTAATTGGGACAACACTGTTCTCTGTCTATTTTGTGCTGGTTCCTGCTTGTTGCTATGCTACCAAAGAGAAACATGAGTGAGAGCTGAGGCTGTTTGGTATGGAGGTTTGAGAGACATGCATTCCTACTGCCTGACAGGCTGGGCTGGGCTGGAGAGAGAGAGAGGTCCTCCATTTACTTTCCACAGGTAAGGCTGAAATAAAGCACATACAAACAGTGTTCACAGTCCAGCCTAGAAGCAGGTCTAATAATGGCCTGGTTGAGATTTGCTAGGAGTTTGGCATTGAGCAACTGGAGATTTTAATCCTCCAGACCATTTTAAGCCATCATTAATTCGTTTTATGAATCATGCTCATTTAAAAGTGATATTAGATTCCACCTTTGACTATTCTTATGCACAATCGCCTCTGCCAATTAGCTCATATATTGTTAGAAAATGATGAATCATTTATTTTTGTTAAGTGCTCATTAGCCTGAAGACAAGGTCTTATTAGTGGGAGCAGAATAATTGTTGTTGTCAGTATTAGAAATCCCTTCATTTTAATGATGTTATTGTTCAGCGACTTGATTTTATTCATAAAGTAATTTCAATCCATGTGAATAGAAATAAATAATCAAACATGACAATGGTGAGAATGTCAAGCGTGGATTGTTTTAAAACTGTCTAGAGTAATATATTTGGCTGGTGTCTTTATGTACATATAAACAAGGGGATGTTTTCCATGTAGGTGGATGAATAGTAGCGGCCAGAGTCAGTATGGCGGAGGCGTTTTCTTATTGCCTGTAACCAGTCTGGCATTTCATTTAGCTACTGCAAAACGAAAGGTACTGTGTAATACTGCAGTGTTGGTTTAGCACCAGTCTGAGGGATAAAATAACTCCATGCCCTCCTTTGCCTTTTACTAAATCTCTCCAACCTAACATGTTATGGCCCCCTTTCTTTATCAGATACCCTTCTATCTAGATGACTGGCTAGGTCAGTAAGGGGAGACTCCAACCTCGATCCTCTATTACCCAGATGGATATTGACTCGAACACACTGTTGTCAGGTCAGGGTGAAGAGCTGAGAAATACTTTGGTTCAGCCGTGGAGATTGATTGGCTGGTCAAGTGACCCAGCAGCTGGGTCTGTCAGTGAGGCTTGGACTGTTGTATTGGGCACAGGGAGGGGGGCGGATGGGGGTGCACATGCTAATGGCGACAGGAAGTCAGGAACATCCTGGGTGATTGTGTTGGGGAAGCACTGCACTGCTCACCCTGGGCTCCGAGTTTCAAGGGGCTTCTTTATCTCTTGGCGCTCAAACATGATGGATGTATTGCCATCTGCTTCAGTCCACTTGAGGAGAGGCTTGGTCCAAGTCTTGCAAAATGTAAATAATAATCACCAAATATCTTATCTTATTTTTTTCTCTCTCTTTTTTTATTATATAGAGTGGGCGGAACCTTCCTAAATACCTCATCCATTGAGGTGGGCTAAAATGAGTATAACCAGTGACGAAGTGAACTTCTTGGTCTACAGATATCTCCAAGAATCAGGTATGACTGCCACCCAAACCATGTCTGCTCTCCGCCTAACTGACTCGTCAAAACGAAAAAAAACGAAAGCCGCTCAGTAGACTTGTGAGACAGACGACCACAATCGCTTGACTTAATGTTTGTGGAAAATATAATCCCAGTATGCCCTCCAATATGCTTGTCTGGTGGATCGATTTCCTTCATATGTATAGTTGTCAACATGCCATTCACTCTAACCTATTTCTCAGGCCGTGAATGAATTATTGAGGCCGCAGCTTCTGTATTTCATTACTCCATTGTTGGAAACGCTCTTTCAAGCTAGTCATTCGAGAAAAGCATGCCAACTCTGGCATTTCAACCGGCCCTTATCGCAATTGTTGACAAGTTTGGAAACATTTGTTTTTGTTGATACTGCCGTTCAGAAAACATGTTTTCACACACCGGACAATACTTTTGTCTTTGGTGCTTTCATTAAGGAAGTGTTTTTTGGTTTTGTTTTCATTTCAAGGTTTCTCCCACTCGGCTTTCACCTTTGGCATCGAGAGCCACATCAGCCAGTCCAACATCAATGGAACACTAGTGCCCCCTGCTGCCTTGATCTCCATCCTGCAGAAGGGCCTCCAGTATGTGGAGGCAGAGATCAGCATCAATGAGGTGAGCAAACAGACTGCAGCCTCCTGGCATGGTGGCCTGTGCCCCCTCCCCCCCCCCAAACGCAGCCACTGCCATCTAAACTTTCAGCCCAGCGAACTGTACACCTCTTGCTGCATGGAAATCAATGGTGCTATTTACGCACGGCTGCCCCTACTAATATACTGGCTCTGTTCAACCTTGTGCAGACTCATCCGAATGCAGTGCAGGTTTATTGATTTCTCTAATGACACCACTGGACGTCATTGCACTATAGTGTCTGATAAACAAAGGAAATCAAATCCCATAGTCGGTGATGTCAGTTAACGCTTCTTTGTTTTACTGAACACTGACGGGTCAGTAACCGTGTGTGTGTTTTCTCCTGGCAGGATGGTACGGTGTTTGACGGGCGGCCCATCGAGTCGTTGTCGCTTATCGACGCGGTGATGCCAGACGTAGTGCAGACGCGGCAACAGGCTTTCCGCGACAAACTGGCCCAGCAACAGTCCTGCGGTATGGCCGCCAGCGTCTCGGGTCACCACGGCAACACACCAAAGAACGGAGAGGCTATGCAGAATGGAGACGAGAACGGCACTCACAACATGAGTAAGAGCAGGCCTGACATTCGCGTCAACAACCCCAACTGTGTCTGTGTGCACTTCTATTAAGAGATGTACAACAGCGATGTGATACCCCATAACACTGGGTTTTACATTTTACACTGATTCGAACCAGGCACATTTACCATCTTTTTGTTCCGTTTAGCAAGTTCGAAAGTTCAGTCAGAGAAACTTGAGAGGAGGGGATTGGGTGCCGATCCAGGCCAGGGGAGGCCGGTAGCGGATGTTTGTGTCAGCAGATCCCTCTGGGATAAGGGTTAACAGTTTGGGTGGCTACAAGCAGAATTGTCCTAGTGTAATGACTAAGACATGGAACGCTCTCTAACAATGCAAGCTCAGGTTCAAATACCCAGCTCCTCCCGTTAAACTGTAGCTCCTTCCTTTAGAGGCTGCTTAAAGTGGGTCAAAAAGCTATAATTATGTTGTAATTGCTTAATAGATAACCGGTTTTCCATTTTGAGGCAAATGTTGTGTGCCATTTAACTCCCATTTAATTATCAAAATGTATTTAAGGGAAGATTTATCAAATATCAGGCAGACATCTATTTACTAGACATTTTTATTAACATTTCTAAACCAAACCAATAGAACGTGTAGCCTACGTAATTATTTTAGCTTATCTTAACTTATGTATTTTAGTTTGTGTATTTGATATCTGGGGGGTGGTACGAGGTATGTAGCTAACCGAGGGTGGGATGTTGTGTCATCAGATAACCACAGTGAGCAGATGGAGATGGATGTGGATGTGGAGATCCCAGCTAGCAAGGCCACAGTCCTGCGAGGCCATGAGTCCGAGGTGTTCATCTGTGCCTGGAACCCAGTCAGCGACCTGCTAGCCTCAGGGTGAGTGGGCCTTTAGTTGAATGCTTCTGAATGTACAAGTGAACCAGCCTGGCTGGACCAAGAGATTTGGATGTGTCGAGTCTGAAGAAGACCCTCCAATATTCAACAAGAGAAACATACTGTACACACATATACACACACACACACACACATACCAGTGTGGATGTGGCTGCTGGTTGACTGGTCGTTCTGTTTCTTATGCATTCAGTTCTGGGGACTCAACAGCCAGGATCTGGAACCTGAATGAGAACAGTAACTCGAGCTCCACCCAACTGGTGCTGCGCCACTGCATCCGAGAGGGAGGCCAAGACGTCCCCAGCAACAAAGACGTCACCTCACTGGACTGGAATGTAGGTCTTCACCCATCTTGCATGCTCTGCCTCAAAACAGGGGGGAAATCACTTGACTGTCTCCGTGCAGCCAGAGTAGTTAAGTAACGTTTTGGTCCACGCGCCCCCCTCCCTCCCCCCTCCCTCCCCCCTCCCTCCTAAACAGAGCGAAGGGACTCTTCTAGCAACAGGGTCCTATGATGGATTTGCAAGGATATGGACGAAGGACGGTATGTATACACCATCTTCAGTTCCTTGTAGTTGACAATGATGTTATGGTCTGTGTGTTACACATATCAAAGGCTGTTTTTTTCTGAAGAACATTGATCTGTCTCCTCACAGGTAATCTGGCAAGCACTTTGGGGCAACACAAAGGGCCCATATTTGCACTGAAGTGGAATAAGAAGGGGAACTCTATCCTCAGTGCTGGTGTAGATAAGGTGGGGGTCATTTAAAATGTACATTAGTTTTGAAAAGTATGAAGTCATTATTTTCAGAAAGAAGTTAGTGTTGGCCAAAAGCTTCCAAAGACTTTATTTGAAGTAGCATCCAGTCGCAAACAGAATAGATCAAATCACTATATAAAGAATCCAAATACTACACAAAATATATGTAATGCATGTGTCCATTTCCAGACGACAATCATTTGGGATGCACACACAGGAGAGGCCAAGCAGCAGTTTCCTTTCCACTCAGGTAAAGCTAAATCAAGATGATCTGTAGCTGCCGATTGAATCTGCAGTTGTTGATGTCAGTGAAGCAAGCCCAGAGTAGATAATATAGCGTGTCGACATGACTGACCTGAGTTGGGTTTGGTGTCTCAGCCCCCGCTCTGGACGTGGACTGGCAGAACAACTCCACCTTCGCCTCCTGCAGCACGGACATGTGCATCCACGTGTGTCGGCTGGGCAGCGACCGCCCTCTCAAGACCTTCCAGGGACACACGGTAAACACACGGCGCGCTCTTCACACTCCACCTCACGGAAGACACGGCGGTCGTCGCACAACGGGCTCTCTGCGTAGAGGATGAGGAGACGCAAAAAGAGCTCTGCGCGTTCCACTTTGTTCTGAAGAATTCTTTACAGACTGTCTTTGTTGTTTGACTCTCAGAATGAAGTTAACGCGATTAAGTGGGATCCATCAGGAATGCTGCTGGCCTCCTGCTCTGATGACATGACTTTAAAGGTGAGACTAGATGATCAACAAGTCGGTCCCTTCGTGCAGTGGTTTCCAATAGTTTTCTCAGGCATTTTCTGGAACCAAATTGAATTTAGTATTGGGAAGATGACTGCTGCTAAATCTATTGATACTTTCCAACGCAATTGGTGTAAATACGTTTTTAAATGAAGCCCATTTGTAAAATCAAGTTTAAGTTAGCCTAACCCAAATGTCAGCATTGGGACAATAATTATTCCACTGCGCTTTTTAAAATGCTGCTTCCTGCTCTCCCTTCTGTCAGATCTGGAGTATGAAGCAGGACGTGTGTGTCCATGACCTCCAAGCTCACAGCAAAGAAATATACACAATCAAGTGGAGCCCGACAGGCCCTGGAACCAGCAACCCCAACTCCAACATCATGCTCGCTAGGTGAGACTCGGCACCATCTCCGTCCCCCTACGCAGTACCCGGGCAAGCAAACTAAAACGAAAGGGCTCGAAATGAGAAAACGTTGACTGTCTTGTAAGAGGAGAACAGACGTGCGTACCGGAGGAGGAGATTCTTATAAAGCCCTGACATTCAAGATGAAATCCATGCAGACCTTGGCTCACTCTCTGCCAGCGGCCCAGAGCCTTGGCTCCTGACCTTGACATGCGTGCAGCATGCGGAAATGTTCTAATTCAACGAGCACAGGCATTTATGGCTTCCACTGACATCCTAGAGTACAGGCACATCATTTCACTGCGGATGTAAAACCGCCACTATTGGCACGGCTTGCAAGGAACAGGATAATGATCTTAAGTAAATGTCACCGTTGTGGGAGAGATATAGCTTGCTTCTTGTCCCATAATGTATTCTCTTTTTCTTTTTTTTCAACTCATTTTTTATTTAGTTTAATCTCACATTTCTTTCCCCAAAGCTTTTCAGAGTGTAATTTTAAATGTAGCTGGAGGTGGCTCAGCTTACCTAAAAATAAAATTTTAATGAACAAGTGCTGATGACTGTCAGACCACTTGTTTCATCTGTCTCTTTTTTGGTGACAGCATCATGAGGAATCTGTTTATGATACTGTATATGTTTTCAAGCAAAATGTTCCTGCACCAAAAATAACCTTTAATTTGTTAACCTGTTACATTTGGTGTCAAAACACACAAAATAACACCTTAGCTAACCTGTTAAGGAGTGAGTTCTATTACCGACGCTTCCACCAGAGTGAGTTATTTTTTCAAAACGGAAGCTAGCTAGCTTTAGTTAGCTTCCGTTACCTAGCAACCGAGCATACTCGTAGCAATGCTACTACCTGCCAGTGTTACTTGTTGTAATTGTAAATTTTGAAGCCTTACTATAGCGTTTGTCATATAGTTTTTGTCTATCGGAAAATAGTGGGTTGGAATGTTCAGAATCACACGTGTGACGGTACTCTGTGGGGCCTGCTTTCGAACGATCACATCTGTGTTACGCTAACAGGGGGTTGAAGGGTGGATAGTGTGACACGTTCTTGTTTGGCTCTGTAGCATCCAGCAGAAGACATGACCGTGTGGTCTTGTGCTCTTGTGGTCCCGCAGTGCCTCCTTTGACTCCACAGTGCGCCTGTGGGACGTGGAGCGTGGCGTGTGCATCCACACGCTGACCAAACACCAGGAGCCCGTCTACAGCGTGGCCTTCAGCCCCGACGGGCGCCACCTGGCCAGCGGCTCCTTCGACAAGTGTGTCCACATCTGGAACACCATGGTGAGGATCTGATGTTGAATGCAGGGATGTCGATTTGTTTTAGATGTGTGTGTGTTTGTGTGTGGGGGGGGTGTCCCCTGGTTGAATGGAAAGGAAACTGGCCAATCCTTCTGGACTTGGTTGTGATATCGTTGTGGTTTGTCTTTTTCCAGACGGGGGCCTTGGTGCACAGCTACAGGGGGACTGGCGGCATATTCGAGGTCTGCTGGAACAGCACTGGAGACAAAGTGGGTGCCAGCGCCTCCGATGGATCGGTAAGATTTCCCCTTTTCACATCCGCCCTTATCATGATTTCACATCGTTTGTATGTAAATACGTCTAATTTCTCCAATTCCTTTTGCATCTGTTTATCAGCTGTTTAGCCTTCACATCCATATTGCTGCTTACACACTGATAACGGTGATGTGTTAAAAAACACCCACCACTCTGGTCTCTGCTTACCGGGCTGCAAGGAGGGGAACCGAAACACTCACGTCTAATTAATCCTGTTATCTTTGCCCTCCAGGTATGTGTTCTTGATCTACGAAAATAGCATCCTAGCAGTGACTTTGAAGACGGACCATGGATTGTGCAGTGAAAGGCCATCTGACATCAGCAGACACTCTCCAGCAAGACTGGCAGTGTTGACAACATCCTCAGTGGAACCACATTTCAGGAGTGTGAAAACCTTTTTGGCAAACCAAAACCTCCTAAACTTCTCACGTCCCATGGACGTGTTTTCCAGTGGGAGACCACAAAGGGATTGGGAGAATCCACTGGACTGGGCTGAAGCCAGTCCTCCTGATTTGACCCTCTGTCTGAGGAGATGATGTAACATGCTGTCTTTCTCCTGGCCTGTGGTCTACCTGCTCACTGGCTGAGGTTCTGAAACCTCCAGAAAGAAGGTGTGCACAGGAGGAGGTGTGAAAACAGACAAATCAGTGTTGATGTGTGTTTGCCGATGAATCGTGAAAGAAAGATTTGTGTTTTAGAACTTCTCTGGGCAAATGTTACTCCATGATTTGAGTAAGAAGAGGAAGGCTCAAGGAGGGTAACATCCTAAGCGATACTCTAGCATCCTGAAATGAAAAAATGCTTAACTTCTCCTCAGTGGAGAGTGGTTTGTTTCAAGCCGAATTTGTAAGAAATTGACTTTTAGAAGTCTGAAAAATATGTTGCTGAGAGAGTAGTTCTGAGCTCACATTTAATAACATCATGGTCAGCAACAACAAAAAACTGCCAAGTTTAAACGAAGTTTGGTTTACTAGAGGATAAACATTTTGGTGGGCGTCTGTACGAGATGCCAAAGGTGTATATTCTCCCCTCTGGATGTAAATTTAATGAATGTAAAGATATGTAAATTAGATAAATACACAGACTTATATACTGTGTATATAGGTTTATATACAGTACACTTTAATGTCATCTTGGGGCTCAACACTGGCTAGAGCTTCTTTCCTAATACTTTACAAGACCCTGGATAACTGGTGCATGACAGACATATTTCTTTTGTCACATTCTTTGTTCTTTTATTCTGCCAATTATGCATACAGTATATTAAGGTGCTTTGTCAGTAATGTGTGACATTGGTTTGGATCTCAGTTATACTGTTCCTCATCTCTAAGGCTTTTCTACTTTGAAGCCAAGTGGGATCTGTGCCTCAGCAACGCCTGCTGCAGCAGACCACCCGGTGGACAGAATGGAACTGAACAAGAGTGCACTGTCACCTGCTTTGCTTCGTAGCCCAAGGCGCTTGGATTTCCCATTTCTGGAACAGGATATTGCAACTCTCGTGACATCTCGTCTGTGATTAGCCTGGCGTCTGGGTAGCTGAACAGACAGACACCACATGGACTGACCTGAAATAAGAGCCAACTTTTATCTCAATTCTTCAATGCTGCTGAAGTAACAGTGTCATGGGTCATCTACTGAGCTGTTCTAACAACCCTTCTCTATTTGACACCTTCCCCTGATCAGTCGGGTAGAAATCCAGTGTCTTATTTGTACTGGCTGAGCGTTCTCTGATTGGTTAAGTAAAAGTACTGCTGTTGCTTCTAAGCTGTGATTGGTTTAGTTGGGTTGAGGTCCCGATGTTGCCACCGCCTGATCTAATTGGTCAGATCTAACTTCTTATTTGAATGCCTGTATTATGGGCTTAGCTTTAATTGTGTGCAGTATGTCTGTCTGCTTCAGCTTACTGGGGTTATATTGTGAGAGCAGTGTCTACAAACTTAACAGGCCATGACTTTGATATGCCTTTTTTCTGGTCCCTTTACTCTCAGTAAAGCAAATTTTTAGAGCAATGTTAAGTGCACTTTTTCAGGGTAGGGTCAGCTTATGTTTCGGATTTGTGTAAAGAGAGAAGGCCAGCATTTTATTTCCTATCGCATTTTCTTTCTTTTTTTTTATTTTATTTTTTACACATAATCTTTTTTTTTTTTTTTTTTGCAGAGGGCCATTATTGTCTGTGTCAGACTAAGAATGGGGCTGTTATTTGGGGGCCATCTTGGCTTGCTGAAGGGCCCAGTGTGAAACAAGTGCTGTGACGGCCATCTTTCTCTCCCACTCCCAACCAGGGCGTGCGCTCACCTGTTTCCAAGACGATAAAGTCAACACTCAAATGTCTCAAATAAATCACTCTATTTTGATACTAGAAATTACTGTGTCTGTGTTCTGTATTGTCATGATTTTGTCCTCTTTGGGACGTTTATTGAGCATAAGTTATATATGTTGTATCACTGGTGGTCCTGATCTAGCTGAAAGTGGTGAAATTAAAGTAAAAAGGGATTTCAGTGCAGTGACTGTCACCTTCATGCAGTTCTAGAACAAGAACTTAAAAATGTATGTTTAATTTTATATGAAAAAGAACCAGAATGCAAAAACATGACAGAAAACAACATTAAAACGACTAAGAAAAACTAACTTTTCAACAACCCATATGAATACTCCTAATCATCTGATGCACCGGGTGCGAATGAGCATTTGTGTAGATTTGATGCACAAGGCCTGCCATCTGGTGACGTGTTGAATTTAGTACACGCATGTTTATCAAGTAACTCAAACACATTTAAAGGTCAGCCTTTGTGTTATTTATCAATGGGGAATCACAGGTCTTTACTGTTGACTGACTTCAACATGAAACGGTGAGTTGTCCATGAGACTTCCATTACTGTACAGTTGATGATTCAATAATATAACACCACTTCATCTATAGCAGACTAATTAGTAGGATTGTGTACTGTGGAAACAAACAGGCAAAGCCCATTAGGGTGTTGCATAAAGACAGAGAATACTCTATAGATATAGTGCAATATTTGTTTGATAAAATATCAATTGATGGAGAACAACTAACACAGTACAGCTCACAAAAGATTGCTTTAAATACTTGTAAAGTATGTATTGAAACGTTCTAATCCTGCGCTGGAAAAAGAGAGTGGTCCTTCTAGACGAGGACTTGGGCAAACTTAATATGAACACAGTCTCTGTGAGTGGAGAGAGAAGAGGCTGGTGGTTGTTGCAGCATTTGGCCCCAGCTAGCGCTTCACAGAGTTCTCCAGCGATTCCTCATCTGCGTCTACATCCTCATACTCGCGAAGCTCACTGGAAATGTGGATTTCAATTGTACTAGACTCAGAACCTAGCAAGACAAAATGGGGGGAGATGGCTGTGTTAAAGTGTACGTTACCTGTTTTTGGACTTCAAAATTTCCAACTGTCTCGATGAACATTCTCTTTTTCTAAACTCTATAAATGACAGACATGAGCTTCAATCATTTACATTTCATTGCTTCTTCTCTCAACCAGTTGTTTAAACCTGTAGATTTTATATGACTGGAAAATGTATTTTGGGATTCTGAATTGTCTGGAAAGTAATGTCTTATTTTTATTTGTAATTTAAAAAAACTGTCAGAAGGTTATGTAGAAAAAAATGGTGATATAGTTTAAGAGCTACTTACAAAACCTTCTGACTATCAGATTCTGGGCTATATTCATAAACATGAAACATTAAAACCTTTGAAATATTTTTTTTATTTCTTGAGAGTTGTTCATTACTGTACATATTCAGGGTCCTTGTCAGGAATCCTGAATATTGACCAAAACATTGAATTATTGTGTACATTATGCGATGAGTACAGGTAAGCTTCACTAATTCTGCATAAATAGTAAAAAAAAAAAAAAAAAAAACATTTCTCCCAAAATACATTTCATATTTCAGTCCTCACATCTTTATACAAGAGATGTGAGAGCATGTATATTTTACATTTTGATAAAACATTTAATTGTAATTTATTTCCGCAAATACAAATCCTTCCATGCGATTTACAGCACTCCTGGTACAATAATGTACAATAATGAAGTCCCTGGTCATTTCTGGTTATCTTAACCTTCAGCTTCAAAAAAAACAAAAAATAACATTCACAATGTTCCAAGACATCATTTTGGAACACTAAAACACCTGTAGCTTTTGAAAACGATCAAAGCTTGTGCGACCCAGGTGTGTGGAGGAGACGACCGAGCAGCATTTGGAAGCACCATGTGTGGGGTACAGGAAGGTCATCTTCACCACCCCTCATACACAGGAGAGTCTCCATTCTGAGTGCCCCACCCATTACCTTCTGAGAGGACGCTGATCGCGTCGGACGGCTGATGCCCATTGGCCGTCTTGTTCTTCTTGCCTTCCTGGACGTGACTCTGGTAGAGTAGGGTGGAGCCTACAATTGGGTTGTAGCCCCCTGTGGCAGCTGCCGAGGTGGAGGCAGAGTCCCAGGCCAGCTCCCTCCTGCGCTGTAGGCTCAGGTCCACATCCATGCCCGTCCATCCATGGAAGGCCAAGGTATTGAGGAAACCCTGCATTGGGTTGAGGATCCCCTGGAAATAGAAACACACACACAGACCCTAACCTCAGCCCTCAGTCCATATATCCTCTAGTCTGCGGTATATGCAATGCCAACTATCCTTTGATTGTTTGATTATAGTTATTTAATGGATGAATAGCCTTTCTTGGCTCTCACTTTGGTATCCTGTTATGACCTTGGGTCAATTATTTTTTTGAATTCCATATTAAATCTATTGAGGATGAGACCTACCATGATGAACCATGTGATGAGGGCTGCGTTCCTCACATTCTTCAAAGTGGCAGCCTTGATGTCTATCTGCATCTCCAGGTAGAAGAGCAAGCTCTCATTGATGATGTTGGGTAACCAGCTGTGAACAATATCAACAAGGAATGTACACTGTAACCCTTTTATATACAGAATGCGTCTATCATCTTTTTTTAAATATATATATACATAGAATGGATTTGTGCATGTGGAAAGTAATTTAGCAAAAACAGTGAATTTGCAGTTAGTTTAATCTCTGAGGAAGGATTTGGACTGTTACAGTCCCACACCCAAGCCCTGCTGTTTCCAGAAGCAGGTTTTTTTTCCTTTTCAAGCCGTGTGTTGAAGACAGAATAAGAGTTGCTGTGCTGTATCTTGAGAACATGGCATAGAATACAGTCTACAATATTGCTCATGCGTCACAATGGGAATCCCATTTTCTCAGCAAAGAGTAAGTAATACGCACCAAATAAAGAACACCAGCATGATTTTGAAGAAGCGTATCTTTATCTCTGTGCCTAGGCGTCTTTCATTTTCTGTGTAGATTCCTTGTCGTCCCTTAAGTAAGGATGTAACTTCACAAGTCAAAAGTCAAAAGTTCAGTTAATCTCAAATTCCACATTTAAAAACAATCATCATGACATGAAACAACTACCTCCATGGCTGAATGTTTGACCATCATGCAGCTGTCATATTTGCATATTCGTTATACTTATTTCAACTTCTTCCTCTCAATGTGTCTCAGCTAGTGACTGAGATGCAGGGTCCACTGACCTGCAGATACGGTGCGGGCAAACAGCACAGGGTTGACCAGAAGCACAAGCAGCAGGGGAGCGTAGGTGGTGATATAGTGGGGGATGGCATGCTGAAGACCATTCTCACAACTGCAATCAAAAGGTCGACACGTCAGAGTGTGTCAAATAACAGGACTCTCTGGTTATGCATATAAACGTAAGTACTGTATTTTCTAAACATCAGGCAACATTTGAGACATGGTATTTAGCGTCTAGAATCGATTGGAGACAACTACAGGAACGTGTTGACCCAACTGAGAAGAAAACTATTTTCTTACTTGGAGATTGATGGGTAGTATAGCATGGCTACACCCTCAACACACAGCAACACAGCCAGGCCCCATGTGATCATGTGATAGAGGATGATAGTGCTGATGGGATGAGAAAGACAGACAGTGAGAGGGAGAGAGAGAGAGAACAAGAGAGAATGATAAAGTGAGCGTGAGACTGAAAGGTCACGTATCATGAGACTCAGTTCTCTGAACATCAAGTATCTCACTGATTACACAGAAAATGGAGTTGGAGGCTAAAGCAGAAGGGCCTGCAAAAATATTCAATTTTCTCTGTCTGCCAAATGTAAGTGGAATTTAATTAACAATGCCTGAATAATTTAGTGCGAATGTTTGTTTTTATCCACATCGCAACATGCAGGACTTTTCAGAGGAACAAACAAAGATATGTTAGTGTTTTCGGTGTACCTTATTCCTGCAGATCTCTTGACTACCAGGAAGACGTCCACAGCATAACAGAAGGTCCACCAGAAGGAAGCGCTGAAGAACAGCTGGATCCACATCTGTAGGACAGAACAAGGCTCATCCACCACATCATGATAACGCTGCACAACCATTCAACTAGATACACATGAATACTATGAGGATAAACTGCGTTTGGGCCATTTCGATGCTACTTTGGTGCCTGTTTATTTGCAATAGTTTTAATGGTCTTGGCATTTCAGCACACACACAAAAGTCATGACCTAAGAATTTAATTGTCCAGTATAACCTTGTGCTTTATAGTACACCTGATAAATAGAGCGCTTAGACATCCCAGCTACAGAAATGTATATTTTATCGCTTATTTGTGCTTTCACAGTCTGAGACATGACCTTCTCTGAACGTGTGGGATTCAGTAGTTTGTTCTAAGAACCAAACCTGAATCTGGGTCAGGTTCCCTGCAGATTAGCTGTTTTATAAACACTGCTGATTCTCCTCAGACACAGGTTTGTGTAAGAATAAATGTTTTTAAGGTGAAGATTATTCAGAACATGCATTTCTTTAAACCAATCTTTCTATGCAAGTAACTATGTCCAACAGAGTATACTATGGGCTTGATTTTCGCAGAGTTCCGTTTGAGTAGCTTGTGATGAGCTTGCTGAGAGATAAAGTTAAGGAACTGTACGTACGGCGCTGCCCACACAAAACACCTCTGGCCAGACATCACTGCTGTTGGCCACAGAGATACCGCTGACGAGGTTTGGCATCCCCAGCCAGATGGACGATCTCACTATGATTCCTGAGAAACACAAGAGGAACACAAGGGCTTTGGCAGTGACTGTCTCACCCTACACTTCTCTGAGAACGCTGTGTCGGTGAGTCTCACTGATGACACTGTATGCATCAACAACAATCAAGTAAAAGCAAATAATATTAGTACCAATAGTTCTATCTTGTAGGGACACATAACAATTATCAAAGCATCTCCTCTTTTTCTGCGAAAATACAGCTTGTTTATTCGATTCTGTCATGGAATCCTTTTGGTTATAGTTGCATATGTTAGTAATGGAAATACAATCGGCCGCCGGGTTATGTTTTATTAGGGTCTTTCCACTTCCTCTATCAAATGGACTGGCCCAGCTGCAGAGCACTAAGGTTTGGAAAACTGAGAATACCTTCAGGAAGTTCCTGTGACGTACATTGTGCTGGGTGTTTGCGTCTAAATTGTGGCCAAGGAATGCTTTAATTGTTTTTAAGTGCTTTCACTTGCAGTGGAAAATGAACCGTGCTAAGAAACAAACAGGAACCATATATGGCTAAAACAATGCATTGACTGTAGAACAAGCAAGATAATGCAACTCTTATTCTCGATAAACTGATAATTCACGAGTATTACCATCTCCATTGCCAATTACCTTGTCTTTTATAGAGGCATTGAATGAAATGGATTACAGATCAATCCCAACAAATGGAGAGGAGGGTATTATTTCCATCACAAAAATAACAAAATTCTTTTCACAGAAAACATGACAACATTTTGTCTCTAGAATACATCCTTCAGAGGAACTATATTTCAGAATTAAATTGTCAATTCTGGTTTGAATGATCTTGAAGTCATTTGGCAGTGGCGAAAAGCATCACACATGCATATCCCGCTACTTCTTTTTATGTAAATGTGTGTATGTCAAAGGCCTATACTTGGTCTTCAAATTCAGTTCAGTGTGGAGCTATATATTCCAAGTGCAGGTTCTGGACAAACTTTTAAAACGTTTATCTTTTACATCCGTTTGTCAGATGTGTGACTGCCCATAGGCCTAAAGGGCACGTGGAATTCCTTGGGCTGCCTTTATTTAATTAGAAAACCTTGCTTGAGCACAGAAATATCAGGCCTTACCTGCACATCCCAAAATATCACAAATGCTGATTATGAACAATATTCTCGAGGAAGACGCAGGTTTCGGCAAAGGGTACTGTCCAAGACGTCTGTAGCCCTTGCGTTTGGGCAAAATCTGTAGTATTGAAAAAATGAGACTCAAACTTGCACTGCCAATGCATATGGCACCGAAGAAAAGCGGTTGAAAAGTAATGACAAATTCGGTGGATGCGTCTCGGTTTGGGCAGCAGAAAGTCTCCAGCCTTGGGGATGCCATCATGGACTGTGTGGAGAAGTGTGCTACGGTGTCAGAGGAAGAAAAGAAGGAGAAATTCATTCATTTAGTCGATGGCATGCGCTCAGTAAAATCACGGGTTGAATCATCATGTGCTTCCATTTAATCCCTCTAGTCAGGGTTTAACGGCCTCACATTGGTCGAAGACGACCAAAAGAATGTTCCTGTGAAGAATGCTTGGAGTAAATTTAGCTTTATTTTTTCCTCTACAATCCAAATTATTGTAGTATTTGTAGTAGTAAAATAATTAACCTAAGGGTTTACCTGAAGAGGCCTAGGCTGAATTCAAGATACATCCACAGTAGCTTAATAGGCTTGTTAATAAAACATGCAATCAATTTGTCAAATAATCTACTAAATAGGGTGTTTGGGGTGTGCCCTCTGATTTCCCTTTTAATGCTTTTTTTTGTTTGTCTGTCTGTTTTGTACCTTCATATGAACTTTATTTCTACGTGCGTAAAATATGTGGAATGAAATAGGCCAACCGTGGGACATATTGGCCTATCCTATGTTAGTAATTATTCTGTTGGCTAAACATCCAAGAATGCAAATATGCACGGCCTATCTTACCGTGATAGCCTAAAGTTACCAATGTACGATCACTAGTCACGAAGTCAGTACGGCTTATTTATAGAATCTTACAAAAAATATTGTTATCATCTTGTTTTGTAGAGTGACAGTTTGCAGCATCATCAACGCCTTACGTAACATCAACACACGTAAACGCAGTTAGTCCCTTCTCTGAGACTGCCATCTGGTGGTGGATAATAACTGTCCAACAACATCACTTTTTTGACTATGGACTTAGAGCAGTAGAAAGACAATCATATAATGCTAAAAGCGATATGGAATTAATTGGACGTACTATTTATGCTGTGTATGGACGCACTTCTCCAATTCGCTTTTCTTTTTATGACGATGTGTTTCGAGTTGCAGTCCTTGGAATCCCAATGGCACAAAGGAATTTCATCTCCACGAGCTCTTCAACTCGTCACTTCCCTTAAAGTTTTATTGTAATATTATTTCCAGAAAGTGATCGACGGCGGATAACAAATCCTGGAACCGGAGATAGGAGAGTGGCTCATTTCCCATTTCCTCAATATCGCTAGCCCAAACCCAAATTGGACTCAGTGACATCGTAGATTAATGTGATGTGCGCTCAAATGCTGCCATTGGAAATGTATTTTACAAAAAGTTTTTATTTTATTTATTTTGTTAAATAGTTTGGGTTGAATTAATAAGTCCTACTCAGCATTTATTGTGCAGTGGCGTGAGTAACCAAAGTAGGTTTCAGGCATCTGTCACATCCTTGTAAAAATTTGCAGAGGGTGCATTTAAAGAAATTTGAGAAAAAATATTTTTGAAAGGTTAAAACAGTTTCAAAGTGTTTAAAATATTTATTGAATATATCTTGTGTTGGACTCCACACCTTTATTTCAGGAGGCCATCACTAAAATGAGCTATGCCACCATTTGAATAAAGAATACTACAAGTTTCCTGCATGTCTGAGTCTGTTGTGTCTATATCAGGTATATAACTCCACCTCTTTCTAACTCTCACCCCATCACTCTCAACCCCAAACCCAATCCCTTCCTCGCTCTCAAATTCAGGATCCTCCTCCTTTCTCGCTCAGGCTTAAGGTGATAGGCGTGAACTTTTTCCTTCCCCGGTCCCTCTCTGGCTCGAGGTGACAGGTATGAACAGTCTGGGATGACAGTGTCAAGTTGCAAACCTGCTCAACCAGGACGTCCTCTTCTTCCTGCATGACAGACACAGTCAGGAGGAACAAAAACATCTGTGAGCTGAAACAACAAACACACAAACTCAGTCGATCGCAGTGTCACCTTCTTGCGTTTCAAAGTTTCAACATCTGTGCAACTGAGGTGCTCTGAGAGTTTACAAACAATGGCACAGCCCACTGGACACAAACAGAAGTTAGGGGACAATCATGCAGGTCAAACTGGATCTGTCGTTTTCTTTTCAAACCCATTGATGAGTGGTGAGTAGCAGAGGAGTTGGGTACAACGCGATGAAAGCTTAAGCATTCAGTCCAGGTACCTATGAATGAATTAACCATGATATTTCCCCCCGACAGATATCCAGTCTGATTGGTCTCCAGTTCATGATGCAGCCTACAACGGCCATACTCTCAGTCTGCAAAAGCTTATTACTCAGGTACAGTTGCACACAGGACTGCTCTGGATGTGTTATCATACTAGCGCATGCCTTTACTTGTATAGTTTTATTTGATGTCCAACATTACATTAAGTAATCAACTTCCAAGCAAGTTACTGCATGAGGGGAATATACCATTAAACCATTATATAATTTAAGATAATGAGAGGCTGGTTGTTTTGATGTTTTGGTGCTTTGTTTTATTTTCCTGACATAATTCTTTGGTCTTTACAGGGAGCATGTGTGAACTTGGCCACCCTAGATAGAGTCTCTCCCCTCCATGTGGCATGTCTACAGGGCAACACTGCATGTGCCAAGATTCTGATAGACAATGGGGCTAATGTCAGTAAGATGATGCATCATATACATACTTTGTTCACAAAAGAGGCCTCTTGAAAGTAGAAACACTTCAAAATAGCATGAGAGAAGATGACGCTTTATTAATTAGACGGGGAAATTTGGGTGCATAGTCAAGCATGTCATTTAAAAATTAACTTTGAGGACATAAATGTTTGACAAGGACATGAAGCCCGAACAAAGTAACCACAAATCATTCTGCTAAATCGGGCAATTATTGCCCGATTTTTTATTTGTGTGTGTGTGAAATTAGTTGGTGATTAACCACAAATACAGACAAGTGGCTGTTTGCTTTTTTATAAAAATCCTTAGAGAACAATACTCATACTGAGAAAGTCACATGATTTGGCCAAAAATGTGAGGAAAAAACTTTCTGTAAAACTGACAAATTTATCAGCTCTTTCAAAAGACAGATCTGTGGGGTGTGAGTAGTACACAGTGCACCACCCATGTCAACATCAACATACATAATGTAGGTGAGACAGCAATTATTTGTCATTTCCAATACTGACGTTGTCAGTGCTTGACTGAACGGTTCAGAGGTTTTCCTATTTGTCAATAATCTTTGACCCAAAAGAAGTAGATGGAGCGTACAGAGTAAAGAGAACCTTCTCATTAGAGCTGAAGTACCATGTTGTTTTCCAGCTGAACTCACCCACTGTGGAGCAGACCACTGCCCTGTCTCAGGCCTGTGACCTGGGTCATGTGGCCTGTGTGACCCTGCTCCTGCAGCATGGGGCTGTGCCTCAAGGCTCTTGCCTCTCAGACTCCCCCATCCACAGAGCTGCAGCCAAAGGTCAGCCAAAGGCCACATTCTCCAGGACAGACTCTTTCTCAAAGTTTCCTTCTACAGGCATGTCAGAAGGTTGTGAGGAAGGCTTAGATTTACCATGTGTTTGCACCAAGCATTGTTGCACCTTTGTTTCTTTACAAATTTGGGAGAGAAAATGTATCATTGACCAAAACATTTTTTATTGTTTCTTCTGTTTTCTTCTGGAAAGTCTTTGTTGTTGGAAAATATGTAAATTTACATGGCTAATATTTAAAAAATTTAAGACTATCCTTAGTCTTTCCAAGCAGAGTAAGGTTTCAACTGTATGATGGAAATTACCTCTAAAACAGTACCTTGTTTTTCTTATAATACTCAGTTGCCTAACCTCAGGCTCATGTTTGTAATCTGGTCTTAAGATGATTCCATGCATTTAGCCCCACAGTCTGATGATATAGTATGTTTGCCCAGGTCACCTGGAGTGCATAGAGTCGCTGGTTCATCATGGTGCAGATGTGAATCACAATGTCGACCAATCAGTGTCCCCTCTTTACATTGCCAGCACCAATCAGCATCTCAGCACTGTGAGGAGATTGCTTCAGCTGGGTATGAAATTGAATTTTCTTCAGTTGACTGAGATCATGCCAGAGAATTTGTGTGACTGTCTAAGGGCCTTATTTACTGCATCGTGAGCAATTTTATGCAGAATTACAAGGCAGAATTTGTAAAAGGAATAGCAACATTAAAATAGTTCTCATCCCATTCTACCAAAATACATCTACCAAACATTAACAAGGCAATTTTCAGAAAATTCTAGATATTCTCAATTTGTTTAGCAATGTGATGTGGTTTTTGAACTGAGAAGAACGTATAATTTTGAGTATAATTGAGGTGTTTGTGTTTTTGGCCTTTGCCAGGAGCAAGTGTGAACAGCAATAAGAATGGGGAGTCTCCCCTGCATGCTGCGGCTCGTAGCTCCAGTCCTGAGCTGGTCTCAGTCCTCCTGGATCACGGAGCAGACTGCTCCAGCAGGAACGCCCAGGGCAAGCTCCCTGCGGATCTGGCCCCTCCCAACAGTCTGGTGGAGAAACTCCTCAACCAGAGAGGAGGAAGCACATCACTCCCTCATGCCTCATAGTCTGGGATTATCTCTGGTGTCTGTCCATAAATAATCTGTCATTTTGTAGTTTGATACTGTTACAATAAAGATATATCTTTATTATGTCTGTTGAGTTGGTGTTATAGCCGTTATTCAAATGCATGTTTCGGACTGTGTTGCCTGACTAGGAGTGCCCAGTTGTGTCGTTTACGATAACTAAACATGACAAAGGTAGTGGCAAAGAAGAGCCTTTGTGAAATACATGGTGTTCACCTGAATTTAGACTTTAAACTTTTTTGTCTGTACCAATCTTACCCATGGGTTACATCTGCAGTATAGAACAATTTGCCATTCTGTTGAAATCCATTTCCAAGTCATGTCAATAGGTGGTGCACTGGCACCATGTAAGAACAGCTCTGCACTTTGAACACAATATTGAGTTATTTCTTAACTGCTGTGTTGTCTTTTAACTTTTAAATGAACTAATTATTCATTTTGTACTGTACATTTTTAGGAAAAATGAATCAATAGATGGTCTCAAAATAACATAATGAATAAAATAATAAATAAATAAACAGGAATATTACAAACCACACAAGAAATGATCTATCATCAGAATGAATCAATCAAATACTGTAGTGCACATCAACACACATACACAAACCAACACACCCACATTCATTGTCAGATAACAATACCATTAGCTGTGTTATTGAAAAGAGACAAATATATTTCTCCCCCTCAATAAATAGGTTACAGCATGATTACAATCCAGCTATTCGATAGTATTTCAAATCAAGAGTTCAATCTGACTCTGATGAGGATGGGCCTCAGGGTTTCCCATGAATCAGAGTAATCAAGACAAACGAAGCCAAAGGCTGCCAGAGAAATGGATACCTGGAGATACTGAAGTGTGGCTCTTGTGAGGGCCGATACATTTAGCTAAAGTGATCTATTGATTGCCTTCTCCTTGAGTTTGTGTTGGCTTCAATTTTCCACTAAGTAATAACCCAAGAAAAGTTACAGAGGAAATTCAAAATTTTAAACATTAAAGTTAAGAGAGTTTAGAGAATTATTTTTGATGTTTTTTTGGGGGGTATTTAAATCTGCTATTTACAATTTAAATAAGACAGCTATGGAAGAATCACGATATACACCACGACCAACTAAATAACAGCGTCTACAGTAAAAGTAATTCCTTCAGGTAAGTTCTGCTTATTTCTACCACACTTCTTCCAATTATGTCTGTGGTAATGAAAGGTGACTGTTAAGTGAAGTGTCTTTCTGAGTGTCTATGGCTCATGGCAGGCTGTCACCACTGCCCGTCTCTTCTGAATGTCTATTAGTGTGCCTGCTGCAGGGCTCCCTGTCCCCTGACCTCGTCGTGTCTGCCTGGACAAGCCACACCGCAAAGGAGAGGAGCGAAGCACGACTGAATGGGCTGTGTTTGTGCAAGACCTTGGGAGCTTTATAGGGTGCTGTCAATGGAAAGTAAACTGTGGGTCTGACAAGAAAAGTAGATATAAAAGCCTGCTATTTCTTTTTTGGATAAAACAGCGAGATTTTGTCGAGAGAGGCAGCAATGTGCTGTGCAGTGAACATGAAGATTCTCTCTGGTGTGATAAAGCAACAGTTGCTCACACACATCCAAGGGCTCTCCTCTCCGGCAATACTCATTAGCTCACCATCGATCCGCTCTCCCAATTTGCTGCTGGAGGTAAATCATTGTCCCCTCAAACGTAGCATGAGCACCCGGGGCCAGCCACACATTGAGCTCAGCTTCGATTTACTTCCATTTAATGTTAAATCAATGGTGTGGAGGAGTTCCTGACTTCTGAGACTCCCTGAGCAGAGCCTATCAGACCCCTGTAATTAGTGACATCTGGGAAATCAGGAATGAAGACGCCATCAGTGGGGGAGAACCGTCATGTGAACCGTTGTTAGGCCACACTTTCTATTGAACAACTTCCTCTGGGCTGTGGTCTTGCATTATTAATGAGAACATGCCTATTGGGTTTTTTGATCTTGCATAATTAACAGGATTGGTCTTCCTATAAGTGAGTCTTTGGACTTGGTCAGGTACTGAGGTATGGCAGCACTTAGGGTCTTGGCCCACCTGAATGTGATGCCCAAGCTTTAACATACGTTGTTTGGAGTCAGTCACTGCTTTTAGCCTTGCCCTCCTCTTAATGCACCTGCACTTACTTCCCGAACAGCAGCAAAAGCATTTTTCCGGCAACGGTAAAAATACAACAAATAAAGCAAGTTTTACACCCAGTGCACACATTCTCTTAGAACGATCCAATGACTTATAACAACTGCCCATTGATGTGGGAAAAGAGGTTTCTCAACTGCGTGTCAGAGTAAAGGGAACCTTTAAAAGGAAAAGGAGATATGACATGTGAATGAGAGGAATAAAAATAGAAGTTAGGAAACAATGGCTAGCGGAACCTGCTCAGAGTTTTTACAAAGCCCAACATAGTAAACTCCCTTAAGTGAGCAGCGAGTCATTTTATCATTATCCTATCACCGTCTAAATGCCACCATCCACCATCAGCTGAAAAATGTTGACAACAGTCATTGGTACCTGTGTCATGAGACCATGCTTTCCTAATATTCTAAATATGCTCCCCCTCTGTGCAGCGGCCCATAGGCTGATTGCTCTGAGCTGGATCTTGTTATAGATACCCAGCTATCCCACTGAGCTGCGTGAGTTGCTCCTGCCATCTCCTCGTACTCAGCAGTAATTGCCTTGGTATTTTTAGTTCGCCGGCATCGGGTAATTAAAACAAATAGAGCCGATATCGGAGACACAGATCTCTCAGTAGCTTCTCTGGAGTACATAGGGAGAGGTTTAGTGAGGTCACACACTCTGCCTTGTTTTCAATTAGACACCTCTGCACCGATGAGGCTGTTACCGGAGAGGCTGGCATCAGGAGGACATAGCAGGACTGGAGCATGGGGCAGGGCTGGCATCAGGAGGACATAGCAGGACTGGAGCATGGGGCAGGGCTGGCATCAGGAGGACATAGCAGGACTGGAGCATGGGGCAGGGCTGGCATCAGGAGGACACAGCAGGACTGGAGCATCTCAAAAGCACAGTGAGACTGTTTATGCCAAACCAGGAACAGCGAGGTTTCTTCCGTGTTGTACAGATTGTGTCTGAGATTGTTATCTGGCAGGATTCTGGGTGGTGCTTCTAGCTTCAACGGATGTATTTTGGGAAACATTTCTTGGTGCTCCTCCGTGTCAGATCATTGCTGGAGGAGGCGGCCTTGTTCAGACTGAGGGTTCTCTAGCTGAGACAGGACACTCCATGACAATAGACATAACTTGATAAAAACAATGGCGCAAGTTTATTCTTGTTCATATAGTTATATAATGTATCCAAAAGAAATATTATACATTAGAATCAGAAAATAATTATGTATTTTTCTACAGTACATGATGTGAGCTTTGTAATAAATAGTCTTTCATTTAAAGATCCATGATCAGTCATAAAAAATACATTGATCGATTTCACGTCACAGGATTAAGAGTCTCTGCTACTGTAACTCTCAAATGCCCGAAGGAGATGAGAGCGAATCTCCCTGGGCAACCGAAAACGCGGCATTATCGCACGTCCCTATTTCACTACTTCCAGAAAAAGTCTTTCTCTGCATGACAACAGACAGCCCTTGAGGTAGGACCTACCTGCTCTTGTTTTATCAGTGAGTCCAGAAGCAGTCATCCGCAGGCCAGCCTCTGACCTGCCTCTGCCTCTTTCTAAGGACAGGCTAGTCTCTGTCTAAGCCGCTGGGGCAGGTCAGGAGGGCTGCCCTCCGGTGCCCAGCAGGTAGAGGCAGAGGAGGTTGAACACACACAGGATCAGCACCAGACCCATGAGGACCTTCTGCACCCAGAGACACTCGTTCATCTTCTGCTCCAACCGGGAGTTACTGGCCATCAGACGCATCAGCTGATGAGGGGGAGAGATGAGGAGGGGGGTGATTGGTCGTTTATTCATATGTTAAACAACATGCCAGCTCGAGCCGACGCACTTATCACAATGCAGTTCGCATGAACTTGTAGAGCTGTGTAAAAACAGAGCACGGATAATAGAGGAACAAAAAAAATAACAAAAGAAGTATTCAAATACATGAATCTTTTTCTCCAATCAGAGCTTACCATTGTTTGAAGGTCCTGATGCCCATTGGTTCCTGCTTCCATAGGGTTGTCCGCCTGATAGCTCGGGGAGGGCCTACTGCTCTCCAGGACGTGACAGCGCAATCTACAGGAAGGAAACCCACACATGAGGGAGGGGGGGACCGTCTTTGAGGGAGGAGGTGATAATCAGCCTGCTACAGTGACACAAGCAGGCTGAGGGAAGTGGTTAGAAAGGGTTGAGAAACCCATGTGGAGCAACTGTATCTGAGTCCTTAAGAAGGCACTTATCTTATCCAACGACCTTTGCTCGTGACTTAGTTATATGGCGATATTGACTTGCCCATCTCAAGAATGACCACGCACAAATACATACAAGCTACCTGTGCTCCATGACCCTGGTTTTGGGAACTTCCTTCCAGAACTGGGTGAGATCTGGTGAGCCGGCGTTCTGCTCCATTTCAGCAGCCATCACCAGGAAGCGATCCTGCAGAGACGCCTGATATCCTGCAACCCAAAGACTACATTAACCAAGTTCATGTTTTAGTATTAAGGAACATTTGCTTTGAATCCTCTATCCTCACTTTAGCATAAATACATACAATCTATTCTTTTTTCTCAGTTCATTTCAATTTCCCCTTTGTTTTTAGGCGGGGTGGGGATCTGTAAAAAAGCCAGTTCCAGGGCAATGTTCCAGGGCGATGTCCCGCTAGATTTTGAATGGAACTGAAACAAACGAGTCCCTTGTAACGAAAATTTCATGAGACTAAAAAGAGCCTAAAGAGATGACTCTGTTCCCTTCGCTCTGATTAGGAACCAGTCATGTCTTATCCACAAAGCTGGGGATTCAAGATATCAGGCCATAGATGTCCCTTCCAAAAAATATAAATAAAGAATTAATGAAGTTGAAAGCCAGAAAAAGTCTGGAATAGTGCCATGATTTGATTGATCTGAACCATGTCGATCACATCTTAAGCCACGGCTGACATTTCCATGCTTGAAAGCCTGCTTAGCTTCTTATCAGCCAAGTTCCTGTATCCAAACTCCATGTTAGTCTCACCAGACTGAGAGAAGGTTTGACCTTTTGTGTTCCAGCCTTCCAGGGGAATGTATGGAGGCTCTAGAACTTCTGTATTTACACTCCATTAGATTTCGGAAGGCTCGGTTTAGGGGAGATAAAAGATGACTATTTTATTCCTCGTAAAATATGTATGTGAATAAAAAAAAAAAAAGAGCACTTTGTCAGCTCTTTTGGAAACTTAACAATCTGGGCCTTTTGATTATTCTGAAGCTCTCTCTGTGTGAAAGTATTTTCAAACATCTGCCAAGCAGATGAGGCTTGAGAGTGCAGAGAAGAAGTGCAGTTCTCTACCTCCATGTAAGGACACCACTATGTCCAGCGAAGCACCTGGTTCACAGGTGGCGTTGCTGGGCTTCACTCTGTACTTCTCAGGTGCTGTGGTTCGTACCTGTGATGAGACACAGCCAAGATAACTATGAAAGAGGAAAGCAGAAACAGCAATGGATTGCATGGAGGAAAAAGTTTGTGTCCAATGATGTACGCAGTTACGGCTTAACACAGACACACAGTTACAAGACACCCACACTCCTACAGATGCTTCTCACTAACCTTGAAGGCCACTTGATCCTTGGTGACGTTGGTCAGGACAATGAGGCATTTCTTTTCCGTGTCTTTGGAGCCAAAGCAGAGTTCCTCTGCTGGACTGAGGGGGGTGGGAGGAGTAGAGGAGAGAAAAAGTCTTTATCTGTCAGAGTCTGTGACGAAGGACATCGCTGACTTTAATCAAAATAATTCTCAAATGCCAATACGTCTGCGTGGTGTCGACATGATCTTCCAATTACTTTACAACCTGTTTGTTGTTGTTCTCTGTGATGTCTTGTCTGTATCGATCTGGTTGGTTAAGCTTCCTACGCTTCAGATTAAGATGTAGCTGCCTCAGAGTAATTGTGGTATGGTTATCGCTCAAGTATCCTGGGAATTGGGAGTCTCTGTTTATACACGTTTCTTAAACCAGCTGTTTCCATCACTTCCAATCACTAGCTTTCTCTTCATCCCTGCTGTGGGCTCAGCTGGGAAGACAAGGTCCATCTGTACCAGACTGAGCAATGTTTGGCACTATTCTTACCTCAAGTAACCATATTCACATACATGCTGAGAGCACAGTAAGTGTCATCTATCTATCATCTGTCATCTAACTCTAGGGCTATTTTTTTATAAAGGAGAGCGTCTCCTTAAAGTAAACATAACAAAAGAAGGGATTATTTCCAGGAAAATAGCAGCTGACTACCATTTGCTGCAGGGCTTTCTCCCTGCTACCTCCTGACCCATATGGAGCTGTCAGGCCCCTGGGTGCCAGCCCTATCTGAACCCACTTACAGGCAAGTTGGGGAATTACACCACATTATTCCCAAACTAAGACTGAAAAACATCTGTGGTCTGGCATCAAAGCTGTGAAATGTGGAGCACAGGAAAATCCACAGCCTGAGAAAACTAGCCACCAGGCACTTTGGTCTCCACTGCTAACTCCCTGCTCACGCCACCCCAACCTGCACTCAGCACTGGCTGTGTTACCTTCCACTAATTCTCAAATCACCAACAGGATTAAAATGCCTGTGTTGTGATTATGAAGTCTCTCATTCTGTATCCAGTGCAGGCTGCAGCTATTAGAACAGGGATTGTTCCAACATCCTTCCTTCTTATTCCCCCTCGTGTTCTTTGCCCCAAAAAGGAGTCTTGGGAGAGTGATGGTCCATTGAGACCAGAGTGACCCACTAGAATCCTAGGAAACCTTTGACAAACATACTTGGAACATCAAAGCCTCACATCCCCACTTGTGCCCAAATCCTCCTGGACCCAAATCAGGGCCAACACAGCTTAGTAACCTAATTGCATTTAAAGCTCATATGCAGTACAATCTGTTTATTACTCAAATTCATAGCCTAGAGCTGTGAAAGAAAATGTCAGATCAAAGACTAGATTCTAAAAGCCAAACTCGGGGGAAATGACTCAGAGGAACAACCACATTTGACATCTCAATAAACATTGAAGCCTGGAAATTCAACAGTGAGTCCAGCCCCAAAACAGGCAACGTGTGATTAGGAGAGAGCATGTGTCTTGAGGAGTGTGTTACAGAAGCTGGAAGGTTTACCTGTTGGCCAGCATTAAAAGTGACATAATTAGAAGTGTAGCCTCTCTATTGACACAGGGAGCTGTTGACAAAATACTATTGTCTTTACTGAGCCCTTTATTGTAAAGTAATTGCATGATGGCTGCACTACACTGATGATAGGCCGTAATGGTCAATCAAGGAGTCTGATTGATCATTGCACCACAGTAATTAAGCCTGCCAAAGGATTTTCACTCAATAAGCTATTCTTGATTTATGCTCAAATCCGAAAGAATCAATTGATCCACAAGGTGCAAACATACGGATACCTGGCTGTGGTTTAAGTCAAAAGGCATTGATCCTCTAACCCTTATGGGATGACTCCAGAGCTACCGGATGCCCTGGGGCCACTGGACTGAGGAATCTGTTCAACTTGAGTATAGCTGATGGATGGATGACTGGATGGGTGGATGGAAGGAGGTGTGGGGGTGTATACCTAACATTCAGAAGGGGGCCCTTGAAGGTGGTTAGTGGCTTCCTGGCTCCTTTGGTCCGACTGTCCCCTTTGTCACTGTCGTCCAACTTCAGACTGTCGTCCTGGAAGTTGACCTGAAATAACATTAGCCTTGTCAAACTAGGTTCATGAACACACAAGACAATCTGTTTTAAAGACTTGGTAAAGGGTCTGTTTGTCGGCATAGGGTTGAAGACATGTCAGCTCATGTGTAAGTCGTTTCATTGCGACACAGAAGGCAACCACTGACCCTTGCGCAGTCTAGTGGGACCATGGGAGCACTTGACCACAATTCCCCAAAATAAATTAAAACACTCAGAACCACAACAACTCTTTTGTAAGGGTCACAAAGTTCCCATGGCGACAACCAGCCACACAAACCCACAGTGGAACTGTATCTCTACAGGTCAGCACTCTCACTTCAACAACATCCATACACTTTACCCTACATTCTCCTCACATCCACCCTAATGCATGACAAGTCACAAGACTATAGGACTGATAACACGTGCGTTGTGTAATGTTGGCAGAAAGTTAGGAAATGAAAAGTGAAGGTCAGTGGGTGGAGCTTGCATCATTTCTAGTGTACCATATTGCTCAGGAGCAACCGTGCTGTTTGGACCCAGCTTGTGGAAGACAGATGGGAGAGTGAACACAGAAGGAGAGGATGAGAGAGGGTGAGGGGAGATCTGCTTGTGATCCCTGTATAACCACTAATAACTCAGACGGGGAAGTGTGTCTTCTGCTGTGCTAAGCAACACACACACTTCCTCCCCCAATCAGCAGAAGGCTGTGACACACAGCTGACACAGTGAGAATATCGAGAGAGAGAGTTTCTTGTCAAACAGCATTTTTATTGATTATGATTTTTCAAATCAAGTGTAGTACAGGTAAAAGGCACTAATACTAAAGGTAAACACAAGGGATGATCAAAATACATCCGTTCATTAAAATTAATACAATTGTCATTAATCAAATCATAACAAAATACTTTGTTAATGAAATTAAGTGGAAAACAAAGAATCTTCAAATCATTATTTTGATTAATGAAAGCAGGTGCATACATGAGATCAAATAAAATGTTAGATTTGGTAATGAAACCATATTAAAAAGGTTACATTACATAAATGAAATTAATACTATTAAAGCTAACTTGGCTGTGTTCTAAAGATTTCAACACAAAAACATCCAGTAACCTGTTCTTTAGGCAAGTCTGTGAGCAGAGATCTTGAAGTGGCCGTGGAGTGGTTAGGGTACAGATTCAGAATGGCCTGCAGTACGATTGTGACAATAAGGCACAGTGCATGTCCATTATACCATACCATGGTATATTATACCGAGGTAGCTTTCCATGACGTGATCTAGCAGTTGGTATAGTGCACAATATAAATATATCTAAATCTTTGACACAGTTGAGTGCAAATATGCCAGCAAGAGTATAAGGAAAAAGAATGACACATTTTGAGCTGGTAGTGTTTGTTAAAAAACAATTTCCCTTCTCGTATGAAACTGTATATCATATTCAAGAGTTAAGTGCAATTATAGGCTATGCCTTTGAATTAAAATAGGAATTGGATATACAGTTGGCATGAATAACATTGCCTTAGTCTCTGGAATATATCAAATATATATCATATTAACAGTTAGGTGTCTAAAGAGGCACAATATTACATGTTAAAATATCAAAATAGTACTGGTTGGCTAAGCTATGTTTCTCTCGTCAAACATAAAGGCCAAATGAATAAAAAGGGATTAAAAAGTCATAAAAGTACATCTTGTCTTTCGTTTTGAAACGTGAGGGGTCATTTTGAAATGTGTGGGCACATCTTCCGAGTATGAAATGTGTAGTCCCGGTAGGTTTTGAATGTGAAAAGGTTGAACTTGTCCGTGATGGCAGATGGCTGATGCATCAAGGATGAAGTGCCCAGAACCACACAGGTGAGCAGAAATGTCACACTGCAGATCTCCACTGTGAGGCTCGTGTGGGCGACATCCTACAAAGCCTTACCACCAGCCCTTGTTTCAAAACAGAGAGAAAGGCAATTAGCTTCCCTGAGCGATCAGCAAACCAACAACACTGTTGAACCCTCAAAATTGGTGGAAGGGCTTCCTCGTTTACGCAAAGCAAAGAGAAGCTAAATCCACGAGTGACAGTGAGGAATGTATGGCCTTCTGTACAGACGGTTTAAAGTGAAGGCCAGACACTGTCACTGGGGTTAGCACCAGGCCCTAGCCTTAGTCAGCACATCATGAGATAAGGGCTAGCTCATTACAGGCTGATTAGAGGCACCACACACACACACGCATACAGACACACCCGCTAACATACAGACACTGTCTGGCTAATTCCCTTTGGGGCTTTACATTCCAGGTGCTCAACCTCCAGTCTTACCACACATCCCACTAGAGGCTGGCCTGAAACAGCGCCACAGGTTCCTTGAGCCATTCAGCACAAACAACGACGTGTGTTGATCAAACATAAGAGGTCAGAGCATTAGGTTAAGCCTATTAGTCTCACTGGTGAGGCTCAAAACAAACCCCATGCTATTCCCACCCCGAGGTTTTACAAGGTGGACCAACAGTCCATAAATACAAATAATTCCTGTGTGCTTTGACACCATCCGCATGCCTCTCAAATGAGGAGCCCGTGAATTATTTACCAACCAAACTTGCATATCGCCGTTGTGTAAATCTAAAATCTGTCGAGCGTGACTAACGTGCTATTCGCCAACAATGGGATGTTTTCCGTTTGTGTTTTGTGGGCGCGTAAGAGGCTCACAGGAGCAGCTTTGTGTGACGCAGGCCTGCCGGGCCACTTGAGTCTGTGTGCACCGAGAAGTCTCCAGCAACAGCGCAGGTTCCTCAACGGCTTAAAAGCTCAACAGGAGTCTAGCCACCCCACCCGGTTGGCTCTGAATAAACTTGGGCTACACAGGGAATGGATAGTACACCCCCAACAAGGGTAAACAACCAGACTGTCAGAGGCGAGCAACGCCCACAGCACTTGGATCCGTTTATAAATACTCGGAAGAAAGTGTCCTTAAACGAGGGGGTACTTGGGACAGGATATGTGCTAGTCTTCGTGTGCACAAGAATCTTGCCAATCCCTAAGTGTCTCCTGAAATGACTCCCTAATACCCACTCTCTATTCCCATGCACGTTCGTTTGCCCCCCCCCCCCCACCCAAAAAAAAAAAACAAGGCTAAAAAGATTACAGTGCTCTGAATTGAGACCCTGTAGGGGAGAGGAATGTGTGCAGCATATGCCAGTCATGACAATTTCATAATGTCAGATATAGAGAACAATAGAGAAAGAGAGTGGAAGATGTTGAGCAAAGGTGTATGGACCAAGTCAAGCTTTGTGGACGTTTCAATAATAGGGTCCTCATGCCCCCCCCCCCCCCCCCCCCCCCCCCCCCCCCCCCCCCGGTCACTAGCCCCTCCCCCCCTGGTCACTAGCCCCTCCCCCCTGGTCACTAGCCCCTCCCCCAGCAAACCAGATGAGACCATCACTGAGCACAAGCCACAGCCACTGACAGCCCCTGCAGCCCAGCCTCCAACAAGGTCAAAAACAAAGCCACTAGTCTGGAACACAGAGAGACAATGGGAGAGTCTGAGAGCATCTGGAAAAATCTTGTGTGAAGTCAGGCAGATGAAGGTGTGAGAAGATGAAAAATACAAATAAAACACCCTGCAAAACTGCTTCTGTGACTGACTTGACATCATCTCTCAGTATCCTGAAAAAGACCTCAGAAGATTAGAGGCGCGCCATGCGCTCAGTGAGACTGGCTGTGATGTGTGGGTAGTGTTGGGCAGGATTAAGCTGCAGCGGAAGACATTAGGAGTCACCTTGACAGAGACAATGAGCCAGGAGCTTAACAGCTGCCAAATCAGGGCATTACTGCCTCTTAATTCACAGCGTCTCGGCGGAGTACCCGATTACATGCTGTAATCTCACACTGAATTCCAGAAATGAAAAAAAGCCCATGAGTGAAGCCCCACATCAAAGTGAAAGGGAACTTGACTGAACTTTGCATAACATGGCCGACGTCTCGTTTGACGACAGACATGGCCTGGGTGTGTTTGTAAGTTGTGAAAGTTTTAGAAGATATATGTTTAGAACTGTAACTGGAAAAAAGCATACCTAGGCCAACTGCTATTTAAATATACTAGATATAAAAACACAAAAAGTGTGAACTGTGTTCAACGAAACGCACCTCATTTTTGAGTACATTCAGGTTAATGTTCTCTGTAGTTGACCAGTCTCTCAGCTTACAATGTACATTTACACAGTGATTAATGAGTTACGGAGTCTATTATCATATTCAATGGTCAACAACTTTAGGAGACCAGTTTTTTAAAATTTCATGTAGAATATAAAAATGTGACATTGTGTTTCTGAAATTACCCCCTTGCTGCCAATCCACTCCTTCAGGAAGAAGAAAATGACAGTTGGTTAAGACAAGGAGGTGTTGTACCTTTTTGGGCTTTACAGCCACTTCAGAGCTGTAACTGGACTCCAGGACATCCTTGCACTCTGATTCACCGTCTTTACTCTCGTTGTCGTCCTCACTGACGATTGGTCCATTCTCACAAATGGGTGTCTGGAAGTCGTCGTCAGGAAGAGGGGGATAGCTGTACTTGAAGGAGTCCTGAAACCAAAAGAAAACAACAGTCCGTTTGTTGGATCAGTTAACTTCAATCGCTGTCAAGCAATGCTGGTGTATAACAAATGCAAGGCTACTCACTTTTTCATCAAAAGTGGGTAAAAACATACACAGAATCTATCAGCTCTTTGGTATTTCAAAAATACTTTTTTTTAAGGCATATGAAACTAATGAGAGTGAAGACATTGTGAAAGATAAGAGAAAGATAAGAGCAGAATGGCAGCACTGTTTCTGTCTCCTCTGAGCCGAGGACAAACCTACCGTTCCTCCCATGTGGGATGGCAAATACTCCGGCCCGATAAAGTTCTGCACATCACTTTTGGATGTAAACTTGAGCTTGCTAATGGCTTCTGGACCAAGCCATGTCTTCACAATCTTCCATGCAGCTATCGAGGAAAACACAAGCATTACAGGGTGTGAAAATACTAAATGATGAGAGGTTACAAGACAAAGACAATAAGTGCTTGTGAGCTTGTCATCTTACCACTCATGATCCAAGGCATATCCACTATGATCATTTTGGCTGAAATGATAAGACGAGTCAGAGGGAAGAACACAATCAGAGTATGACCTGCATGAATGCAATAAGTGACCTCAAAAGAAATGATAGAAATGTGACCAATAAAGTTAGCTAATGTGCTATAAAAACACACTTACATAGGAACTTTGGGTAATACACTTTGAAGCAATTAATGATGTACTTTACAAAATCCATGTCCTGAAACAGAAAGCGAAATAGTCAGAAAGAACAGTATAACCTGTGAAACCTCGAAGCAGAGCATGACTATAAAAAATGTCTTATGGACTTGTAATAGGGAAATTGTTTACAGTCGGAGATGCCTCAAGCTGTGAAATGACCCAGTTCACAATGACTGAAACTTCCATCTTCTGAGAGTATGAAATGAATTGGGCCTTTCAATTACCGTTCCACCCAATCATGTGAAATACCATTATTCAGGGGTGATGGGTATCATGACAAATAAAGAACTAAAAGAAACACCAAGTCTAAAGCAGAAACTAAAAGGCAGTATTACTTTCGCAATACTCTGGATAGTAAAATGTAATAGCAGAATTCTCTGACCAATTGTCACTACCCGTGAAGCAATCTTGTTCCTTTTTGGGAGATTGTGTCTAAACAATCTGAAAGTGTCTGTCCTTGTGTGTAAATGAGAAAAAAGAGCACATCTAACAGCTAGAGCTATCTGTCCCTCCTCCTAAACAGCTGGTTTAACAACAGAAGATCAATCCCACAACACAACAGACTTATCTGGCACATTTATAAAAAATAAACATAATCAGGTGTGTGAACCCCACCTTCGTGACAATCCTTTCATGTGGCAAATACATGGGTAAGATTAGCGTAATTGACTCATCATGAAACTCTCGAGCCCTCAATGGAGGCAGACCCCTAGGAGTAGCTACTGTCCGGCTGGGTTCCTGGGCTTGTTGACAGCACCACTGCTAAAGAGTACTCACCCAGAGTCTTAATGAGATAACATTTGACAGGTCTGCTCCTGCCCAATAGACGACTACATGTTTAATTCTACAAACTTCCATTAGGTCAGATTTCCAACCTGATTTTCGAATCCACTCACTTCATATTTGGGTTTCAGGGAGTTATTTATCATTTGTGCCTTGTATGTGTTTAATTGGGGCATTTCTCCAGGAGAGTTTGGCCTCCGAAATTAGCACGCCAAGCTCCTGCTGGGAGACCACTTCTGAAACAAAGTCAGTCTTTTGGATTAGGAAGTCTACTCGGATTGACCAACCGGATTTAAAGGTCACTTTAATCTCCAAAGTGTTAAACCATTGAAGAGCATCAATCCCTCCAAGTCCACGGCTCAAATAGCAAGCCATATTAGGATTCTCACCATGACCGCAATAATACTCCCAGCAGAGCACTAGGGGGTTTCAAATGGGACATATCATTGACTGTATGCCAAAAGTAACCAAACTAAAACAACCTTTTCTCAAGTCTTTCATCTAAAGACTTGATCTAGAACTTGAGCTGGGTGTCTTGGGCATCAGATCCACTAGGGTAACTAGGTTAACACTGCGCCGAAAGCCTTTTCCGGCTAAACCCTGCTTGTCAACAACCTCTTATATGTCCTTACAATGTTGCTGAGACCAGACTCCGACATGTCAAACACAACGGTGAGGGGCATCCCTGGTTCTCTCTTGGCGTAACGCTCCAGCCAGAAAGCCACGTACTTCTTCTTGTCCATGATCGTCTTTGCATCCTTGGTATGCAACTTTACTTTGAACCAGACTATAACAGATGAAAGACAGCAGTCAGTGCACAATTAACCGATAATCGATAAGGCTTTGAGATCACATTTACTATACTGATTTAGCAAATCGATGCATCACATAACTTCACCCTCAGAACTAACATATCTGTAAAGTCATGACAACATACAGAGCTTGTTGCCCTCCTTGTCGTAACCATGGAGGAAGACGGCACCAGTCTCAAACATCCACTTTGGAATAGTATTCTCACAGATATCTGAAAAAAAGAAACAAAGAAACAATGTTATTAGTGAACATAAATGATATTCATGATTCATTTTACAAAAGTTATTTGACAAAATCCTAATCAAATGCCTTTCTTCTCTTTCTCTGAAGTCAAAACACATTCACATTGTGAATTTCACAAATGGTCATTATTTTAAACATCACAGGTCTGACTATTGGCATGGAATAATGTTTGCATACCCAATTTCTGGAGAACAGAGATTTGACTAACTGGCAGTTTACAGCCATCAAAATTATGTAATTGCTTGATTCTTAAAAAAAAAAACTGAGACAGAAGACTGCCTCAGGCCTGAATGGAGGAGAGACTGGAGCACAAGAAACAACAAGGCTGTGTCTGGCAGAAGGCCAAGAATCCATCTCTGAGGAACACAAGGACAACACAGTCATAAGAATCATGCCATGGCTAGGCAGTGGTAGGCTCACAGTGCAGTTTGGACTGCCAATGAATCCAGTTTAGTTTTGTATATTAATGAAACTTTAGACTCCTGTTTTGACCACTAAAGCACACAAGAGACCATCTGGCCTCTGAACCACATGTTCATTCACCACATCAAATTTATAGGTTAATAGTTTAACTACCACTGCACAATCTGGGAATTGAAAAGTTATTTAGTGCAGACCTACCATTCACACCATATTCCTTTCTCCACTGAAAGCTTTCATCAATCATTTTCAAGGCGTCATCGATGGAAAACTGTCTCCATGTCAGGTATCCTTCCACCAGCGCATCATCCTTTTGTAATCTGTCCACATCTCTGGAATCATACTTCTCGGATGTTTCTGACAGAAATGAAACATCATATCATCTTCATCATATCAAACAGGAGTTTCTAAGGTGACCGACTGACATAACTAGTTGAACTTTTTAGCCCTAGGCCTACATTAACAGTGGTGACCAGTAAAGCAGAATCTATTTCCGCTAGCTTTATACGGCCATGCCCTATTTGCTGTCTTTATGAACAGTGTCAGAATGCTAAAAAGTCGCTTAGTTAGACATGCGACAGGGCCTTAAAATCTGTAGTAAACATGGAATGGGTCTGACCAAAAGCTGTCATCTGACATTCAGTTATTAGCTGGGCACCACTGACATCACATGTCATTAGAGCTACATCAGGCTCTCATAGCGAGGTCGTATAACGGAACATAACTACGAGAAGATTATCCAGTAGATAGTCTAGCTATGTAACAACTACCAACCCAAACCAAACGATTAGAGCTACCTAGCTCGCCAAATAACAAACACAGCATGCTCGACTCCAATAAAACAAAGCTGTGCACTGCTAGTTAGCTAGCTAGCTGCTAACGTACCTTGGATGTACTCATTCTTGAACCTAAATCTTATCTCCTCAATCTTCTCCGTGTCCTGTATGAAAAATAATGGTGTCAGAAGCTGGCTTTAATCAAATCTAAAAATGTTTTTGTTATTTGCGGCAGCTGTCACTAGACAAGCTCTAGCTAACAAGAAACACGTTTGTTAACCTAATGCAACTAGCTACAGTACCTGCTCGGTTTCAAGTTGTCCACTCTCCGCCATGTTCAAGGGACTGTTGATACTGTATGCTATCGGTGTGGCTAGCTAGAGGGAAGAAGTTGAGTTGTGATGAATCAGAGTTGACTGTGAAACTGTATTCCGGTCCGAGGCCATTTTGGCTCTTATGGCCCCTCCTCTTGGGATCAAACGTTGTTTAAGCAAATGTTTACTACAAATGCCCTGATTACACAATAATGTAACAATGTGATGAATTGGTTTAGCCAATAACGGACAAACACAAACATCTAGCTGGTACAGTTCATTACAATCCAGCTAAACAAGTGTCTTGAACTGTAACTCTTCGCTCTGACTCCAGTCAGGCGCGCCCAGTGAGATATATTGAATGTCCTTGGCGTTCATGCGCGCTGTGGCGCGATGTTTTGATTTCCGTAAAGTCGGGATTGCAAACTGCTGGCAAAAGTTTACATAAACTAGCAACAAACTCGAGCTTTTGAGATTAGAAATGGTGAGGTAGGCTTGTAGGTTTAACCGAGTTGGGGATGATGCAATGGGGGCATCATCGCTCTGGGACTCTCGCAAACTGTCTAACCAAGTTGTCACTAGCTAGCGTTAGCTAATTTAACAAGCTGGCTAGATAGCTATAAAGAAACTTGGAAAACGGTTCTGTAGCAAGCCTGCTCTCTAGCCAACTTTATCCAGTGGACTGGCTTTGATTTAAAGCAGCTTGGTGTTAGCTAGGAGTCAACTGCAAAGCCCCAACCAGACTCCACACACAAACGTCAGAATGACTCAAGAAAACAGGGAAAGTCAGAAGCTTCTGTCATTCCTGGGAGAAATTGTTACGTTCCAGTGCACCATCCCAACTGAAAATCAAATGGAATCAGAGCTCAAATTCAGCAGACTGTCATTTCATCGAAATACCAGCAGTTTCTTAAAGACACGAGATGGAGTGGCTGTTATCATCAGAAAGAGTTCTTCAGCTGTTGAGATAGTGATGTGTTCTTCTGCTCTAGATGTGAAAAAGCGAGTCACAAGACCCTGCGTTTTATTGACTCAGTGTATGAAGAAAGCCGGCTTTAAGTATAGCCTTTTCAGTCTGAGTAACTCAAATGCATTGGAATCATATATGGAGTTTAATCTGCCATATCGAATGAGGGATAATGTTGCAATCTTGCCGGGCCCAACTGTTCTGTGGAGCTATGGTGATGATGTATTCTATACTCGAGCGGGTGAAGTTAGACAAATGCCCATCAAGCTCACTCTAAATATAATCAGTGCATTTCCTTTTAATTCAGGAAAAACTTTCATCTTAGGCTCCCAAACACATTCAAAATATCAGTCAGAAGATGGGGGCAAAAGTATTGGGTACTTGGTAGAGGATGAAAAACTACTTGATGGAGCTTCAATTTTACCTCATGCATACAGTCCAATTACACAGTGCATCTTGGTGGTGTCAGCTGAAGAGGTGAACAATGCATTGAAATCAGTTGTTGTTGCTGCAACCAGTAGAAAACAATTGGTTTATTTTGAGGATGGAATTCCTAGAGATGTATGCGAGCTCCCCTTTGAGGAACCAGTGGACATTAAGATGGTCAACTTAGGAAGAAATGGCACTCTCTTTGCCGTATCATTCAACCAGGGACATGCCTGTGCAATATGGAAAGACACATTTCAGGTTTTGGAGTGTACCTTTATATTTATGTGTGTGTGTGTGTTTATCTATTATGCTGTATATCCATATGAATACTATTTACTTTGAATATTTGGTCTCAAATGACACAGTCCTACTATTAAATGTAGAACCGTAAACTATTAGTTATACTGATACTAGTCACACGTAAAGGCACTAACCTAAAGCACTGTGTCCCCAGGTAGCGTCATGTTGGTCAGGTGTCCGTTCCCTTCATGTAGATGATTTCCTGGGCTGTGGAACAGACCAGATATTGCTGGTATACGAGAACCTCACTGAGAACACGTTGGACAATTTCCTTGTCACGGACCTCTGCGGATCCACATACTCAGTGAGACATGTATTTATTTTTTTCCACATTTTGTTTTAGAAGAGGATTTTTATTTTGCTCCTAAAACGGCTGGCAACTACTCGCTGCTCAAATGAATATGGCTCCTATTGGACCTGACAGCCTTAACGTGTGTGTGCATTCTGTTCCATATAGTGTTGCCAGGAGAGCACAGAGGACAAATCATCTGAAACTGGGCGGGAAAACATCCTTCTTACTGTAAAAGCTCTGGAGTCAAGGCTACAGGTGACTGCAACAACACATTCATCACCATAGAACTATTAGTATACTAAAGATAATCTCACTTAATAGAATTGGATTATAGTACCAGTTGAGACTGGTGTTTAGTGTGTGTACTTGATGTGGTTTGTCCGTCTAGAGTGGCTCCACCCTGCTGCAGGACCTCCAGAGAGATGTGAGGGTGAAGGAGAAGGTCCTGTGGCAGTCGCTTCAAGCTCTCGCAGATGCGGTCTCAGGGAGAGATTATGTTTTGACACAACCTGAGCAAGTAGGATTGAGTAAACTCTCAAAACGTCATTACGATGTCATTGTTAAGTTCATCTTACGTTCATTATTACTTAGTAGTATCTGTTTTGTGTGTGTACGTGTGCTTGTGCAACATGTGATGTCCCCAGGGGATCAGTTGGCTGAGCGGTTAGGGAGTCGGACTATTAATCAGAAGGTTGTTGGTTCGATTCCCGATCATGCCAAATGACGTTGTGTCCTTGGGCAAGGCACTTCACCCTACTTGCCTTGGGGGAATGTCCCTGTAGTTACTGTAAGACGCTCTGGATAAAAGCGTCTGCTAAATGACTAAATGTAAATATGATTCGTATAACTACCGTTCACAGGAAGGCCTTGTATCCCTGTGGGATGAGGAAGAGGAGACAGAGGGAGAGACCTTGGAGGAGCCGATGCAGGTCATTCCAGTGACGTCCCCATCACCACTGGTGGATAAACTCTGGCATCGCATCATCGACGACCGCTTGGTTGTGGGTGTCACACTCTCCCCAGGCGGCATAATGTAAGTTTAATGTTTCTTTCAATGGATTGTCTATTTATTTACACCTAAAGTGGGGCTGTTTTGTTTCATGAATTCAGGATTCATGACTCCTTCCTTTTAAACATCTTTCCAAATACCCTTAGTTATGAGTCATTGAACAACACAATGTAGAAGTTGTTAGTAATGGATTTTGAAACGGCATTGTCTTGTTATTTTTCCAAGTATAATGACTTGCAACGCTCCTATTCATTATGAGCCTGGAGGCGTGACTGTATGGTAGTGCTGCAAGCTGTGCTAATTTGATGATACTTTGTGATAATGGCGTCCATTCAAGTGTTGGTTTCAGGCTAGAGAAACCTACCTGCTGTCAGATCCTTAGGAATTTCACCAAAAAACCTTCAGTGAGAACATGACTGCTATTTTCCTCTAAACCAGTGGTCCTCAACCTTGGTCCCCTAGGCCCATTGTCTTGTATGTTTTAGATGTTTTCCTGCTCAAACCCACCTGATTTAAAAACATGTTCGTTATCAGGCTTCTGCAGAGCTTGTTAAAAATACATTCATTTGAATCAGGTGTGTTGTAGCAGGGAAACATCTAAAACATTCCATACAGTGTTCCCTGAGGACCAAGGGTCGAAAACCACTGCTCTAAACCACATTTCCAAGAAGAATACAGCCCCTCTGGCCGACTTGAGTCACATGAGAAACTGCCGAAAGTTTGATTGTTGTGATTCTCATCACTGTTGTGAAACAAAACCAACATCCAATATCTCAGACGCTCTGAAAGCAGGATGCTGAGGGGGGGACATCAATAATCACTCCCCATCCAGCCGTCTGTCTGTAGCCCCGAGTGTGGGGAGCGCCGGTCGCTCTCAGGCGATATCTTAAGACTCGCTGAGAAATTGCTCCACGGCAGCCACATCCTTCCCTGGTAGCCATAGCAACACCGTCTCAAATAGCTCTCCCAGTTCTTTTTGTTGGAGCGAGGAGCAATCAGAGTCCTAGTTACTCCACCTGTTCTAGTTAAACTCGGGCGCTTATCTGGAGGATGGAGAGCATCAGGATCCGTACGGTGGAATTGCTTCAGGGCTCTCAGTATTGCTGTGGGATAACATTGTGGGAGGCTCTGGCACAGAGAGTAATAATGTGCTTTTCTGAGCTGTTTTAGCTGTCCGTGGTTCACCTGTCCTTTTTGCTGACTGACTCTGGCTCTCTTAAACAGTCACTCACTCACTCTTGGATTCACTCTTTCATTTTCTCACCCTCTCTCACATGTCCACCAGAAGTCATCCAATGATTCTGCAAAACGTGAACTGCTTCCCTGTTGTGATAGCCGTTCCTGTGACGGGTGATTGTTAGTGATGTGCCATCCCTTTGTGTTCCAGACCAGTGGACAGTGTGAGTTTATCCATCCTGACAGAGACAGGCCAAAGCCCAACGCCGGCGGTCCTCCAGACCCAGAGCCAAACGTCCTGGTTTCCTGTCCCCAGTCCCCCGCCTCCCTCCTCTCACCCACAACCCACAGCCAAGAGGAGCAGGCAGGAGCCAGGAGTCAGTCATGAGTCCCAGTCACACAGACTGGCAGTGACCGCAGTGACCTCACTAACTCCTCTACTGACCTCCAGCTGTGTTAAATGCCCCGTCATGCTCCATTATATCCAGAGCCAGGGCTCCTCTGCTCGTGTCAACACGACCCTAACACCAGTGACCGTCCAGTGTGGTGAAGTCCCTGTGGACATCCGTGCAGAACGAACCCTCCAGCTGCTGGATAACTGTAAACTCACGGCAGGTAGAGTGACGTGACTCTTCAGATCAGTGCTTAGAGACGACGCAAGGGGTCTCCATGGCTGTAGCGCTATCGTCAAAGTAGTTCATAAGGGATCTTCTGTGTTTGATATGTTTTTTTATAGCTTTTCGTGCACGTGAAAGTCCTGCTGCTCCTTCATCTCTCGTTGCAGACACAGCCATGGAGGACCTGCTGAGCCTGTTGGCAGTCCTAGATCGGTGGGTGTTCCACATAGACTCTCCTGACCGCAGTCTGGGTGATGTGTCTGGCTGGGTCCAGAAGAGCATGCGCTGCAAGAAGCTGGACATCAATCCACACTACCTCTTGTCCAGCCCAGCAGTCCCTTCAGCCGTCATGCTGTTTCTCTGGCAGCAGAAAACTCCTTTTAGTGGAGAGCTGTCTGCCCACTGCAGGTGACGAGTGTTTGCTTTTTACAGGATATATAATAGTGACTATAATTTTTTTCATACAGGGATATATACTCATGCATATATGATATATGTATTTATATATATATATATATATATATATATATATATATCATACACACGCACACACACATTTAATGTCTGCATATCAATTAATGAGGCATGACATTCAGAACCCCAGCCTGACATTATTGTTTACCTGTAGCCAGTTACAGTTGTTCCAGTTCCTGGAGTCTCTACGTGCTTTCCTGCCTGCCTCCTGTTCCATCCTGCCTCTCAGACACGGGGGATGTGAGGCAGCATCTCAGCCTCCAGCCCTCTCCCTGTCCCTGGAGAGAGAGTTGCTGTCACTCAAAGATGGTGTCTCATCTCTGCTCCGTGGCGAGGAGGAGGAAGGGGAGGCAGCCAGCAGAGGCAGACAGCTGCAGGTCCCAGACCCGGGCTCCGCAGAGGGCCTTCACACGTGCAGGGACACGTGGGACCGGGACAAGGAGAGGAGCAGCAGGAGGTTGCGCCCCCTGGTGGATGGGGACCGCTACCGCAGGCTGATCCACGACCAAGCCCAGAGGCAGCTGGAGGCAGATGTAGCTGCTCTCCTGGACACACAGAGGACTGGAATGTGATCTAGCCTGTGCTGACTTGTACATCTCCTCTTTCTGGCCAGATGAGAGAGAGAACAAATGATGTCAGGATAATGATTCACCATAGAGCACTTAGTATCAAATTTCCATATTCCTGTTTTACACATCTACCATGTAATCTAAGAAGAGTTATCGAATGGTTTTCCAGTTTATTCATATATTCTATCATAAATCTATGACTCGCGTCTCTCATCTAGGCTCTGTTGTTACTAAAGGAACGTAAGTGCAAATGTATGCAGTGATAATGAGGAGTGCCAGTATGGTGAAGTAATGATGTAGTTCATTATTTAAACACCATGTTTCACATCGCTTTGATTTGATTCACAAACTGACATACATGATATTTTCTTCATGTGTGTGTCAGTTTCTTTTCCCACCTGGGATGTATCACCGCCTGGGATTTAACACCTCTAAACTGTGTTTGATATTTCTCTCCCACTCTGCTCACCCTTAGACCTTTAGTCTTGTCTGCAGGAACACTCTAGAAGGTATTGGAGCTTCAGCGTGCAGCCCAGTGGGAGATGGAATCCTCCTCCTATTACTGAGGGAGCGATGCTATTCGCGTGTTCAGAAAGATCTGGGGAAGAGCTACACATTTATGGTGTGCTCCGTGCTTAGCACACTGCGAAAGCTTTTAGTGCCACTCTCCCCCTTAAGGTTCAGTTTATTTTCGGTTTGGAAAAAAGGATGTAAAAAATAAAATGAAAACGAACTTGCCTCAGATGTTGTCGTTCTTGTGACGTGCCGCTTCGTGGTTGCTATTTAAGGTGTTTCTCGATCTGGCAAACAGCAGTGGTGTGTTCTTTAAAGTGTGCTCAAACAGCAGCCTTGTCATATGCTAGCCCAGTCTGTGTTGGACCCTTTAGTCCTGTGACAGCTTGGCTCAAGGTGTCTGCTAAGACTTGACAGTGTGACTCAGCCCAATTTTCAGCCCCCATTTGGTTGAAGCTGGTCCTTTGGGGCCAAGGGATAGGAGTATAACGTTGCTGCTATCAGAGCCAGTCGCTGCTGAGTCTCCATCTGTTTGTGTCACTCGATCTGATGAGAGATAAATTCTCCCTCTCTTTCACACGTTTGGTGTCTGTGCTCTGCTGTTTCAGACAGCCATATAATGGGCTCCTATGGACTCTCAATATTACGAGACTAAAATAGACTTCCACAAGGAGATTGTGGATATTGTGTGTGGGTTGTGTTGTCTTGTCTCTTTTGTCTCATCTGTACAACACTTATATATGTATTGTTTTTGCATCTGTAATGTTTTTGACCCCCCCCCCCCCCCCCCCCCAAGAAAACCATCAGTCCCATTCAGCAGCAGTGAATGTGCTTTCTCATAAATAAGAGATACAGGCTCACAAAAAAATCTTTGTTTCAGGATCAGATGTGACAATTGCTGTGGGGGGGCTCGCCTCCCCCTCAATGTGGCTTTCACACCAATCTCACACAATTTTCCCCTCACCTCCACTCTTGCTTAAACACCTTAACACTCTTTACCCTCTGCCTTCCTCCCTGTGGCACCAGAGGCAGGCCTTTCGGTTCTCCTAGGGGTCAGAGGTGCAGAGGTGCTCGCTCGTCTTGACAGGAGAGCAGCTGGGGAGGATTTCTATCCCCAAGGACTCTCTGAAAATCTCGCATTGCCACGTTGAGGAACATCGCATGGGGGATCTGTTTTGTCATTCCATTACCGCATGCTAAGTTCCATTAAGTTTGAGCTGAGTGGCCTCAGGTTGTCTGACCGCCGATGAACTGCTTACTTCTGGATGAAGAGCACCGTCCTGTCATGAATGAGGCCCTCATCTGTAATTGCTGGACAGAACCAAGACAAGGAGCTGTCAAGGTTGTTTTGTCATTTCAGGTTTAGAGTCCCCTGACAAGATCGTCAGACATAGTAGCTGAGGTTCTAATAAGATTGGCAGTTTTACAAACACGACTAATACGGCTGGATATCATGTTTATATTGTTTCTCACTGATGGACTATTCCATTCATGCTGACCCTGAGACCTCTGATTTTAATATGTTTGCTTTTGACCAGGGTCAGACATTTTAATTTTTAGTACCTTTAGGTGTGAAATATGGAAGTCAATATGTATAGGAGAAACTAATTAATTCATCAATTCAATATTATGCCAAAACATGTTTTCAAATATGTATCATTTAAATGTTTTCTGTCCAAGGGTTACTGGCTCCAGTAAGATATACCGTCAAAGAATCATTCGAACAACATAATGACAGTAATTTAACATGTCCTCCTGCGACTGGCAGCAGAGTTTAGACAATATTTTTATAAACATGCAGTATAATATACAGTATCTGCTGTTAAGGGTTAAAGGTAGATACAAGTCTTTTTTGAAGCCAGCTGTCTTTTGAAAGAGACCCTTCTAAATCATAAAACAAAGTAATCTCAGCCGAACTCAGAGAGAAACGAAGCATGCCCGGACGGTTCATTCTCATTGATTATGGACTACCTTGAGCCATGACAAAGGATTGGGGATCAATACTGGCAGCCCACACACCACTGAACACTGACATCTGTAATACCCACTCTGGATCTCCACACGGCCTCCTCTACACAGGCCTGCTTGCTCTTGGTATGAAGACTGGTAATCCCACTAAACTGATCCCCCATACACTTTTGTTGAGTGTTTGCTTATTTGTCTTGGACTTGTGTCTGAGGCTTAATGTTTCAGTCAAGGTTATGTTTAATGGTTAAGGTTTTGCACACTGATTTGACACTGAGTTATGCCCACTTGGTTCTAGTTCAATAACAGGTTTTAACAGGCAGCCACATTCATTTGTTGAGACATCCCTCTTGACAGGAGAGACATAAACTATTTGGTAAATGATCTCACAATTTTCATAACTCAATCAATCCCTACTTTCCTCATATGCTGGTCTTTTCAATTCCTGCTCAGTTGCTATGGAAACCCTCTAATTTCTTACTTCTCCCAGACCGTCTTGAGGCTTAATGAATGATGGAAGCTGTATTTTCTTGCAGACAATTAAGACACAGTCTATTTTTACACATAAGTCTGAAAATAATTGTATTTTTTATAAGCTGTCATTACTAAGCTTCATTGGATGTTTCCAAATAAGATTGCATCAGCATTTATTCATCCAGAGAAATAATGTGCAGTAATGTAAAGCTACGCCTAAAGCCAAATGTGTGGTAAATCGAAGTGGATTAGAATTATTTACTATCTTCTAATCCTGGTGTTGTTGCAAGACCCTTTTGAAGAGCAGTTAGGAATTATGCTTCTGTTTGGATAAGCTGCTAAAATCATTTCCTGGTTGTCCCTTATGTTATAAAGAATATAACCCAATATTAGTCGCTAAACAATGTACAGCAAGGCTTTCCAAGCATATATACATGTGCACTCTCTCCTGTTTGATCAACAAACCAAAAAAAATCTTGGATATTATTGAACATGAGAGGAAACCAGGAAAGGAATTTCTATATATTTTTAAACAACTCAGAGGCTATTACAGAGACTTGAGACAGCACAGAAGCAACCTGCTGTGTTTAGTGGATCTGCTTTCACGTGACTGAAACACTGCCTTTCTGTTTTCATTCAGTTGGTGTCCAGATGAGTAAATACCACCCGCGGTGACCTCTGGACCAGGTCCATTATGTTGCATTAATGGAAGCTCGCTGTCGCTTCGCATCTGTTTCAGTGACCCGAGAAGATCTAAGGCATCTGCCATCACCCTGAGTTATTGGCCAGGTAAAAGGAAAGGACACTGTTGGTGTTTCTGTTACTGTACATCCCCAGCTCCTGTTGGAAACCATAGGTTTTAACTTTTGTCCAGTAGTGAGTGAAATCTTTTTCTATGATTAAATAGGCTTGTAATCAATATTTACATTAGAAAAAGTAGAGAGCTGCTGATGAAAGTAGAAAGACCTGAAATCTGAACCAAATGAATTCAGGCGATTTCCTACAATATACAGACTATATTCAGACACATTGTGAATGTGGTGCACACTCAACTTTATTAATGTACAGTAAAGTAAATAACCTATTACCAGTATCAGCTTTCAAGAAAAGAGTTCACCACATTTTATCAGGAGTGCATGGACCAGTAGCTGCTCTACACCATGAGTGTCATGAGGATCTCTTTACTAGTTGCATGACTGTATATAATGCCAAGTGTGGCAACCCAATGAGGGCATGTCAAAATTGTGGCAGAGAAGTGAGGGGGATGCATTCAACAGTCCTCATAGGAATTTTAAATATACATAGTTTTTTTTTTATAAACAATTGCCCTCGAGACAATAAACAGCTTGTTACAGTAAATCTACAAAAGACGTACACTTCATCTCTAAAACCATACCTAGAATACCTGCAATATTGACCTGTGATACATATTCATTGGCATATGGCAATTTTGAAAAATGTAGTCATGTGTCAGTAATTTGCCATTCGTAATAATAGTCTTTCATGATTGTTCATTTTTTGAATGGACCTACCTAATGGAACATAAGCCGGGTTACAATACATCACCGATGCTAATGTGAGTGAAAAAATTACCAATTGAACAGATGGAATTTGAAACTGCCAAAGATTCACTGAATGAATCAACAATAAAAAATAAACATTCGGGTGACATCAATAATCCAACAATATGACTTACTATACATAGACCGAAACTGAACGAGAACAGACACCTATCCAGCCCTAGATAGAAGAGCTTCAGATAAGCAATGCTTCTGACAGACAGCTGAGCAGCAAGAAATGCTGCTTTTGTGAAAAATAGGGAAGCATCGTTTCATCTCATCAAATCCATGATATCAAAGGCCATGGGGTGTTCGCAGAATTGCAGTATCCAACTGCCAATTCAGAATGTTATCATTTCACAGCCTCACACACATGAAAAGTATGTGTGTCTGGTGCTTTCTAAATATGTGTGTGTGCGCACATTGTGCTCCCTAAATAATGAACAGAAGAGCTATATTTTTCAGTTTATAGAAATGGTGACGAACTGCAGTACAATTGTATAAAACAGCTCTGAACATTCTCAATACGAAACATATTTTCCTTCCAACACTCAGAGGTCTAACTTTACCTGAAATTCTGACTACCATAAATATACAAATCCATGAAATGTTGCTCCACTGCAAGATGGAACCAATGCAAAGGCAGTGTTGTTTTGTTTGGTCATATTTGGTCCACTTCTCCATTACTGTACTGTGCTTTGAGTAAAAACCATTGAAAATTCTCCAGGAAACAATATGCAGTAATAGAACAAACACATTATTTTCTGTTTCACCAATTCTTCCACTCGTAAATCAATATGTGACTTTGTCTAGGGTTTTGTACAAACATCTACTTGTATCCCTGAAAGAATATCACCCACAACATCACTGTTCATTTTCTCAGTGTACAGTCTCCTAACTAACTCTTCTCTGTGGCGTCCAAGAATTTCTCACCCAGAGAAACAAGGAAGAGAAATGTGTTAAACCTACAGGACAGATCAACTACTCTTTGTGGATGTCCTCATGCCTGATGATCTTGTACGTGATCCAGTAGAATATGTTGAAGATAAGGAAGGCCAATGGAAAGGCTGCTCTGGAGATTGTGTCAATCCTTTTGGCCCTGTCCACAAACTTCTTCTTCATCGTGTCAATGTCTTTTTGTACAGGTGGTGGCGGGGCAGGGACCGGGACGGTATTTTTCACAGCGTTCCCATCCTTCATCTGCAGACACTGAGTCACGCCATAGCCAGAGAAGTTGAAACGTCCATCTCTCATGTCATCATCCTGGTGAAATAAAACAAGCAAGGGATTGTTCTTCTGCTTAGTGGAGAAAACAGCATGACTTTATGCTCACACATACATTATGCACACAACACCATGGGCCGTTTGTCAGGCTGCAACTCGGGTGTTTGCCTGTAGATACGCATAGTCCCAATGTTCAGGGACTTCATAAACACTGGATAAACAGCTGAATGATCCCAGTTATTCTAATCCTAGACACCCTGACACACGTTCCCAGTAACATGACAAACTAGCACATCATTTATTAATCAGACAAGGACAACCCCATTCGGTTTCTCAGGGGTCAACATCAGAGAACAGCATATTTTTAAGAGAGACTGCAGTGTCCCAGCAGTGTTTACCTTGTGATTCCGCCTCTGTCTTCGCCTCAAGCGAAGGAATTCCTTCTGTTGCCTAGAGACAAAGTTAACTCCAGCATATTCCAGTAGTGCAGCAAAGACAAACAGAAGACAAACTGCCATCCATATATCAATAGCCTTCACGTAAGATACCTGCAAGAGAGACAAACCAGTAATATTTGTGAAATATTCCTATGTGACAATGTGTGTATTTGACTGCGTATGCTTTATTGCAGCAGAAAGTTAACTTTTCAAATGTATCATACATTCACAGATCTTCAGGTTTAAAGATAAAATTCCTTTCACAGACACACAATATAAATGAATTAGAAGTGCCAGGAACTCAATTGAGTAAATAATTGCTTATTTAAGTAAAGAGGTAACACAAAGGATATTGCATCAATATTCATGAGCCTAAAGTCTTTCATCTTCCTCTGCGTTGATCAGATGAGATGAACACTTGCCTACCTGAGTCTGATGTTGCTTCCTTATTCATCACAGAATGACCTCTCCCCTGTCTCTAACGATGGCAGATAATTTGCATGGTGTGAAGAAAAAAACAGCTCCAGTTTTTGAGAGCACTCGAGGCATATTGAGCTTGTGTTTTTGTATTCTGGACCTCTCTGAAGGCCTCCATCTAAATATTTATCAGCGTACGTCTCTTTCATGTGGGCCTGTCTGACGTGGCCAAGCCCTCAACGGTCATACGCAGGCCAGTGAGTGGGAGTGATTGATCATCAAGAGATGACTCATACTGCTTGTGCTCCTTTTGCTAGCGTAAATGAAAAAGCCAATTTAGAGACAGAGAGAGAGAGTTGGAAAATAAAGCCCTTTGTATCCACTGCTATATTTAGAACATTATTTACACTCACACCATCTCTCTGGTGTGTCAAGTCTTTTTTTGTGGCAAAGGAATGTCTTGAGAGGTTCTGATTTAAAAGTTATTGATTTAAATGAAAAACTCCTCGGCTTAACTGGTTGCTTAGGCATACCTATTTGTTTTTCTGATTTCTATTGGAATCCAATATTTGAAATTCAGCAAAGCATGAACATCTTATTACAGCCTTTACAGTTTGTTTAGTGAGGATGACTTTAGCTAATTATACATGAGTGGTCGAGCTAAATACAGCCCATTAAGGCCCGTCGTCAGACTATCCACTCATCCTGAGAATACGAAGACAAGAGCTTCACCTTTGGTAGTGAGGCTCGGGAGCCAGAGCTCTGCGTTGTCATGGTGAGCACCGTGGTGATGCCCAGTGCCACTCTGGCCGGCGCGGCGTCCATGTTGATCCAGAAGGAGACCCAGGAGAGGATGACGATGAGGAGGGAGGGGATGTACATCTGGATCAGGTAGTAGCCCATCTGACGCTCCAGGTGGAACTTGACCTCGATGCAGGTGAACTTACCTGGGGAACCCCACACAGAGACAGTCAGCTGCAGCACAGAGAGGGATGTGTAACAGGGTCGTTGTTCCAGGGGCGTAGGTTTGTTTTCAAATTTGAGTATGGACAGCTTCTTTTCTGATTTTATTGAGGTTGCAGCCATTGTGGGTGGGACAGATTTTCCAAAAAAGGGTGGGACATGACCCAGGTCTAATGAAACCGACGCCCCTGCGCTATTCACTGTGACAATTAACCTGTGTTATAGTGCTTGGTACAGTAGCCCAGCTCCTTCTCATCCCTCATGATGAACTGAGGCAGGGTGAGCCCATCCGCCACTTGCACAGGGCCGTCTCCCAGCCACTCAAAGATCAAATCGTTCATGGTGTACCCAACTGGAGGGAGCGGCAAAGAAAATGCAGACAAAAACGAGACATTTAGAGACATTTCAACACAAAAGTCTGAAGTCAAACCCATGTTACAAGGGTTTGAATAGTTTGATGATAGAGTTTGAATCAATACTTACAGCTCTCCAACTGCATTGTACAAGTCTGGACATCCATGGGGAAGTTTTTCAGATCCATTGGACATGACAGAATGAGAGTCAACCTACAAGGGAGTTTGTTAATTCAAAATTGGTGAGCATGCTTGTATTCGAGATAATGGTATCCATAGATAACGGTACATATTCCAATATAGATTTGACTAAATTTTATATGAAAAATATAATGAGAAAATTATTTAAAAAAAGTGAACTCCACAGAGGTTCCGATTGTTATTTCAAGACCTAATGCCCAGGCATACTGTATCTATGCTAATTGTATGCTCTTCTCCTGCAGCAAATATTCCTTCTGTTCCTCTACTTTCCCTCTGAGGCTCGGAGCCTCCCTCCCACACAGCAGGCGGGATTCCCTTCAGCAGGTTCCTATCACACTTTCATTACTGGGGTTATCGTCTCTGAGATGTATTGTCGTCTCCAGCCGTCATCTCTTTGGTGGATGGAGCGAACGTCTAACCACCTTTCATCTCCTCACAAGCCCCCTGCACCCCTCCACACCTGGGCACCGCTCAGCCACAAGCTGCTCTTCAAATGGATACCAAATTGATCTGTGTTTCATCTGTGCCAGCATTGCCGTGAAGATGCACTATTCTACTGAAGTGATATTGAAATCAAATTAAATGCTTTTTCTTTTCCTCGTCAATTTTCGACGAGGAGGCCATTGAGAAAGAGTCAGCTATGCCTTGTCTACTGGAATCTGTTCAAAGTTAATATTCTTGATCCACTGAAACGTTTAACAAACGTATTGGTATAAAGATGTCCAAGAGAATGATTCCACAAGACTACAGCTGTCCAACAATATACCATATCCTGTCAATGGGTATGGGAATGCTCTGATGGTTGTTTTTCTCATGCAAAGCTCTGGTAAGGAAACTGTACATTGTTCTACAGAGCAGGGCAGACAAGCCCCTCCTGCAGAGCTCATAGTTTATTGAGACAAATCCCATGGTGGCCACATACTCAGGCAGCCAGTCTTTGATGTAGGAACCATTCTCTTACAAGGATAATTACATGTACGGGGCCCGGAGGTAGACTACGGCTGAAGTGAAGCCCTTGAATGTCTGCTGAAATCACAATGGGTTTGAATTTCTGCTGGTTTGTTTGTAATTCTCCACCAGGAAAGTAGTAATTCTCAAGGCACAGAACACAAACATCTGCCCCAATATTGAAAGAATGCATTTGAAACATACCATCTCATAGTAAAATGCCACCAACTTTACCTGATACTGTAGAGAACAGTCCCGTCTTTGAAGATCCTCAGCAGCTTGTTGTCTGTGGTGACATCATGGAAGTTGGCCCCTTTCTCATTGGCAAAGAAGAGATCAGGTTTCCAGATGGAATCCAACATGGAGGGATCCAGGTCCAGAGACGAATCAGGGTATTTGCTATACGCCAGTCGAGGATCATTCCACTTCTGACGCAAGAAGATGTTCACTCTGTAATCCTGAGGAAATAGAGATCTGTTTATCCACTTTATTGTGAACTTATTTTACATTGTACAGTCACACCTGAATGCTCACAAATGAAAAAACACGTTGTGTTTTGAATGTTGTCAGGATCAGTATTTCTGTTCACATTCATACTCTAAAGCCTCTTTTATGATGCAGCAATGTAGGCCAAATATCTGCCTCAGGTTTGGTTTAAATCATAGGGGCAGCCAATTTTATTGTAGACACCATGTAGCAGATCATTAGTGATACCAAAGGTTTTTACTGATCCTCGTTACACTTATTGCAGTATTGATGTCCATTCTAAAGTGTACGTTGACAAAGTTTCAACGATTAAAACACTGCTCGGTATATTTGTCTGGCAGAAATCACCTCGGATTCATTTGTGATGATATAGTATACACCAATACTACGTCATTTCTAAATCACCAAACACTATCATCATCTTAACACTAAATACATGTTTTGGACTCATTAAAAGGTATCGTCTCTAAAAATTACGGTATTAGAATCATCATTAGAGAAACAGTAACAGGAAATAGATGATGATACAGTGAATGGTTGACTAAGAAAGCCTTCTGAGTTTTTGAGATGCAGTTAGTAAATGTACAGTTTTCAAGAGGTTTAGTTGCTAACTGATAAAGAAATCTTATCAAATTAGATTCTTTTCCTAACCCTCACAGATCATATTTGGTAAACCACAGACTGTTGGCGGTTCCAAAAGTGCCTTTCTGTCTTGATTAATAAAGTTCTGGTCTATCAGAATTTGTGTTTCCCTGCTGATATGTATGCAAGTGCTTGTTAACAAAAATCCACATATTACTTTCACAAGTTTAAAATGTAATTAAAGAGGCCTTGATAGCAACAATGGAAAGAGATGCAATGCTGGATTCCAGGATTTATATTGTTTACCCCTTTAGCAGTTAGCCATCTTCAGACATTACACCAATTAATCTGTTTGGATCACTAGCCCTAAGTCCCCCATTTCAGGTATAGGCTGCATTAAAGTGAATTATTAGCTGGAATTTTCAATGTGAATTATTAAAACAGATGAATCAAACTCACACATGGAGATATCATGGGAATAGCAATCTGATACTACCCTAGGGATTATGGGAAAATGTTTGATTCATTTGTGTGTCTGTTGGCCCCTATCATTTGCCTGCTGGACCCGCCAATAGACTAAAGAGATGGCACAAACTGGATCATGTCTTGTGAATAAATAAAAATGAGAAATAACAATCCAAAACATCCATGTTGAGTTTAGAAATCGAATGGTTCAGTCTTTACTCCAGAGCAAAGACCAAGGCTGTATTAGCATCGCCAAGCAATGCAATGCTCAACTCACCATTGTAGTTTCTGCTATTGAACCAAAGCTGTTGATAAATATGTTGCAGGTAACATTAACTGGTGGACCTGCAGGTTGGACGATAAATAACATTGACATGTTTGACAGGGCAGAAATCCATCAATATGCTCGGTCACTTACCATGGTTGTCTCTGTGACAGAGCCGAAACTGTTGATAAAAATATTGCATGTAACGTTTACAGGTGGACCTGTGAAATGGAATGAGAATGAGATGACAATAAAAAGTCAAGCAATCTTTATCGCCAAAATCCTGCTAAGCTGAAGGAGAATACTGTAGATTACAAAAAATTGACTGCGAGAAATAAGGTTCTGTTTGTAGTAACATAGGCATAATTAGTTGTGACTGCAAACTGTCTTTGATTTAATTTGCGTAACAAAATACTCTTTCCGAATTTGTGTATTAATACTAACAAGGGATAATGTTCAGCAAAGCATCCAATGTGTTTCATGCTTTGCCAGTGACTGACTCTTCAAACAAATGTTTCCTCAAAAGCATGCCAGGTATGAACAGTAGCTACGCAGTGATAAGATTAAATATTCAACAGTCCCTGATAATGGTAATTTGAAATAGACAGTCATATCATACTGTTTGTGTTGCTTGATAGGGTGTCTGAATATTGAATTAATGAGATGTTAAGGTATGGAATGTTGTATATTGAAGCATTATTGAACATACATATTATACACAATAATCACAAATAATATTTCCACTGATATCTTATACGCACATTGGAAAATTACTGGTAAATTAGTAATGCAACATGAAATCTGTGTATAATTGAAAATATAGAGAGAAACAAATAGTAAAGCGAAAAACATAATCTATAAACACTGTCATGAATTTTGTATGAAATAGTAAACTCTGTGTCATTTTTACTCCCCGGATCCTAGTGAAGGGAGATCTCCCAGTGAGCACAAACTGTTTTACCCTCCAAAAGCAGTAGAAAGATCTTGGTCTCAGTGTGCTAAGTGAAGTTGTGAGCGCTGTGCCCTTCCTCTGTGTTTTCCTCATCAATATTTTATGGGCCTTGGTATTAATATTTGCCTCAGTTTGTAGTCGAGAAGCTGCATTTAACTGTAGTGGCAGAAAATTGAAACAGAATAAGTTCTGGACAGACATATGTAGGTCAGCCTTCCACTGTATGGTTTCAATCAGTATTCTCAGTAGCAGTGTAGATGACGAACGGGTTTTTCTAGGTGACAACAACAAAGGCAGTGAATACCTCTTTTTTGAAAATGAGAAATAAAAGTGAAGACAGCTGAAAATAGAGCTTGAAAAGCGTGAAAAACAGAGAGAGAAAGAGACAGAGATAGAGAGAAATATAGACGGGGTCAATTGTAAACAGCTTGCTCAGATCCATGAGTTTCATCTCCATCTTCTCATCTGCTCCTTACAAATCCAGAATGTTCTCACACAGATGAAAACAGTTCCTGCTGTTCCTCCATCTCTCAAAGCATCAGCAGGCGTAAAACAGACATGCCTTTGTCTCGTCCTCATTCTCTTTCTGAGATCTTGTCTACATTTGTTGTCCTGTTCCTCCAGATCAAATACATAGATCTGGGCCTGCGGTTCTGTCTAACTGACCAAAAGGTTTGTCTGTCGGTGTCTGTTTACTCAGCTATATTTGTCTGTGGTGGCACTCCCAAACTACCAGCAGCCTTAAACCAAGACCCCACCCAAACCCGGGTGGAGGGGTGGGTTGTGCCCCTCCATATGCCTAAACCCCCGTCTGCCCCTACCCCAGTTCTTTTCTCCCTCTCCCGCATCCTATTGTCAGTCAGCTCTATCAAAGGGACAGATGCTGAGTCTCTCCCCGGCATCACGGCAGCACAGCGGAAGACCTGAGCGGCCGACAGCCTGGCTAGGGGGATCCCATCCATCATCTGGCCTGTCACGGTGGCATCTTTGTCTGTTTGCAGCGCTCATGATCGGCAACCTCACAGTTATTCTTGTCTGGCTCTGTTTCCAATACCCATCTACACTAGGTCTACGGGGGGATATAAACCTGTCAGATGTGAGTAACTGACATAATGCGATGTTCAAAGGTTCAACCCCCAAATCATATAATTGCTGCTGGGATGATTATGTTCCTCTCTACAAAAGTGATATATAACCTGTCATCATTTAGACATGTGCTTTTTCCAAGAAACCTGTTTTGTCAATAGTCAAACTGAGAATCCATTCTTTATAATCTAGTCTAATGGTAGAGGTCTCCTCTGCCTGATTATTTATGTTTTGCTTTTGATGATGTATTTGAGCTTTGTGACATTATCAAGGAGAAGAAGAAGAAAGAAAAAACAATCATGGGAAAATAACAAAAACCAACCTTTGAAGTTCGGTCTTATTCGCGCATCATAACCAGATGTTCGACCCATAAGAGAGTCCAGGAAGTCCGAGGGAGACAAGTTTGTTGATGACCTGGACTCATGCTCTTTGGCATCCACAACCCTGTGACAGACACAAGAAACACGCCAGTCCTGCTCAATCACATAGAACTCGTGCAGGAGAGAAAGGAAATTGGAAACCGTGTCTGAAACAGTCGGTAATTATACAATTAAATATTTTATTTTTCGTAATGCTATTAGAATGTGTCACCTATTCATCGACACAGTTTGAAATAATTGACTAGCATTAGCACATTATTTCATGACAACGCCCACAGACGGTGATTAACTTGGCATAACACCAATAATGATCTTTGCTTGCAGTCAGAGACGTCCATCCATGACTTGATTGGAACAACTTCACTTAATCCATAATGGTAGGGCAGCAGTCCAACAAACTATGGACCTAAAATGCACGTTGTCATAGGAATTTCGTGTATGCCATAACTCAGGTATTTAGGTGTAATACAGGCAGCAGGAGGGAAACCATACACAACCCCAATTCCAGTCCAACCCCCATATGCTATCCACACTGAGTGTATCAACATTTTACATCTGTCCCGTTATCAAATACTATCCAATACATTCTGCGTCAACGCTCATTTCCTCAAACTTTCTTGTGCGAGGGAAAGTTTCTATGAAGATCATTAAGCAATTTTGCTTAGAAAAAGATACACCCAATCTTTCAACATTATAAAACATTAACCATATGTTTCCTATAAGTTTCCAGGAGGTTCTTAGTTTATAAGATCATACACATAGACCTACCTTAAGTTGCTGATCTCCATTAAACATGCAAATAAAGCTGTCAAGACTATGATAAAGGCGCGATTCATTCCTCTTGATTTTCCTAAATCTTTACTTTTTTATTTCTTCCATATGTGTAAATAGGCTAGTGGTCAAGCACATAATCCAAACAGAACAATCGCTTTCTTTCTGTCCAAAGCGCAGTTGAATTTTCTCGTGGCACTCAGAAACGCAGGAGGCATTCCAGTCCGTAGGATCATAGTTTAGTTTGATGAAACACGGATTCCTTGATGTAGTTGGCTATTCTTGAGGAGAACGTATAAAGAAACATAAATTCAGAGTCATTGACGCCGCAAAAAAGAACCTGTGGATAACGTAAGAAGGTGCGAAATATCCCCAATACGCAACATAGAACGATTAGCAAGGCGTTTCCTTACATTCAAAAACAAAATTTAAAGCCAATATGGTTGTTAGTTAAGTATTGTTTGAAAAGTGCAATTTGTTTCTTATTAGTGGACCCTCCAATGTTGAGGAATCAGAGAGCAGTGGACGTCTTCTCCGATTCAGCGCTTGGACAGCTCCCGGTGTCTTTGCGCGCAAGCGCAACGTTTAAACTGCAGGACGTGAGGTGATTATCAATAAGTCAAATAAACGACGAAGTCAACAATTACAAAACAATGTAACCTCTATTGAACCAATCAATCTCGGTTTACGACCCCCCCCACATTTCAAAAGGCTGCATGGATGTGCATGTACATGCTCAGCATCTCACAAATACGCGCCGACAGCTTGGTGTTGTGGGACATATAGTCGTCATATTATTGGCTCTGCAAGTGCGCCTCGATACGTTGAATGACAATGTACAGTATAGATATTATGTTGATTGTACATGCATTTCGGATTAAACAATCAGAAATCAGGACCTCAATGATGCAATCCAAAACCAATTTAGCAGAGCCCAGACACTATGTCAAAGTAGACAAACGTTCATATAGAAAAGTAAAGCGTTTGTCTCTTAGCAACATATTGAAACCCTATGTAATCCAAATACATCAAAAACACTTTGCTATTAATTAAGAACAAAATAAATTTAAACTAACAGTACATTTCATAATCAAAATAATAGTAATGTCCTGAAAAGGGGATCAAGGAGGCTCTATCATATACTCTTTTCCCATGCCTGTTTGTGTACCCCAGTTATTGTTTCAGTTTACAGTTTACCTAGAAATTAACTAATCAAGAAACTCTGAAAAGAAGGCAACCTGCTAAATGAAAACAATGGGTCTTCCCTTGGCACTTGTTTAGTTTTTCACAATATATGCTTCATGTTTTGGCTGCTTGCAATGTTTGGGACTACCTCATTGTTATGATCAGTGACCTCTGATCTTTTGTTTTTGTCTCTCTTGGAAGTCGCTTTGGATAAAAGTGTCTGCTAAATGCATAAATGTAATGTAAATGTCATGGTACATTCAACAGAATAATGGATTTATAATCATTAAATCGGGAAAGTGTTTCATGATCATGATAATGTTATTGTATTCATGATTATTGATAGAAATGCAGACCCTCAGATATGGTGTAAACAAAAGATCCACCTGCCACAAGCCTCTGGGAATGTATTTGGCACCCTGGTTGCCCTGGAAACAGATTTCATCATCGAAAATGCTGAAAGGTTGGCTACCCAGAGTGAGACAGGGAGGGACATCTGGCAGATAGATATGAGTTTGGAGACACACAGAATGGCAGAAATTGCCAATTACGCAACACATGACCAAATCACAAATTACTGTATATACTATACCGTTGTCCTGGTAATGAAAACACTGTCTGAAGTGTGTCAACTGTAAGCAAGCCCCCGAGTTGCCTGCAGGTGTCTCACGGTCCATACACATGAATGACATTCTATTTGGGCAAGGAAGCAAGTGTGTGAAAAAGGAAAAGCCTGTTGTTCATTCATGCCGAGCCATCCAGAGGCATTTTACGATTACTCCTCAACACAGCACGTGGTTGACTGTTATGACATGTTTAGAGCAAAGTAACACTTCAGCCTGGTGGGCTGTTACTGCCCTGCTTCCTGGTGGTTTGCTGTGGGAGGCCGACTGTTTAAGCCCAAGAAGGACATGCTAAAATCCCCCATCTCCCCACTTAATGCTATGGCCTAAACAGCAAGTGTCACATTTGATCTCATGGTACAAGATAAGTATGGTTTTCTTTGGCTTAAGGCTTCCCATGTTCTGTCATTTGAGCTGCTGCAAATTGACTGACAATAACAGACTAATGATAGATAAGACTAGATTTATGGACATCAGTATGGTAGGTCTTAGAATAAAATGTGCATATTTACCATTTCAATGTGCTTTAGAGTTGACACCAAAAGATTTGGAATCATCTAGGGCATGAGAAAAATGTGTTAATACTTCAAACCCTTGAAGATGCAGGAAAACCTAAATTGAGCATCCTGCAAAAGAATCCAGCCCCAATTGAACGGAAAATGAAAAATGAAATTGGGTTAGGGGTCAGAACTAATTTGACCCTCTTGTCATTTAGTCACCGTCACATAGACAGACTCAATTGGCTTGACTGTGTGATAACCGACAAACCCAGACCTCAATTGGCCATTAGTCTCATGAGAATGGACCTTGGGCCAGACGGGTCACGTAATTAAGTGCCTGAAACTGTATTCAGAGTGTCACCAAAATATGTCTCTCTATGTCGAAAGAGCTAGACGGAGAAACTCCTGACATGAGCTAACCCTTTTATTCCTCTAGGTCTTGCCATTAAAATAAAGACTGTGTGTGCCGAGACTCTTTAAAGCCGTCGGGTTATGAGACAGGCTGGTTCCTGTTGCCTTCTTTTCTGCAGGGGATTTTACTGTACATCCCAGGTTTATAGGGCAGTCCATTTAAACGCGACACAACTTTCACATGTAAACAAAAAGTTTTAAGTGCAGCTGTTACTGAGAGTGTTTTTTTTTTTTTAATGAGCACTTTGTGAAAGCATGCTTTTGTAAGAATATCACTTTTACAAGGATATCACTCTGAGCAAGACAATGCTCTCCAGTGCTGTTTTGTGGAAGTTGAAAAGTGATTATGAGAGAACATGTTGTCACACTGGGCATGTCCACTTGATTGGTGTGGGTTTAAGGCGACATGACATTATCTTCAGGAGAACACACTTGAGGCAGTCACCTGCAGAAAGCCTCTATTTGTTTCCCAGTTAGGGGTAAGGTTGCTGTCATCGATCCCCTTGACTGAGCAGAAAGGAGAAGATAAGCCGGACTGGCTGAAGAGAAGCCCACCTGAAAACCAACCGGCAGAATGAAGCCACCCTGATGCTCATGTGCACTGGAGTGACTCCAATCATGCATGGGGAAGTATCCATTGCAACATCGATCCCATGTATTTTTTTTATTTTTTATCTCACTCCAGGATTTTTTCCACTTTCATCATTCATTCCATGGATCTGAACGTAACTATGCTAGCGAGATGGGCTGTCACTGGTGGTTAAAGATGTTGAGGTGAGATTTTCTAAGCTGACAGATACAGCAGAGGAAACATGGGATGGATTTAATGAGAGGATGTCTGAGGACTATGAGAGAATGTATGAATTCAGACACAGCCCTTACAATTATCATCATCTTCCTCTTCTAATCAAATTATTATTATTTTTATTTTATTTTTTATTTGGGTTATTTTTAATACTTGACAAACACACAGAGGATAACAGACACAATACAGACATGGGCCTTGGTTTTACAAAAGGGATTTATGTATGCTAGACTTGGGTGAGGTTCCTTCTCAGAGGGTTCTTGAGAAGCTAGTGGCTTGTGGATCCTGGTGATGTAACCTGTTTCACGACCCAGGGGAACGTGGCTGTGAGGGGTCATTTCTCCCCCCAGGGCAGGAGGGGAGAGGTGGCCCTCAGTGGAGCCCACATGACAATCACAACCCTCCCCCATTAATGTAGGAACAACCTGGCAGTCACTGAGCCTTTCTCCATCGCTGAGCAGTGAAACCCCTGCTGATCCTCAGTCTAGACCTTTACTTTATGCTCCATGGCCACTGGTTACAACAAGATACCCCGTCGCCCTGCCTGATTACAGGATGTGAATTTATTGAACTGTTACAGTCCTCTCTAAGGGGAGGGAGGGTGGTCCGATGGACCCGAGGTTCATATAGTCTGGTAACCATAATATACAGTTATGGTTACAGTGTAGACTCACAGGGTAACTGTTGATGTCTAATCCTCTGGTTCATGTGTGGTAGTTCACCTGCATGCCTTCCTCTCCGGTCAAACACATGGGTTCCAAATGTTCATTTATTCACCCAAAATCCAAACAAGCACACTTCCTTTCCTTGCCCAACATCTGCTTGATGTTGACACTGGCTCACTCTCTTATCTGTTTCTGCCTGGCAGGCTTGTCTCACTGAGCAATGTCACTGGAACTGGGCAACTGTCAAAAGGATGAAAGAGGAGATCAAACCTAACTCGCTTGCTGAACTTGCTCAAGTCTTTTCCCCCTCAGCGGAACTTAGAAATATGTCACAGGATCACTCACTATCACTGTGAATGCAAAAAGAGAGACATAAGTTATTATCCTGCTCTTGCAGATGCTTCTGTGTAAACTATTATCTCACTATGTGCCAGCTTGTGTTGGCATTCTAATGTTTGTTGAAATTGCAACCCAGTTTCAGTCCTATTTCGCACCTCCGGTTGAACATTCCCTGTGGTGACGACTGTTGGCTGATGCAACTGATTGTTACATCCGCCTGGATCTTTGAGCGGAAACAAGGAAATTCTTCCCTTGATAGTTGCTGTCATTCCATTTCATGGTGGAGCCAGGGGCTATGAAATGAATAGTATAGATGTGCAATATCCACAACAATTCCATATTACATGCAGAACATAGAGAACACAATGTAGTTACAGAAAACAAGGCTACGTAAAAGTGATTAGCATGATTCTGTCAAAAAAAAACCAGCATACACTAAAGATGAATTACTGTCACATTCAGAATTCACCCTTATCCTTATCTAGAAGCCTCCATATTGTCGGTAGAAAGTAGCCAATTTCTCTTTTTTGCTGTGACGTTGAACTGTACATAGTCTTTGAGATGCATTGCTTCTGGGACTGCAAATAAGGCATTTAAAATGGCACCAAAAGCATAACAATATACTGTACATTAATAGCCGGAGGCGATCCTTCAGAACCAAACAGCTCTCATTATTCAACATTAGTGTTTTCACTCTTTACATGTCAAGTGCTCTCTCCTGCTTGTCACTCATAATCACAATACAAACAGACTGTATTGTACGCACTGTGAACCTGCTATATGTAGTACAAGGTTCCACAATCAAACTACACTTTTTGCCTCTTTGGTGTAGTTCAACTGTGCTTTATCAACTTTTCACATGTTATTTTATTAGCATATAATATGGATGGAATAACATGTCGTAGATTTGAAGAAGAAAAAATCTATTTTAATATGTTCACCAAATTATAATTAATTGTGTCTTATTGTAATACCTTCTTCAGAATATAATTGTATTCTTTCCTGCTCAGGATCATGTTCAAACAAATATGTTTAATTAATCGTAGGATTAAAAAAAAATCGGAAAGCTGCGGGTGAAACTATTGTTATCTTATGAGACAAACATTGAAAATGATTTTAGGCTTCACTAACTTTATTTTAGTTCACATTTTGTCCATGCACGATATAATTACAAACCTGAACTAGAGCATTTTTAATTATTTCCAAATCAAATTCTACATGAGAATAAAATTAGTTTTCCAGTGTGAAATACTAACGTATATCTGGAAACAAATAACGTTCATAATGTTTGATACAGGAAATGTACTTACCATACACCTTTTCATTTCAATATTGCTATAGCTCAGGGTATTTTATTGGATGTATGCTGAAAGGTAATTTGTGTGCAGATTTGTGAAATCCTATGTTTGGAGATATGTCTGCCTTTGCGGTGAGGAGGTATAGCACGTCAGAAGAAGACCAGTGAGCTCTTATTACTGAAGCCGAACCTCTTATGCCTGAGCTCACACTCCAGAGCTGTCAACAGCTAGTGGCATGAACCTATGAATAATTGAAGAATTCCAATGAATAGAATGCATCTGAATTTGTTCATTCATCATACAGAAAAATTGATAATGTCAAAAGAACATTCTGTGTTTGAACCTCTCAGATATTGATGTTGGGCTGTGTTTTAGCGGTTACTGTTCATAAGACAGTGGTGGTAATGTATGTGTGCTTCTGGACGTTGAACTCTAATAAGGTAAAAATTGTGACAGAAACACGAGGCGAGTCAACAGTGCAGCGTGTGGATCTGCGGCCCAGGGGGTATCCCTGGATTCCTTTTTCTTTCCTTTAAGCATGTTGCTATGGGAACACAGTGAACTTTTTTCTATCTGGTAGGGTGAAATACTGTGAAATTTTGCATCCTATTTTAGATTGTTTTACTTACATTACATGATTCAGGTCTTGCTGTGCCTCTTATCCAAAACAAAAACTGGTGAGACAAGGTACATTGTCTCAGAGACCATCTCATAAGAGCTGTTCTTAAATATACCATACTAGGCTAGTTCACTGATCAGTCACAATAAGCCTCCAGACCAACTGGACAACTCAAACTGACGAGGACATCTCATTATACAAATAAGGAGAAAGGACCGCTTGTTAAAATAACTATCTGGAAGTCTTGAGCGTTGGACAGTGTCAGTGAATACATTTAATTAATCAACAGACAAAGTACAGCAACTGCTTTTTGTTGACCTATGTAGTTCTGCAATTGGCACGCCACACCAAAACTGGACTCCTTGGATTGACACAAGATTAATTTCCTTTCCTTCCTTTGCCTTCATCTAAATTGGTACTTGCCAGCTCTCAATAAGTGCACCCCCCCCCCTTCTCTGAATCTGTTAGTGTTGATCTTCCTACAGAAACAGACACCCTGGTTTGAATCCACCTGTTACAAGGTCCCATCGGTGTGCTCCACTTGCTGGCTCTGTTATCACTTTGGAACCATTTTTAGAACACAGGCGCGCAGTAAACACAGTTTCCATGGAAACATCTCCGAGACACACATTGATAAGCGGATTGGTGTGCATGCACTTCTCTGATGACGGATGCAACCTCAGAAGCCGGGAGTGTTTCAGCTGGTGTGCACAATTAAACGCTGGCAAACGCATTCCGGAAGAGAGATCCACAGAAATAAAGAAATTATTTTGATTTCTTATTATAAAGCAGAGATAATGAACAGCTCTCATCTGGCTTGGCACAACTAAAATCTTGTTCTGGTGTCTGCTTCTGTCTGAAAGAGCAATAAGAAATGTGCTTAAACTCCATCTCCAATTTGCTTTGAAAATTGATATTATTGACACACAATTGTTTTCTTAAGCTTGCAGAGAAACAATCAGGCACAGTTAGATTTTATTGGAATCAATAGACTCAATTAAATGAAGCAGGAGTCAATTAGCGCAACAGTATTACATTTACATTTCTCTCTGCCATGTCATTGATGAACAAGCTAGACATTAGTTTGTGAGTCAGATGTAAAACTCACCTAACGCATCAACTTCATACCCTGTCAGACATTCCGATGTCTAAAGTCTTTAGCACCTACACTTAAATCTCACAAGCCATGAAAAGGAAAGGAAATCAATATAATGTTCATAAGTGGTGCCTGTTTTGTGAGTCTCGCAGCACTCTGAGTAGAGACTGCTTCACTGAGGCCATTGAGAGACAAACCGAACAGCACTGCAGTTGAGGACAACCTGAGAGAGGGCTGTGCTTGATGGCTCACCCCCCCCCCCCCCCCAGTGATTTTTGAACGTCCCAGGGGAGCTACGCGGAAAGTACAAGAGCGCTGACCTAAAAAAAACTGACTTCCGACAGCTTTCTGAAGCACTAAAAAGCCAACTGAGGACAACGTACAGTACAGAAGTGGCTATGCATTAAATAGGTTTCTTCTCCAAGGAATGGGTTGGTGAACAAGGAGGGCGTGCCGAACAAGGAGGGCGTGCCCTCTCTTAACATGTCAGAAGGGCTTATAGGGCTCACAAGGCTTGGTACTTGGTACTTGGTTGTTGTTGAAGAACTACAGGCTAACCGTTAGCAGGGATTGGTGAGGACTTACTGTTCTATGGACTAGGACTTTGGTTTGCACCTACCCTAAATAACAGTGGACCACTGTTCCTTAAGGCCAAAACACACACACATACACACGTACTGAGAAACTCATGTACACAGAAACACATAGAAGACCAAAGACTAAGAAAGTGTCTTCAGAAGTTAATTATTTCCTTAGTTTACTATTCTTGAGTGGACTTTGGGTCCCCCGCTACAAAAATAACTAAACATGCCCCCCCCCACACACACACAAACACACACGCACACAAAGTAGTGTAAGTCAAAGGAGTGTATCGAAGCTGAGTAATGCTCCCCATTGGCAGACGGCTGAGTGTCGATTCTCTAATTAGGCTCAGACCTGAGAGAAAATGATGACTTATTGGCACCTGGCACTGAATACATCACAGTCAAGATCAGTTTAGCCACTAAACTTTTTTCAAATGGACTAGAAGTTTGCCAAGTTAATTTGAAAATGTAATTACTTTTCTACACAGCAAAACTGTAACATACCTAAACCAAAATGTCAAACAAAATAAAGCGAATTTGTCAGAAATGAGCCATTAGACACACAATTGTCAGAATGATTAAATAAGTAGCTCGTCTAAAATCTATAAAATCTCAAATACAAAACTGGGCCACAGCAAAATATAATATGATCACAGCATAAAAGCATTTTTTTCCCCTCTCTATGCATGTTATTTTTACATTGCAAATGTATGCAATTAATGAGCCATGTATGCTCATTTAGATACATGACTTGCACAAAATGCTAATCTTTTTAATCCATGGCCTTGCAATGGAATTGGATATGATATCATCATTTGATCATGATTGTCCGAGGCACGAAGCTGCTTTCTCATCTACACTTGCTTTAAACAATACAACACTTTCTGACAACTAAGACAAGCCATGACTGATGGATGTAGAGACGCCTGGTTGACTTCTGCCAAACAAACAACATACAATAAAACAAATATGATAGAGACTGGCAGGGTTACATTATGATACATTTAACAAGACAGCAATCAATTGACACAAATGAGGAGCGAACAAACAGCTGTGTAATAATTTGCAGCTCACTAATGACCTCTAATTCTATGAATCACAGCTTGTTGTTGTTGACACAAGGCACAATCAACCACAACAAAAAAGCAACATTCTACTAACTACAGAATGAATAAAATATTAGATGAAACATGTAACATCTAATTAGTATTTCACAAAGGGAATGGAAAAGATTGTATTCAGTCTTCAAAAGAATTATTACTTTCTTAGGACAGACATGCAATAACAATCTTGCAAATGAATAGTGGGACATTACTTTAATATAATACCAGCAGGGAAGACAGCAACTTACAGAGTTGGCATTTAGGTGAAATAAATGTAAGAGAATGTTAATAAGAGAATTGTTTCTAGAGCTATATTGAGAAAGAAACACAAGCCCGTCTTGTCTATCAGCTGGCAACAGCTCAAAATTTACAGGGTCAATAAAACAGAAGTCCAATCGATCCAAGGGGCCAATGGGGTCAGAGTTGAAACAATAATTGTGTTTTGGCAGAAGGAGTGAAAGTGAGATGTTTGATGATAACCCTCAGTGTTACCTCAGACCAAGGGTGGAATCTGCTCTGGAGTAATATCCCTGTTTCAGATTAGCCAGAGGGCCAGCGCTGTGGATATAACAGAAATGAATGAGAGGACAAGGAGCTGGAAAGAGCTCCCCTGGAGGAAATAGCAGTGGGAGAGCATTGGGTTAAATTATTTACTCATAACAACACTTTTAAATCAGGCCGATCTGTCAGTGTGTGAAAACGTATGCTTCAAAATAATGCTTATTTGGATTGGCAAGTGATTTCATGCTTGTAACGGGATTGTAAGGAGAACAATCACACAATATTCTATAAAATAAGGTCAGCTGGTGGTGTGACTTTAGCCCCTTTTCACGCTCCATATCAAGCCAGAACTTCAAACTGATCCATCCTATACAGCTACTGTACTGTGGTGAGCATAGCCCAAGGGGGGCCCATCTCAAACTGTCAGATGACTGTCTCTGCAGCTAGATTTATATTGCAGTCAGAGCTGTTTCCCTCTGTACGGTACTCTGGGAGAAGACAGTATGCTTTGTTAGAGGTTGTGAGGGTTTTACAAAGGAGCATTGGTTCCTGTTCAAGTGTGTGAAATGCTTTCAGTCTACAATAAACTGTCAGTATCGACAACTGTTGTTTTGGGCCAAAGTGGAATTATACTGTAATACAAAAACAAAGTGTTTAACTATCTAGCACCTTTGCACCCGAAAGGGAAAACAGAAAACTGTAGATGACTGCTTGTATCGCTCTCTCTCTTTTTCTCTCTCTCTTTTTCTCTCTCTCTTTTTCTGTCTCTCTCTCTTTCTCTAACTCTCTCTCTCTTTTTCTCTCACACACCCCCACTCACAGACACACAGACACACACACACACACACACACACACACACACACTTGAGGCACCACCCTCCATGCTCTAAGACACTGCTTCAGCTCAGGAGACCTGTCTGGGCTGATGCAACAGCAGAACAGCTGCATGGAGGTGATACCATTCAAATGCCATAAGTCCTCCCTCGTCCCATAAGTTGATAATTTCCCCGAGGTCAACTCAAATGTGCAATTTTATTAATCTGTCCAATAACATAAAAGGAGATCGCAAGTGCAAGTCTCGGCATGTAACTTCTCTGGTGGTAAAAAATATTTTTAATAATACTCAACTTGCCTGCCGTCTCTGCAATTTGACCTCTCTGGTTGAGGAGCAGACTGGAATAATCTGAGGTGATTCACTACCAGTACCAGTGCCTGATAGTAGTGAATGCATGTACTGTGCAACTGAGACACTAGATGGCAGTATAAACTAGTATTACAGTAAAGCACCTCAAGTGTGGTCAAACCACTGAACCTTTTTCTTCACAGATCATCCATTTTTGACATACAGGGGGTTAATGCAGTATATAAGTCAATATGAAATATAACATGGTTGCCAAACCATTTAACAACTCACACTTGGTTGCAAAATGTATGCACTTTGAAATACAATCACAAACGAGGCCGATCGTTGGGCTTGCCTAAGCATGAACAAGGAAGCATCCAAGCTCGGTTGTCCCTCTGATTTCAGACTACACAAGTTTTACTTGCAGTGTTTATTTCAAGTTCTGTTCTTCTCTTTCATATGGCAAGCCTGGGCATTCAGACATCGAAAAGGAGGGACAGTTCTTTCTACAAAAGCAATCAACACCAGATAAAGGGTTGACAGGGTATGTCCTATTCCATCCACAGTCAGTTACTGTAGAGAGTTTAGGAGAGCTGCAGGGTCCACGTTACCTTGGAAGGCACAGTCACGAGGGGCTGCTTGGTGTGCTGTTCTGTTTTTCTGTTCCCAGAGCAAGGCTGACTGATGATTCCAAACAATCCGTCTGCTTCCATCTTTTCCCCCACGATTCTGCATTGCTAATCAAAGGCCGATGATGCGAGGGGACTTGTGTCCCTTATCAAAGTGCAAACAGATGCACTCAGTTTACTGTGTCTGTCTCGCTCTTGGTTGTACCATATCTTATGTTTTTAACAGAGAACAGTCTGTACAGAGAAAGAACGGACTGAGAGCACCTTACTTTCAGACCTTGTGAAGTCATCCCACCAAGCATTTCTGAACCCGAAAACCTTTGATTTGCATCACACACTCTTCAGTGTAGTTTTCAGTCATGCTCTTCATATGAAACGTTTTCATCCCAGGGAGTCCCTACACAGCTTTCCTCATCGTTCCCCCCTCCACGGGGTCTAGAGGAGATAGATATGACTTCCTCCCCAGCCCCCATCAGAGAGGCTGTTCTCTGAGTGCCCTCACCCCGGGGCCACAGGGGTGATAAATTACATGCGAGTTCATCCCAGCATACATCCACCACTTCCCCTGACCTCCCAGTGTAGGTCACCACCCCCTCACCACTGGCTGTTTGGACATTCACGGCAAGTCCGTCTCCAAATGTTCCTAAAAGAACAGCAATGTCACCCTGTGCCCTGTAGAATTCATCACAGAATATTTCCATATAGTCATGGAATTTTGTTTTGCTGTTTGACAAGCTTCCCTCCGAAAACAGACCATTTTTGGGAAGTGGAATTTGCAATTATTTGAGATCATAAATCTAATTCTCCCACAGAAGACAATGAAGGATGTATAGTCTCTCCTGATTAACATGGATTATTCGACATCTTAGTGCCGAAGTCAAATGAGTATCAAGGGAGTCCCTTGTTGGCCATTGGCCTGCTGTTCTCCTCTGACTGGCTCAGTCTCCAGGGTGCCAACATGAGCTGGTGCTCGTGGAAAACTCCTATTTTCTATTATAAACTATTAGAGTCCAGCAACAACTTTCCGTAAGTATGACTTACGTAATGGACCTAAGAATCTAAGACTCTGATCCCCGAACACAATCCATCACAACTGACCAAAGTTTTGCGTTGTTTCTTTTTACTCATTCCATGGAAAAGGCATGCAAACAGGGGAAGATGAAGATGACACTGGAAAACACATTAGTAGAAACACAAAATGTGAATTGCCAGGAACCTTAGGAGTAAAGTCAGCTGACGAGTCTAAGTCATCCAGTCGGAAAGAGGACTATGAAGACCAACAGCTGTTTAGTTCGTTTTTTTCTTGTTTAATTATGAACAAGATTTGCTTTAATAGGCATTCTTCAAGAGCATGGTTTATATTCTTTTGATAGTGTTGTGTGGTCAGTGGTAAACAACATGGTTCCTCTGTATCTGGTTTCAGTTGTCAGTGAGCCTTGTTTTCCACTGGTTTTAAAATGTTAAACCAGATGTGGTTCCACATTATAACTCATTTGTTGTTGACTTCAGAAACTAGGTCAAAGCCTTTCAGAGTGTACTCAACCCTAAAATAAATTCAGAATTATATGTTATAATCTAACTGAAATATTTAACAACTTATTATTACCTTTTATGTATAATAAACTGTTGATGTTTTTTATTGACAAAGTTGCATTTACAAAATGACATCTGCCTCCATGTTACTCTGCATTTAATACATGATTGAGGTTTACTTTGGAATTAACTTACATTTGCTGGTGATTTAAGCCTAAAAATTGAGATTAGTTCCACAGTGAAGTAGAAGTGTATTGTCTTTCGCTCAACTGGTCTGGCTTGAGAGCATTTTTGTCCTGGGATGATAATAAGATCTACAGCTTTTCATTACAGGCCTTTGATGAAAGTCATACTTTGTGACAGGTTGTAAATTCACAGTTGGATTCACTACATTGAAAAGATACTGAAACACTTTTTACTCACTTTCTTTATGTGTTGACTCATTCAACTCAAAGGGCGTGCAAATGGGAAGTAATTGAATGTGTCATGTAGTCTATGCTGTAACATCATGTCTACTGGCATTAGAGAAAAAATGTGGATGAAGGTTGGAAACAATGAACCATCCATTTTGCTTGAGTCACAGATTAGCACACACATATTTGCAACGATTGATAATGGAAAGCATACTCAAATTCTGTCCCATGGAGTTTCCCTGAAACTCGATATTCATATGAGACCAAAATGTGTGAGTTTACTGTCATTTTACTGTATAATTTCACAACGAAGATAAGCACAGTTTTCCCTCGATATTATTTAAGGTTTGGAGGCATTAGTTTTTTTACATGTCACAGTTTGACTATATTGGCACACAACACAACTCAGGCCTAAGCCAGAGTCAGTGCTTCACAGTTGGAGCCTGTGTCTGTATTCTTATCCTGCGATTTGTTGAACCTCAGTGGTTCTGTAACCATGGTAGTGATTGTGTTTGGCACTGTATTCCAAAATCCTTTTTATTTGCAATTAAGAACAGCAGGATTACCTCAGTCCTCTCACACTCACCCCCTCTGACCCATACTCAGATTACATTTAAACAAATTATACAAGAGAATAAAGAACATTGGAAGCACAAAGATTGACTAAATGGATACAACTGTGGATCATTCCAATGAAGGTACTTAGCTAATTTTGTGTTTGTCCAAACTATGCAATATGCTACTTTCTATGCACAAATGTAATGGGAAATTAAAAGTTTGACATTCCCGTTCCTATAAGGAAATATGGGTGTATATTGTGCAGGTCATATGTGCAGGTCGAATGAAAGTACCAAATTGGTGAATGTGAATACTATTAGCAGAAACTTAGACCATAGCCTCTCCCTATTAGACTATGTGGGGTGTTGCATAATAATTAGTCTCAATTGAGTTATTGTTCATGGAGGCAGTTTGACAAACGTCTTATTGATGTTGTTTGTGAGCTGTTTCTGTACTTCGGAATGGAGAATCAATTAGAAGGGGCAAAGTCCGCTCCCTGTAACCCCAAAATGTTTTTTTTTTCCTTTTTAAATCTGCAAGGTATTACAACAGTGATTTATGTTTGTATAAAACAATTTTTTTGTTTAAATGTTGATGAGATCTTGTGAATTTTGAGAGGAATGTTTGGAAATGTTTTGCCTGTTAAACTTATCTCTTAAGTTAAAAGAAGATGTGTCCTACAACAGTTTCACTTTTCAAAATGTCTAACTTTGTTTGTATGGTAGTTCCTTGAGGTCTTCAACTTGGATTTGTAGCCATGTCACAGATTTCAGGATACAGAACAACTGTTGTACAACATGATGGTTGAACGATAGGCCTATGGACATCAATGGGAAATGCTGATATGCGTTGTTGTAGCACCCTAGTGACAGTTGCATGTCTTCTGTCTGTCAGCTGCTGTTACTGTACCAGCAAGCTGAGCCCTGGAATTTTCCCAGCCATCCTATTTACATAGACACATGCTACACAGAATGTATGGACAAGCACCACATCCAGACAGCCTATAAAGCATGGATATATCCTCTGTGTTTTACTGAGGATGGATTTTGGCCTCTTTGCATCTTCTGATTGTCCAGCTCTGGAAAAAAATGAGAGACCACAGCACCTTTTTCTTTCATTTTTTTAAAAGTTGAGAAGGTCAATTTTGAGTGAGGAACAGAAAGGTAACATTTAAGAGGCCACTGCAAATGTTATTCTTCTGTTCCTCACTCAAAATTGTCCTTCTCAACTTTTTAAAAAATGAAACAAAAATGTGCTGTGGTCTCTCAATTTTCTCCAGAGCTCTATGAACAACTTAACACCTTGTTTTTGCACCAGTAATTACAGACTACATCAAACCCTCAAAAACTAAAGCTGGAAAACTACCTCTGCCACTAAAAAGGAACTGCACCATTGCCCTCAGTGTGGTTCCCTTACCACAACATCCAGTTGTGAACTGAGGGTTTTCCATCTCTCAGTCAAAGATACGGGATATAGCTGGTGTCAAATGAATGCTGTCTGGATGCTGTTGTCCTTGCCATGTTGGGCGGAAGCCCTGTTTGACCATGAAGCGTCCCATTGAGAGCTAGCCATTTGGCGGACTGTGAAAAGACTGTTGCTAGAGGGAGCTTGGGGCTCCTTGGATACCGGATACCAACGCTCTCGATCAATGGTGATTGGCATTGTTTCCATCCCTACACTGGCCCCAACTCTGTGAAAAGCAGAGAGATTGGAATTTACCCGAGTGGTCAGCCTGAAAGGACACACTGTAATCTTGATATCAAAACAAGAACGCAAGGAAGTCCACCAGTATAGGAATATCCGTAACTTACTAAATCACTTCTGTGATTAGTATGTTCCTGTTCACAGAAATGTTGATATTAGGCAAGGGTTAATGGATTTCATTAACTATCCAGCTCTGAATCTTAACCCCTGCAAGGGCAGGATGGCTCATTGGTCCCTTCTTGACACTTTTGCTAAGGACTGCACAACTGGCCTGATTACATCTTATCAGTCTAGTTGTGCAGTACACATATAAGGCCTACTGATGTATTCAAGCATTGAGAAACCCCAAGACAACTCTGGAATAATCTACACTCTACATGATATAGTGCAGGTTGCTTTACTGACAATTATCAGACCAGTTTTAGAAACCCCAACACGGGATCATTCTTTGGAAAAAGAAGAAAAGTCTAATAGTAAGTGTCAGCCTCTGCATGTATATTATCTTCACTAGAAACATGTTTTTTACATGCTGCACACAAGGGCTGAATGGGTGTTGCGAGACTAATTATGTCAGAGTTGAACTCCCTGTAAAACTTTGTCAGTTTCCTCAGCAGATTGGCGAGGTGAGGGGCCAAAGCAAGCTCTGTCCTTCCACACCATCGGTATAATCCCCCTTTTGGTGACGTCACGGTAGCTTGTCTCCAAACAGGACGGAGCGCAGAAACTCCGTGGACTAGTTTGGCGTTCGCATGTGCATCCCCGGACGCAACATCTCTGTTTGCTGAACTTTCATCGGACCCCACTAAACTTCGGAACCTCTGGGAAACTGAACAATGGGTACGTTTTGACTTCATTTTATGATTTAAATGTTAACGCGTATCTAACTTGTACTTTACCATCACTATTTGATAGTTTAATTTTTGTCATTCGAAAAATTTGCATCTATACAGTTCATCGCAAATTCTTTGACAATCAGTTTCCATCGGTTTTATTTTTTCAAAAGTATTTTTATCTGACCCTATTTCGTTAGTATCGGCATAAGGTGCAGGGTAGTTGACCAAGTCGTGGAACGCGATTAGAGATAAGTCTAAAAGGATTTCACTACTGTCATGCGCCACTCAGCTTTGGTTGCGCACTGCGCAGTAAGTTGTAGATTTGAGTGAATTTGCATTGCTTGATGAATTGCCCGCTTATCACTTTGCACGCTTGCTTTGATGATTAATACGGCTTGATCATAGAGTCTTTGTCACAAGTTGATTGATTGGTCAAAGTAGCAGACCGATACATTCTTCTCCGAAAGCCTTAAGATGTCCCATAGTGATGACCGATGTGGACTAACTGAATTCTGAGAGGACGTCGCTGTATGTAAAACATGTGGAATTGGTCCTTCAGAACAGGGTACAAAATTAGTGCGCTTTGAAAATAAATGTTATTTAAACATGCCCTGATTAGACTATTAGACCAATTATTTTGAGTGGGTAAACCATCAACAGATACATCTCACTCAGTGTGATGAGTGCAACTACATTTCCCTTATCCCACTTGGTGAACGGTCTTTTCAAGGTCCACACACTCTTGAGGCATTCATCTCCGGGCTCGACATTATGAGACTCTACTGCATCCCAGTCTAGCTGGCCTATGTTGTCATGTGAAGGGCTGAACTGGGAGTTGCAATGGGAGCAATTCCCATGTCCTGCTCAGCTCTCTGACTCAGTCCCAAGTGTTTGCCATCTGTGTTGTCACCCTGGGAATGCCTGGGAGGAGTGAGGCGCCAATTCCACGGATGTTGAGCACTTCTTAAAGGCTCCAAGCAGACTTATGGGCTTTGGGGCAGTAAGAGGCTGTTGGCCAGATGGGACAGTATAGAAAGGACGAGCGGTGAGCTACCTCACCGTTCTCCATTCCATTATAAAGTTGGGGAATTAGCCTTCATGTATTCACATTTTCTTCGTAAACAAAACTCTAAAATGCTGAGGCTATGTGCTCCACGATGCAGGAGGCAGCTTGTTGACACTCCAATGTATTTCAACGTTGTTTACAATGTAAGACGGTGCGCTGGTAAAGGGTCAGCCACTGGCTGTCCATCTTCGCATACATACATTCTAAGACAGCAAATGTAGTGGTGCTCTCACAAGACGCCCGGTGATTTGCAGGGTTGTAGCAGAGGCTGAAGAGGAACACTCCTGACAGTGTGAGAATGTGTATCAGCATTCATTAATTCTTTCTGAAGCTCCCACAGTGGTGTCTTTGTGCTCCTAATTTGGACCCGGCTCCTTTGTGCGACTTGAGCGGCTCCTAACGCAGAGGGAAGTTCACTGAATTACAAGTTGCAGAGTAGCCACCCTGTGAACTAACACAGCACGCCCCCTCGTCCTGTATCTCTCTGGGAGGATATTGGCCTGCATGGCAATTGACCATTGTCCATTGTGTCACTCACTGAGTCTCAGTTCATATTCAAATGCTCTTCGTGGGACCTTAAAACAACTGCTGCTCCTTGGTTGGGGAGGACTGTGATGATGGAACTGGAGGTTTTACTTCATCCTCTTAAACCTACCTTTGAGATTAGTCATTTATACTGAGCCCCTTCTAAATAGGCACTGATCATCCTTCTGGTAAAACTCTTTGGAATTGTGTATAAGCTCTAGATGAGATAAGTCAATTCTATCAGCATGAAGACTAATGACACTTGTACTTGATGTACTTGATTTGAACCTGGGAGAAGCAAGTCTTGCAGCTGTATTCAAAACGATCTGAAATTGATTAAGTGAAGAATGTGTGCATGGATTTGTGCGGCCCAAAACAAACAGGATGCCTTGAAGCCATGACTGATGATGTTCCTGCGAAGTTGTGTAACTGATAACTTTCTGTCTTCCTTTGCCATATGAAATGCCATATTCCAATGTCCCAGGGAGATCAAGCATCTGTGTCTATGGTCAACAGTTTAACATTGTCTTGGCCTACAGTATGCAAATGTGGAAATATGCTTGTCACTGTGTTTTTAGTTTTCGAAAGAACAGCATGGATTGTCACAATGTCCTGCCAACAACTACTTACTGCTGGTCATGTGACTCACCTGCCCACTCAGCAGCCCCTGTTGCCACGCCCCTCTTCTGTACAAACAGCTTTGAGTCTTAAATGATGTGGTCTTTGTTCTATTTACATATCTAATATGTGGTCTGTCAAGACATCACTTTTCGCTTTTGAGTAACTTAGAGAGGTGACACTGTAAATGTGGTGAATGTGTATCTTTGTGGAGAATAAAATCATGCAGAAAGTGGCATTTCCCCACTGCAGATACACATTTTCTAAAGATCTTTTAATGCCGTACAGTGGCAATGAAGATTCCCGAGTCAGTTCACTATTCTGTTGTAGAAGCTTGAATACAAAGTTGGATAAGTTATTTCAGATAGAGATGGAGAAAGCAAATAGGAAAACCTACCAGCCTGTCAATTTTGCATCCATAGATACTGTACAATTGAGTTATTTGGTGGTTAACATTTTAGGTCTGTCTTGTGACTTCTAGAGTTAAGCATAATCAAATACAGCAAATTATGGCCTTGACTTGAACAGTTATTTTCTGTTCCTCCTTGGGCCAGACCCTGATAGCCAAGAAGAGTCTGCTTTTTCCTCATGGAAACTTGGAAACATGGAAACTAACCTCCTGCTCCAACACAGTACTGTTTACAGCCACAATCAATACAATAGTACCATGGAAAGAGTGATTGAACCCCATCAAACCATGCAATTTAAACATTTCTCACCAGTTATCCCGTCATTTGAATATTTAATTTAGTAATATATGTCATGGGTGCTCTTGTCTTATTTGATTTGCCATTTGATTTGTGAATCTGTATGATTAATGCGTTCTGGTAAACGAGATCTTGGAGTTTCCACTGCGTACTGCTGGACTCATAATTTCATATCACTCCACACGAGGAGAAGATCGAGAGGCTTGTTTTTCACTCTTTGCCCTCTGAAGGCGATCAAGTGGACAGGATAAGAAAAGTGTCTGGGAAACATGAGTTGTTGCTGCCTCAGGCTGTTTGAAAGCTACACTGTGGTTCTCCTGCCACCATCTGCACTAGGATGTCTGGAAAGTGTCAGATTGTTTTCGTCACATCAAGCTGTGTTAGTGTGGCAGTGACAAAGACACAGGACTGGTGCGTGACCCTGCATCCTGGTATGAAGTAAAGGAAGAGGACCCATAACTGGATGTGTTGAGGCCAGAGCCGGGTGTTTTCGCTTACAGAATCAGCAGCTTGTCAGCTGATGCTTGAGCAATAACAGTTGGTGAGATAATGTTTCCCCCTGCTTTGAGTTTACCCAAGGTGATCTCAGTTGGAGGTCAGTATAGATGACCTCCTGCCTACGTCCCCAAGGGCACTGCACATGATAAAGGACAGCAGGAGAAGAACTCTGTGAAGAACTGCAGGACTATTGTGTGATGCAAATACTCAGCTAGGCCTTTGCCGTTTGTAGAAACAAAGTCTGAAAAACGTTTGACTCCCTTTGCAACAATGTGAGATTTCCCAGACAACCAGTCTGTAGGGGATTCACAGTCATTAAATATACTAAATATCTATGCTAATGAGACATACTTTGTTGTCATAATTGAGTGATTCCTGGGCCTCCCTCCATTTGGCAGAGGATCTGACTAGACGAGGCCCTTCCTTTAGACAAACTCTGCAGCTCCTGAAAAGAAAGTACTCAGTCTGATGAAAAGACGCATTTCATCCCCTCGTCTTCTCCGTTGGCCCTCAAATTTCCATCTCAACCCTCCTGTTGTCTCTCAACCTCCACTCCTCCTTTCCTCTCTCCTCTTCACTGCTCTGTCCTCCCCTCCTCTGTCCCCTCCACCCTCGCCCGACGACGGTTGATTGCCTACCGACACCGGCAACATTGCAGGTCTGCCCAAGCGCTCATGTTCATTTGTTGAGTCTAATAAGTCTTCAGATCACAAAGAAGACCATTGTGTATTGTGATATGAAATTATTGGAATAGAAGTTTCTGAGTGGGAATGTTTGCTCAAGCATGGGCAACCCCCCCCCCCGCCCCTCCCTCACTTTTATTAAGGGCTATTCACCAGATTCAGCAGCCGCTACCCAGAGTTCACCCTTGTTACAGAGTTGTCACAATGCCACATGGTGGAAGCAGGATGACAATTGAATAACTAAAAATATCTCAGATATGGAAATGTCTACTACTATTCAAATTTGCTGGGAGCATAAAGTTTGTCCTGCCAGAAAGGGGAGATTCATGCTAAAGATACGATCAGGGCAGTTTCAGTTGTGCTTTTTTTCCCCTGGGTCTTTGCAAGCCTTACCAGTGACGCAGAATGTGTACAGATGCTCTCTATACTGTATGCTGGCAATGTTGTTTGTCGAGAGGATGGGAGATATTTGTCTGTGGAATAGCAGTCAGTATCAAAGGTTTTGTTTGGCATATAATGCGTGTTCCAGAAGGCCTGTGGGAAATAATGGATTGGACAAACAAGCAGAGGGACACAAGCCCACCACTGATGTGCATTCCCACCCCCTCATTGAACAGGCACTGTACAGCACGCTCTGCTGCTCCTCACATCTAATGACCCAACTCCACACAGACGCATTTTCCATGACTCCATTAACAGTTTTTGACACACTTTCTCCACATAACACACACACAGAGGATGGCATCGATGAGGCACAATATATCAATATATTTTTTTCGCGGTTGGCCTACTTTCTATTTCGTGGCTTAGTGTAACTAAATAAACAGATCATAGCAAAAGGTTAATAGAAGTGTCTGCCTTGCAGGGTCAGAGACAGTGGCGCGATGCTATTGGTTCAGATGACAGCCATGTGTTGTTGTCAAGAGGAAGGGTGACACCTCAGTCTTGTGATGTCATCATGCCTGGGTCAGACAGGGCGAGACCTGGATCTAGGCCAGGGGATTAGACGAGGTCACGGTGAGGCGGGGCCAGAGTGGCTGTGAAGATCATGCAATTAACAAGATAGATGACTGTCTTTGATCTTGATCTAACTCATTCCTTGGGCTATTGTGTCTAACTGGCACACGCTTAAGGCATAAGGATTTGTGTAACTCTACATGTGACAACAATGGAGTGAAACCGACACTGGAGGAGACACTTCACCTTTTGAATCCAAGGAAAAGTGAATCATTTGAACCATTTGTCTTTCAGCCTGCCACGGGTCACATTTTGTTCCCTTCTGACCTTGTTCAAAAGCAAGAATTGGAACTTGATCTCATTTTTATTGTTGGCTTGATCTGTTGCTCCTACAACCACGGAGTCTTCTTGTTTGCTTGTGATGGTTGTGACTGTCGATGAAGGAAAATCATTTTAGTGGCAGCAGAGGCAGGAAAGTAGTGAGGAGGAATAGTCAGGGATGCCAACTAATCCCCTGCAAAGTCATTCGCAGGGAGCGAGAGAATACACTCTGAATACATTAGACTGCTTTTGAACTGTGGGAGTGGGGTGGTGGTGAAGGACCGCTAAAGAAGGAGCCTGTAGATTTGAGCTGTTGGCTGAGAGCCCATGGAGCACATTCAACCCTCCACAGATAGCTCTTTGTCCTCCACTTTCAACGCCGCTGCTAAACAACCGTAAGACAAAAGCATCTGGGGTTCCCCTCCGCACCAATGAGAAGTGCTCACCATATGAAGAGCCATCCTGGCCAGCCCCGCAGCCATTCATACACATCCAAAAGGATACGCTCAGGACGTGTCGAGCAGACTCCTAAACACAAACCCAAGTAACCCTTTGTGACTCTGTGCTCTTCAGGGATTTGTGAAATTGCATCGGTAACACTTTCCATCCAGGTGCTTGTAAAGAGAGTTAGTTAATAGGTAATAAGGCCTTAGTAAGTTGGTATGTTTAATCAACACATGTTCTTGTTAATAAGCATCTTATAGGGTCATTGTTGCTTATGAACTAATGCTTATTACAAGCACCTGGATCTAAAGTGTTACCAGTACACCCTTTAGTGATCAGCTACGGCTTGGACAAGCATGTTCCTCCACCCAGGACTCTGGTGTTCACCAGGAAAACAGATATGGGTGCTGCACACGTGGATTGCCCAACAATGGCTACCATTATTTAGATGTGGTGACGTGTGAAAATTAAAAAAAATAGATTGTACTAAGTCAAAAATAATTATGCAGGAGTCCAATTTCCGTTCAAGTCTTATTTTTCATGACAAAGTGGTTACAAAAGCCATCTTATACATCAGCCTACAATGCTTGGTTGTCTCAACTTTGAAATCCTAAGGTGCACATCTTGGATGTTACTTAACATACACATGACTCATCACTGGGTCAGACTGGGGTGATTGAACTGCATGTGACTGCATGTGTGTTGAATAGTGTCTCCGGGCAATGACCACGATGGTCACACTGTTCAGCCAGGAATGATCTTCCCGTGTGATGAGGTCTCCCAAGTGAGGAGGCTGTCTACCTCCCATCCTCATCCTCCTGAGAGAGGGACTTGATAGGCACGTCTGCTAAGCAGATGAAAATATCTGGAATAGCAGAGCAGTTTTACGGACTGAGCGACAGCTGCAGGAAACCCAATAGCCCAATAGCTGGCGTGTCGAGGGAGCGTGTTTTAAGCCACTGACTGTGTGGGGAAATTACAGAAAGTGGACAAAGAAAAAAAAAAGAAAAACTTTCTCCTCCACTTAGGGACTTGTTATGTCTCGTATGTATACTATTGACTTTTGCATGTCCCCAACACAAATTACTGTGATAAGCTGTTTCCTCTTTAGAGTACAAGCAACGCTATCGTATCCTGGTTTCTGAAAAAGTGAACAGAGCTATAAAGCCCTGGACTAAATGAATACAAATAACCAGGAGCTTCAGGAGAGAGAGGAAATCCCAAGTTTTAGTCAGAAAAACACATCAACCCCATAACTAGGAATCTGAGATTGCGGAGAGGAGCTAGCTAGCATTGCTGCATGGCATTCACACTGCTGTGAGGTCTACCACGCCATTTTAACACCTGACCTCGGCCCTAAGAGAAACAAACCCTGTAACAATAGAGTTACCACAGCTGATGTTTGGAAACGACACTGTGAAGGAAGGAGAACATCTGGAAGGCACAGAACAGCCAGCTTGCAGCCTCACAGAACAGCCAGCCTCCAGCCTCACAGTCACAGGTTGCTGGTGCCCTGACTCACAGGCTTGGGAGCAATTAGAGCTCTGTCGAACTATATTGGTAAAAGTGGACCAGAGTAATGAGATTTACTTGGAAGTATGATTCAGTGTTTCCGACCATCTTTGCACCATTCTTTATGCTTTACTGAAGAGGGTGAGACGTCAGTGTGTGTGCGTGTGTGTGCGTGATCCACTTGGCATAGCACACATCCCACAAGCCGTTTTGATTTAGGCAAAGAAAAATACATTTTATGTCTTCTGGCCAGCTAACAGTTTTTTTTTTTTTGCTTGTTTTTTTTTTTGGAACCTTGTAACAAATGTGATTATCTTTCACTCTTTTGATGTTTAAAAGCTTGGTTCTGGGGCTAATGTCTGTGTGTGTTTCGGTTTGTGGTTTAGGACGGGTCTGATGTGAATCTAATGAAGAACAACATGGCTTTGGGACACATTAAAGTAGACTATGCCATGTCTAAGGCATGTACTGAGCTAATTTTAGTGTGTGTCAGACGAGTGGGGGTTTCACGAGAGGAAGAACACATGCAAATTAGTTTGACAGAGACTGTTGCTTTAAGATGGAATCTTTTTTAACCCTTGCACTGTTCATTGACCATAGGACAATACATGGTAGGTTATGCTAGGCAAAGTACGGGTCTATCCAGGACTGAGTGTTTGTACAATGAACAAGCAAGGCATTTTTTTACGCATTGAACAAGGAACTTTCCGTTTGCTAATGTCTCTAGCAACATAGGAATGCAGTGATATAGCTCAGGGTAGATCCATTCTAGTTCTCACCACCTGTGACTTTGTATTTCTTCTGCTCGAATGGCATGAGGGATGTCAAAAGGTGGGGGACACCTTGCAGCAAGATAACTCCCCCTGCCCTCCCCCCCCCCTCATGGTTGGCACATCTGTGTGGGGTTGAGATGCCAAGTTCAGGTTGCAGCGGTCTTTGTCCTTCCAGGATCCAGCTCCCGGATTAGAAGCTCACAGTGCAGAGAGGAGTGCGTGTCCGGACAAAGGCATTAAAGTGAGCTGCCTGTCGCCTGCTCTGTTGTCATAGCGCTGGCGATGAATCCTGACACCGTCTCCTTTAGCTAGCTGGCCTGTGGAGAGGCCTGGCTGGGCTGAATGGAGGAGGCTGTCCCTGTGCTAAACAGAGCTGGGAGAGCAGAGCTGCAGGGCTAGGATAGGGTAAACTGTGGGGTCAGGGGTGAGAGGTGGGCAGCACGAAGCTGGGGTGAACAATAGGCCCGCCGATGGAGGGACGGGGAGAAAGAGCCCCCAGCAGCTGAGAGAGAGAAGGGGAATGGTGGGGGGTGGGTGGGGTTGTAAGGATAGTCATGGGAAACCCCCCAAGATTAGCCTGAGAGTCTTGTCTCTGTTTTATTATGTCTCTATTGTCTGTGTGTGTGTGCTTGTGCCCACAGGTTTGTGTGTGTTTGCCCTGTGCGACTTGACAAAACGAAAGGCCTTTCCAGCTTAATGTTATTCACAACGGCACCAGCTGTAGCGTGGGAACTTTTGAGAAGTAGAATCTCTGAGTCTGGAAACACTTGCTCTAACGTGAAGAGAAGGATGTCCATATTGAACATACTGTAGACTGTAAAACTTTGCGTGTACATGCGGCCATGTTTCCATGTACGGTAGTACTGTGATACAGTATTATTCATAACACCCTTCTGGGTAAAAATGTGCTTTCCTTGTTCAATTCAGGGACTTTGATAATAGATTCTATAGGAGCAGCTGTTCTTGTTCATGCAAGGAACACAGTGGACTTCTCCGACTTGAGGTGGTTCACATGGCTGGGTAACAACAATGTCGAACGAAGTTCGTGTCTCTCTTTGCCAGATGGAAGTTCAGCTGTGATGTGAGAAGAAAAAAAACTAATGAATAAGGCATGAAAAATATGATTTTAAATTCAAAAAACGGTAATAGTTTCACATTTAAATGATGAACATGGCTAGTAAGTTGGATGACATTACAAGAGTCTACAGCACATCTGAAAACACTAGAGTTCTTTTTTATTTAGCCTTTTTGTCTTGCAACACATAGTTGAAATGTTGGCCATCATCTGTAATGTTTATATACTCTATGAAGTATCAGTTGAAGGCATTATTACAATGTAAACAACATCACACCAGGCAGCAATGTTGAAATGTAAACAAGATACTTGGTATCTCGTAAAAGGGCACTTATATATTATGATTGTTTTTAGTTAGTTCATCCATGATAGACGCCGATAGACATATAGTTCATCCAATCACCTGCCAAGTATGTTTTGCCTACCCTTTTCCAAACTGTTTCCAAAGACGATTTCCCAAATGGTTATGTGTTACAAACCATCTCGCGAGCCAAGTTAACAGTAAACCATCAAGTCTAGTATTATAACAGGTGTCAAACTGTGTAGGATACTGTACAATCCTTGTGATTGCATTGATCGAAAGATAATTTTGCTCATTGTTTGGATTTCCATTATTTTGATTCTTTCACCAACCCAAATTAAAATAACACTTTTTTGTTTTTAATACACATTCCTGAGCAAAAAGTTAAAAACGCTGATGGACATAATATTAACAAGATTACATTTTCTGAGGTGAGCTTTTGTTTTATCCTTGATACTGTGTCCAGCTCCATTAAAACAGTAGACCACTTAGATGGTCTTAATAGGTGTTGTCAAGATGACTTAGCAGCCAGACAAGTGGAAGCAATTAGAGCTGATGACCATTATCGTTAGTCATCACTGAAAGCTTCATTAGCAGAGCTGCCGTGTGTGAATGTGGTCTCTTCCCCAGAGACACAGGGTGTGGAGGGGACAGATTGAGTCAGATTAAAGGGATATCATCTCCATGGGGGGTTTTAATCACAAATTCTGTGTTGCTGCTGAAGGAAAGCAGTCAGTCAAGTGCTTACATTGTTGAAAAGCCAGAGTCATTGCAAAACATTTACCTAGAGACTTGGCTAAAGCAGAATTTATTTTAGGATCTGTAGTGTTTGTTGTTATCATTGTCTATTATCCATCTGTAATTGTCAACAAGGAACAATTACAGTAATACATCAACACAGCCGTTTCTTATTAAGGAGACCTCACTGAGCTTTTCTTTTCTCTTCCCTTATCTCTGGAGTAAATGGATCATGGGGTTAATGGCTAGCTTCTGCTCACCCGCAGAGTGGAAATTCCATCCCAAATGCTTTTTCAGTGGTTTATTTTATTCCCGAAGAATTATTGAATGAACTCCATTTACCCATGAGAGCAATGGAAACGTGCTTTGTTGTGATTTATAACCTCTATTTTTCTAGCAAACCATACTTTTAGGGGCCACTATTTTGACTGTTCTAACATCATCTGAACTGGACACTGGAGAGGTAACATGGTACTTCCATTCATGCTGAAGTGAGTGTGAAATAAGGTGGCCCGCCACAGAAAGTGGCTGATGGTCATCACAACAAATCGAAAGTACAGTATTATCTGTCTGGAAACAACTGAATCATCCCAAAGCTCTATTCGATATCTCTAGTCTTTGGCACATTTTCAACCTAACCCCCCAGCTTTGTTCTCAAGGCTCAAGGCATGGTGTTAAAGACAGCTGTAATCTTTAGGACTTTAGGGGTCGTCAACCTCTGCTCTTCAAACCTGGTGGCAGATTCCATGGTGAAGCAGGAAACATGGATAATGGGAAGCATCTGTGATTCTCTACTCTTGCTCCCAGCAGCCAGCACTTTAAAGAACAGCTGGAGGTGCCAGCACCAGGGGTGTGAAGTCACACGAGAGGGGAAACATGGCTGCCAGGCATCCCCAATCTTCCAGACCCAAAATGACAGAAACACAAACATGCAATTAGAAAAGTGCTGAATCAGAGAACGGGGGAATTTATCTGGTCAAACACTAGCAATTAAACTGGGAAGGGAATTTCTACCAGTGGACAGCACAATAGTTTCAACCAACGAGCCAGGTTCCACAGGAGAGATTGTGGGTTTTACAGGAGAATAATTGCTAAGGCTGATAGTTTTGTAACCGTGAGTGGAAAGGGGTTTAAATGATGGTATGCTGATGGAAACCTATAGGCAATGTGTTGGTATGCATGAAGACATCCTTCCAGCACACAATGACCCTGTGGTTAGTATCTTGAGGCTGAAGTTCAGACAGTATATCATCCGTTTTCTGAAGTCTCAAACATCTGAAGCAGTTAGGATGAACTCCATGTGTTTTTAATCAGTATCCAAAGGTTGACATTTTGAACAAAATGTTAAAGTTGTTCACGTTTTTAGAAGATTTTATTCATTTATTTATTCGATCCAGATTGACCACTATATAGCATCACGTGACTGAGAATCCTTGTTTTTGTCTGCAATTTGTTTGAAAACATTTGTGGAAGTTGTTTTCGAAGAAACCTTGCCCAATCAGTTACCACAGCATGTCCCTTTGAAACTCAATAAACAATGTTTTCAAACTATAATTGTATTTCTATTTCAGACATTGGCATGAGTCATGCATGTTTTTAATCCCATTGCTCAGTCTGACATGTCTGAAGAGAAGCAACTGCCTCATTACTGTGGGTACGACCATTATGGGTCTCCCTCTCTCTCCATGTATTCCTCTATAATGAATGAGGATGGTTACTCTTTAATGGCATATCCACTTCTTCCCCAATAAAAACTGTGGCATTTCCTCTGTGAAGGTGCATCCAGGGGGCTTCAGACGATGTCAGGGTACTGAAACAAAACCAGAGCGACATTAGCTTGCCTCCTGGTGTTCTGTGGAAGATCAAGACCTCTGATGTTGTATTCTTGTTGAGAATGGCAAGCCCTCAGCACATGTGACATTTTGGCCACATGTTTTAGAGAAAAGCTTTTGGCTGTGCTTCACCACAGTACTAGTGTCTCCCAGTGTAGGACTTTTATTTTGCTGTGTGTGATTCAAAGGTATAATAGAGAGGTGTTTTGTTACACAAACAGCTCATTGCCAGTGGAGCGGCCTGCTACTTTTCAACCAATTATGCTCCAGCAATCTTGTTCCAGCCAATTGCCTTTGGTGAGGCGGGCTTTGCTCCTTGGCTTATTTTGTGTAACCCCTGTCAATCAATCTGGAACTGGAGGAAAGCACATACGTTCACACTTATTACCTAGTGCAACTTTAAAGCTAAAGCAATATCCATCGCTGCATTTCAACTGCTTTGTTCTTGTTTAGCCACATATTGTAAATGGGTCAACAAACAAGAGAATGGATGTGCATAATGGGCACATGGACCAGTGACTTCGTGAACAGATCAATGGAGTAGTGCATCATGCAAAAACATGAAGTCAGAAATATAGAGCACATTGACTTGCTGTATTAAGTGTTAACTAGGTCAACATAATTTAAAGTTACCACCTCATGTAGGCTGTGAGTAAGGTCTTCTTACGTAATTCATCCTCACTCTGCAGTGTAATATACGAAAAACATCCAGAATCCTTTAGGAATTTAGTCTCTGTAAGGCTTCCCGAACAGGTTTCCCCTCATTCCATCCTATGTGATGTCCTTCCCTCTGGTCCATCCATAGCTCAATTAGAGAGGTTGGCATGGTGAGGGTGATGTCTCAGCCTGTTCATATGAGTGAAAGGCCCCTGCTTGGCCAGAGCCTTGGCTCCATGAGAACTCCCTTCTTCTGTATGGGCCAGGCAGAGCATAGGTCTTCACGGGTGAGCGAACACTGAGAGACCATTCAGGCCCAGTCTCATGCCATAAAGCCTGACCCACAATGCAGCTCCTTGCATTCGACTGGGATTCATCATCATTCAGATGGTGTCCTTGACAAGGGGGCTGGATCTCTCTCTCTCTCAGACCCCAGGCTGGCTCTGTAAGGCCCTCAGTGATGCCCTGCTTTGTCACCACGTGCGGTTGATATTCTCACAGTCATTCAACCAATCCAAGGGTTTTGGGGAAATGCGTTGGCACTCTAGTCCATCAGGCACCATCTTTTTTTTTTTGGGGGGGGGGGGTGGCGTTGAGGTGGTTCCCACAGATGGCTTTCCCTGTGGCCCAAGAAGCCCTTTAAAATAAAATAAAAATGGACCAAGAAAGCTGACAAGAAATTTACAGGGCCATATATTAATTATGATATGAACCCAAAGGACTGCTGAAACACATGGACTCCCTTTGAGTTTCAGAGGCCCTCACATGCTGTTTGAATAGACTGCAAGGAAAGTACAGAGCTGTGGTTAGAACCTGGAATGTGTATGGAAGGGAGTTATTGTTTTCAACATCGCAGTTACAGAGAAGCGCTGTGACCTCCTTGTCAGGAGTGCTGGGGCCTTCGCTTGAAGGGCTTTTTCTCGCCTTCACTTCTGAGTTGTTGCTTCTCTTTAATGCTTTCCCTGAAGGGAGTTGAGCTAAATAAGGCATTGATTTGTTACAACAAACGCTGGTAGCATAAACACGATGCAGTGCCAGTCCAAAACAATTCTGCACTTTGGTTGACTGTAACTTGAACAGTTTTAGAAGAAGAATCAAAGCTGAAAGAGTACATGAAGGGTGTTTGCGTGATGGTCCAGAAGCCAACAATTTCTAGTCGATGTACCATTTCATAAACAAGCCACTACCATACTGTAGAAGAAAAACTATATTTTGAACATGGTGCAGATGTCTACTTTTATTGCATGTTTATGATGTTTGCATCATGTTTATTGGGATTTTCTTACAAAACAGATGAGATGGGGAGAGTTAGCCTAGTTCCTGTGAACTGGAGCTGTGCAAAGCTGAAAGCTGAGTGTCTATTAGGAGGGAATTGACTGTCGTCTTCACTCATGTGTTCCCTCTTCATGTTTCACAATTCCTTTAGTGGAAGAATTACAAGGTTCACCATAATGTCAAAGCCTCAGATGAACCACTTACATCAATTAGTGTCTGTCCTGTTGCCTTCGACCAACATGAAATATCACCTTGAAGGCCTAAACTCAACCAAAACAACCAGCAAATGTCTCCTTCCTTTCTGAAAGGAGTCTAAATCTGTCCTGGTGATGTTTTTACAGGGTTGACAATGAAAGTGTCTGCAGATTTGTGGAGAGTTTGTTGTTGTGAGGTCCCTGTTAAATTCACTTCCCTGAACTTTGAGGATCAAATCCCCCATCTGGTCTCTGTGGACACAGGAGAAGACTTCTCTAGTTCTAGCCTCACCTCCAGCTTTACTAGCTCGCTAATTAGCTGGCCTCAGGAGGCTTGGCTTAGCTGCTCTAAGCCAAACAAATATTGCCAAGATTGTCTGCCTGCTTGCTTGCTTACCTGCCCGCCTGCCTGTCTGTTGGTCTGTCTGACAGTCGTCTGTGTGAGTGTCTGGTTCTCTTTTCTCTTTTCTCTCCACCCCTTTCTCTCGCTCCTCCCCCCTCTTTCATCAGAGCCTTGATGTTTCGACCATACTCACTATGTCCAAACACAGAGGACATCCCTTTTTCTTGTTTCTAGAGGAGGTGGTCCTTATCCTTCTCTTTTGTCCTTTTTAAAATGAGAGCTGGGAGTCAGCAGATGGAGGAAAGACCACGCCACCAGAGGTTGTTCATATATACCACAGGGATCAGGGGGCATATGGTGGAGATCAGGGTGTGAAGGGGTCTGCCCCCGTGCACCCACCCGCCCGCCCACACCCAGCACCGCTCCAGCTTCAGTCGGATGGGAAAGAGAGGCAGACGATTGTGGGATGACACGCACGCCCCCCCTCTCACAACCCCACCCCCCACCCCCTCACCCACCCCCTCACCCACCCCTCCGCTCCCCTGAGGAACACAGACCGGGGCTTTCATCCCTCTGGAGCCCCAACCCCCAATGATGTAACAAACCCAATTGTCATTCATGGTGCCACTCTATTAGACATTGAGGAAGAGCCTCAAGACGCATCCTATAGGGAGAGTCCTTGGGTGGGGGCGGGGATGTTGTGTGTGTGTGTGGAAGGGTAGGGGTAATGGGCCAAATGTGTCACACAGACAGAATCCCTAAACAGTCAGTGCGAATGAAGCAAGTGCACAGTATTTCCTGTGAAAGTGGATTCAGAGGGACACAGAACTGGACTTGTAGGTTAGCTGGCAGCATTGTTCATGGACCGCTGAGATCAACCAAATCCAGTTTGACAAGACCTCTAAAGCAGAACTGTGCCTCAGTCAATCAGGACAGAAGGAAAGCGAGGGAAAACGTGAGAGGGAGCGAAAGGAAATAGAATAAGAGTGAGAGAGAGTGAGGGAGAAAGAGAGGGAGACAGAGGAGAGTGAGTGCAACAGAAAGAGAGTGGAAACGTGCAAGAGAGGACGAGACAGTGAAGGAGAGAGCGAGTGGGGGAGCGAGCGATAGGAGGAGAGAATTTGCTTAAAGGAAGAATTTTTGGTGGATTGGCTCAAAACCACCATGGAAACTACATCAGAAGAGAACCAAGGGCAGAGCCAGGACAAAAAAGGTACCCCTGAACACTAACAAAAGGCCAGTTTAGCTCTTTTCACAACCTTGTCTACTGGAGGTTTAACCTACTTGAGGCTGCTTGGGCTCACGACACAATAGCAGGGTTAGACTACGCTCAACGGGGCTCCATGCAAACTCATTTGCTCCGCTGACAATTATGTCCATTGTAGTTCACCTATCCCAGCATGGAGATATTGTAATAATGTGTGCTTGGTTTCATTTTATTCTGTCTGTTCAACTATCACCTGTTCCATAAAAAGTATTCATAAGAGGCTCTTCTTCAATTGTTTATTGTTGGCTTTGCTTGAGCCGGTCATTTCATTAGTGGCTGCCGTGAGTTGTGTTAGAGTTAACCGTTAAGTGCTGTTTATTTAATGCAAAATGTGGGGTGCATCAATCATGACTGTACATATTGTGTGGGTCAGTATGGGGCTTTAGTCAGTGAGTGGGACAGTAATAGGATTGATCAGAGGGTCTTGTGTGATGGGAGACCAGAACAAAGACAACTGCATCACCAGTCACACTGACACCACTGGTGATTAATCAATCTACTGGGACACGCACGCACACAAACCAGCACAAATACAAGGCATTCGCCTCAACACATTTGCATACAGGTGCATACAAATTGACATACTCACACACAAACACACACACATACTCATGCATACAGATCACAAAATTCTCATGTACACAACCACAACCATTGGAATCAGCTGATGCAAGATGTGGATTTCACTGAGTTTTCTTCTCCTTTCTATGCCCCCCCCCCCCCCCCAAGAGAGAATCATAGCAAAGGATTCACTTGGTGTATGCATCTGAAATATGGTCACCACATCATAACATCACTGTACCCTAGCTATGCTTTACAGTGACACTGCTTTCTGCATGCCTCTATCACTCCAGCGCTCTGTCATGATTGAAGCAGCAATCTGAACAGAAGTCACCAGTCATTAGCCGAGCTAGCATTAGCCAGCATTGCAAAGCGTTTCTATCGTTCCGTAATTGTCGGACCACCTCAGACACATCAGATCACTTGTTCTCAAGAGGCTGGTCATTACCGTGCAGATCTCCCTCCACGTCGACGTGGAAACATCTGAAAGGCTCTCATAAACAGTGTTTTGGCAGAACGCCCTGAGAAGTGCAACAAACAACAACAACAGTTGTTGCAAACTGGTCACATCTGTTAATAATGAGAGGAGATGGCCGATAAGGCCTGAACGCCGTCATTGGCTATGAGGGCTGGGAGCCATTGTAGATGTGTGTGAAAACAGAAATAAGAAAGAGAGTGAGAGGACAGTGATATGGAGATATTCAAACTCTTCAGGGTGGTACTGTGTCTGTTTTTCTGTTGACAGCCTTGAATGGTAGAAAGCAGGACCCCGACTGAAATTTAGACCCCAAAAAAAAACGTTTTTGGTCTGTGCTTCTTTAAACCCAAGCCTTGTACATGGAAGCTGTGACCGTGAGGCTTTAAACAGTTTCCTCAGGCCCCCAGCTCTTCCCAGCGTCCCAGCTGTTGGGGGTTGTGGGGGTCTTGTGTGTGTGTGAGAGATGGTGTTGACAGGTAGGGTCACGTGATGGCAGAGCTGAGCCGGGTGGGGGAGTGTAGGGGTGTATGATGAAGCAGAGCCAGCTGTGGGGGTCAGTGTGATGGAGTGAACTGAAGGTACAGGCTGTGATTGGATTAGCTGGAGCCCAGTGCAGCAGCAGGGTTAGGGCTGGGGATCTCCCCCCCACACACACATCTTCTCTCCTGCCTCTCAAGCTCTTTCATCTTCTACATCTCTCTTTCTCTCTCTCTCTTTCGTTCTTAATTGTGGGATCGCTCTCTCTCTTTCTGAATCGTTCACTCTTTAGATTATTCTGTCATTCTCTCTCTCTCTCTTTCTCGCTTTTCTGACTGCCAGCCATTCTCTCTCTCTCTCTCTCTCTCTCTCTCTCTCTCTCTCTCTCTCTCTCTCTCCACCTCTCATGTACTATGACGGGTGGGCAGCATACTCTCCCTGTCGTGGTCTTAATTAGCCATCTGATTATCACAGCGGAAGATTCCTGTTTGTCTTGAGAGTGGCCCAGAGAAACAGGATGCTCCTGGAGTGTGAAGTGGCTGCCACCCATCTCTTCCAACACCCACTGTGCTGCACTGCATGGTGGGAAGACAGGAAGAAGCTCTGTGTTTGGCCTGCCCTGGGCTCCAGTGCCCAAATAAGTGACCGGAAGAGCATGGCTGTAGACCAGCGCTGTTCTGAATGACCCTTCCCCATTGAGGGCCTAGTTTGATGAACAGACCAGGGACACACACAGGCTACACACTGGCCCTTTGTGTTAGGGCTTTTCTGACTGCCAGCCATTCTCCTCTCTCTCTCTCTCTCTCTCTCTCTCTCTCTCTCTCTCTCTCTCTCTCTCTCTCTCTCTCTCTTCCTCTCTCTTTTTCTTCATTTATTTTTCTTTCCCTCTTTTTTTTTTTTTTTCTTTCTTTCTTTCTTTCTTTCTTTCTTTCTTTCTTTCTTTCTTTCTTTCTTTCTTTCTTTCTCTCTCTCTCTCTCTCTCTCTCTCTCTCTCTCTCTCTCTCTCTCTCTGTATATATATATATATATATGTATGTATGTATGTATGTATGTATGTATGTATGTATGCATGCATGTATGTATGTATGTATATCTCCATACTTGTGATCCTGGAGCAAAAGATCTAGGCCATAGCATGACCATAGTAATGAGAGCTCTACTGTTTGGCACCATGTCATTGCAGCTGGTCACATTAGTTAGGCATCCCAAATGTCCCTCGCTCTCCGACTGCTCTGTTTTTGTTGCGCTCTGCATTCTCTCTCTCTCTCTCTCTCTCTCTCTCTCTCTCTCTCTCTCTCTCTCTCTCTCTCTCCCCCCCCCCTCTCTCTCACTCACTCACTCACTCACTCTCACACACACAGTCACACACACACACAGACACACACAGACGTAAACTAGGATATCAGTCAGTGACTCAGAGCATGTGAAAGTCATCAAAGAAAAAAGAGCCAATGTGAGTTTCATTTGGAGAGGTCCTCTCTGTTCAGGTCCTGCCAATGGGCCTCCATCTCATCTGTGTGTGTGTGTGTGTGTGTGTGTGTGTGTGTGTGTCATTCAGCAAGTAAACAACTCCCTCTGTCTCATCCTGTGGAGGGGGACTTTACAGTGGAAATGAAAGACTGCAATATCCTCTCGGCTGTTAAGACCCACACGTGCACAGTCAGGGAGAGATCTGGAAAATAAGATGACTGTTGTGTTGTAAGGTTAACACTGCACAATACCAAACCTTTTGTCAGATTCTGCACAGCTAGCCGTTAGAGCCCCATCACTGTCTGCCTTTGCACAGTACACCACTGTGGACGCAGCCTCTCCACACTCACCAAGTCTGTAGTTCCCACAAGTGGTGAATTGAAGACTGAGTAAATATCAAAGTATTGGAATGGGAATAGTTTAGGGAGACTAGAGAGCACATGTCCCCCCCCCCCCCCCCCCCCCCCCGCCGTCTATGAGTATTTGATATTGTGATGGTCACTGAAGCTAACTGAATAAACAGATCGTAATAAAACTCTGGTTCCGATGGTGAAGTGTTGACTCTGAAATATGTAACCGACTGTAGGGGTGAAATGGTGCTTCTAGAGAGTAGCAGAGATCATCTGATGGAGGAGGATATTATTCCTCCAAAGCACAGCAGAGAATAGGATTCCTGCTTGAGATCGGTTTAACAGCAGCTAGGTACAGTGGGTGTTTGATATGATTTCCCCCCCAGTTTCTATCTGTTTCATAGATCAAGGCAAAGGCGAACCATAGTTTCTCAGCAATTCTTTGTGTGAACAGAGCAGTATTCTTGTAGTGGTGACTGGTGAGTGTTTAAACTGAGTTGGTGGGTCTGTGCTCGTGCCAGTGTTGTCTCAGTGAGCTACAAAGGTATCAGCCTAACCAGCCAGCGTGTTCACCCCAGCTGAGAAAATACCACCTTGGATTTATAGAGTTATTAAACATAACACCTTACCAGAGGCACGGGACTTAAGCCCGGAGAGTAAAAGGATCTTTGTTCGCAGGGGCTTGTGTCTGTCTGCCTGACTGCCTGTCTGTGGGCTTGTGTCTGTCAGACTGTCTGTCTGTCTGTCTGTCTGTCTGTCTGTCTGTCTGTCTGCCTGTGGCTTCTGAAAAACCTCAGTTCAACACCACTCTTAGGTGTATCACTGTACTGTAGAGGTCACATTACAGCATGCAAAGGTGGCCTGGCAGTTTAACCCACATTTCCCTGCTGGGCGGTGAACTGCTGAGGAAAGCAGGCCAGAGCTGTTTAAGGCTAAACATGAAATGGATGGCACATTGACTGGATTGGTGGCCTTTGATGGTAAATGTTATTTTGTCTCTTTCAGTGGATGGAGATAGAAAAGGCAGATGGCAGATGGTAACTTTGCAGCTTGACCTTTTCAGAGTAGGAGAAAGCAAGACGGGGATACTGTTTGTGACACAGCTCCACCAGGGCAGCTTCACAGTACTGTAGCTGGTCTGTTGAAATGGTTGGATGGCATCAAAACATTCCTATTGGTTCAAGATCTGTGGAAAAAACAGTGCAGTAGACAATGATTTCCCACAAGACACGGGCTACAGACTAACAAGTCATGCCATATGATGACTGAGAGGGCTGTGTGCTATCTGGTTATTAGAGATCATGGTTGATGGCTTGTTTTTACAGCAAACACACACTTAATGAGGCGAGCAATCACGCTGCCTTCTAAACATGACCTGTCACAATAGATTCTCCTTCAGCGGAATTGATAAGAAACCCACGTGAGTTGTTACTGTTCCTGCCACTCAACTGTCCATTTGATGCTAAACTAATGTTTGCTCATACATCTTTGTCACACTCCTTCTCTGCAAAGATATTCATCACTTTCACAGGGACTGATGGTAATTACTGCTTGTTTATATTTATTGTCTTCAAAGGACACAGAGAGGAGACTGACATTTACAACTCGGAGAGTCGGTTAAACCAAGTCTGTGTATGTTCTTCTCACTAAGATATAAAATACCTTGCAAGATGTTGGTCTGCAATCTGTACAGTGCAGTGTGGGACTGCATGTTATATACTACACTCACTGGCTTGGGGTTAACACGGTTGCTGTCATGCCAACTGCTATTCCCTGGCCTTGGCACAAACATGTTTTCATTATTCTATATGTTCCACAAAAGGTCAGGATTCATTTTCTGACTGTGCCTCTTTTGTCCTGGTAGGAGACCTGAATTTAGAGTGTGAATTTTCTCTGGAGACTTGGCATCCATCTCAGTTCTGACTGAAGCGTAGAATTAAAAGGTTCAAACATTCCAGAACATGGACCAGTGTTCTTGAACGTCAAAGTTGCATACAGTTCTCTCCACACTCATCTCAATATGGGATACTAATGTGAATGGAAATTGTTGACTCAACTTAAACACGTAGAATAGGCTGGATCGGTCGTATCTTCCTGTTTCATGGGAATCAGAGCAGGAAGGCCATCACCACATGCACCTCACTCTTTTACCAGGCCAGGCTATAAATCTCAGCCTCCTGTTTGAAATACAACATCCTCCTTGGACCAGACGAACATGTGGATGTGATTTGCAGCCCGTTGTGGTCTGTTTCCAGAGTCACGGCTCTGCGGTGTGTCTATACTACTACAACAAATGCAGACACTACAGACTCATCTGGGTCACTCGGTTCTGTCATTGAAAGAGATTGGCATTGATTTCCATTACGGCTTGGCTGACACCCATCCCACTGACCTGTTCGACAACCATTAGTGCGCTTAAAGTGTGCTAATGAATAGCCAGCTAGCATAGATGCACACAGCCAGATAACTAGTGACTGGCTAGGTTGACTCAGACAATGTGGTTGACATGACTGAAAATACTAACTGTGCTTGATTTCAGCTAAGTGTGGGTGTAAGGGCTGTTTTGTTTTTTTGTTCGAAAGATGAGTCACTTTTTGAAGGTGAAAAAGTCCAATATTCCGATGAATATTTAAATGACCTTTTCTCTAGTCGGCAGATTATGCAACAGCTTGTTTGAATTTCTTAGGTGGTTGTGGGTTGAAACAGCTCCCGGAGCTCTGCTCCTGTGCTAATGCCCTGCATGTAGCCATGTGGTGCTGTGACAGGCTGGGACCTTATATGGACTTTGTCCTAGCGAAAAACATTGGGAGTTGACTAATAAGGACATGCAGGGAGAAAGGCAAAGGCATTTAAACTGTTCTGTCGTACAGTCAGAAGTATCAACGATATCAGAGAATGTACTTCATGCACGCACCTAATGTCGCCCTGTCAAACGAGGCTAATCGACAACTGTACTAATCCCTTGGACTGCCCTCTGTGTGTGTTTCTGCAGGTTGCTTTGAGTGCTGCATCAAGTGTTTGGGCGGGGTCCCTTATGCGTCTCTGGTGGCCACCATCCTGTGCTTCTCTGGGGTGGCCCTGTTCTGTGGCTGTGGACACGTGGCCCTGACAGGCACCGTCACCATCCTGGAGAACCACTTCTCCAAAGTCACCAGTGATCACGCCATGCTGACCGACATGTGAGATGACCCTTCAATAATTCTCGTGCTAAATGCCACGAACACTGTATAGACGTATCGAATAATGGTTTTTGACACACTATCACACTCCCATCAGCCTCGTGGCCTCTGACAGAAGCTCTCTGGATTATGTGTCGAGGGATTCCCTCGTAACGTACTGGAGCTCCGGAGAATTATCTCTGCACTTCTACCTCAATTGCTTTTTCCATCAAAAATATAAAGGACATTAAGTCAGCGACAAGACTGTTCATTGTCTACTTGTTCCATTGTTAGTTATCCATGATTTTTTATTACATCTGTTTTTAGGAGATAATTCTGGAGTGCTTCTTGTCCTGGAGGCAGGACCTTATATGGATGTTTCTACTGTGATCCATTAGTCTGGCATGGAGGTTAGGAGAGGAAAGAGGGGACAAAGGAGAGAGGGGCGAGACAGGATAGAGAGCATGTGTTTTCTGTTTAAGGGGAGACTTTATGAGTGCACTGTTTAATTTAAAATGTCTCGGAGATTATCAGTTTCTCAACAGATAATTTCTCCAGAGATGTGTCACCTGCTATCAGTACAGGGTGGGCTTGGGAGCCTTTTTCCATTCTTAGGGAAACAGAGACAGTCATTCTCAACTAGAGCCAGCTGTTTACAATTCATCTGTGCAAGTTGCTAATGATTTCAAGGCTCCGCTCAATCACCAAATTAAGTAAACTGAGTGTCTGACAGATGAGGGCACTGGCTTTGACCTCACATACAGTAGGAATGTTGTTATCACCATCTCTTTACCTTTACTCACTTCCATGCTGTATTCAAGGCCATAACCTTTAGAATGAACTAGTGTTTTTCTGTGATGTGTCAACAGAGTGCAGCTGATGCAGTATGTCATCTATGGCATTGCCTCCTTCTTCTTCCTGTATGGGATTATACTGCTAGCTGAGGGCTTCTACACCACCAGCGCAGTCAAGGAGCTGCACAGCGATTTCAAGACCACCATCTGTGGGCGCTGCATCAGTGGCTTGGTGAGTCACTTTTACCTCCACCACAGATCTCAAACTGAACTCTTATCACGACAGCTGCAGATGTTCTCCATGTCTTATGTTAGACCACGGGAGGCATTGTGACTGACCACGTGAGGCATTGTGACCTAATGAGGTGTTCATGGTGTGCGTTTGTGGTCTTAGTTTGTGTTCCTGACTTACATCCTGGGAGTGGCCTGGCTGGGTGTGTTCGGCTTCTCGGCCGTTCCTGTCTTCCTCTTCTACAACATGTGGTCCACCTGCGCCGCCATGAAGTCCCCCACGGCCAACCTCACCAACCTGGACTCCATCTGCGTTGACGTCCGGCAGTACGGTAGGAGACAGACGCCCGACCATTCCGCCCCGGGCCACAAGCCGCATTCTAGTATAAACCATATTCAACATTGCATGAAGAGCATATTCTTTGTTCTGCCCCCACCCACCGTCCTTTTATTTCTGGACATGGCCGACACTGATGCATTGTGTGTGCAGCAGTTTAGAGAGGCTGCGGATCACGGCTCTTTATTGGTATGTTAAACTCCGGCCAGGTCCGCCTGGCTCCGAGCCAACACAGTAGTGCGGTGGATAATAAATGTTACAGAAAACCACAAGTGGTATCTGTTCTCCTGCTCGTGTGTTTTCCACTGCGTCTTTGTCCCTTCACAGGCAAGGCTTTTACTGCAGCTGTGGGATAAAATAACCCCAATTGTTCACTTTGCCGAGGTTCATTGCTTTGATATGCTCAACTCATCAGTTATATTATGGTATTCTAATGTAGGTTAGGTCCCCTGTACAATTACCCTGCAAATTCTTCTGACTACGGACCATTGATATTTTACTATGACTGCCTCATTTATTGCAACAAAATTTGACTTTTATGAAGATGATATATCAGAGACTTTCTGTGTAAACATTAACAATTTGATGAACCATGTAATGACTGCAGGAATTATCCCATGGAACGCTACGCCAGGCAAAGCTTGCGGGTCCACACTAGGAGACATCTGCAACACTAGCGAGGTAAGAGAACTCAAGCTGCAAAAGAACAGGCAATCTGGAAGTGTGCCAGTGGAATAATGATTAGGACGAAACTTGAAAACCTCTGAGCTCACCGCGAGAAGGCACTGACCAAATCTAATCATTGCATGTTCATGTATTCGTTTTTTCCCCCCTCCAGTTCTACTTGTCTTACCACCTGTACATTGTAGCGTGTGCTGGAGCTGGGGCCACCGTCATTGCTCTGGTAAGCATCTCTCCTCTCCTCTCATCCTCTCCCCTAGTCCATTCTCGCACGGTTTGAATCTGTAGACCAGGAGTACAGTGCTCCTTCCTCCATCTCCCATGTGGTTTATGTAAGCGCTCTAAGGAAGATTACGCGTAGGCTTTTTACACACATACATGTTCTGTAGACCATCTGCCTAGATAGAAGCCCCCGGACCCAGTCTAATTTAAGCAACAACGGTACGGAATTAACTGTGACTCATCGATGTATATATCAAAGACAAAGTTTGTCTTTGTCTATAAAAATCATATTTAAAAAGAGATATTAGAAAGGGAGTGTGTGAATAATTATATCGGTTAATTTGATCCATTAGCTGTTATATCAGGCTGTTCATATTTCAAACCACCAGTTGCTAATTTGGTGTGTGGAGATTCGTAGCGACTGGAGTGATTTCTTACCTCCTTTATTCTGTTCTCTTCCACCAGCTGATCTACATGATGGCTACCACTTATAACTTTGCTGTTTTGAAGTTTAAGAGTCGAGAAGACTGCTGCACTAAGTTTTAATTCCTCTTAAGAAAACAGCACAGCGCAGTCTATGACACTGCACTGGGTAGAGACAGCAGCCACTCACCTCAATGGACTAAAAACTGAAAAATAGACAAAAAAGCATCTCTCCATTAGAAATTCACAGTAAAAGTGTAAATAGCTGATTGTATGCATCTTTTAGCGTTTGATATCCGGGTAGAGGCCTTTCTGAGAGGCCCCGTGGAGAGTGGGCGTCAGAATGAAGTGGTATAAAATTGGCAGGATTCTCCTTTATTCCAGTGTTTTTAGGGATCTCATAAATGATATAAAACAGCCCTTTCAGCTGATAGCACTGATATGATTGACTACGAGAAAAAAGAACTGACTCTGTTATGATACTGTTCTTCTGTCCGTGTCAAAGATAAGTTCTCCACAGCCAAGGCTTCTTATTTAAAGCGATGAAGTACAGTATTTGTTCGTCGTGCCACATTTAAGACATTTCTACTTCGGCAAAGTGCCTTATTCCCAATTCTGTCTTAGTTTTAATCATTTATACTTTTTTATTTTCTTGATGCAAGCCAGGGGAGCCACAAAGTGTTACACAGAGAATTTTCAGTATTACTTCTGTCACACTAGATCCTAAATGTAGCTTGACACGTTTCATCTGCAGTGTCTGATGAAATTGACAAGATGTACAGTTATGTACAGTAGAATTCAAATTAACTGCACACACGCATACCTAGCAAGTATTATAAAAGTAAGGCCAGTACCAGAGGTATACTGCTGCTGGTCATCTATAGCCTCACTTTAAGACTTCATATATTTTATAAAGAAGGTTTCTTTTTCCTATTTTAGAAGAGTGTCTTTTTTTATGAGACCTGATGCCTTTATAGGTTCAGCAGATGTTTTTGTTTCATCAATTTCTTTTATTCATCCAGAAACTGCCATTAAGTTGTTTAAAGTTGTTTGTTTTTTAACACCGAGCCTGCATGCTTAAATTTTTGGAGTCCTTAATCTGTTTATGATTACTTATATTTCATAAATATTTAATTCTATCCATAGATTTTGAAGACTGTAGTTATCATTTTTCTCTTTCTATACAAAATAAACAATCTTTGTTTACAAAATATCCACAATGGTCTATTTTTTAATCAAGTATTAGACAAAGATCTTTATTAGGGACAACAGTCACAGGGTCATGAGGTTCTCTAACTGCCATTGTCATGACGCTTGCATGTAGAACCCCCCCCCCCCCCCCCGCCCCCTTCCTCTACCCTTTAAAATGTCTGTTTTGTAGTAATGTCTGTAGTGTAACAATACCATAGTAATGATAGTAATTCTGATATTAATGATAACATAATAATGCAGGTTGTCTTGTGTCAAGCTTTAACTTTGTTTGTGTTTGTGTGTGACATAGCTCTGACAAGTAGCTTGCTTTGCATCTTGACATGCTCACCGGCCATCCACCTCACCCTTCTCTTCCAGATCCACTTCCTCATGATTCTGTCAGCAAACTGGGCCTACCTAAAGGACGCCAGTCATATGCATGCCTACCAAGACATCAAAATGAAGGAAGAGCAGGAGCTGCAGGACATCCAGTCACGCTCAAAGGAATGCCTCAATTCCTACACATAAGGATGCCCCCCCCCCCCCAGCCGCCCCCCCCACACACACACACACACACACATACACACACACACAGCCGTCCCTCACACAGAAATACTGCTCATACAATGACATACACACACACACACACACACACTCACATGTACCCTACATGCAGGTTAGCTACTGGCTTCCCTGCTGGACCAAGAGAAAATTCAGCTTCAATAACCTGCCAACTGCTCTCATTTAGTGCAGTACTAACAATGCTCGTAACCAACTAACTCGTCAGTGTTGCTTTCTGCTCTAACTCAGCCTGATGTGTGTTGGTACCGTTGATTTCTGTTTGATATTTGATATACTTTTGTTCTTATTTTTCTAATTGTAAACAAAAAAGAATAGTTTTTTCTTGATAGGCTATTCTCTTTTCATGTCTCATTTTTCTTTCAATAGCCCTATGACCACAGCCAGTCTTTGTTGGTGAAGCTTAAAATAGTGCACTACACAACAATTTTAGAAGAAGGAAACTGGTTAGCAAAATGTGTTTTAGACTGTGGTGTTGTTAATATAGACCTTATGTGGGAAGTTTAACAGAGAACATCATAAAAATAAACTTTTGTCATCCTTTATAGCACAGCATGACACGCCTTACAAAGCCACAAACAGTATAGAGTGCATTTTAGACATTTTGCTATTCCTTAAATAAAGATTTGTTAGGTTTAAAAATATGGTCTTCCTGTATCAGTGTTGACATTGAATTGAACAAGGTGCCCATTAGTTAGATGTGACCCTAAGCACAAACCTCCAAGCGTGAGAAAAGCTGCAAGAGACTAGCGCCCTGAATGAGAACTACCTCAGGTGTACAACAGGGATGGAACATTCTTTACATGAGAGGACCACTTGCCCATTTCAGTGGGCGAGTAAAACTGTGGTGATTTGAATGGTTAATTTGGGTTTTCTTGAAAGTATTCCTGGAATTCAAAGTACACTTCTCAAGAACATCGGTGTAAAGGTTACTGTCACAAGACTGGGGGGAATGACAGGCGACAGTCTTACAAATCTACTATTCAACTGACCCAAGTGTATTTCTTCTTGATATGGATACCAGGGGTGTAGCCAGAGTCATATTTTGGGGTTGGCCAAGAAAAATATGGATAGGCATCTTTTTAGTTTTTGTACTTATTTACTTTGTGATGTACTCCCGCTGCATTATTCTTCATATATATTTTTGTTTTTGGGTGGGCTTTAGAACAAATTGGGTAGGCATGTGCCTATCCAGGCCTACCCGTGGCTACGCCTCTGATGGGATACTGTAAGTGGAGAGCACAGAGAATAACACTACATCTGTAGAACAGTGGGATTACGCTACACCTCCAGATTAATACTTTAATCTGATTAAGATGAATGTCATTGTGAGATGAAAAACAATATTACAAAACATTACTTCATGAGGGTAACTACTGTTGAAAGTCTGGGACAGGTGAGGTTTGTTTATTCTACATTTATTATGGGGTAGAGAAATGAAAAATGCTTGTGAAGTGTAGAGTATTATCTTCCTCAATACATTCCAAATTCCTGTTGATAACTCAGTGTCTCTCCCTATACCTGCAAAACACAATATGCTTACATTTAAGTTTGTTTTAAATTGTGATATATAAAAATGTTTTTTTTTTAAGATGAGTTGATTTTGATTTACTGTGCTTTGCTACCGCGAAGGACCTTATAATTCAGACCGTGACATTTGTGTGAATGTTAACTGCTCCTTATTCAGACTGAGCTCTGATGTAGTGCTAGTCAGGATGTAGAGCTACAACATAGTGCTTGAGTGTACTGTACAATGTAAAGATGTTACAAGTCAGGAATTGTTTTTGTTCAACTTTTTTCCTTTTTAAGATATAACCACTTAAATTGTTTTTAAATCTTGAATTGCATTTCAGCAATGTTCTTGATGTGCAATTGTTAATACTGATCTTATTACTGATGTCATATTTTTGTTTGTTTGTTAGGTAGAGGATACTTACAGGGATATCTTGATGTTAATTCTTTATTGCATGAAGGAGACGACAAGTTATGCAGTGATACAGTTGATGTGTAGTCATTTGTACTGACAACTATGGTAGGCAGTGTTTGCCCTTTTCATTTTTTATTTTCTAATAGAAAAACTAATTAATCCATTGTCTATCTATGGCATAGTATTTCTAGATGTTTCCTAGTTTCCTTTTTTCCAAGTCAAAAGTATATGAACCCTATATAGTATTTTCTAACCTTATAGCGTACATTTTCGATGAGTGTCAAGGGCTTCCTCGTAAATTGATTTTCTGGTAATGCTTTCTTCCTTCATTGATCCTGTAAATGAATATTTTTTTGTCAAAACACCACCAACATTTGATTGGAAATGGCAATCTGAATGATGTAAGATTCAGCCAAAGGTTCCTAGGCAACTACATGTCTTTATTGCCAATGTCTTGTTAACAGATATCTCTGAGATATTGTACAGCAGAACTTCCGAATGCAAGGGTATACAGTGGCCTACAGGAAGATGATGTAACTTGAACGACATCACTGCGTCTCAGTGCTTCCTGTGTATAGTACCAAAAAGAAAATAATCAAAATGGCTACCTATCAATCATCTGGACCCAACATCCTGTCTGACAGGGGTCCCCCTCTGACATCACACAACCAGCCTGTTAACTGTTCATATGAAAAGACAAATAAAAATGAAAATTCAATACTTTCATTTGGCATTTATTGTTCACAGCAAGCACAACGCCATTGACAACTACAAGCGTAGTTTTTATAGATGTTAAAAACAGACTGCATTAGAAATAAAAAACGATTGCACCATAACCAAAACACTGTATTTACAAGTACAGTCAATGTACCTAGGAACTATCATTCACAAACGTAACTATCCAAAATCAAACCGGATCAAAAACGGGTTGCTGATCAAAACAGATTTTGATCTAAATACATGTCCTATGCATCACCTCAGCTCACCAGAACTCATCATCCACATCTTCATGAGAGAACGCAGCAATGCTAAGGAGACAGAAACCAAAGGTTAATCACTGTCAACCATTACCTACAGTAGAATACATCACACAGTATATACCACAGCTCTCTGCTATATACCGGCTTAGCTATGCCTATGCTATGCCTATGCAATACCTATGCAATGCAGTCTGTCTTACAGACTGGCATATCACTTGAGGGCCTTTCCTTTGAAGGAGGTTGGAATATATTTTCTCCCATCCAGATTGGTCTTCAAGAAATCCCACAACTCTCTTCCTCAAAAGATCTGAGAACTGTTTAGAGTTACCTGTCGTCTTTCTCCTCAGACACACTCCTTGCCTCTGGGCTTGTCTCTTCCTGTTCCTCTCTCCCAGGGCTCTGAACAACCACACAAGTTCAGACAATTAGTTACACAAGATGTCTGTTTCACATCTGCAGTAACAACAAAGCTTTGGTGTAACTACATTCAGCGGCGGGTTTTGAATATGTCGTTTTACCTGTGCATGCTGCTTCTCTCTCGTCTCCAGAACCATCTTCATGTATTTCTCAAGTGGGTTCACATCTGTGGACATCTCCTCACCACCCCCCGTTGGGTCCTTATGCTCTGGGTCCTCCAGGCCTCCTTTCTCCTCCTGTGATTTGTTGTCTGCCTGCAGATGTTCCTCTTCTAAAAGCTAGTCAGAGACAGGGAACAATAATCCTCAACTCGTAATCTCAGTCAATATTGTTTTGAACATAAAAAAAAAATATATATATAGAAAATGAAAAAGATATGACTTGCTCGGTGTGCTAATGAGGATATACGCCATCAACACACTCCCTACCCTCTCTTTCTCCAGTTTTTCAAGTTCCCTCAGTTCCCTCTCCTGGGCTTCTTCCCATTCTCGCTGCCGTCTTTCCTCTCGTTCTCTCCTCTCTCGTTCCCACCTCAGCTCCTCCTCTTCCTCATTCTCCACCTCCCTGACGGGTTCATCTGAGGTTGGTTGCACGTCAACGAAGAAAAAATAAATGATTGCGGCGGCCAAACGACAAATCTTGGAACAGACGTTTGAGAGGCAAGAAAAGTGTGCGTTGGTGAGCTCTGAATTGTCGAATGGTACAGTGGTACTATGAAGAAAATGTGGGAAGATGGTTTTGGCTGCGTTGAAGGGTCAACTAAGTGCTGGGTGCAGTCTCGCTCACTCACCCCCCTGCTCCTCCGTCTGCGTCTGTGTCTCTGGGGGGTCCCTGGGGGCCTGGGGGAGGGGGGCTTGGGGGAGGGGGGCCGAGGGGCCGTCAGGGGCCTCCTCAGAGAGAGGGATGGCCGTGTCCAGGACAGGCTCTGGAATGTGGCTGGGTTCTGCAGGGACACACAAAGAGGTCCTTTATGCTCCGCCATAATGCAGGAGGGCAGGAGGACTGCCACAGAATACATAATCAGTTGCCCTTCATCTTCACCATTGTGTGGGGCCACTGAGAGGACACTTTGGAGGCCAGTCACACATTCATTAAAAAAAGAGCCAATGGAAACCCAAACAAGCACAAGCTGATTTTGTAGAATCTAATGTACAAGTTTAGGGTACCAGTTTATATATATATATTTAAAAATACATCTTATACACTGAATCTAAAATCTGCAAGTAAACACAACATTGATGCAATGTTACTTTGTGCATTTGGACCCAGACAGATGGAGTACATTATTCCTCTATTAATACTGTACACCGCAAAACGGCAAAGAAGCAGAACAGATTTTTTCTTAGAGCTTCACATGCACTCTATGACTCTATTTACTCCTCACTCTATGAGGAGTAAACCAATGTAAAAGAATCAGCTATACCCAGTCAAGACTAAAATCATGATAAACGTTCATCCTCTGGTAGAGGAGCATATTGTCTCTCACATTTTAAAACTAGCAGAACATGCAGTACCAGAGGTAGCATGTAACTAGCGCTAGTGTCCATTCTTTGTCAGGATGTTTTCTTCACTCAATCAGTACTGGGGACAAACACACCGTTTCAGGAAGCAGTGCATGCAAGGAACGCAGAATGCTTGTCATTCCCTCTCTGTGTCCCTGGGAGAAGACTTCTGCCATGACCCATACATGGCAGCTATAAATAGACTGCTGTACGGCCACCACGGATTAAGGTGTTTAATCGTAATTCTGCAGAACGGTCTTAGTCAACAGAGTTTAGAGTGTATGGCAGAATATGGACAAATCGCTTTGCTTGGACATCCATTCAGTCTGATAGTGCAGCGGTTTGCATTTGCTATGGATGGAACAGGTCAATCCTAGCACTGGGAAGCTCGGCACACAGATGAAATGGACAGAGCAGCCAATGGGATTATCACAGTGTAAACCTCACTAAGTGCTTGTAGGCTGTGGTTGTCATCCTAGTACCGAGGCAACACGAAAGCAGGTCACAATACAACCCTGACACAATGCCCCGATAATACACCTCGCACACGCGCACACACACAGTATCCTCAGAAATGAACCGAGGTTTCCATCGCAGACTACCTGGCAGGTGTTCTGTGAGATCCTCCAAGGTGATCTTCTCCGGCTGGGGGGACGAGTCGGAGCTGGAGAACACCGTCTGGACCTGGGGGGGGCTGAGAAGAGGACAGGCGCCCGTCAGCATGCCAGCCGCCTCTCAAACAGCAGCGCGGACGTCTGAGGCCAGAGCAGACAGGTACCTGCACTGGCCTCGCCCTGTGCTCTTGAGCTGCGGGCTGCGAGGAGAACTGAGGTCGGAGGCGAAGTCTCCAGAGGATGCCGCCGCGTCGGGCGAGCGTGCGGGAGAGACGGGCCTATGAGGGGACAGCGCGGGGAAGGGCACGGGAGAGCCAGACGCTGAATCTGAGGAATCAAGCAGCTTGTTAAGGGGATAGAGCCACTATGAAACACACAGCTACTACCGGGTTGGAACAGGACGCAGTGAGAGTGAGGGTTGAGTGAGTCATTTGGATCGCCAGGTAAATAAATAAACAGTGTACAGAATGGCTGGCTGGCTGGCCATTCTGAATTGTTGCCGAACCATAAACAGTTTATTTCTTGGAGGAAACATTTTGGAAAAATACCTTTGAAGGACGAAAGACACAATAAAGCCGACGGAGACTGAGGAAAATCCTTTACCTTCCACAGTCTCTGTTTGAAGCTGGCGCCTGGACAGGGAGAGGGGGGTTGAGGACAGCCGCCTGGAGGGAGAAGATGTTCCTTCTTGGGGGTTTCTCTCTGCTGACCACTGGGACTCACTGAGGTCCAGGGACTGAAGACCCCGGTTGCTTCCTGGGCCTGGGAACCAGTGCTTGGCTTGGTCATCTGAAAAGGTCACCCTGGGGTGGGGGGCTGTGGGGGTCCTGCTGTGGTGCGGGGAGGCGGGGTGGTGGGGTCTTTGGGGTGACAGAGGTCTCTGGGAGACCTTGGGGTGCTGAGGGGAGAAGGGGCGAGAGACCTTGGGGTGTATGTGTTGCCTCGGAGGCGAGAGAGGGCGGTGGGAGACGGCTTCCCGCTGCGGAGAGAGGGGTCGTGGGGGCAGCATGTGAGAAGCGGCAGCGTGCACTGCCCTCTGCTGGTAGTTCCTGTAGGCCTCCTCCAGAGCCTCCGCCTCCTTCTCCAGCACCCTGATCCTGGCTTTGGCTCCGGCCACCAGATCACCGTCTGAATCCGGGGAGCTGCTCCGGCCCCAGCGGCCTGACCGGCCTCTGGAGGGCCCACCTGCTTCACACACATCCCCATAAGGCCCCCTGACCCTGAGCAGGGCCCTGTCCACATAGATATCAGGGGGTACCAGCTTGTCAGGGCTGAGATCCAGCACTGAGCGGTCCACTAGAGAGGGCTTGGGGTGACGCAGCACCTCGCTCTCCAGAGCTGCCGTAACCATCGCACAGATCACACACCAGGATGAAGGGAGGAGGAGGAGGAGGAAATGGGAGAGAAAAAAGGAGAAAGTCTGACCAACCACCATAAAGACATAACAGATAAGCTCGAGGAGGATGGAATTGAAAATTGATTTTGGAGGGTTATGAATGTGCATATAAGGTTTTAGATGCCTTCGTCTCCTCGACTCATTTCAATTTCTCATCCTAAAACACAGATGAAGTCAAAGCTGCAGGGTAGCTTTTCATTTGGGCACTTTAAGACCAGTGTAGAAACAAGGTCAAGGAAAAGAAGCCAGTTTGAACTACGGAGATGCAGACTACAGCAAACAGAGGGCTCCAGAGGCTGAGTGTTCAGTTTGATGTGTGTAGAGGAACTACGACCACATGGGGGTTCCAAGGTCACCCCTAGAAAGCATGGACACTCTGGTGGTACCTTGTTGTGTTTGACGAAGCTGAAGTTTGACGTCCTCAGCATGGGTGGTCATCCACTGGTTCCTCTCCTCACACTCAATAAGTTGAGCCTTCAACTGAGCACAAAGTTCCACCTTCTCACACACACACACACAAACAAAAGACACACACGTATAAACACACAAAGACACACACAAACACACACAGGATGTCACAGGAAAGAACCCTTAAAACCCGCCGGAATGTCTGAGTCAACAGCCAGATGCAGGGCTGAAACAGTCCCACAGTGATGGACTGGTGGATGCAGATGTGTTTGAAGACAAGCGGACGTATTGTTTCCCACACTCAGCCCGTGGCGTGACTGACCTCGCTCTGGAGCTGAGCCTGCAACACCTGTCTCTGGCTCTCACACTCCTCCCTGTCCAGCCTCCGGGTGCTCTCCACACGCTGCAGCTCTGCCTGCAGGGCCAGCTGCTCCTTGGAAGGCCGGCCCAGGTCTGCAGGAGGGGACAAACACAGCTCACACACACACACACACACACACAACACAGTGCATTGTCACCCAGTCATTTGACACCACGCAGTGCCTGACGCCCACACTTGGAAGAATAGCGGGGTAGCGAGTCAAAGGAAGTGTGGCACCAGAGTTGTCAGGGTGAGGACAGGGAGAGAGACGTTCCTCAGCCCCAGTGGCTGTGTTCTAGCTCGTCTGCCAGGCTGTGTCGGGGCACACTGACACGGTGCTGGGGCAGAACAGCGTTGGGCACATGGTGTGATGTGGTTAATGAAGCCGACTCCTGTTGAGGATGAGACAGCGCCTACCGTCATCCCCAAGTCCTCTCCTCTGACAGGAAGAGCATTGTGTCCCTCAGAAAAGCAAAGTGAAGCCATGGCACTCTGCCCAGGGTAAAGAGAGCCCTTTGTCGCTCCCTCTTCTAGGCTCCCTGCCCGACTCCAACCCCTCCCCCGCAACCCCCTCCGAACCGCAAGCTTTCACTTCAAAAAGCTGCCTGTAAAGCTACAGACAGACTAAAGAAGCCCTGCATTGACAGGCCGGACACATGCAGATAAACTAGCACCCCAGAGCCAGAGGCAGTTGGACAGATAACAAGACGATATTCTTCACACTACATTGCTTCTTCAGACACCACACTAGAACAGGACAAACCTCAAAGCATTCATCAGACACATCTGTATTGAGTTGCAAAAAAACGTCCAAAATGTCTTCCACAGACGCGTACAGACTTGTAGTGACAAAGAACATTTCAAAATGGCGGGATCCAATGGATTATTATACAGGCTTAAGATGAAACCCCCTCATGACAGGGCTGGAGTGGTCCGAGCCTTTGTGGTACCGTGAGCAGACTGTACCATTTCCCATTCCTGGAGGGGGGGGGGGCTGGCTAATGACCCTATCATCTTACCTGCTTGTAGCAGCTGGTTCTCCCCCTGGGCGTCCTCCAGCTGCTTCCTAAGCAGCCTGAGCTGGGCCTGCAGCTCCACCTTCTCCCTCCTCAGGCTGGGGTAGTCGCTCATGGTCCCCAGCCTCTCCCTCAGCAGCTCGTTCTGCTGGCCCAGGATGGAGGCCTGTGCCTGGGCTGTGTCCAGCTCCGTCTGCATCAACCCCAGGAGGGCACGTGGAGGAGCAGAGCAGACGCGTTGGAAGTAGATCCTCGACACTTTGAGAACTTTCTAGCGGTACCAGAAGATCGGTTTGGGGTGGCGCTGCTTACCTGCAGTTGCCTCAACTCAGAACGGGCTCTGGTGTGTTCCTTTAGCTTGGCATCGAGAGAGGACGACTCACGTTGTATACGGGAAGATTCCACTGGGAGAGAGATGGCGTTGGGAAGACATTATTACAGATAACACAATGATAAGTTGTATAGATGAGCCATCAGAGATAAGCTATGTCCTTAATGTACAGAGGAGAAACAACACACACACCTTGGTTTCTTTTCTCATTTTCTGTTAGCTTCTCAGTCCTTTTCACATAATCCTCCTTTAACTCCAACTGATACCTACAAAATATATGCCATATCAGGCATTTGAGTTAAGTTCTGAAAGGGGCTGAGTCATTTATTGGTTACTATGCAAGACTTTAATCCCATTTCCAAAATCTATAACCATAGTATAATACTTTTTTTTTACATAGTATAATAGTTTTGATTTGTTGACAGAATATTGCAACAGTATGTTGGTGTCTAAACAGCCATCCCTATGCTTCTTGTTGGACAACCTTGATGACCGGTCCCAATGTTACCAGCATGTTATACTAATGCTCCCTGACAGCTTGCTGTAGGCCTACTTGCCAGATTTACCTTCTAAAAATAACCAGCCTGATGTGGGGTTTAATACATAATACTATTGTGGTGATAGTCAAACATTGACCATCTAAAAAAACAAAACAGTAGTAGCTTGCTACCACAGTACCATAGTTGAAAGCCTGCGATTTTTAACAGCTCCACCAACATTCAAATAGCAACAGCAAAACAAACTCACACATAGCAACCAAGGGACAGACTCACAACCTCAACGGCAACACAAGACTGGCAGAAATGATCCATAACCAAGCTCTATCACAACAAACTGTAGAGCACCATCAAATACAACCATTAATGACTTAGTTTTTCTAAACCACAGTGACACCTTGTGGTTTAAAATGAAACAGACAAAAATACAAGTATGCAGTAAGTTACCTTGAAAGTTCATTCTTTAGTTGTTGGTCGTAAGTGTCCTCCATCGTTTTTACTGCAAGTTCTCTTCTCCTGAGCAAATCCTCCATGGTCTTGTTCTTCTCCTCTTGAATTTTGCAGGTCCTGAGTTCAGTACACATCGTTGAGAAAAGCATGCAACCCTCCTGAGGTGACCGGTTCAGTGTTACAACAGTGTGTGCGTGTGTATGCTTGAGACGTAATCTTACTTTTCAAAAGCTTCAATTCTCATCTTCAGCTCGGTTTCTCTATTTCGGACGGTTTCGATTTCCTTCAGCAGGGCTTGTCTCTGCATGTAGACATCCTTTTCTTCGATCTTGAAGAGGAGATCATTCCACAGACATTTAGTGTACAGGTCCCCTCACCTTTGCATTAGATGTCAATTATTAGAAAAACGAATTTCAAGCACCTCTTGTTGTTTTTGGAGCCTTTCTATGGCATGTTTCTCCCTGGTGATCAACGCCTCGGCCTTCTGTTCATTTGTTCTCTCCATCTCCTGTTTCAACTCAAACATCTCTTTACGGGACCTCTCTTTCTCCTCCATCTTCACCTTGGCGATCTCCACTTCTTTGAAATGCTGTAACTAAAGCAAACACAGGGTGTTTAGCAAAGACACAGCGAAAATAAGCAACACAATGAAAACAGTGTGTGAAAATAGCATGTGAGTGTTTGGTGTACCTTTGCATTCATTTCTGCTTGCACCTGCGCCTCAATCTCTTTTCTATAGGCAGCGATTTTCGCTTCGTATGAAACCCACTTGTCCCCACGGTAACGAAGCGCCTCATACTCCTCATCAATAACCTTCATCTTGTCAACTGTGAACGGAGAAACTGCTTTGAGCAAGTGAGTCAGTACTGTACAAACCTGGTGGAACGGTTGCGGGTTTTGTCATTTTAAGACTTGAGGGAGAACTGAATCGCACCCAGAGACTCTCTGTAACTTGGTGTCGTGGTGGTCTGGGTATCGACATCACAGCGCTTTTTATGCATGTGAGCATCTGTTAGTTCCATCAGGAGGCTGAGGAGCAACCCTAAGGGAAATCAGACACGTCATTCAGAAATCGGCCATAAGACACACATAATGAGAAGCTTATGAGTTGACATGGTGGATGAACAGAACACTGTACTGTAGGAGTACCTTTCTTATCCGCCTGAGTCCGTGATGCCTGTTCAGATGGTCAATTAATCATCAGTATCATGTACAGAGAAGAAACAAACTGTAGCCTATTTTTCACTGGAATGTTGACATTACCAGAGATTTATAAAGTGGTGAGTCTGGACTTATTTTCATCAGCTGGAGAAGATCACTTGTGTTGAAAAGCTGGCAAGACATGAAATAGACAAATTGCCAAGAAAGAAATGAGCAAGTAGCAAGCTACAACTAACTGGTCTGAATGTGAATGCATCTAACCTACGTTTGTTACATTCACACAACTGAGTACTCACCATATTCTTGCCAAGGCCACATTCAGGGTAGAACACAGACAGTGTATATTCATATCCTGAGTTCCGTAGGTGATCAGCCACCAGACTGTTAGAGGCTGTTACAAGCACAGAATCTGATCTCATAGAAAATGGCCTGGGCACATTTTCTCCACCCGCGACAGGGTTCTTCAATTCATGTATCAACTGGTTTCGAAGCTGTGTCTAGAATTGAGTGTTTCACAGAGAGAGACAAACGAGATGGGGAAATGCTTTTAAGTTAAAAGTGCAACGATGTAAACAGTTAACTCAATAGCTGGGGAAACTCCATAGCTGACGTAGCCTTACTTACCTTAAGAGTGTCAAGCACTCCCCTAGTCTTAAAAGTTTGGTAAAGCCTCTTCCTCAGCTCATCTGGAGATAAAGCCTCCTCCTTGGTTACAGACATTTTGACCTGAGCAAGGAAAAGCAAATCGGTTGTAATTAATAGCCTGACCTATTATACTTTCTACATGTTCAGATGTAGCCACTACTTACTCAGAAAACTACAATTTAATTCTACAATTTAAAAAACCGTTCGGATTAAAGTAAACGAACTGCCTTGCCTAGTAACCAGTTGGCGTTATCCAAGTGCTATGTCCAAGTGTCCACAGTTTAAATCCGACTAACTGACATTTTGTTGTTTTAGTTCCGGACACACAGTTATGACGTCGTGTAAGTGCCAGTTGGAATATACATGTTTTAAACGTGTATTTACCATATATTAACATACATAATAATAATATGTAATTATTCAAAGTAAAATATATATTTAGATGTTGTATGTATGACACAAATGCATACATTTCCACTTTAGCTTGCTGAAGTTGCCGTCGTCATCCAGATGCGACAACATAGGCAGGAAGACGGATTTCTTTAACAGGTAAACAAACGCAAGTAGTTATGATCATAAGATTAGAGCCCTTTATCTATACCACTATTTAGTCATGGGGTTTAATTTCAGAGCTATGAATATCGATTTAAGTAAGACATTTTGTTAGATTGCTTCATTAGCTTGCTAGGTGGCTAGCTAGCGATCTGGGATAGCCATTTATCCCATCACCGCATTCACCCGTACTACTGTAGTTCACTGTATCCTTGTTTATTTGTTTAATTTCGCTTGAATTCGTTTTTTTTTTTTTTTATCGTTAACAGAGCCTATTTCTGAAAAGTAAACCATGGCGGGTAGCTTTTATTTTGTCATGGTTGGTCATCATGACAATCCTGTCTTTGAGATGGAATTCTTACCGGCTGGTAAAACTGAGTCAAAGGTATGGCATTTTATCTAACCATACTAAATCGAAAACCTTTCTAGTATGTTACTGTCGTCGACTTTGAAAGTCCACTCACATTCTTCGCTAAAATGACTTATATACAGAATATACATATACAGACAACTTGGTTTAACAGCCAGTCAAAATCTGTGACCTGATATTTAAAATATTTATTCCATTCTGTTTTTTTCTTGTTAACAGGATGACCACCGCCACTTGAACCAATTCATTGCACATGCAGCACTTGACCTAGTGGATGAAAACATGTGGCTGTCTAACAATATGTACTTGAAAACTGTGGACAAATTCAATGAGTGGTTTGTGTCTGCCTTTGTCACTGCAGGACATATCCTTTTTCAGAATTCCCCCACTAGTGGACTATCAGTGTAGTATACAATAGGCAAACTACTCAAACACTATCAAGTACAATAAAACTAACATTGCTCTATATTGGCTGTTGACTAGTAATCAGACAGTCCTTGTTCATGTTATTCCTTAACTGTTCGTTTTACATATGAGATTCATCATGCTTCATGATGTTCGGCAGGAGGATGGCATTAAGAACTTCTTTAATGATGTGTATGATTTATACATCAAAGTAAGTGGGCTATTTATGCATATTTTACATATTCTCTGAAAATAATTGAAGCTTTGAAGATGTTACAAATATATGTTAAATGTTTCTACATTTGTTTCTCTTTTTCAGTTTGCGATGAATCCTTTCTATGAAACCAATGCTCCAATTCGTTCCACAGCATTTGACAGAAAAGTTCAGTTCCTTGGAAAGAAGCACCTTCTAAGCTGATAACCTAATTAACTGATTTATTCTTTCCTATACTGGTTGTGTGCAATTTGTTATATATTTTTTTTTTTTACTGATGCATGTATTTAGTTAATTCTCCTAAATGAATGACAATAACATTTTACCATATTATATTGTTTGAATAAATTGCCTATTACTGTATATAAGCATTATTGTTGAAATGGATAGGCTAACTGAAATTGATAACAATGGCATATTTTGTTGTAGACTTTTCCTAATCAAATAACATGTCAGATTCTAAACTATGGATACAATAACTGGAATAGTTTTTTGTTCTCCCTACTCCTGCTAGGTTATTACGAGGCATGTTTAGGCATACAGAACGACTATTGTTCCATTGACTAACTGGCACAAGTGTGGAATAGCAACATTGAGCTTTTGTCCGTTGTCTGGTGCCCTAGTCTTAACATACTTGTCAGTATACCCTGACCTGTTATACAATGGCCTGCACATACATACACACTGAAAAACACACCCCTCATACACAATTTCCTTGATTCAAACCTCATGACTTAACCAAGTTGTATGTCATTTGGATAAAATAGTAACAGCAAGCTACAAACATGCTGTTGACATCTTTTGTTTTATGTCTTGTGAAAATAGACACGCCAGAGAGAAATAAAAAGAAAAGTGTAATTTGCGCATAATTTATTTTAGTTGTAAATATCCATACCATTTATCCAGGGCAAAAGTGCTAAATGTTGTATACAATATGGAAAATAAGTAAGTAAAAAAAAAAAAAAAACTATCTACCATAGCTTTTCAACAAGTCATTGGAATCACAAGTTTGGCAGGGAGGAGAGAATATTTCACATTGTGACAGAAACACTGGGCTTTCTGGGCAAGTCACTTCTCTACCACTATATCAAAGAATGTAGTGCATTTATCCTCTATCTGAAAATGTAATAACTCTAGAAATTAAGGATCATTCAAATATTGATGTATTAATATCACTTTGTAGAAAGTTAGTGTTAGTGAGACATAACTGTAGTTTACATTTACTTATCTTCCAGTGTGTTTGTTAGATGATGAGCACACAATCCATGTAATGTTTTTAAACATGCAGGCATTATAAAATGTCAAGAAAGTGCAGGTAAAATTCAACACTCAAACTTCCCCATCTTTCACCATAATGATAAGGTAATGAAGCCTTTAAGGTGGTGTAAATCTCAGAAGAAGAAAAAAACTTGAATGATGACAGCAATTCTGTAAATAATATTTAATATTAGGCACCTTTTAATTTAGCAACTCTCATAACGGTAAATTACAATATCACATTTGAAGGCTGGTTGCAAAAAAAGTGACTCAATCAGCAGAAAAGTATGTCATCATGTGAGTGTGACATTTTCTAAGGCAGCTCATCTCAACCTGGGATCAGAGAATATTTGTCACAATGAGAGAAACCTCCATATTTCCACAAAAAGGAACCCTCTTCTTCAGAAAATAAATCAGGTCTAGTGGCAAATATTTCTGTGTTGCATGCTGTCATCCATTCCAGGTCCCTAACAAAGTCCAGGCATGGATGTCCATGCACCGACTAAGCGACAGCATCTTCACATTGCATTTACCCACAAAATTAAAGTAAAGCTCAACCAGCAAAATAACAAGCATATTTGAAAGAAGCAAAGCAGGTGCAGTTCTTCTCAACCTTTGATTAGTTAGCCACCATGCAACTTTTGAAGGTTGAAAAACCAACAAGAAGTGAAACCTCATTCAAATATTGTGGCCACCAAGTATATATTAATAACTTTGATGATGCATTTTAGACAGCTAGTATCGTTCAGTGTTCACAGGTGTTGAAATATCAATGTGTTTCCAGACATCTGAGCTGAGACAAGTAAGCTAAATCTCTCTTCTGACAATACCTGTTTTTTCAACTTCGATGAGAAAGCAACAACCTAACACCAAGGCCTAATTCTTCTTCTCATAATCCCAATGTGAACACTTATAATCTCATTATTAAGGACATATTTAAATGAGATTAATATAAGTAACAGGAGAAAACCTCAAGCTCATCTCAACAGTGCCGGGTTAGGCGCTCCAGAGTGAAGGTGTATAACAAGAAGAACTAGACTTGGGCTTTGGAGAGCGCTGATCCTCGAACCTCAGTAACGTCAACTCCAGGTGTCGTCAACAGCAGGACGCACTCGAGCGCGGCTTCCTGTGGAGGTTTACCGTGTCTGTGGGGATGAGGTGGTCGGTCCTCTCCTCCATGGCCAGGACCCTCCGCACGGCCTCCTCAAACGCCACCGCCACGTTGGTGGAGTTCTTGGCACTGGTCTCGTAGTACGGATAGTTGCCGCTCTCACGACACCACTGCTGGGCATCCTCAACGGACACCTGCCTCTCCATAACATCCACCTTGTTCCCCAACACCACGAACGGAAACTTCTCCGGCTCCTTGACGTCCGCGTAGTAGATGAACTCCTTCTTCCAGTTGGCCAGGTTCAGGAAGCTCTGGTTGTCGTCAACGCTGAAGGTGAGCAGGCAGCAGTCGGACCCGCGGTAGAAAGGAGTCCTCAGGCTGCGGAAACGCTCCTGGCCTGCCGTGTCCCAGATCTGCAAGGTGACCAGGTGCCCATCTACCTCCAGGTCCTTGTTGAGGAACTCCACGCCGATCGTGTGAAAGAGGTGCGTGTCAAACTTGTTGGTGACATAGCGGTTCATGAGGGAGCTCTTCCCCACACCTCCATCTCCCAAAAGGATGACTTTCAGCAGGGAGGACTTGCCTGCCATGGTTATTAAACGACTCTTTTTCTGCAAAGCAGGATGCAACGTTCAATACCTTTAGGCCACATTCAGACAAGTTAGACGAGAGAGACTGCAGTTTAACCTTTGCTGGGAGCTAAGGAAATGACTTGAGACTTACAAGTGAATGATTGAAGCCTCCCTCCGTCTCAGCCGGCCCGGATCATGTGCCGCAGACACTGGTCCTTGGTCACATGAGTCTCTTTTTCATGTCATTGCATGACATAACAAGACAACAAATTAGTCAACAAGCTAACGTATGCTAAAACGAAAGAAAAAAAAACATACAGCAAACTTGTAAACTACCGTCAGCTGTTTTCTATTTCGTCAAAATAAATAATTCACTATCCTTTTTTTGTTGCATTTATTTATAAATCAATCTAAAACTGGTTTCCCCAGATACATACCTTGTTTATGAACCTGTCCAACCAGAATCCGTCCAGCTAACGCTAGCTAGCTAGCTAGCTAGGCTACAGTTTATAGCTGATCTTTGCAAGCGATGTTATGTTAATGTTAGCTAGCAAACCTAGATCTGTAGGTCCAAATTACTAGACAACGGGGCTATCAGACATTGACAGCTAATTACAGACTCAACGGTTATTTTGCCTGTATGCCAACAGGACTTAGCTTGCTAGCAATCTGCGGGTGATGATGCTGGTGCTGCTTTTTAAAACTGCTGTCTTGTCTGACTATGACAATCCTCATACGTATATGAAAGTGCATTGCCAACAGAGGGCGATATTTAACAAACGATAAAGAACACCTTTAAATTGAATTTAGTCCAAAAGATTTCAGAGTAAAACAACTACAACTTTTGGTTAAACTTGCTTCAAAATATACAAACTATAGAATGTAAATAGAAAACACATTGAAAAACGTAGAAAAACATTTTAATAGATAGTATGAAAGCATAATTTACAGCGGTTATGCATGCATAGGATCATCCAAACCAGCAAAGCATTGGGATTCATCCTGTATTTGTTTTTGAATTTAATTAATGTTGATAGTCACATTACATTTCTTACATAGCATCTATTTTGCTCATAACTTCTGTATCACAAACATACAAAATTATAACCAGCGCACACCAATGTTAATATTGACATAATGAATGGATCATTCCTGAAATTTCCTCATAAAACCTGAGATCTTATGCTAATAAAGTGTTAGTGAATCTTATTCAAAATAAATGGTTTATTTGAAAGATAAGCTCTTCATGTGTGTGGTGAAATCAAGGGAAAATACAATTAAACATTTGTAAATTGAGATAATATCTACACACACTAAAACTAAACCCTTAGAACTACCTCAGCCGTTCCATAGCTGTTATAGCCCACCACTGGCCTACTGACAAACAACAAACAAACCTCAACTTCCCCTCATACATTTCAACAAATGTCTGATACTGCAAACTGTAGGATAGAGATCTTCCGAGAGGCGCGGTTTAAAAGATGGATTCATACTGTTCACAGGATCCCGAGGTCAACACCACGTGATCCAGCCCGATCTCTCCCCCAATGCCTCTTCCTCGCTCAGCCTCGAAGATTACCTGCAGGGAGAGGACAGGGCTACTGGTTAGACATTTTGGCATGACTGACCCATGTGCAACTCTGCTTTTACACAGAACACAGGCCAAACAAATGATCCAGGGCACAGGATACAGAGAGTTCCAGTCGACGTTTGAATGCTGCAGCTGAACAATGCAGAGATGGTCCTCGTCCACCTAAGTGGGAACTTGCGTGGAGCGGAATGTTCACTCACAGATTTGGGAGGCTCCTCCTCCCAAACTATGGAAAGCAGTTCCGGCTGCCAGGTCTGGTCTCGGCTTCTGCTCTGCTCCCACAGTGGGTGGACGTTGTTATCCAGCAGCACCCTCAGCTTGCCCACGTGGTGGTCCACCATGCGGTAGTTGAAGGTCAAGCAGAAGCTACCTTGTTGGGTCTTGTCACTCAGCAGTAGCCTCAGCCTGGCCATGTCCTTCCTTTCCCCTAGCAGGCCACTGACTGACATGTAGTATTCCTGACCTGAGGAGGTGAAAGGAGTCAAGGTGTTGGATTGATGATGTGGATGGCCACACTGTTCCATGCTGGTAGAACAACCCGGAACTTCAGATGTCACTGATGTCTGAGGGTCATACTTACCATTTTCATGGTAGGCCACACTCCAGTCTATGTCATCATCCTTGTCCTGCACCCACTCACATGCCCCTTGATCAAAGTGGCAGTCCATAATGAAATCTGGAAGGCAGAATTAGATGTCACCTCTTGGCATCTGAACCCTTGTCTGTTATTAGAAAAGGATGTTAGCAAATAAACAACAGTTTACCTTCCTGGACTGGCGCTGTTTCGATTTCTCTGACTTCTGTTGCAGGTCCAAAGACTGATTCAAACTCCTCTGGAACTGCTTTTGGGAACAAATAGCCATGTGTCATTGACAGTGTGTGGTGCATCAGTGCTTTGGTAAGCTATTTATCCATCATATTATACATTATAATTGGGAAGTTAATCACAAATGGGTCACAACACCTGAACTAGGCCTCTAAATCTATCAAAACAGGATATATAAATGATATGCATTCTTTAAAGGATATGTGATCCCTGAAGATCATGCCAGCATTCTGTTGTTGAGAGATTTCCTCTCCTAAAACAAAAGCCAGCCAAGGGGCTTTTTGCCTACAAGCGTCGACCTGCCATGCCGTCCCTCATCTCTCCAGATAGCTCTAAGGATGTTGTAACTCAAAACTCAAGCATTTTAAGCTCTCCTTACCCCCCCCCCCCCCCTCACATATACCACCAGATGTACGGCAACTGAGCTTATTGAACCTGTTTGTTGGGCGTCGGCCATTGTGTGTGTGTGTGTGTGCGTGTGTGTTGGGGGAGGGTGGGGCGGTTTGACCAGTGAAGCTGATGACAGACTCTCCCTCCGAGTGTCAGGTCTGTTTGCACGACAGCTGTTCTGGTGGGGACGATAATAAAAGGCTTTGAATCTGTGCTCCCATCTTCCTTAACTCACTCCCTCTTGACTTCCCCCGTCGTCCTCCTGGATAGTAAACAGACTCGGAAGGAGTCTTATCCCCGGGCTCACACATGCTGACAGAGTAGAATTTCTCCCTGGAGCTGATGGACGTCTCAGGGGCCTGTCTCCTCTTGCTATCTGAGTTCTGACGGAGGCTCTGTCTGCTGGTAGGACTGATGCCATAAAGATCAAGAAAAGCGGCCTCGTTTCTGTCTTCCTAAGAGGCATGCTGATACTGAGTGATCCTCTTCCTGTTCTCGTGTGTGTATGCCTAAGCTACAAAGCGGCCCTACAAGCCCAAAAAGCATGCATGTGTTTTATCACAAGGAACATGATTTCTGTACACATTGACACAGTGTATTTCCTCCAGACAAGAGAGATTACCGGTAAAATTAATTACTGAGATCAATGTATCACTGGAAGTGCTTTTCCTGCAATTATGCCAGTCTGTGAGCATATAAGAAGTTGAAAGACATATCCCCAGACATATGTACAGCCCCCAAACACCCTCACTTGCCTTGTAGCCTTGAGAACACAGTTCAGAGTCACATAAGGTTCGAGAGATGTGACACCTTCTAGGAAGGTTCTAGCAACCTCTGCCTAGTTGTCATGCTTAGTTTCTACACACACTGTGTGGGATTGTCACTCAAACATTCAACACTATTCGACAGATGTCTTTCCTTCCCTGAGGCTCACTCTCCACTCTGAGGTCATAGTCAAAATTACAGTGGTGAAGCAGAGGACTCTTTGAAAACGAAGTTTGGCTACCAAACAGCTTTTGATATATATGTCATCCTTGAAACGCATGTACTCGGTGTATGTTAAACCTGAGACTGAGCTGTCAAAGGGGAGCATACACAGACAACGTCAAAGGTCAGGAGCTGAACATGAAACAACAGGCCCCTGGTTTGTCAGGTCCAGCAGGGCTTGAGACCGGTAAGTGTGTGTGTGGTGACCCTCAACTTAATGCTGTCTGACAGGCACTACACTGACATTACACTGCGGCCTGGCCATACCTTTCACAGGGATATTATTTCAGTAAAAAAATAGTGAAAAACGTCCACCATGGTTACACCTAAACCTGATGAACGCAAATGACAATTGAAGAAGCATCAACCCACACGATGTAAACTATTTCCATGAAACATGCACATACTGTGATAACTCAATCCAAATAAACCATGTCCTGAGCCTAGGTTTAACATGGTGTTTTATGACATGTTTCTTAAAGCATCAACTCCCAGGAGATGATGACAACCAATTACTGGGATAAGAGACTCTGTATCAGTGTTTGAAGAAAGCCATCATACGGTAGACTAGACTCCCTATAAGCATGGGCAAGAAACCAGAGGCCTGACAAATATGCAGTCAGGTTTGGTGCCTGTAATTAGGGCACTGCCTAGACTCCATAAATTGTCTGTGACTGGAGACATCTGTAAGAGGTGGCCACAGAGGATACAGATCCTCAGAAGGCAAGATGAAAAAAGAGAGAAGACAGATGGACAGCTGGGTTGTTTGGTCAATATACATTGATTTTAACACAACCTTAACCCTTGACCCTACTTTCAACCTCTCCTGGCTATGTTTTTACAAGATTCAATTGTGATTAGCATTACTTACAATAACCAGTAGATCATGAATGTTTTCATGTATTTTTCAATGTAAAGAGGAATACTTGTTTTTTGCAATTTGTCACGGTTTGATGGATTTAGAGAGACGGTTTGGAATGTGTTGAAATCCTCTCACAACAGATCCGAAGTGTGTAAAAGTCCTAAGGACTATTGTTGTTCAATGAGATTTGGGACCACCCATGGTGGTAATAAAGAGGGATCAGTGGAAAGGCTCTGAGGCGAGGCTTACCAAAAACATCCCCTCTTGGACTGAGCTGGTTGTCCTCCCCTTCCTCCTCAGGGAGGTCCTCTCCACCAGGGAACTCCTCCTGGCCCATCTCCTTTGAGCCACCTATGTAGACCTCACCTTCATAGTCGAAGGGCTGCAGACGGATCTGAGGAGGGAGGGTCACCTGGGACTCAGGGATGATGTTCTTGATCTGCTCGTCCAGCTTCCCGGACCTGGCTGGGGAGTCTGGGATGACTGCAGAAAGAGGAAACAGGTTAGACTTCTGGAACTCCCATCAAAACGTGGAATCTGCTGAAGTGATACAGGACTTACGATAAAATATTAGTTTATTATACCATAAAACGTCTTAAGATGTGACATTAGTTGAGAAGGATGACAGAATGGCAAAGACTTTACTTGTAGGTAAAATACTATTACTTTGGAGGAATACATTTCAGTTGCAATAACTAACAGAGAGAGAAGAAAACAGACAAGAATGTTGTTATCATGCAGGAGAAACATGGCAGACAGAAAGAGTGTGTCTAGCATATATTGCTCCGTGCACAACCAGTGGTACTTCATCAAACACACGATAACATCTAAAACGGTCACATGCTGAGTTCTACATTTCACGTCAAGCGGTGCACAATGCGATCGTGTGGCCAGCCTGTAGCGATGGAGAAAGGAGGATGGGATTCAAAGAGCACAGCGAGAGGCAGGAAGAGATGGGTGGGAGTTGGGGGGTGAGGTGCAAACAGGGGATGCTGAGAGCCTAGCATTCCTCACAATCTCACCGTTGAGGAACTCATCGGCACTTCCCTTGTCTCCATCCCAGTTCTGATAAAAGGGCTTGACTACAAAACATAAAATCATCTTGATTGGCACGAAGCCCACCACCCTGTACTGTCCATGAGCTTGCCTGCTGTGCCACCTAACGCTGTGTACTTCCAGAATGTTCTGTGTGGAGTTCAGGGAGTACACTGAGGCTCCCCTGTGCCAGCCCTGCCTCTCCTCTTTCCTCCAGAGGACTGTCTTGCCGGTTTGCTACATTTGCAGATATTTACACAGGTGTTGTTTCAATTGGGCCCTCTCCTCCCTGACTAACATCTGTCGAGCGCAAAGGGTCTGAAAACAGGAAGCTGGCCTTGGCTAGGGCTCATGTTTTCAGAGTTCCTAAATGCACATATGAAGTTTGTGACTGTATACCAACTAGATAAAGATTTAAGAAAGATTTTCTGTTCTAGTTTTAGATGAAAACTAATACGTCATGTCATTGTTTAGTACAGCAGTCATTGTAGAAGTCTGATAAACAATCGAATTTAAGCCGTTTCACACAAGTAAAACAGTTTTCGAAAGGCAAGTAAAGTGGTTTCTCACCTGAGCAGTCAAAGCCGCTGCCACGGAAACCAGGCTTGCACTTGCACTTGTAGGATCCTTGAGTGTTCAGACAGCTTGCGTGATGACTGCACTTATGAGTGCCAACCACACATTCATCGATGTCTGGAAATACAAGCAAGCTGACGTGACCTTTTTTATGTCATTCTTATGAGTTTATGTCATTTATTGTTTGGATCATGTTATTTTGTTTGTGATCAACTGATTGTATACCTTACCTACACAGTCATATTTGCCATCCACGTACTTTAGATCAAAGCCGTTCTGGCACTTGCAATAGTAGCTCCCAAAGGTGTTCACACACTGCCTGTTGTATGGGCAGAGGTTCTTGCCAGTCACACATTCATCAATATCTGATGTGAAAGAAAGAAGGCAAAGAATGATCGATCATTGACCTCTGATTTTGTCAGTCAAACCAAAGTCCCTCAGCAACCAGTTTTATAGCCATGATGGAATACTGGCACGCTCTCAACTCAAGCAGGGTTGTGGGAAGAAACTCAACTCAATTTTATCCAACTGGCTACAGATGATTGAGCTTTGATGTGAAAAGCTTTGAGACTGACCAGGAATGTGAAACCACATAATAAAGTCTATACAGACCTATGCCTGGGATGTTGACCCCCTCCATGGTGGGCAAATGCTGCTAAGCTCTAAGCTGGAGAGCTCCAGCGAGATTACCAAGAGTGTTTGAGTGGAATGTAGATGGTTAGGTTGGTGTTAGTGGTTCTCACCTACACAGGTCCTCTCATCTGGCCCCAGCTGCAGCCCTGCGGACGGGCACAAACAGCGGATCTCCCCCTGCACCTCTTCACAACCATACTGGCAGTGGGCCAGAGAACATGTCCTGGAGTCTGCAAATGTTCACACACACACACACACATTAAATGCCACCTTTCAAAACGGTCTCCAGTATGTGCATCCTCTGCCAGGTCAGGTAGGTTGTGCCGGCGTGACTCACTGGCGCAGGATCCGTCCGACATGAGAGTGTAGCCGTTGAGGCAGTAGCACATGTAGCTGCCGTACGTGTTCATGCAGCGGTGCTCACAGGGGCGAGGCTTCAGCCCGCACTCGTTCAGATCTGGAGAGACACAGGGAGAATTTCATCCTCTCACCCTGGGTGGATGATTTATCGGGCGTTTGCAGAACTAATGACAGACATAGGGACTGGTGATGATGTGAGTAAGGACATTGTCATCAAAAACTTCCTCTAAATGAGGATGTACGTAAAGAGACCGGCCGTTTGAGCCAAATGTGTCGTCTCGTTCCTGTTACACTGACCTTGACTGCACGTTTTTCCTGTGTATCCTGGGAAGCATTTGCATTTGTTGGGTCCCACACACTCTCCATGTTTGCAGTCCTGTTCACACTGAGCTGGAGAGAGAGAGAGAGAGAGAGAGAGAGAGAGAGAGAGAGAGAGAGAGAGAGAGAGAGAGAGAGAGAGAGAGAGAGAGAGAGAGAGAGAGAGAGAGAGAGAGAGAGAGAGAGAGAGAGAAAGAGAGAGAGAGAGAGAGAGAGAGAAGGGGGGAGAGAGAGAGAGAGACAGAGAGAGAGAGTTACACAGGTTCACAGACAGGAAGTACAACCACATCTTTATAATGTGTATGGCAGTTACTCTATCCCCGAAGAAATGTGTTCCACATTTTCTGGGGTTAGGAAATGTCCCACCACACAAGGAATAACACATTTGAAACCCACCATATTGCGGAAGGGAATCTCAATGGTTGACCTTTATTTTTCCAGTCATTGAACATCCATTTTGTACAGAATGAAGTCCTCATGCAATGATTAAAGCATATATAGAGAGTACAGTTAAAGATGAAGGTTCAAAGTTACTCAAACGTAGAAATGATAAATAAACCTAGTCAATTTAGTAAACATGTGATTCTGTTCTGTAGGCGCTGCTTACCTTCACACTGTCCCTTGTTGTTTTTCTTCCAGCCATAGCAACACTCTATCCTACTGCCATATCGACACACACCTGGTTGGCTTCCTGCAGAAACTTGTCTGTAATGCCTGCAGGTGAGGGACAGGAAGTCAGTGACACACAGCTCTGTTATCAACATGACTTCCATCCTTCTGGCCTTCAGCTGCTTTGGACCTCTCCGTCAGCGCTCCAGATTTGCCTGAATGGAGCCTGGAGGGTTTGTGGTCAATTGAATTAAGTGCTAGTCGAAGTTTGTCTTGTATGACATTGACAGATTGCTCGGTAATTTTTAGTGACTTTGTTTTAGTGGCTCCGGCAAATCTATCGAATGTGAGAGGCAAATTGGGTCAGTAAACGTAACCCCATTTTGCTTTTTCTGGGGGTGACTATCGACCCCAACCTATCCCCAGTGTCTCATTTATAGCATCACCCAAATGCAGACCCTCAGGCACCCACATCTAATTATGGCCCCTAATGGCAGCGGTGTGGAAAACAAACAGGCCAAATAAAGTTTCCCCAGGCGGGGTGAGCCCCCCCCTACAGAGAGGAAAGGGGGGCTCCCTATGGAGCCCAGACAAGCTGACAGGATGTAGGTTACAGGGAAGGGGGGGGGGGGGAATGCTCATACTCTCTACTTAGACTTAATCAGACACTCCTAAAAATGTGTTACAAAGATACCTCCAGCAGGAAGCTATTTCCTATTTTTTTCATTATCGCCATATGCACACACTTATTCCCAGTTACTGTGGGCAGGTCAGCATATTGGAAATACAGCTACAGGACATACCGTAGTGAATGGATGCCATTGGAAGTGTATTTTTAAGATCCAAATTGTCCTGAGCTGTCTATTGTGGCACCACCCCTAGCTGGGCTCGGGGGCATCAAAGGGCCACAGTCCGGCAGCACTGGGAGATCTCAGGAAATATTCAGTCATATGGGAAATCCCCAGGTATCAGATACCTGATATCTCCCATAATGTCCTACACTGTATGTTTGGCATCTTGCGGGTGGCTCCAGGGGGACTGAAGGAATCTGAGACTTGATTGGAATCATCCAGAATAGCCTCCAGGAGAGAGGCCAGGAAGTGTGACAGGTGTCCCTCCACAGTTATGAACCGTCGCCACATTTAGCTGACACAGCTTCATGGTGTTCATGGTGCCCCCCGTCCTGTGGCCTTGAAGTGTACACTTACTACCAAAACAACAATTTCACCATGATAATATTGAAGCCATATTTCCATGTAATCCTAGAACCTAAACACAGGTACATCAAGCAGTCTCATTGACTGCACTGAAAATAACATCATACTTTGATTTGTAGGCTTCACTGAAACGTGTTTGTTGGTTGTTTGTCTTGACAGAAAGATGGTAAATGATTTACAATGTAGCAAGGTTACAATGTTAAACACGGTAGCATATATCCCCAGCATATGCATTAGACAGCTGCAGAATGAGTTTACTGGCTGTTTGCGATGTGAAAATTGCTTCGACACTGTAAAACCCTTGACACTGGCAAGGAATGTCCCCACTGAATTCTTTGCTGTGCAGAAGCACCAGACCAGTAAACACTGTCCTTAACACCTGCTAAAAACATCTGAGTGAATGGACACAATGACACAACCAGCACACAAAAGTTGTTTTCTTCACTCATCTTCTTTAGCAAAGGTTTTCACTTGAAATCCCTGGAGGTGATTGATATCTGACTTACCTCCTAGAATCTACACTCCCCAAGGATATGTAGAAAAAGAGCGGGAGAGCAGTGATCCAGGTGAAGGGCTGCATGTCTGTCCTGATGTTGAGTCACCTCACTCCTATTGTATCCTACACTCTCTTACAATCTCTCTCTCTCAAACTCTCTCTCTCTCTATTTGACTAGGCTGAAAGGATCTGTAATGTAGTCAAGCTGCTTGTTCCAAGGGCTTCCTCTGACTCCATACACTAAAACAGCCAGGCTAGAGATCCCAAAAAATGAAATCTCAATTGAGTCCTTACAAAAGCTTTCTCCTGGTTGTGTATGCCCATACACTTACTTGCAGTCCAGCCCCCTGTCTATCTCTTACACTCTCTTCTCTCTGTCTCTCTCTTCCTCTCTCTCTCCCTCTCTTACTCTTTCTCTCCTTTTACCCTCTCCCTCTCTCACACACACTCATCTCACTCTCTCCCTCTTTCTTGCTACCCCTCTCTCTTTCTCCGCTCACTTTCTCCCTACCTCTCTCTCCCTCTCTCTGCTCTTACTGTCTTTTCTCTCTCTCTCTCTCTCTCTCTCTCTCTCTCTCTCTCTCTCTCTCTCTCTCTCTATCTCTCTCTCTCCCACACTCAATACAACAGGAGCAGTGATCGGAGTCCCATGTGTAGAGTCCTCTTCGTCTCTCGTTCTGAAAGTCCCAGAGTGAGCTGTCAGTCTGCAGGTTGACACCGGGGTGCAGAGAGCCGGGGTGAGTTGGTCGTGCTGGAGGGAGGGAGATTGGGGGAGGGTTGTCCAGGGGATTATGTTGAATGGGGGAGTGCTCCAGACACCACTGAAACCAAATCTAGGGATCCATAATTGATGAAGCTTGTTCTGCAACAGTTCGCTAGCTTGCCAATTCTTAGGTGTAGGGACTTCTGATTGATTTGAGCCTACGTTCACACTATACTTATGTCCAGTCCTATGCTTCATTTCAATACCACTGGATCTTACTGTCGTCTAGCTCTGACATTGTCCTTCTCGGTAATCAATTTGATCTACTAAACTAATTGAAGGTCTCAGTCATGCACAAGCTTGTAATTAGCAGCTGCCCTTTGATGTCCTGCTCACAAGTGGCACCCATAAAGCCCTGCTCTCACACATCCTAATTCCAAGTTCAACCGAAGCTAAAGTCAGCCATAAAAGGTGCATAATGAGTTCATAAACATTCAATGAACTCCGACATCTGTTCCAGCTCTGCCATGCCCTCGACATAGGTAGTAGTGCCATGTGAATGCTGGGGGAGGTCAGGTTTAGATTTACATCCACCAGAGCAGGTTGATATGCAGGGAGGATTTGCTATGGTGGCCAAACTACTTAATTTAATGCTGGTTGAAAATCACTTCAGAATAAAGCTTCTGAAGTGTTAAATAAGTGTTAAACTTGCAATACGTGCTTTCTGTTGCACTTTAGATTCACAAAATAACGCCAGATTGGTTTTGTAGCCTACCAATGACCATTACCCTCCCCCCTTCTCTTCCCCTCCAACTAATGATTTATGGACTCATGCCGCTTTGTGGTCAAGCACTTTCTGCAGAATTGCTCATACACGTAACCGCACCTTCAAAAGAGTTAGCTGGTCTACAATACCTCCAGGTTTTTGCACAAGAAGTTGAGTGGGGCAGCGGAAATTGGTTGCACATGAAAAGAAGAAATCTTTCATGGTTAAATAGCTCAGATGTAGATTTCAGTTCAATTATATTTCTCAGCCAGTGTAGGTTACACAGTGTAGGGTGCACAGTACTGCTTGAAGTGTACCAGTATCAATACCAGAAACATGGCATGATTCCCAATTCATTCTTAGGTTCATTGAACCTGTCAGCAAGACGTTTTGATATCTAAAATGAATCTGATCATACTTATTTGATGTTGCAAAGAAGAAGGAAAATATGGATACATTCATGGTGCAGGGTTGCGGTCACATTCAGTGACGCTAGTAATGTCAACAAAAATCAGTCCTGATGAAGTCTTGACATGACTTGACCGTAAATCTTTCTCTGTAAAAACAAACATGGCTTCTTCTGTCTCAGAGCTAAGCTCTCAGAGCTGTCCAGGGTAACTACATGGCAAAGGGGGGGGGGAAGGGGGCCTCTACTTGCTACTCTGAGGTATGAACATGAGACAAGTCCAGAACTTTACTAGAAAAAACTAACTAACAGGATAAGCGATCTGCTTTGACATCAGGTCTCATGATTTACATGTATTCAGTTGACTATAGGACATAAAGGACTTGAGTGAAGAGGACAGTTTTATATTACACTAAAGGAACACAAAACCACCAGAGGAAAATGTTTCTTCCAAATATGACAGGAATTCGTAATGCTGTTGTCTGGGAGTACATTTCAGATTTGGCTTGCAGTGTCTGGTCTGCATTTTTAAAATCTCATTTCTTTTTCTGGTCATCACTGATATACTGACTTAGGATCTATTGTCTTTCAGCAGACACTGGTCTTCTCAGTCCAGGTGTTCTTTCTTACCTTTCACACAAATCGTTTTAACAAGTCATCTTGGTCTCGGTTTGGAGTTTTTGGCTGACGACATAAGATGGGGCACAAAATAACATGAAAAGGATCTATGCAATGATCTGAATTCCTGAGGAACACTCCACTCATCGCTATGAAACACTTCACACAAAGAAGTGTTTTTATTGGCAATGTTATAATGCCCATGTTCAGCCCTGTCTGCTTTTATATCAGTCTACTGGGATGTTTAATGTTACAGTAAACATATGATAATGCACCAATGCAGAACTTGTGAAAACAAGATTCACCTCAACTTTTTATACCGTATGTACAGTCATTGTGCCAGTAATTTCAATGCCTATCTTGGCTAGCCATTGGGATCTATCATTAACTACTGTTCAGAATAACGCTGAACAACATCTCACTCAGCCCCACATGCTAGCGGATGCCTTACTTCTAGACCGCTGCAACTTGACAACCCCTGATGCACAGCAGACATCTCAGGGCAGGCTGGCCGACAGGTGACAGACCCTGGCTGCTCTGCTCGGCATGCCTGAGAGCTCCCAGCTGGCCCAGATGAAGCCATTATTCCAACAACAACAGCACCCTCCTCCGTCCTGAAGGCGTGTCTGTCTGGTTTACTGGGAGGGAAGCAGAGGGGCTCCCTGCTGGACACTGCAGGGCTCCAGACTTAGATCTACTGTAGAGTGGCTCTTGTTTCTCCGAGTGGCTGTTGTCCCACTGGACAGATGGCACCTCGCTGTTAGCTCTTCAGAGTTGGAATGTACTGTTGATTTGAATGTCCCCTGACACAGTTTGTGACTTTAGAATGGATTTCACTTGTGACACTGCACAGCATATGAAATCATACCCTGCAAACATATTGTTGCGCAAGAGCTCTTGAGAAATAAACTGTCAACCGGCTGCGTGAAAGTAAACAAAGGATTTAGCCTTGGTTCACTGTTGCTGTTTTCCTCCACTAGGGGGAGTCCTGAGCCAGTCACATTTCATTAGCACGATTGAAAAGCATGGGCGTTTCTATCCAAATCATCTTCATTTGATTATATTGATTGTATTGTCTTTTTGGAATTATATTCCATTCAGTTGAATTCAATCCGTTTTTAAGAACAGAATTTCAGATTTCAGGTATCATATTCCTTTTGATTCACAATCTCAGCTGCATCTGAATGGAAATTTACCAGCCTAGCTGACGTCTTTATCTTTCTGTCACCAGAGGTCTCTGTTAGCTCAAGTTTTGTTTCAGGCAGACTACAGGAAGTTGCCTCTTTTCACATCCTGAATCATAAAAATGAAGAATGAAGGCTCACAAAGAAAATACATTTTACAATGTTCTATCATTTTCCTAATTTGCTGACAAAAAAAATTACTCTTTGTAAGGTGGTGTCCCAAAAGTAGGTCAGTTTCACTGACAGTGTTTTGCACCCATCATGCCTGTATAGGAAAACAAAGCCTTTCTATGTTGTGGTTTCAAATTACAAATAGCTTTTACTTGGTAGCTAAGTCAATGCCCACTGCTTTCAGGAAGTCTGCAAAGGGAACTTCCTGGAATTCAACGATGCTTGTTTGTTTGAGCAGCTCTACTTCTCTCACCAGCTTGTCATTACCCTACAACCTAAAACCTGGGTCTATAATGAGGGGTTCCCTGACATCACTGGTAAACTGAGGGTGCTCTTCACCTTCTTCAAATGGTAGACACACCCTCTCTTTCAGGTGTCTCTCTGTCTGCCCCTCCGAAAGGCCATGCCTTTGACTATAAAAGGAGTGAGAAGACATGTGGGGAGTTATTTTGAAAGTAGTGTGTACACAACCACATCCTGCCCTGAGTGGGAGATGAGACGAGTCAAGTTTGAAGAGACTACTGTGACTGCTAAAGATTATAGAGGATCAGATCAGAGTAACCACTTTTAGTAGTGTTCTGTCATTGTAAAAATGAAACAAATGTTGGGCTCCTACCCCTAGTTAGGATCCAGTGCCAAAGGTCCTGGTGTTGTACATACCCACAACGTTTGTTCTGTATTCTGCATCTGCTCGTGTCACTGTGGGTATGGTGCTTATAATAACGAATGTGGCGGGGTTTTGTGGATCTAAATGTTGATCACCATGCATCATTTTAGCTTTAGCTAGAATTTTAGAACATAATTCTAGATACAGAGCTATATATGTTCACATCACACCAAACAGCCTAAGAGATATTTAGCAGACTAAACGGAAGGCATAATGCATTGGTAATGTGTCACATCATGGACGTTTCCTGTACTGCGCTGGACTTTGCGGAGGTGGTTTCAGGGATGGATGCATGGCTGACCTCTTCATTAGCAGATGTAACCTTGGGAACATCAGCAGATCATTCCGGCTCAGCAGGTCCACCACGGACTCAAATTCCCATCAGGCCCATCACTCTGGTGATTTAGGCCACGGTCAAAAGATTGCTTCCCTCAGAGGAAAAAAGACAAAAGGCAGCAATAGAACAAAGTCAGTAAGAGATGGAAGCATAAGAGAAGTGATACTTTAAGAAAGCACCCAACACAAACCAGGCTTGCACAATTCTGCCTTTGAGAGTCCAAAAAAATACACGACAGACAGGTCAAAAAAGCATTTGAATCCTCAGCAACACTACTAATATACTAGAAACAGTTTTAGTGTTTTAGTTCTATATTTAATTGTGTGGTTGACTTTCTGTCCTTTGCATATAGGCCAAGAAAGTACATGAACTTCTTCCACCTGTAATCCTAATACAATAGCTCATGTTGTTCCAGGTGGCCCGTCTAGAACATCTGTTCTGTTTGCCTCATAATAACTACGTGCACGGTCCTAACAGGGACTGGAGCCCAGTCAATCAGAGTGCCAGACTTCAGGGATTAGTCAGTCTGTGAGACCAGGGAGCCCCTTTCTCTCCTCCACGTGACTAAGGGGACTCAGACTGTTGCCTTTGCTGGACACCTGCCATTCTCTGCTCTCATGAATAATGCAGCGGACGCTGTTGAGCCGTGTTCGCTGAGGCAGCTTGACGAGGACGGCCCGGGACTCCCTGGAGGACCTGCTTCATGGTGGTGGGGTTACTTATTCAGTCGCACGGTTGGTCATGCCTGTGCGCACTTTGTGGCCCATCGACTCATCGGTCATCGGGGCCAGTCATGAGCAGGCCAGCTGATGCACGCTGGACTGCCCTTTGAGGGTGGGCTTGGGCTTGATGAAGCCTGGTGGTGGACAACAGCTGGAGTCCTGGATAACTCTGGCAAGTGAATTGATCAAATATGTTGCAGTTACTTGTTATGGCAAGGATTCACACTCCTATCAAACACAGTTTTTTTTTTTACCAGGGAAGTTGTCCACACAAAACTCTGCACCGTCTCTGGTGTACAGAAACTGCTGATTGTGACCCCCATTTGGTGTATTTGATCTTGCCCAGGAATGCATCTTTAACTTCAATCTGTCAGATGCCATTTTCGGAGCAAATGGGCCTAATGAGTCGTGTGAGAAGGAGCTCATCTGCTCCACTGTTTCAACTCTGGCTTTATAATGAAGCTCTCTGGAGATTCGCAGCATTCTTTTCCCATGATCCATCCCTAAAATTACTCTCCCAGAAATACCCTCACTAAGCTCAACACCATGTTAAACCCCAGAGAAGTTGCATTTGAGCTGGACTGTAATTCCTGATTAGCCTTAACAAATATGAAATATTTGAGTCATGCACATTTAGTTTTTGTTAGATTACCCCCGGTTCTACTGGCCGTTATGAAGAAGAGACCTTCTGTGTTATTTTCCTTTGACGTGTCATGTGACTTTATATCTAACCCCAGGCCTTGGCCGAGCTATTTCCTCTTCCTCTCAAAACCTCCATGTCGGCAAAAGCTATGTCCTGCTGCTAAGGTGTTTAAGGTGTGTCTCTCCTCTTGTATTGTCAAATCAGGAACAGGTTTTTCAAATTTCTCAGAACATTTCGTTTTCTGTGCTGAAGTAGGACACAGTAATATTATACGGATATACAGTTTTACCTTTCAATCAAAAGCTTCATACCAGATGTGGTCACAGTGTTGCACATTCCAAATAGTATACATAGTTTGCAGTATAACATCATCATTTTACCAGAGATATGGTCACTGCAAGCACAGGACTATGTGGTGTGTGCAGGACTATGTAATATTTATATGTATAATATATAATATAATAAATATATATATTTATTAAATTCGTATAGATGGGCCTGAAAGACAGGAGACTGTAATTATACAATGAGCAGAAAAATAAATTGAGTTACTATATAAAACTGTCAAGTCAAAGCTTATTTAGACTCTTCTTACTTTGTAATACAACAGATTGTGCTTTGTTGTTGTACTTTTCACTTGTTATATTACTTTTGTGTTTTTAAACCTTTCTTTATACTGTAGGATATAGAACAGGAGAACATTCCTGATGGTTATGTTACTCTTTTACTATGGTATGTGTCCGGTCAGTCTCATTTAGCAATTTCCTGTTTCTAGTCATATTGTTGCAAAACAACTCAAGCATTACAGAATTGGCCAACAGGCCATAGCTTTATAACTGCTTGTAAGTTAATAAGATTGCACAAATAGATTATTTCAAGTATAAGTTAGAATTCACGTCAAACATGGCATCTTTTTTTCAACAGTTTTGAACATGGTTAAAGAAGATTCTTGCTTCATAGAGCTCTAAAGTTTCGAGAGGGCTACTAAATAGTTGTTACAACCATAACAACCAAGCAAGCTACAAAGGGGACAGTAAAAATTCACTATGAGCGGAAGTGGGAAGTTACAGTTCTAAACCCTCAACCGACCTTGTTTCAATAGCCTGCATATACTTCCATATACTTACGCATGCAAGTTTGTATGTAAAAAATGCACGTATATGCAAACATTTTCTTTTAATCACGTTGTGATCATAAGCTGATACTAAGATGCCTCCTCATGCTACATTTGTGCGTAATTTGTATATAAAGTGTTTAGATGGTGCTCATTTGTGAGTACGTGTAATTTGTGTATAATTATGCAATTTCCCCTGGGGTTTGAATAAAGTGCCGAACTATCAAAATACCGATCACTTTTAGCCGTTACCTGATTTCACAACAGACTTCTCAAAGTGTTAGGCCTGTACACGAATTCAAAGATGTTCTCATTTATATAGATAAGCCCCATGGAACAGACACAAACACACCTATCATCTGTAAATGCATTTTGATTGAACTCCTTATTGCCATCCCTATGTGGCCAAGACTGAACATCCAGGCAAGTTGTTTCTGGCCGGGATGCTGGGAGCAGTGACTGATAAGCCCATTCCTCAGACGGTTTTCATCAAGCTGTCTGAATACACCTCGAGGTTTAATGTGTGTCCCTCAGTAAAGTCAAGATGGAATCTCTAAATGCCTGTTCCGAGAAGATAAACATCTCATCACTATTGGGGCTTTCTGTCTTATGAACATAGATTTTATATTTGTTTTCTTTCATTACTTTGTGGAGATTGCTACAAGCAGACAGAGAGGAAGGCATTATGGAGACTTGTAATTGACCTCTTGTTTCCAGTGAAAACCTGGAACGCTAAGTATACTGGGAATAACGTGTGATTTGCATGCTATCCTGCAAATGAGGTGAGGTGACAGAATGCATTTGTTTCCTCTTCAGAGAACCGGCAGCAGTGCAGACACATAGCAAGAGTCAGACTCTTTGTGTAACCACTTCCTCTCAAAATTCTCTGGAGGTGCTCCAACCATCAAGTCAACACCTAACAAGCTTTCTCTGATCCGAGTTTGGGACTATGGAGCCACTGCATAGTACAGGAAATATAGTCCAAACTAGAATTAATACTTTCCTAATGAGCCAAACTGTCATTATTGTAGCCACAGTGGTAGAAATTTCTACTACACCACTCAGTTAAGCAATCGTCATTGTGTTCAAATAGGGTAATGAAACAGCTGACTACTGCATTGTCTTAGCGTCTTTCTGTAGGAAAACAAGTGGCCGGCAGAGGTCGGAAGGAGAGGGTGTGATGACACTCACTGAAGGTATTGGAGGGTTTGGTAAGAGCACTTCCTGTCTTGTTCTGGTGTAATGTTAACGTGTACAAGTCCTGAGTTTGTTAGGCACCAGAGCAAAACAAGTAGCTGCAATATGGCTGAAAAAAAGCTTGAGCTTTCCCCAAATAAGCCACACACACACACAGTGCAATCTATAACTGCAACCTATTTGTACATTTTTGGTCATTTCCGCGAGTCATGTTGAACCCGGCTCTGAAAGGGCCCGTATCACAGGGCAGCATGTTTCCTGCAGGGTGCTCAGAGAGGCAGAGCAGGCTGCGGAAGTCTGATTGCTCCCCAGGTCCACTGCTCGATGCTCTGTTACCTCTCAGCCTCAGTCTGAACCACGAGAGAGGACATAGCCTTGTCTCAAACAGGAAGCCATGTCTTTTACTTCACTACATCAGTTTCACAACGCTGAAGACATTAGCATTTCACCTTCGGATATTACAGTGACCATGCCGAAAGGATAATCACATGAACATGACCACAAACAAAGTGCACTGCATTTGGTTGTTTCATTGGAAATCATTATGTACAGATTGGGATTAGTCACACAAAAGCATCTCTCCTTGGCTCAGAATACAGTTGGTTCAATGTAGCATGCACAGAACAGTCTGTCTTTGTCTGTTTGCTAACATACTCAGAGGCATGTTTAACCTCCCGATACTGGATATTGGCTATGACATGTACATCAGCATAGATTACTGGCATAATCATGTATGTGATGGTATGTTTGTGTTTTGGTGAGTTGTAGAGGATTTCAGGATCTTTTCTTTTTTATCATACAGACATGAATGAGTGCTTGACCTCAGTCTGTCCTGCCATGCACGGCTCCTACACAGCAGACGTCTTAGGAGTGTCATTGTCCGTTTGTGAATGCTGTTGTCCTCGAGCTCTGGGCTCTCATATGTAACAGAGGGCGTGCTTGTGCTGGCCTGTCAGAGGAGGTTTGTGTGTATTCAGGAATCTGTGCGTGTCTGTATTTGTCAGTGTGCATGTTTAGCCATGTAGAGGGGGCGGAGCCATGGTGGAAGTGTGAACGTCTCTGCATGTGCAGGCATGTACGAGTGTGTGTGTGTGTGCGTGTGTGTGTGTGTGTGTGTGTGTGTAAGAGAGAGAATAATGGTCTGTGCATGAGAGTGTGTGTTTGGGTGTGTGTTCAGTGTGTGTGAGTGAGGGTGTGTGTGAGTGCATGTGTGCGTGAGTGTGTCTGTGTGTTCGCTATGTGGGCCTGTGCCAGTCTCACAGTTGGTGTGCTACTCATCTCTGCAGGGTGATTCTCCTCCACAGAAAAGGTTGCATGCACACGTCACTTTGAATTGGCTGCATCTCGCTTGGTGCACCCGTGGAAATGTCTGCCAGCCAGTCTGATTACCACAAGCAATACAATAGATGTTTGTAAAAACACTTCTAAGGATACGAGTATGACCTTCCACTGACCACACAGTTGTTCAACCACAAAGTTGCTAACATTGTACTGTAAGTGGAATTCCACATACAATTTGAACAGTGTTAAATGTACGGGAATCCAAGGATTCACGGGATTACAAACTCAACAGACTAAAGATTAGCCCACTTCCAACTGTAAGCACCTCTGTCTAAGGTAACAGTGCTAATGCAGTACCCATGTTGCAGTTGGACTGAAAACTGTTGACCTAGTGCGTGATTGATGTATGTACTGTGGGTTATTGTAAACTATCTGCCTTAGCCAAAGACCCACTGTCAACTATTCTAATATATTCCTGTTACAAGCATTCTTGCTTACACAGGCTTTATGGGTGCTCTTGTTTTCACCATTAACTAGACAAATGTGCTGTAAACAGTATACAAAACTGCTGTCTGGATAAAATAAGACCCTTGATGTTTAAGAGTCGACGAGGAAGCAATGAGAGAAGCTATTTCAGGAGAAAGACTGATAGTGAGAACCACATAAAACTTTAACTGTACAAGCTGAGCTCTGAGATACTTTAGAAATTCTAGGCCTCTGATTTTAATGCATCTCATTGGGGGGCACAGGACCCATATTAGTCAGTAACCATTCAGCAACAGGCCACCTTTGTGTTTGGCAGAAATAGAGAGAGGCAAATTCCTCTGACAGAAAAGCCTGTTTTTTTTTCTCTCTCTCACATCCTAACATGGGCATAGGCTCATTACTCACTGAGATAGCTATGTGATCACATCACTATGTGTGACCTACATGAAACCATACTTTGGAAAAATTCATACTTCGACCCTGTATTTTTTTTGGAAGTACTCGCATCTGAATGATAACATCATATGTATGGATTGAAGATGATACCTTTTCTTGTCCTAATAAATATTAGGTCATATGTACAATGTCGGTTTTTACTCATGTTCCTTCTAGAATGTTATAAAAGTTGCATGGTATTTAACAACTTAGGGCCTATTTGTTTGGATTTGGTTAATGTGTATATTTTCTGCCCATGCTGTATGTTTGGGGAAAAGACTGTGAGAGTAACTTCCTGTGAGAGGAAGTTTATGGCCTATAAGAGTTTGCTATTCTTTATTTCACCCTGTGTGCATCAGGGGATTACCCAATAGTTCTGGCCTTTATGTCACAGGCCTGCTATTATCTGAATAAAAGGAACGTAATTGTAGGTTATCAAATTCTATCGTACAATCTAAAATGACTGTTTACAACTTACCTTGGTTGTGCAACACCTGTCTATGAAGCTATACTTTCATGACCAATCATTTAAAACATTTGATATAAAATGTATGTCTGTACTTGGTGAAATGCATCTTCTATTTTAATGGTCAGATGCCTGCTTCAGTACTTTCAATAAATATTTATCTGCCTTTCTCGTAAAAAAAAAGTGTTGCAACTTTCAAAGAATTTACTTTGTCATGCACGACAACTGTTATGGGGTGTTGCCCCATTGGCCAACTGACACCCTTAAGCTTTTGTGGCTACCAATCACACAATGACAGCAGAGCCTTTTCCCACCATGGATATGATAATGAAGACAGGGATGAATAGTCCTTCCCTTGGTGGTTGCTGAATTAAGAGCAGTAAAGGCCAAACATCCTCTGGATCCACAAACGGTGCACATTCTCAGCCCCAACATCTGCCTCCTTTTGTGATGTGGTCGCTTCATGATCACAAATGAGCAGATGAAGACTTTGCAATAAATCAATGAGCCATTGTGATTCTGTATGGTGTTCTGCTCAAAATAAAAACACCAACATCATAATGACTTAAGCTCATCTTAAACGTATTCTGTCTGTCATGGCTTCGAGTCAACTAAAACAATGGCTGAAGGAGCAGGAGATTGCTCTGCCCCCAGCGTGTCGTACCATTGACACACCCATGAAGGGCTGATATCAACATGCTAAACAGTGCTTTTACTGCTGGGGTGAGTCATCATGGACTCTAGAATAAGGTTGTTGTAGAATACAAAGATAACCTTTCATGCTTTGTGCTGAGTGCTCTTGCGCAACCTGCCACCCACTTCACCTGGTAGAGCTGAAAGCTTTCACTGAAGGAATTTCAGTGAAAAATGTAAAAATCGCCTAGTCAACATCTCTGTGTATTAGAATGAGACAGACATAGTCTGGGTAGTATTACACTACCCGTCATTAGAATCTGAACAATTACAGTTGTTTTGACATCAATACAATGATCAATGCTAACTTTTGGTTCACATGTGAAACACAAGCCATGAAAGCATTCCTTATTCGATATCATGTGGGGATGATTAAGTTCCATCAATGCAATGGGCGAGCATTTCTAGGATGGTGTATATTTTTCTGTCAAATCTGTTTGATTTAATTCAAAATAAGATGTTACCCAATGGATTAGAGGGATCCATCTATACAGGACACGACTGATCATTCTTTGACTGGCACATATTCCTGTTCTGCAAAGGGGACAAACCAGTTATATTATAATTACTTTCTGTCACGTGTAGACAATACTTTCCTTGGGACAAAGAAAGATGTTATCTATTGAGACTCACTGACCTCTGACCTCTGGGTGTGGCAGGGAAAGGTTCCCTGAGTCGGACTGAAGCCTGGAGGAACAGGGTGACTGGTCCGGTCAGAGTGATCAAGAGTGAGAGAGTTCCTCAGGTTTTACAGTATCAACCTGCTTGGGACTTAATTGTCATGTTTCACTTTCCGCATCTTTGTTGTGTTTTATAAATACTAACGCTAACAGTACTTGAGGTTCCTCAATGAATATCTAATGTTTTACACACCATATTCACAATTGAAACCACAAAAAATTTGGGTGTTTGAAAAATAACTTTTTTTAAAATTATTATCAGCCAGTATAAATATAAATAATAATAGCAACACCAATACTATCACTACTACTACTATGATAATGAAACATTGCTGTTTCTGCTAGTAATAAGACATTCTAACAATATGATCATTCGACCCACAATTATGTTGAAAGGTTTAAGTTACATGACAGAAAGAAGTACAGAAGTTGCTTGCAGATGTATCTTCAGCTTCTGATTTGTAGATATATCTGCATAGATGGAAAACCTCTTAATTATTCATCCCTTGTCACTTTCATTCCAAGGGAAGCTTCTCTCAGTGTCCCTAGAAGATCCTGTCTCTCCAGTGTGAGCCATGCTGGGGCTCTGCAGGAGATGAGGCCCCAGCAGAAACGCCATGAATTAGTGATGGTGCCAGGGTAGCAGGCATCTGGCTGCCTTAGCTGACAACCACAGCCTCACGAAGGTACTCATGCCTTTGATTTGATTAATTAGTGGGGAAACGTCATACATTACATCATGACAATGTTCCTGCAGTAAATACAAGATGACTGTAAACTTACCAGTAGGCTAACTTTGAGCTGCACTGGATTGTTTTTGATAGATGACTAATGTGGATTTTATCCACTTGTGGTTGGCAGAGTCCAAAATAACTCTCGGGAAAACATGTTGTCCCAACTTGCCCCATCTTGTTTTTTTCCCATGAAATTGTTGAGATTAAAACCCTTACTCTAATCTTAACAAACCCTCTTTTCCCATGGAGGTTTCCCCGCTTATTTTGACTACAAACTACAGCTCTGGTCAACACTATGTTTGGCAACACATTTCAATAAATAACTTCTCTTTTTATTACACAGCCGTTGTAATCATTGATCTATGTATTTACATTTTTCCAACTTGACAGTCTTTACAACTTGTCTCTATTTCTTCAGTTAAGTATAATACATTTCTAATTCAACAGAAGTATTTTTTGAAACGTGAGGACATGTTTATTTTTACAGCCCCAAAGCCAGTGTTTTTGAGTTGTTAGATAACTACAATCCCTATTATGAAAGGGGCCCAGTGCAGGAGTGTCTTGATCTTGTTTCTGCAAGTCTGGAAGCCAGGACAGGTAAATATTCACTTTTACCCAGACATTCCCTCGGGAGGGAGTTTCATGTACTGACCTGACTGGCACGTACATTGTGAAGCAGCCAAGCTGAACTTTTCTCTGGATGGTTAGGGGAGGGATTTTCTTCCATTCCACTCATCCTCCAGCTAGAGCCAGTCTCAGCCAACTTGAGCATTATCTGTTTCCTTTAATAGGTTGAATGTGATGGTATGAATAAAACTAGGCTGGGCGAATGTCGAAGCTGCCTGAAGAAATATCACGTTTGTGTACAAATGTATGTGTCCTAATAGTCTTGCTTTCTTTAAAACATGTTTTTTTTTTTATTCTTCATAAAATTGTAAAATCATAACTTTTACATCTGGATTGTGTTTGTTTAAATCAATGTTAATTGGACACTACGCCAGAGTATGTGTTCAACAAACATAAACAACAGAACAGTAGCACCAAGACTGCATTCCCTAAGCATGCTTGTATTTATCAGTAATCAGTACTGTCAGTGGAAGGCTTGCTAAAGGGAGAACAGGAGACAGCTGACGGTCTGCTGATAGCCAGGCTCCAGGAGCCATAAACAGGAAACAGAATGGAACAACAGCACTGAAAACTTCCTGAATATATGTGACTATATTTGACTGTAAATGGGCCACAGAGCATAGTGTCTTTATTGTTCATGGTGCCACAGATCAGAAGACAAGGCTTATGCCAGGACTGCCTCCTGTCAATATAACCAAATATATTTCAAACATGTTGGTGAACTGAAATGTATTTCTACGTGCATCTTTGGCACTGATAAATTCACTGGCCAAGCCCTATTGATTGGAGAATTCTGAACAGCACCAGTCTCTTTAATGTGTCTATGTACTATGCCGATGGCACCTGTCTGCTACCATGGAAACAGAAAGAGAAAGTGCAGGCCATTCAACTCTGAGTCTAACCACGAGGAGAAAGAACATTCCGACACAAAGATATAACAGCTGCTATTCTGATAACTGGTGTGACTTCCTCTTACCTTATTTACTTGTAAAGTGTTATATTTGACCCTTTCAGTATTTCGTCTTAAAAAATGGTAACTGCCGTTTAAAACATGGTCTTGCGTGCAAGACAGATAATACATTTGCTTATCTTCATTGCTATAACATATTATGGTTAGCCTAAAATTACACCAGCTAAACAAAAACATTTTTTTACTGCACGTAGATATTTGTTTAATACACAGTTAACGTCAAGTCAATTTACAGTAGCGTGCAAAACAGCAGCAATGTGGCCTGAGTCACAGCCCTTTATTCGATTGACACTTTAGTCCTGTTTGCGTCAAAGGCACTTGTGTTCCTTGTAGAGAGCCCCAGCTCCAGCACTAGCACCAGCCCTGGCTCTACCTCAACCCTAGACCTAGCCCGTCACAACCGTCACAACACTGGCAGATGGCCTTCTGGCTCTGGGGCCAAGTCCAATACAATCACTTCTCAGTGTGCCTGGCCTCTGTTTGCATCTCTTTCTCTGGGCAACCGTCTCTGATTCACTGTGCACCATGATGGCATTACCCCCCCAGAACCCAGTGAAAACCACAACAGTGCCACTGATTACACACGTTCATTAATCGGACAAATTATGGATAAGCATTTTGAGTCGATCAAAACTCTCACAAAAAGACATTGTCTAATGAAAAATAAATAAGGACATATATATTGTGGATAATACCTGTATAAACTGTGATTTCTTTGCGTTTTTGTTGGTTTATTCTTTGATACACAACTTCAGGGCTTTGGTTGAGAGTGTTACTTGTGGCTTTGCAGCGGTAGCTGTTGTAAGAAGGGAACAGAGGGGTGGCAGCGTCCCTGGCATGGGAGCGCCTAGCGCCCCGCAGTGTGGGGCAAGAGCTGGAGAGCCCCCTCTGCCCCGCACATTGTATTAGGACACTAAGGGGCTGTTGTGTGCCTGGACCACACAAGGGTCCGGAAGGGGGGAGGGGCTGGGGGTACTTGCATCGCAGATGTTTAACCGTTTTACAGTTCAGATAAAGAATAAGGTCGGAATGAATTCTGTATTTTTCCTCTATCTCCACCTCCTCCGCTCTCTCTCTCTCTCTCTCTCTCTCTTTCTGGTAATGGTAAATGTAATATGACAAATATGAGATATAAGCTTAAAAATAGTCTAGAGAACAGCTTTGATTGAGCCTGGGAATCAAAATGATACATGTGAACTTCTACCCTTCCCCCTAGCACAAGCCATTGTTGGTTTATCAGCGCAGCTGTTACGTTCTGTAGACTCACTATACAGGTCTGGAAGTCAGTTACATCATCTGAAAACACACATACCCCCCTCACACATCCACAGGGTGAAAAGATGCAGCTGCAGGCGTTGCACAGAGTAGAAAGGAAACAAAGTAGTCAAGGCAATCAGAAACGCAGGCCCTTGATTCTCCTGACAGCCACTAAAGCAACACTACTCAACCCTCACACCTTCAGCTGGCATGCATCCAGGGCTCTGTCTAAGCTTTCTCACCCGAGTCTGTGTGTGCCACTGTGTCTGACATGGGGGCACTTGTCATGAGGTTGAGCTTAGTGAGGAAAAGACACACTTCCTCAAACTCCGTGGCGCAGTGACATTTAAAACAACTAAAGTCAAGCTCCTACACAGCACAGACATGATACTTAATTTAAGCAATAAGCCCCAAGAGGGGGGCTTATTGATTTTCTAAAACTGCTTCTACAAATATTTGATATGGTTTCATAAATAAAAAGAATTTGAAACAATATAGTTTAATAATAAACCGTCATTCTTCCGCCACTACAAAGTATAGTTTCTACATAAATCGTTGCCACGCAACAGCCAGATGGACACCTTTGCAGTGTTTTTTTATTTGAAATATTCAATGCGCAGTTATATGGAATGTTAAAGAATGTTATGAGGACAACCTGTATGCGACCGGTTATGCTGGATTTTACAACGGCATAGAACGAGATATAGCCAATTACAATCAAAGATGGGAACAACCAGTTAGAAATCATAATAATATTGCAGACAAATGTCTTGACACAATATGTCTACAACGTGGCATTTCTGTGTGTTTCCTGTAGTCTACCGTATACACTGACTCAGATTACACCCTTATTCGTTACACAAATTGGTAGTTGAGTCGAGTGTATCGTTGAGTCGTTGATCGATTGAAGATGATTTACTCTATTATTCGGATATGTCATGATAAATGTGTTTTCTCTCAACAGAAAAGAGAAAGAAATCATTTGGGGCTGACTGCACAAGGCACTGCACCTGCCTGTGCTGTGCCGTCCCTCTGAGTCTCACCTTCTGTACTGTATATCGGAGCACATGATCTGGAGGCGCAACCTGTCCTTTTCAATTAGGTTCAGGAAGAACAAGTGCGTACCTGTCACCTTGTATTACTGAGCAGATCATAAGGGGAGCCTGGCAGACACAGTAAACCAACTAGGAGGCTGCAGTGTGTGTGTCTAAACCCTTCTTAGTGAAGAGTGTAAAGCTACATATGACCTGGTCTATTACAGAGTGGCAACCATATTGCTGAAATGGAATCCAGCACCCGCTATCAGCACCTACTATCTCTCTCAGTATCTGCCAGAAATGCTACTGTGTCAACAGTTATATTTCTGTAACCACACTAAGACCTAGGAATATGTGGAAGGGCTGGAGGTAGTACTGACCGAGAAAAGGGGGTTTCTTAAAGTCTACATCAGCCCACTGGCTGAATCAGCAGCAGCCACAGCTGAGGGCTGAGAAAGGAGGGACCAAGGAGTACTGCTCCTCTGAGCTGTCAGAACAATTACGAGGAAACAAGCTCCAACGCAGTGTTGGTATGTACAAGGCTAGACAGGCCTCTACATGGCCTGGCAAGTCTTTAACTAGGGCAGGAAGGGTTTGACTATTCTGAAGTTGGAGGGGAAGGGTCAAGAGGCTAGGATGGCCTGAAAGCAGGCTTGGCTCTGTCATGCTGTGCCAGTCTGCATGATGTCTAGTGAGGCTCCAGACCAGGAGTGAGAAACTGCAGGATTTTTTTGGCCTTTTTTCAGAAAACATGCAGAAAACAGGCCCTTAGTACAGTCTAAGTCATGAATCATGATTGAGTTGCATAATTTGATAACAGAATACAAGCTTGATGTAGACAAGCAGTGTTTATTTTAGAGGACGCAACATCACCACAATCATATTGTCTACGTCAGGATTTCCCAATCGTGGTCACACTAGGATCCAACACACCTGATTCAAATAAATGGTCGTTATCCAAGCCTGATAACGACCATTTATTTGAATCAGGTTTTAGAGCAGGAAAACATCTAAAACATGCAGGGTAGTGAGGCCCGACGACCAGGATTGGGAAGCCCTGACTTTGGTGAATGTGTTGAAATGATCTGGATGGATCCATTTAGATACATAGCAAATATGGCTACATCCTGTAATCTTGTCAATAGTACATGGGAAATCTGCCAGTTCACTTCACCAGAATGGCAACAACAGCCTACAAAGCATGATCTGACCTCCGTATTGATCTGATCTGTATGAGGTCATGATGTCCAGAAGAACAAAGCCAGAGACACTTGGCTAGAGACCTCAACAGCTCCCAAGAGGATTCATTTGTCATTAAGACTAACCAGCTTACAGGAACCCACATATCCACACATGTACCATAAGCCTAGTTACCCTAGTTGAATTAATATGGGATGAGATATAAATGTCCTGTAAACCCAACCCTCAACTGATCTGGCCAAAATAGGTGCAACAGCAGTCCTCATCCAGATTAACAGCCTAAATTGTTCCAACAAACAAGCATGGCAGAGGAATCAACAAGTTGCAAAACACAGCCTAAATACCATACATCCACTGGTCATCAGGTACTCGTGTTTTTTGCCTTCTCCAGACCCAACACCAAAGGTGGCATTGTTTTGTTGGGTCAAGCCGTTAAGCTGCTGCACTGGGGATTGCCATGGGTACTTTTCTAGGTCAGATGACAGGCACGCTCTGTGCCAGAGCTGCAGACAGGGGCGATGTCTGCTCATCCACTTAGAGGGGCAGAGTGCTCCAATGCCTGCGAGTGTCAGTTAGTGGCTTTAATGCAGTCTGTAATGCAGTCTGTATACAAGAGAGGCTCAGTTGAGGGTTGCGCCCATTTGTCAAGTTCAACACGATTGGCAAGCTTTGCTGACTGCCGTGTCAGTGAAGAGGTGCTACAGAAACATGCAATGAGATTCAGTCATTTATTTTTTTATTTGCATATCAAAACAAACTTGTGCATTCCAATAATTGAAACTTATACAAAAACAATTTAAACAGAAACCCCAACAGTTTGATTTGAAAGCATTTCACAGGTCACCAGAAACCATATTCTAGATGAGACATGTAGGTCCCTGGGTGGTTCAAGCACACCATTGCTCTACCCCTCCTTCACACATGCAGTGTGAGACAGATGTCTTCATGGGGACAGGTGACCAAGGGCAAAGTGACAAAAGGACAAGCAAAGATCTCGTCGGGCTGCCAGTCACAAGTTCTCATTCTTGTAAAAAAAGGGATCTAGGGAAGCTGGGCAGGGTCTGTACGCAGGGTGTGGCTTGTACCGTCTACTTTTGTCCAATCACAATGCAACATGGTTTTCGGTTACAGATTTACAGCTAAGGGGTGAAAAAAAGGCAATGCTTGTGGAATGTACAGTGCATAGAGAAAACCGCTTCCTCATTATGACGCCGCCTTCTCCTGTTCAATCGCTGCAAGACAAATAACACGGTCAGTCTTTAAAAAAAGCACCAAGTATTCAGTGCAAAAGCCTCACGTTTTGTTAAACAATGGAGGATAACTTACTTTCTTTGGAGGGAAGGGGGTTTTTCTCTTGCGTGTCAGTCTTCTTCAGCTTGGTTTTGTCGAAGTTGGTGACTTCTGCCAAATCGGGCTTGTCAGACATGTTTGCAGGTGGTCTAGACAGAAAAAAGAAATTCAAGAAAAACAGAAATTCAAGAAACCAAACAACTCAAATGAACATGAAGACAATGCAGTCCACATGCAACCCAATTGCAATTTGCAAATCAGTTTAAAGCAAAACAGGGCCTAATCGATTCCCTATTCATTAGATATGGGCTTGGCACAATCGCCATGGAAAGACGTTCAAAAGCACTGATCGTTGCCTGTGTTCTAAATATCGTCAAACCCAAAAATGTGTTTAAAGATTTATGTAGACGCTAAATTAGCAAATGAGTGCACGTGCCATTGGTCAGAGAAGGGCATTGTGCCATACCGCCCCCCACCCCCCTCCCCCGCCCAAATCAACAGCAAACTAAGGAACCACCGCCCTGCTTGGCAGCATCTCAATAAACAGGTTAGAGGAGGAGGTGGTAATTTGCGGACTACGAGTCACCAATAGTATACACCTTTACCGCGAGATGTCTACGTTGCAAAAAACTAAATTTGCTACGTTTTTATCAAAAACCAATTTGGCAACATTGTAACGTCCGAAACCTCAGACACAAGTCGATTCAAAGCAGGCTGGTCTGCGTCTGCATACCACATTCAGTAACCATACAGCTATTGTTCCCTAAAGCCTCACAACGGATAAACAATAGCCTACTTTCTTACTACCATTTTCTATAATTAAATCTCGCTTCACTGGTCTCTGAAGTATACCGTCAAGAGGTTTGCACATGGCGTAGACTACAGCGCAACACCAATTTTTTGCAGTTGATGTCTCGATATAAACATAGGCTACAGCATAAATGACTGACCACAAATTAAATGCTGGAATATGACAAGCCAAGAAAACTCACCGGAGTTGGATTGTTATAGGGTAGGTATACGTGTGAATTCCTGTCAATGCAGAGCTCAAATGTGCGCTCGTTGAGCAAACGAAGGTTTTTATACCCCGCCAATATGCAAATACGTGACGTCAAATCATACACGTTCATTTGGTAGTTTACAAAGGATTAAGCGATATCTTGCATCAAGAGGAAACTATACATGATGTAAAAATATGTTGATTAATCATAATTACATGTAATAAGTACGATTTAAAGTCGTCCATATGCCGAGTGAGTCAGATCATGTGTTTGAAGATGTTCTCCGTTTCTCAGTCTAGTGAAATGAAGTCCCTTTTGGCTATGATGTTATGTCAACGACGACACCATGCGGATAAAAAACGTATCAACACAAAGTAGCCTAGGTATAATGTCCTGAAGTGAGTGGATGAAAGGTATAACGTCGAAGGTAGTCTACTTTAATTAGATGAGTCACAAAATGTTTTGCAGCTCTTAATATTAGCCATAGTCCAATCCCCACTCCCAAACCTGACCCTGTTTTAAGCGGTGGGGCCTTAGGGCCCAGGTTAGAAATCTAGACTGCCGTGAAATTTATACCGTTGGTCTGGCCCTGCTACCAGATCTCCAAATTTCTAGGCCGGCAATTTCTTTTTTTTCTTTCATAAAATATTTTTTTGACCTTTCGAAAATATTTTGTTCAACCTGCAACAGCTATTAAAATATGTGACCTCTTGTGCCAAGACACAGCCTCACCGCAAATTGTTACTATTGGCCAACATTTGTCGGTACCTGAGATGAACACTCCACCGTCCACGTCTAGCACTACCACAATTAGTTTAACCGTGCGTGTCCACTACAGCGGAGCGCAGCGGCGCGGCGCGGAGCGGCGGCTTCCAATCCATTTTCAATGAAACCGGGCGTTGACGCTGGTGTAGGGCATTGTGGGAAGGCGAGCGGAGCGGAGCGTTTCAAGTTGGATTTTCTCAACTTTATGTTTGAGGAGCGTGAAAACGCTAGCGTTGTTCAATCGGGTTGGTTTCTTGTTTCTTGTAACGTAGCAACTAGTAACTGTTCGTCATGGTAAACATTTCTAGGTTTGACAATTTCAAGATGGAAGAGCAATTTATCGTATATGTGTGTCTACGCACTCAGTCTTGTTTTATACGCCTCTGTACGGTTAAAGAGACGTTAACAAAAAATGTATACCTGGCGCAGGGTTGCCGAGATTGTCGGTGTCCCTGGTGTGTTAAATTCAGTGTTGCACCTTTTAGAACTGAAAGCTAGCTAGGTATAGGCCAGGACATTGTAGGGGGCGTCCATTCCAGGACAGGGCTGTCTTGTGTCTTGCCATGAATTGCACCCCCTGCCAACTTTGACTAGGAAAGTGCGAGATGCTTGAAACCTGTGGTTACTCATAGTAGTCACCTCAACATGCTAGGATGAATAAGAAATATTTATTTAGGCATGTTTGATCAATTATTGGATATATACAGACATGGGCAGATCAGAATTTGAACATACTGGAAATACATTATTACTCAAATAAAAAAGTGAAATTCCTTGATAAAAATAAAACTTTTGAGCTATCATGATAATGAGAACATTTCAAAACACAGCGCTAAAACTGAATTTTGACAGTAAAAAAAGGACATGCAAAAGTGTGACAAAGGTATGTTAATCAGAGGAAGCCTCTTCACAACCCCAGTCCATGTCATGGCTAGTGCTCCTCTTTCTGGTTGAAGTACCTAGAGTAGCTATTGCTGTACATGACTTGGTTGTCTACCCTAATAGCATTCCTCAAGCACTGCCAGAACCAGGGTTCTGCAGCGGCAGTCCTTGGCCACTCTAACACACTGCTCCCGCACAGCCTCCTCCTGAGACGCAGAAAGGGAGAGTACTGTAACACAGGCTCCAGGAGCAGAAGCACCGTCACGTCCACGTTCTCGTCTAGCAGTCTCTGGTGGGCCAGGTAGATGGCCATCTTGAAGGCACCACTCGTAACATAGGTCTCAGTCAGAACAAACACGGTCTTGCGGCTTTGCCGGATGCTCGTATAGAGGTTGTCTAAGAGCGGGGTTCCAGGGATCCAGTCTCGGTTCTCCAGACAAAGAGGCAAATGTTTTTCTCCGCTCTCTTCAAGGTGTACTAGCAAGTGATCCATAACCCATTCTGAAACTTGTGGGTCGCTGGTGTCGTATACAATAAAAGCCTCATATGCACTGTCTGTTGAGGTCAAGGGGTAGTAGCCTTTCAATTTAGCTTTCAGATAATGCAGAAAGTAAGAGGCGTCCCAGTAAAAGACATGTGTCGTTATTCCCATTATCATTGTGAAAAGGATTATGAATGTCGAGAGGAAGTAAATCAAAAAAGCGACATTGTCGTTTACACACTCCTGTATGTCAAAGAAAATGACCTTTTCACCTTTTCTTTCAGCTGGCATGGAACATGTGACATCAATAGGAAGTCTAGGGATTTTAACATCATTGTTGTCAATCCACAGGATGAACTCTAATAAATCACAAGTGCATTGGAAAGGATTACCCTGCAAGTACAAGATTTTCAGGTAATTTTCAGGACTTGATATAAAAGTTGTCTGGTTTATCAGAGTCAGTTGGTTGTGGCTGAGGTCAAGTGTCGTAAGGCTTTTAGCACCCTTTAAAAATCCATCTGAGAGTTGTGCAATGTTATTGAAGCTCAGGTCAAGTAACTGAAGTGTTTGTGTGAATTTTGAAAGCTCTGCCGACACATAATCTAAAGAGTTGAAGCTTATGTTTATTTCACGAAGTTTTTTGAAATGTATCAATTCATGCCACTGAAATTCCTTCAGTGAATTATGACTTAAACATAGTTTTGTAATGTGACTTGGTAAATATGTAAACACTTCGTTTGGTATAGTTGAAATAAAATTAAAAGATATATCCAGATATGTTAAATTTACAAGATTTTGGAAAAGTTTGTAGTATGATTTATCTTTCCAGAGCGTTCCAAGATTATTTTTTACGAATTGAAGCTCGCTCAGTGATGTGCTATTCATTTCCTTAGTAGTTAATGTAAATATATAGTTGTGACTCAAATTTAATACTCTTAAAGCTGGAAGATTTCCTAAAAAGTTTAGGTTATGTGTCACTCCAGAAACAGTAAAATAATGTGGATTGTAGCTTAAATCTATGACCTCCAGTTTCTTTAATTCACTAAAGGCATTGTCATAGGCTAGATCAATTTTGTTGAAGGATAGATCTAGATACTTTAGGTCTGGTAGCGATTTAAACTCTGATCCATTAGGTGCAGCTGCAAATCCATTTCTTGATAAGTTAAGGCATGCAATGTCCTTGTAAGGTTCAAATTGTTTTGGAGAAATGAAGAACAGATTATTTGAACTGAGGGACAATACATGGCCAGAGTCATAACACTCTTGTTTGACAAAACTATGAGTTATCTCATAAGAACGTTCCTCTTGATTTGACTGATATTCTAATAGAGGTGGTGTAAACGAAACAGATTCAGTGATTTGTCCTGAGTTATAACGTGATGAGCCGCTCACCGTAACTGGGTAAATCCTGTTTTCTGAAAGGTAAATAAGTTTCAGATTTGAGAATTTTCTAAATATCGTGGAATCGCAACGGACAATGAAGTTAGTTCCAAAGTTCAACACAGATAGATTTCTCAGCTCATAAAGGTGTTCCAATGACTTATCATTGATCTCCCTGAAGACAAGACCCTCTATGTGTAATGTTTTAAGTGACACAAATGTAGAAAATTGTTTTGAAAGATTTATGGTTTTAGGGTAAATACCTGGTTGAAAGTTAAATGAAATGTCCAATCTTTCTAGGTGTGGTAGATTACTCAAAAAAACATCCTCAGAGATGGCCGCTGACAGTAAATTGTATGAAAGGAAAAGGTCTTTAAGATTAATCAGACTCTCAAACCAAGAGCTCTTGACAATTTTAAGTGAGTTCCCTGCAAGCTGTAGGGTCTCTAGATTTGTGAGGTTAACAAATGCCTCAGGGTGGATCTCCAGGGAAATATTGGGGCATGGCACACAGGGGTATGGGGCATTTGTACATCTCGGGCAGTTGCCCTGTAATCTAAGGACCCTTAAATTGGTTAGATTATGGAAATCATCTCTAGAAATGTATTGTATTTGGTTTGAAGCAAGCTGCAGTTTCTGCAGGGATTTGGGCAGTCCTTGTGGAACCTGGGTTAGATTGTTGTAGTTCAAACTCAATTCACGCAGGTTAGTCAAGTCAGAGAATGTTCCATAATAAATAAAAGATGATGTTCCACACGGATTCCCGTAAAAACAGTTTTTAGATAAAAAAAATTTAATTATGTTTTTTATACCACTGAGTTTACTCTTATTCAAGGTAATAATCTTATTATAGTCTAACATGAGTATTTCCAGTGTGGCTGGGAGTTGATTAGGGATCTGTTTCAGTCCGTTACCATTCATCCTTAATTCCTGGAGGTTGATCAAGTTCATAAAAGCACCCTCAGCAGTGTGTGTTGTGTGATAATTTTTGTTTATCCAATTAAGATTGAGTAGAGTCAGGTTTTGCAGATCCCAAAACGCCTTTTGGGATATGTTAGCAATGTGGTTTTCTTCTAAGTGCAGATACTTTGTATCCTTTGGGATACCGTGTGGAATCTCTTTGAGTTGTCGTCCATTGCAACTGACAGTGACATCATCCTTAGTCGAGTAAGTAACATCACATGGAAACTGCTTTGGCATCCGAACATGTGCAGCGAGTTGCATTTCAGAGTAACACATGAACAGATATGCCAATTTGAACCAGTAGATGGAAGCAGCCTGTAAATAAACAAGTAAAAGAAATACAATGGGTGCACTATGGTCTCAAACGCATCATATTTCTTTATGCCTAATGTGTTAGTAACATTCACTTGGAAGTATAACAATATCTGAAAATCATAACCTTGTAGGTGACAATCCTAAATGTGCATAAAGAATATCACAGAGCATACAATACTAAACCCATTTGTGAAAGCGTAAGGGTGGATCCGCTTTTCTTTTTTACTCCAAGCTAAAGCAAATTATGAATCCTGCTCACTCATATACCACTAATATTGTTTATCATTAAAACTCACCATCGTGATAATATTGTTGGGGAGCCAGGGAGAGCCAAACAACTGTGCAGGATCAGAAAGCAGACTTAAGCTTCTTCAGACCATCACACAAAATGAAAGACTAAAAATAGTAATTAATCTGATTGGTGGTATCTCTAAGGCGGTCCTGGGAGAGAAGCGTTAGTGCTAGGGGGAAGTTCTCATGTCTCACTTCTCGTTTTGTAATCTGATGAGCATGCTGTAATTTGTATGTAATGCTTTAATAACACAGTGGTTATAAAGCAAGATTCTATGTCATGGATAGTTTATTTACCTCAGTAAAAAGGGATGATCGATTTAAATCAGTCATAGCTCATTGCATATGGCATTGAACTAAATTGAGTATTCAACGATTAGTGCTTGGAAACCATTTTTAACATGTTTCTGTTTAAGCCATTTGTAATTGGATATTATATAATCTATATAACTTACTTGTAAGGCTATTGACTTACTTTGCTGGTAGACAATACAGAATTTGATTCCCCAAACCAACGTGTGTTGGCTTTATTGAACTTTGATGATCAGCAAAACATCATGTATCAAGGTCTGCATGAGTTATTGTATCTATACATTTTGCACTACACAAAACACTACACATTAATAATACATTAATTGTGAAAAGGTATGAGAAATGTTAGTTTAAGTGCCCAACTAATTTGTTTGTTTCGTATCGGTGTCAGTATATATATTTACAAACATTACATTTCTTATTTGGTTGAGAGTTCATTGTCTGGATATCATCAATGCATAACAACATGACAAGTCTGTGTTGATTCAACAAGATTCAAAATGTAGTTAAAATTCAGCAATTCAACAATAACTATTATTGTGAGATGTGCCTCATTAAGTACAAACTCAACATAACAAAAATATGTACTGCAACATTCAATTATACAATTTTAAGTCCAGAACTTCTATACCATACGGTACATACAGAATGTCTTTTAAAGGGTCTCCTTAAAAAGATTGCTGTATTGTTTGTGACTCTCTGTTGCTAGAACACTTCTCAGGGCAAACCAGAAATATGGCTGTGCTTGAGGATTGGTTGGCCACTCTAACACAGAACGCCTATAAAGTCTCTTCCTCAGCCTCAGGTACTTGGAATGAGAGGGTGACTTTTCCAGGAAGATTAAAATGATGACATCATCTTTCTCATCCATAAGCCTCTGATGGGCCATGTAGAATGCTGTCTTGAAGTTCCCGCTCCTTATGTACCGGTTGGTGAGTATAAACATGGTCCTTTTACTCTGATGGATGCTCTGGGAGAGGTTGTCAATCAAGGGACACCCAGGGATCCAGTCCCGCTCCTCCAAACACAACCTCAGACGGTGGTCGTCACACTCCTCGAGGTGAACGCGAAGCTCCTGCAGCACCCACTCGGACACCGCCGGGTCGCTCGTGTCGTACACCGCAAAGGCGTCGTAGACGTTCTGCGTGGACAGGCGGCTGTAGCCTTTGAGCTTGGCCATGCAGAAGTGGTAGATGTACCACACGTCCCAGAGGAAGAGGTGGCTGGATATGGAGAGGACGAGGAAGCCGAGGACGAGGGAGGTGAAGAGGATGTAGAGGATGATGGAGAGGTAGTTGTGCTGGCAGGCCTGAAGGTCCACTGAGATGACTGGGTGGCCACTCTGCGTCCCAGGGGAGGAGCAGGTCACATCGGTGGCCAGCTTGGGGATGTTCACCTCAGTGCTGTTAAGCCACGTCACGAACCAGGTGGCGTTGCAAGTGCACAGGAATTGGTTGTTGTGCAGGAGTAGAGTATCCATGTGGTTGACAACGTTATCTGGAAAGCTGGATGGCTCGATGTGCTGGAGGCGATTGAAACTGAGGTCCAGGAATTTCAGGCTGAAGGCATCCATTAGAAAATCCTGAGAGAGTTTAGCGATACGGTTTTTACATAAAAGGAGCTTTTTCAGAGATTTTGTGCAGTTGGAGAGTATGGCAGGAACCTTTGTTAGGCCATTATCACTGAGATCTAACACCTCCAAGTTTTGAAGGACGTTGAGCTCTTTCCAAGCAAAGGACGTCAGCTTGTTGTTGTTGATGTAGAGCTCAATGAGTTTGTCTGGCAATCCTCCAAATACTTGTTGGGGGATGAAGTTGAGGTTGTTGTTAGAGATATAAAGGGCTTTTAGATTACGCAGGTTTTTGAAGTAGTTAAAGTATCTTGTATCGCCATCCCTCCAAAACATGTCTAAACGGTTGTCTATAAACTGTAATGTCTCCAGAGACCAACTCATCATCTCTGTGTTTGTCGAGGTGGAGATCTGATTGTGATTCATTAACAATGTCTTAAGTTTTGGTAAATTTGAGGTGAAATTCAGCATGTGAGTCAAGCCCTCTGCTTCAAAGTAATGGTTGTTTTTGCTTATGTCTAAAATAACCAGATTTGTTAGCTCTTTAAATGCATTGGAATAAAGCAGGTCAAGTCGATTTTCGGAGAAATCAAGATATTGTATGTTACTGAGATGAGTAAACTCAGAACCGTTTAAACTTTGGCTCATTGCATTTCCAGAGAGATTTAAACATCTGATGTCGCTAAGGTTTAAGAATCTCGAGTGAAGAAAGAATATATTATTCCTGCTGATATCAAGTGTTTTTCCAAACTGGCTGCAGTTGCTATTAACAAATGAGTTCACAATCCCAACTTCCTCCTTGTCTTTGTATTTGCAGCTACGCGCATACTCATCGTATCTGAAATAGTGAACCTCTTTCACTTCTTCTCTGTGGTACTCTGCACCTGACATGGGGGTACCGTACATGGCTTGTCCTGAGAATGAAAAACCGGCAGGCCCCTCTGAGGGCAGCGATATTTTATTTTCTGACAGATTGATTATTTTGAAGTGTTTCAGTTCCATCAAACTACTGAGGTTAGCTATTTTGATGAAATTGAATCCTAGGTCGATGACCGACAGGTTCGGAAGTAATACTAGTGGACTGATGCCCTCCAAGGTCAGTTCTTGAAAAACAAACCCCCTGATTCTGAACACTTTGAGAGACTTCAGAAAGCAGAACGAGCGACTCAGGTGCAATGTCAGCGGATACATCTGTAAGGCGTAGTTAAAGGACAGGTCCAATTCTTCCAGATTGGGTAGAGCCTGTGGGAATGTAGTGGTTGTTATGTCTTGTGCTAAAAAGTTGGATGAGAGGTCAAGAACTTGTAGCTTGCTGCAATTTTGAAACCAAATTAAACGAACATTCGTGACAGAATTACTGTGCATACGCAATATCCTGAGTTTGGACAATGTCTTAAATGCATCATCATCAATCTGAAGTTGAGAATTGTGAGGGCATGGGACACATGGAAAAGGTGCATTATAACAACGGGGGCAGTTTCCGCTTATGTCTAGGATCTCCAGGTTGGTTAGATTTTGAAAGTCCTCCTTGGTCACCTTCTCAATGTTGTTGTTGTAAATATATAACTCCCTGAGGCTTGTAGGTAATTTGGCTGGAATGTAAGACAAGTTGTTTGATTTAAGAGATAGTAATGTCATGTTACTAAGCCGTGAAAATGCCCCGTCCTCTATTTCATAAGAGACATTACAAGGGTTACGATAATAACAGTTTTGGCCGAGATAAAGAATCTCCACGTTGGTGATATCTGAGAGGTTATCCCTCTGAATTGAATAGATGTGATTCACTTCTAGACTGAGTAAGATGAGGTTCTGAGGGAGACCTTTTGGTATGCTGGAGAGCTGATTCCCATCCAGATACAGGGACCGTAGACTCCTCAGCTTGGTAAAAGTGTTGTTCTCAATGGTCACACTCTGCAGGCACACGCGGTCCTTGGGGCCAACTTTGACAGGCACGCAGTTGCAGCGCATGTCTATCTCGGTGAGGTTCTCCAGCCCATAGAATGAAGTTGAGTTCAGGGCAGGGATGTGGTTGATCGTCAGGGTCAGATTGGTGGTGTTACTTGGGATGCCTTTTGGGATGAATGTGAGTTGTCTCTCGGTGCAGTCCACACTGACCACACTGCCGTTGCTGATGAGAGAGACGTCACATGGTAGGGATTTGGGGTACCAACGCCCACCGGCTGATGATGAGGGCACCCACAGGACCAGACCCAAACAAACTTGGAGGAAGACGCACTCTGGTTCCTGTCGAAGGGTCAGAGGAACAGTTTTGTTACCAAAACAATCATGTTTTTTGTTTTTTTCAGTACAAATATGCCTCCATAAAGAGCCAGGCCTCAAACTCACTCAACCGTATATGGGGCAAAAAGGTTGCGGCATAAAATAATTGAAAATAGAGTCGGAAATACCTATGAATGTGGTGATTCATAATACAGCTTTTGTGTTTAATCACGTGGAAAATGGGAACTTTTCTGTTCCACATACTGTTCTCTAACCCTAACATGTAACCAGTATTCCCCGCAGTATCTTTATTTCTTTTCTTGTGCTTTCCCTCTTTACACCTCCAGAATTAATACAAACTAATAATTTAAATGGTTACACATTGGGTCATGAATACTAAATAGAACAATATTCTACTTACCATTGTGTGTGATAGCAAGCAAAGTGATACTCCTTGGCATAGGTCTGATGTTTTGCCTGGTGTCAAGATGTAGAGAGCTGAGTGTTCACTAAGAACGATTACAGGCTTTAAGATGATCTTATATGAACAGGGTGATGAACTTCAAAGCAACAGATGTTTTGTTCTATAATTAGTATTCATCACTTCCCCATTGTATCATAAAAGACTAATCTTGAACTGTGAAATTGTAAATATTTCTCAAGGTTCCAAAATGACTGTATACAGGAGCTTAAGAAACTAGCATGTGTCCAATTTGAACATCCACATGCGAGGAGTAACATTTGTTTTTTGGATGCTGGTGACATGTCTAATACTGTATACTGTACGTCACAGTATCAGATCAAAATGTTCAGTAAATGAAAGTGAATCTTAAGAGTTGAAGAAGAATCTTGAGGGAAACAACAACACTGTCTAACTTCCCATCAGTTGGTCATGTGGGAAATAGAGCACAGACACCACACAAATGTGGGGTTTGGTTAGTCCGACATGCTTGCACACAGTTCACACCCACAGTCACGCACGCAGATGTGAGTGCCAACAAGGCCACAGTACAAACTCCCTGTGCCATAATGTTGTACTGTGTACATTTTACGTATACATAAAAAAATGGTGTACATTTTATGTACACAGTATTTTATTTATATTTTATTTTGTTGTACATTTTCTAAATTTTAATTTTGTGCATTATTTTTAAATGTTCACTGTATGCTCCTGCACACCACAGTAAATTACTTGTTTGTGACCACTTAGTTGGCGATTAAACAGAATTCTGATTCTGACACTACCCAGCCATCACACAGAAAACAGCCATCCTGATTCAACCTTTGCCATTACCCTGTAGTCAATGGTGAAATGTGGTGTACAGCTAAACGTAGATCCTGTGACTTTGGGTATCAATAATTCCCTTCGATATCAACAGATGGTCCCTAAGATTAACCTTGAGAGAGTGAATTAATAGGTTAACAGTGGACAGTACAGAAACACGTCCTTAGCATGCAGAATGTTACAATAATGATAAAGGAACAAATAACCAATAGCATGAGATTTCAACTTTTAATACGTAGTTGTGGTGGCAAAAATAACAAGTACATACTCAGTGATCATGTGCAAAGGATTCATAAAACTATGTTGAATTCAGAAAATGCAAAAGACTGAGGTCATGTGGATTGTTTGATCATATAATATGTCTTGTCTTGCGCATTGATTTGTCTAGAGCTGTTAATATCATCTTTCATAATATCTTTGTCATGTGCAATATGTAACAATGTTTATACATAGAGTATTTAATACAAATAAGGGAAGGACATACACTTATCAGGGTTCATCTGCACAATAATACCCACAATGTGTTAATCATTAATTGAAATTATGGCTGATATTATATATCAGGTAACATCAGGTGATATAATCTTAAATTCACTTATTTCCTCTCTGTGGCCTGAATATAATCTCTTTTAAAATTGTCGTATTGATTCATATAATTCATTTTACTTTACATATCAAACAAAATATACACAAGGCAAGGTTTGTCACAGCCGTTCACATTGGTTGGGTAGAATGAACCCCCGTCTCCTATGTATGGCTTTGAAATCTCTAATGACACTGTGTAGACGAACGTGTGTTTACTTACAGAACAGTGTTTTGAGTGAGGAAGTTAGAGTGTTGACGATGGCAGACATGGTGGCGGAGTGACGTGCCAACGTGTTCACACTTTGGCCACTAGGGACGCTGTCCCAAGCCGCTTCCGCAGCGTGGAGCAGACACACGTAGTTCATGACGAGCTCGTCCACCGTGGCTCCCACCGCTCTCTGCTGGGCCGGGCTGCCCGGGCCGTCCAGCAGGGCAATGCAGGCCTGCGTTAGGCAGCAGAGCGTGTGGAAGCTGTGAGTCAGGCTCAGAAGCATCTCCTCAGGGTCGCCGTGCACCATGGCCATCTGACTGCAGGCGCTGCCCAGCGCCTTGGCCTCCACTGACAGCAGCTGGCTGTACTTCCCCGGGTCTGTCTCGTCGACCTCTGACCTCCCGCTGCTGTGTTCACGGGAAACGCTGGAGCGCACCAGAACGATCATCTCCAGGGCATCTCTGCGTGCGTCTGGAAACCCCCTTGGGAGGCTGTAGGTCTTGCCCTTCATGGAGTTCACTCGGGCAAGCCTGGCTTTGAGGCTCATGCCTTTTACGCTGGCCCTGTCGAGCTGCTCGGCTGTGTGAGATCCTCCAGGCACATGCAGTGAGACTGTGCTCTTCGCCTCCTCGTCTCTGGAGGAGGCTTTCTGTTCCCCAGAGGAGAGTCCCTGCGAGGGCTTTTCTCCATGTTCGTCATCGGCATCCTCCCGGGTGTTCCTCCTGAGAAAGCAGTGGCTGAGCGCTCCGTGGCACCTCCAGGAGCCCGTGTCCGACCTTGGCACGGCTCTGAGCTGCTTGGCATCTCTTGAAACTGGCAGCATGATGGATGCCCTCCTAATGAGCTTACTGCCTGTGGTGGGGGAACTCCCTGAGCACTGGGACTTGCTCTCGGACAGTTTCTCGGCAGAAATTCTCCCTCGTGTTTTCGGGGGGTCGGGTGACCGGGCGTCTTGGCCGTTCCTCCCGCTCAGAGTGGCTTTGGTTTTCTTCACCAGAGCCTCAAAGCTACCAGAGCCTATCGTCATGCTGCTCCAGCTTCTCCGCAGCAGCCTGAGTGACTTCCTGAGGCCACCTGCCTTGGGGTCACATGGGGGCAAGCTTGAGGGGTAAGCCTGGGCGGGTAGAAGGGGCAGGGGCTGGAGCTGTGGCCCACGAGGCTCTGTGCTACTGTTTAATGATGCTGGTGAGGTGGTGGTGGTGGTGGTGGCATTGACCTGGTTTGAGAGAGCTGAGGATGGTTCCTCTCCACCAGCCTTTTCCAGCTGTGTGCAAGCTACACTAGGGGTAGGAGAAAAACAAAGAGAATTGTTAAGCATCTCCCTTTCTACAAGTTTTGATCGGCAATGGCCTATTCTTAATGATATAATTAGAGGATCTCTCTGGCATGAGTTTGACAACGTTGCCTTGTCCCTGATCAAAATAGTAAGTGTCTGTGTGTTAAGAGAGATGACATTCCAGTCTGATGTGAATCATCAAGTAGCTACACATACATTTCCCATATGAAGAAAGAAGTTTGAAAATACTGTTGATTATAGAAGTGTTTCAAGTTTATCATGAGTGACATCCTTGATTTTGACTTTCCCTTTGATCCTAAGTGCTTAATAATTCTAATAATTCAACGGTTCACGTGGTTCGTCGCATCCAATTAATTTGCATTTGTTTTCATTCACCCACAGATCAAAGGGAGCACAGCCCTATGTAGTTGTACCTGTGGTTTCTTTTATCTTGGGCTTCCGGTGGCCCCCATCCCTCACAGTGCCAAACCCAGGCTCAGCACTGGTTGCTGCGTGGATCTTGCGCAGCAGGGTTGGGTCCATGTTAGCATGGCTGACCCTGCCCTGGAGCCCCTGTCCCTGGGGTCCATAGGCCTTCTCCTCCCCGGACACATAGCCCAGGCCCTTGAGGGAGGTCTCCGACAGAAGGTGCAGGTTCTCCCCTGTGCAGAGGGGGGAGTCCATGGGTGTGACACAGCTGCTGCTGCCCGTGCTGCACCCAGCATCAATGGAGGAACACTGGGAGCTCTGGAGAGAGTGAATGCCTTCACTCTGGTGGGAAGACATGCGTTTAGCCAGGTGGTATTCGTACTGTCTGGTGACATCCTGCTCTGTTGCTGACATCCTGCTTAGCTGCTGTTGCTCGCTACGCTGCTGTAGATTGGCGTCCTCCGCGCTCTGGGGGTCTTTGGCAGGGGAGTGTAAACGAGCATCAAACTGCTGGCTTCTCTCATCAGAGTCCTGCTCGTCTCCCTGCATTGTTTCCCCGTCAGCGTGGGAGGCCCGTGAGTCACTCACGCAATCCGGAGAGAGAACGTCCGCCATTTTGTTCCCATGCGATCGCTGCTGCCATTTTTGATGCCTCTCTCGAAACGGAGTTCGACCTAAGTCCAACTGGTTCATGTACTGAGAATCTCGGACAGTGAACGCGTTCAACTTCCCCACCAGATGCGGCAGCTCCTCCCTGTTCGGCTCCCGGGTGTTGGCGTGACACTTATCAGCAACATCGCCCTGACTCCTGCTCTCCTCCTCTCTCATCTTCCCTGGCTGTCTGCTCATCACGGAGCCCACGTGCATCTTACCGAAGTAGTCAGTCAGGGATTTGGTCTCCATGGTCTCAGGCTCCATCTCTCCCCCGTCCGGGTGCAGGATCTGGGAGGAGGACACAGCTGAGGACCTGGCCTCGTCGTCCTGGGTCTCCGGGGCCGGCCCGTCCTCGCAGGGGGTGACGGGGAATTCGGTCTTCTCCTCGGTCAGGGTCTGGTAGCCCTCCACCGTGGCCACGTACATCCTCAGGTGGCTCTCGGAGAGCTTGTGAGCAGCGGCCAGCTCGGAGCTCTCCGTCATCTCGGAGGAGTTGGTCTCGTTGCCGGAGTCTGAGGAGGACTCTGGGCTAAAGACCCGGGATATTTCTACACCTGTGTGCCACAGAGAGACAGACGGCTCATTAAAAACTTCATCCAGCACCTCACGACTCATATAAAATAGCTCCATCTTTGCATTGTTTGATACATTTGTTTTTGCAAATTTTGTAAATGAAGTAAAAATACTGTTTCCATTCCAATTTGATTGGATGTAGGCTTAAGTATAATATTTTGGTGATGCTTTTCTCTCTACAAAATACTTGAATGTGTTTCAAGTGCTACTTTGTCATTATATAAAATTATAAATCAAGCATAATGATCAACAAAACAGAGAGCTTCTAAAATGAGTGATAAAATGTTCAAATGAATGAAACAACACCGACACAAAATGGAAACATAGAACAAATGGGATTTTATTGAAAAATCAACAACAAACAAATTAAAAGTGGCTGTGGCTGGAACATTGTGTGGTGTTAATGAATAAATGTTACAATAGTGTAAGAAGAACCTGTGCTATTTTCTGACTGGGGGTGACTCTCATCCTCTGATGCAGCCAGGGCCTCCAGAGCCTGTAAGGTGGACACCATGGCATCGTCCAGCGGCCCCTCCGGGCCCTCCTCGCCCGGGTTGGGCACAGAGTCTATGACAGACACGGGGATGTCATCCCTGGGGCCCTGGCCCCTCCTGGAGGGCCCCTGGGCCCCATGCTGCTCCTCCTCATCAGAGCTGTCCCTGAAGCCGGGGGGCGGAGCGGCGATGGCCAGGTTGAGGGAGTGCAGCAGGACGTCGCTGTCCTCCTCGTCGTTCCCCTCCGGCGGCGGGGGGAGCGACGTCAGGTCGATGATGTCGTCGCAGGAACCGGAGAGGGTCAGAAAAGTGGGCTTGTCCATCTCGCCCATCATCATGTCCTCCTCGCAGCTGACCTCGTCCTCGTCCTCGGCCTCGTCCGTCGTCTCGGCGTAGCAGATGTCCCTCAGTAGCGGCTCCTCAATGGCGCCGTACTGATAGCTGTCCGCCTCCAGGATTGGGTCCATGATCTTGTAGTCCTCCTCCAGACGCTTGTACATGTGCCGGTGGTTGTCCAAGATCTCCGGGCTCTTGTCCATCAGCCGCTGGTAGCCCAGATTTTGGGGGTCTAAAGGAGGCTCCCCGAATATGAAGGAGACCTTGGCGCTGCGGGGGGAGTCCTGGGGTTTGGCCCTGGGGACGCTGAGGAAAGGTGGGGGGTGAGGCTGGTGAGGCCCTCGGCTGCACCTCTCCGCTCTCTCTGCCATGTGCAGGCTCTGCTGGGGCTGGTGGATCTCCGTGATGTAGACGGGAGGAACGTCACTCTCACTTCTACCGTGCTCCATGAACTGGCAGTCTCTGTCCTGGGGTTCACGGCCATACCGCTGGGTGCTGTGGTCCTCGCACGGCGTGCTGTACGTCCACTCAATGGCCTGGTAGTTCTGCTTTATTCTCGCCTCGTGACCTGAAAAGAGGAAACGCAGAGTTGGTTTGACGATTTCCTGGAACAGTACGTTGATGAAATTTCAATGGCTTTTTATATTCCGCTCACCGAAATCTGTGTTTCCCGTGTTGCTTTTGGCCATGTTAAAGATTGAACGACGAGAGTCTACCAGTAATCTGTAGTAGCCAGCAGTCAGGCAGGCAAGATTCATTGCATCGACCGACTCCATGAACAGGGTGATGGGCTGTGAAACAATAAACACACACTGAATGAGAAAGGACTGTGGACAGAGATTAAACCAAGTGCCCAAACGAGACTGCATACTTTAGTGATCGTCTAATTAGTCTCCTACACATACTAAATACATCTGCCAAACAATCAACAGCCACTGCATACAAATGCTGTGTATAACCAGCCCAGTCATGTGACCCAGAGAGCGTTCTGACCTTCACATCCAGAACGTGGAGCTCCACCCGGACGTTCTTCTCGTCCTCGGTGTACATCTCGATGCGGTTGACGTGGCTGAAGTCTGCCAGCAGTGCCACCAGGTTGGTCTTGGTGTTGATGACATGGCTGATGCCGTACCTGGGTCCGACCAGCAGGGTCACCTCTGTGTGTTTCTCTCCTTGCTGCAGTGGTCAGAGCACAGGGAGCCATTATACGAAAAAAGAAAAAAAAAAAGTCTCTCGTTGGCGTGTGAATGAGTCGATTCTGGCCAGATTTTTTTTTTTTTTACTGTGATTATTGATTTGTGATAAGTCAGAGAATTGACGTACCAGTAGAACGGATTTAAACACTCGGCCTCCATACAGTCTCAAGTCACTGAGATACTTCAGATAGTGCACTTTTGCCTGCAATGCCGTCAGCTGGGGGAAGAAATTAACAATTCACTGACATGAAATGTGACACAGGGAAAAGCAAGAGTAGCATTGTTTACTGTGTAATCCTTATAGAATATGTTATGTATTACTAACTGTTTGGGGACAATGTAACAAATCATGACATATCTGAATGGTTTCTTTTAAAAGCAGGTTATTCCTCCACTAGGGGGCAGCATATACCACACTGATTCACTGGTTAAAGGGTGGTTGAAAAAGAGAAGAATCCACTGTACCTTTTTACCAGGAGGCACCAAGTTCTGGTTGGTTTTCAGAATGTGTGTGAGTGCTTTCTTGATGTTCTTCTCCTTCATGCTGGACAGCACTGCAGGAGGCAGGAACAAAGCCAGACCCCACTCCTTCCTGGAGACACACAAGTCAAAATACTAAGTACTCAAGTATCAAAGTACCAAAAGAAGACCTTCTGTACGCCACAGAAAATCTATACAGAGACTAGTGGCCATGAGTCAACATTCTTGATCATTATAAAATGTATTACCTCCTACGTAGCATGTGCATTGATTACCGGGCGGGGAGTCAAGAAAATCAATATCTATATGAATTACTGTATTTATGATACAATCATCAGACACTAAACAAATGCTCAGCAGCTGTTCTGTATTCATCTCTGGACTAATCACCCCACTGACAGTTAATCAAAGAAATAAACTGTGAGTTCTACATGGCCTCAGTAAGAAGGAAGAACACCTACTCCTCCATGAAGCCCTCAGCCAAGCCAGAGAAGAAGGACCTGACAAAGGAGGAGATTCAGCTGCCTGGTGGTAAACTACAGCAGCTAGGAGGCCGGCCATCAAATCAAACCTTTCTCGACCTGGACTGCGAAGGCGCAGAGTGTGAAATCCCATCTACTCACTCAATGTACTTGAGGGAGACTTTCTGGGACTGCTTGGTGTTGATGGTGAGGATGTACATCTGCAGAGCGGCCAGACGCAGGGCCGTGTCGTATTTCAGCTCCGAGCCAAATCTCTCCAACACGACGTCGTTACAGCTCTGGAGGGGACAGATGAAAGGGAAGGGAGGGAGGGAGGGAGGGAGGGAGGGAGGGAGGGAGGGAGGGAGGGAGGGAGGGAGGGAGGGAGGGAGGGAGGGAGGGAGGGAGGGAGGGAGGGAGGGAGGGAGGGAGGGAGGGAGGGAGGGAGGGAGGGAGGGAGGGAGGGAGGGAGGTTATTATCCAGCTCCTGACAGTGTACCTTTATTCTTAATTTTTCGCAGTTTATATTTCAGAACTATTTCCAAATGAGAAAGTCTGAATAGTATTTTGTATTTGTATTTTGTACTTGTAATCCTGGTAATCACCTGAACATAGAGGTATTCAAACGCCACAGCGTCTCTCCTGAGCAGGTCCACCGGGTCCTTTGGGACGAAGCTTATGCGGAAAAAGCATTTCATCTTGTGTGAACCCGGTCTCTGTGTCACCTGGGCCACAAGACAAGTACATGGAATGACTCAATAGCAGGCTATTAAGTAGCATGAATAATTCACTGAAAACTTGAACTGATTTGGTTGTTTAAAGGTGACGTGAACGTGACCCCAGATATTCAGCTCACAACAGAAAAGCTTCACTCTAAGGTTAAAACACATGATCTTAATCATGGACCAGCTATGATCTCCTCAATGGCGGATGATAATGAGCCCCATTTACCGGAACATTGGTTAGGAGGTGAGCAAATATGCATTGACACAGTCGGAATCATTACCACCTACAGTGTAGCGCTAGCCCTCTGTGATGTAATAAGAAGGCCTGCATGCTGTTCAACTTCACAACCCCCCTGTTCACGCTCTTATTTAATCTGGCACGCTCTACTGTGAACAAAAGACTTATACGGTGCCAACACACTCTAACTGAATGATGAGGCACTATTCTGTGAATTGCTGCTTGCGATTCCCTCCACCGCGGAGCTCACCTGAGTAAGCATCTCCTGTTCGTGTAGCAGCATGAGCTTGCTGGCCGTGCCCTCGGATCTGTGCTCCAGCATCAGAGAAAAGTGCTCGATGCTCTTAATGGACAACTTCTCTTGCAGGGTCAAGATGACATCCTTTTAGAAAGACACATTCCTTGTTAATTAATCATGCCTAGTACATGCTGTGCAGACCTCATGTGCAAGCCCTGCCACGTGAATACAAATAATTATTATCTGGTACCGTATTGCAAGCAGGAATGTGCAATCCATCCACATGCAAAATCAGTGGACAAGTTCAATGACAGAAACGCAACATCCTAAAATTGCACACACAAACTAATGAAAAAGATGGAATCATCAACCTTGTTGTATAATCTTTCAGTAACGTACACATTTAGAAGGTTTTTCTCAACACCAGAGGAAATGCTCTGGCCTACTTCTGTGTCCACCACAGCTAATTAAACTCAAGCTGATGTGAAAGTATGCAAGTGCTTTGTGAATGCACTTTTAGATAATTACAGAGTCATAATTAAATAAAGATAATAGGCTACTTTATGCCACTCTAAGGAACAGAACCTTACATAACCTATATGTGGACAATATACTTCTATGTACTATGAATGTACTATGAATTATGGACTGGTTAAATGGAGAGTTCGTTTTTTATATATGATAGCTCTTGAGATGTTATAGTAACATGCAAGACTTTCACCCACCTTAATGGACGTGTTACTGTCAAATTTAAAGGACTTTGTCTGTCCGTTCTCCAGATACACCTTGAGAACATTTGGCATGAAAAGCAGTGAGTTGTCTTTCACAGTTTCCTGAGTGGGATGAAATGAAGATTATCAGTTACTGTTTTCAATATCCACCTACATGGGTCACAGATTGTAGGGGAACATTCTCATAGTGCTGAAATGATTTAAAAGTGATTCAAGTACAAACAGCTCTATTATAGTATGGAAATGTTTTAATTCCTATTCCGGCACGGAAAATGGTCAAATGGTATTAAACGTCGATTGCCTCAGAATCTAGCATGACCTGAAACCAATGTCTAAGATGGAGTGTTGCTTGTTCTACTTACTGGGACCTGGCCGTTGATGATGACCTCTTCAGCAAAGCGGACTTTGACTGGATTAGACTTTAACTTGGCCTTTTTAGCTGCACTGATGAACGCAGATTTGGGTGACTTTAAGAGCAGAGAGGATGAAAAGAGAAGACAGTTGGCAACAGTTCTGCAGTTCCCCTTCAGACAAGTCAGTGCGTCCTCAGTGGTCCATTTATGAATGCCATCCTATAAAACTAGCAAGGCCACCTTTCTGCCCCTTCAGTACAGCAATTCTCATTAGAATGAGGATCATCAACCCTGTATTACATTTAGTCACTTTCATCCAAAGTATTAATGTAATTGAAGACATGGTGGGACGAGGCACTGAGAGGAAGGACACCTCGCTGGTGACTATGTCTTTGTCACGACCATGTCTGATAAATGAGAACAGTTCCAGTCTGGATTATAGGAGCCCACTCCGATCCCCTTGTGTTGTTTTACAGGACACACAGCCCTTATGTTCTGCTAACTATTTCTCCACGAGGGCCGTTCCAGCAGAACACCATCACAGCTCATCAGGCTATTCCCCCTGGCACACATGCATAATTCTGAGAAACATGATTAAAGTCAATTAATGATGAAAGGGTGTAATTTGTATGACTACTCTCAATTGCACATATTATGAAGTAATAAATTGCCCAAATGGGTGCAATTAATGCCATTGTTTTATGAGTGAAGTAGGTTCTTGAAATGAGAAGTTTGGTGTTTGTACTGTAGTTTCTTTCAGTTAGCCAGGGTAATACTACAGTTCTACCCTTACTTACAGGGCTTGCATAGACATATGGCCATAATTCATTTCTTGCAATCACAAAGTCAACAATGTAATCAGATCCACACACAAGCAGCCAATTGAAGGGTTTTCCTCTGGGGTTACTATGAAGCGTTTGTAGTGTATGAAACCTTTGAAGACGGCGAGACTTACTGGATACGGCTGAACAACTGTCAACAGGATGGACTGCTTGCAGCTCCTACAGGACACACACACACACAACCATTAATAGACACTCACTGACAAAACATCATTAAATATTTAAAGCTCAATTGTCACATCGACGTGAAGAGCATGTTAAATAATCAAGGACAGCAGGTTTTCAGAGGAGCATAGTTTCCATAATGGAGGACCGCTCATTGTTGTTAGAAGGAACGCACAAATACGGGCTAGAAAACAACAGAACCAATCTGTGTCAGCCATGCCTGGCTCTTCCTCATCTTTGTAAAAGCATAGTATTTCACTGCAGCCAAAGTCTGGTGGAGGCCGAAGGAGCCGTGACAAACCGACTTGCGTATCGAAGTATTTCACAGCACTTATCTACTGTAAAACTGCAGCCCAGGTCATATGAGGACTCTCGCCTCTCAGGCGGTCACTCAACCAAGTCAAGCACATTAATCTCACAGGGAAAAAACCTTCGCTACCGGCTCAGACTGTACAGTTGTATGACCTGAATGGTGTAGAGGTTGACAAGAAGGGCCATTGTTATCATGAGATTGTCATCCTTCACACAGTTCTGAGACAAATAGGGCAATCGAAGCCTCAACAGCCTTTAGGTCTACTGTATGAATGTTTACTTTAAATGATCATCATTATATAAAACATGCAACTATAAGGACGTTAGCACAGTCCTTAATGGGTGAAAATTGGTAGTAGGTCAATAAATACCTAAATCCTGTTATTTATTCCAACCCATAAATTCATTTTTAATAATTCACCTTGGAAATACAGAATGTCAGGCATTTGCTTGGAGGCAGCAACAAAACACCGTGACAACAGACACTGGACAATTACAGCACAGCCAATCTACCAACTGAAGGCCCCTCCAGTCTTCTACTGTGGGCCGGAGGCTGGGAGCACCCCCATACCTGACGAGGTCGATGACCCTTTCTCTGGGGGCCGAGCCGACAGCCTCGTCGTTAATCATAATGATCTCGTCTCCCGGGACCAGCCGCCCCTCGGACGGGCCCCCTGCCAGCACACATGGGAGAGGGGTTAAGTGGGATTAATGGTACAAGATCAAGCTATAATTCTTGATTTTATGGATATGCTGTTTTCCAGTACGTACTGTCGGGTGAAAGGTGGCTCATTCATTCAGCTCTCTTAAAAATGTGGATGCATCACTGCAATACAGCCTGTTGTTTGTTTTTCACCTCGTAGTAAATATAGTACCTCTCTTTCATTATCCTGTGCCCATTGGTACATTTTGGCTTGTTGATACGGTGAGTAATGACATAATGAGGTTCATTGGGAGCTTCTGTCATGTTTTACCTGGAGTGACTGAGCGGACCACCACTGGTTTCTCACTGCCTGCTACGAAGCCAAAGCCCAACACTGGGTCTCGTCTCATCTCCACCTTCCGGGGGGCTGGAGGAACAAACCTGTCAGAGTCCAGACGGACCTCCTCCAGGGAACTGCTCTGAGACACGTTGCTTCACATGAAAAGGAGAAAGAGAGAGCGAGGCGGAGAGAGAGAGAAAGCAGTAGAGAAAGAGGAGAAGAGAGAGGGAGGCAGAGAGGGAGAGAGAGAGAAATAAGTAGAGAGAGGGGAAGAGAGAGTGAGGCAGAGAGGGAGAGAGAGAGAGAAAGAAAGAAGTAGAGAGAGAGGGGAAGAGAGAGGGAGGCAGAGAGGGAGAGAGAGACGAACATATTAGCTGAGAGATTATAGTCATTATATTATATTAGTCCGCACATCTATCTTGTAGTACATCTTTTACATAGTCAATATCCACACTGTGATAAAAAGTATTCACAATAATATTCTGTACTAAGCATTACACTGAACCTTCAGAATATAAAATACAACCGTAGTAAATGTCATGTTGCTAGTATGGCATCACATGATGTTTTTTCATGTCTAAGACATCGAAAGAGAAAAAGGAGAATTTAGTCAAAAGTAACCAACTAGTGGGAAGCCTCAAAATAGAATGAGTAGGCGATGACAATCAAGCTACCATGTATCTATCTGCAACAGATCCACACATTCAACTACACCAAAAATATCTTAAGAACAATCCACATTTTATTACACCAGTACTACAGATTTGACCAATTAACAGTTCATTAGCTCACTTGAATGCTTATTGTATTATAATTCATCCATGGGGTTCATTAGGAACAGGAGAAGGAGCCAAAAAGGTGGTGACTTCTGTCACAGAGTGAAGGAAGGTGGTGATTAGGCCTCTTCCAAGCCAGGGACACGGTGCAGCAGGAAAGTCTGACTTATGATGCTGCTGAACCTTGTCAACCCTGTCATTTATACCCTAATGGAAATCAACACTGGTCAGCCTCAATGCTCGTTTCACCCAGGGCCAGTTTATTTCAATTAAGCAGCTGCATTCCATTACCAATGCTCCATTGGGGGAAAAAGTAGCCAAAAATGTTGTTCCTTTGTATAATTTTTCTACTCTTCTGCCTGGTACAGCAATGGCAGCAGTCAATGCAGAGGGTGGGGCAGAGATAGAGGTAGAGTCAGGGACAGAGGCAGTGGCAAAGACCATTGTAGAGGCAGGGGCAGAGACTACAGCAGCTGGGGCAGAGACCGAGGCAGAGAACGAGGTAAAGGCAGAGGCAGAGGCAGAGGCACCAGCTCCACATGGTGCCACACTGTTTAATGAGGGCTGTGGGCAGGCCTGTATGCCCAGGCAGTGTGTAATTCACTGCCATTCCTGACACATGTTCCCCTTGCGGTGAAAACCCATAATTAATCTTTCAAGGCACAAGGAGCCAGGGGAGGGAGCAGGATAGCCTTGACATCTCTCACCAAGTATACAATGACCCACCAAACACATTGTTCCTACTAGAGGCACACTTACTTATCTCATGATGTGTGGTCGTATTTCCCTTGGTTTCTGATTACAGTCATAGCGCACTGCATCAGGTATCATCAAATGTGTGACGGAGACAAATGCACTTTGGGTTGGGTAAGTCCACTGTTTTTTGCATTAACATGGCAATGCGACAGATTGTGCGCAGTGTAAACCATATGGTCCTGTGCATCCAGGAAGTGTGCTGTCTCATCTCCTACCATGGCCACCTGCTAAAGATGGCCTCCCTCCCAAAGTGCTGACAGCCCTGCGTCTAATGGTCCCTAATCATCCCTATTAGCTGCTAATGCAGCCCCAAACCAGCCCGCAGCTCTCAGAAACACTGTGTTCCCACCAGATGAGCAGGCCTGATGCCATGGGACCATAAGTAGTCACAATGACAGTAACAACACACATCATCCATGACATTGTCAAATTGGATCTGACATCTTTGGTTTGGCAGACCCATTCCCTGCCCAGCTGATGAGCTTGAATAATGAATTGCTGCAAAAAGCTAAACGTTTTTCTTTTGATACAGAAATATTTGGGGAAAGAGCAATCTCTGCAAACTCCTCTTCTCATGTTTAAGAAATATCTAATGAAATGACAGATGACCAGAATGACAACCGGTCTTTGCAAAACGGCTCCTTAAACTGATTATGATATTTGTTGTACGTTACAGTTAGCTTGTTAACTGGTATGACGCATGATTTATGGATGAATCCCTGTCACGCAGACAGTACCTGTGGTTAATACCCCAACTTGGCATGAAGACACCGAGGCCTTGAAGCCTCCTGACGTATCGCTGCTGACAGACACGCACAGGCACCACATTATTTATGAGTCCTGTTCAAACGCAGAGCAGTCCGAGCCGGAGCCGGACCGGCCTCCATGATCAGCCTCAACCGGACTACCGCTCTGCATCCAGCTCCTCGGGTGCACCTTTCCTCTTATGTAACCTCTCTGACATCACGCCATGCAAGTCGCAAACCCGCGTGTGACAAGTTTCCTGCAGTTCCTCCCTCCATGCCTCATACAAACATGGTTGCCCACAAGACAGCAACTGTGCTGTGAAAGCCGGCAGCAAGATTCTGTGCATTATGTGCAGTCCCGGTCGTTTAATGCTCCAAAGTAGTCCATTGAGTCAAAACCACACGGAAGCACAGCGAATCTTATGCACAAAGAGGGAAAGCACAGTGTGAGTACAGCATATGCTGAAGCATAGATGCAGATGCGGGGGCAATATTTTTAGACACGGTCTGAATTCGCTCCTCTTCTTATCGTTTATGAGAAAGAACCAAAAACAGAAACAGAGAGAGAGAGAAAGAGAGAGAGAGAGAGAGAGAGAGAGAGAGAGAGAGAGAGGCAACATCCGTATCCTCCTACAGAGAACAGGAGATATAACATCCACTCACTTGTTACATTAACTGTAGAATGACACACTCACATTAAAGGACCGAGAGGAAATTGATTGAGAGGGAAATGTAGAAAACAGAGAGGGACAGAGGAAAAATAGAGAGCGAGAAAGCAGGAGAGGGAGAGAAAAACTGAGAGACAGAGCGTGAGAGAAAGAGAGAGAGAGAGAGAGAGAGAGAGAGAGAGAGAGAGCATATTTACCTGTAGTCCTCCTCAGAAATCCACCACTGCCTGTGGATCGATTATGCTGATAAGACTGCACCCCTCCATCTCCGCAGCTACATGCACCCTCAGTTAGATCCCAGCTAGACCCTACGCAGGTGAATTCTGTATCGGCAGGGACTCTCCCTCACTCACTACAAGCTTTACCTCCGCGCTTCTCAGCGCTCTGCCCGGTTCGTGTCTGAGTCTGACTAGGGTATCTGTGAGCGTGTGTGAGAGGGAGAGAGAGTAGGGACAGCGTGTGTGTGTGCGCAGCAGTGGAAGAAAGAGAATCAGCATTCTGAATGCACATATGGAGACAGAAGAGTGGATAGGCTGTGACGTGGCTGGAATAATCACAGGTTGCCAAAGATTGTGAAACATCTGGGGAACGAAGAGGAGGAAGAGGAGTAGGAGGAGGAAGAGTAAGAGGAGGAGGAAGAGGAAGAAGAAGAGGAAGAGGGCTAAGAGAAAGCGGTGAAGGAAGAGGAAGAGGAAGAGGAAGAGGAGGAGGAGGAGGAGGAGGAGGAGGAGGAGGAGGAGGACAGAGAGAGAGAGAGAGAGAGAGAGAGAGAGAGAGAGAGAGAGACAGAGAGAGACAGAGAGAGACAGAGAGAGACAGAGAGAGACAGAGAGAAAGAAATATATCACTTACTTGATGTAACAATCTCTCCCCTCTCTATTGGAGCCCATGTCCCATCCATTGGAGGGACCCTGGGAGGCACTCCAGGTCCCAGAGGGGGGAGGCCAGCCTGTAGACTTGGTCCGGTGGCTGGAAAGGAGCACAGAGGGAGAATTTCAGCCTTGAAAGGACTCAGAGAGAAGCATTTACAGTAATACGAGTGGTCATGGACCCACTTATGCTAAGTCAACGACTCGGGAGAATCAGCTAAAACACAGCATAAAATAAATATGCATTCCTCATTAAAAACGGTATGGTCCTATCAAAGAAAATGTTTGTCTGACAACAGATATGAACATGAGTGGATGTCTCACGTCTGCCTCATACACTGTGTTGTACTGTATGTCCAGAGTTTAGAAGGGAACTAACACACATTGTATAATGTAAGCTAGACACTGATTAATGCTTTCAAAACCATGAAATTGGTTTTATTTCAAGACGTCAGCAGATTTTGAAAGATAGAATATAGGGGATGACGAGGAATTATATGACAATGGGCAATAAAGAGACCAGGTTCACTGGGGTTATAAGGTAGCATATGCTGTATAACGTCTTGTTACGTCTGTACTGTAAAATAAATATGATTTGCTCTTTCCTGACTTCCTCTGGCTCATACAGGCCTTTTTTGCCTTCAGTTTTCCCCACAGTTTTACTGTTTCCTTTTTCTTTGCAACACTAAGTCACATGTGGCAAAACATGGTGAATGGGTGATGCTAAAGCTTGTTAACACCCCAGCCCCTGCCTCTCTCTCTCCCTTCCTCATTCACTCTCTCTTTCTTCTTCTCACTCTCACTCTCTCTCCCGCTCTTTCTTTCTGTCTCCCTCCAAGGCATTCTCTCTATCTCTCTCTCTCTTTCTCTCTCTCTTTTTTTCTCTCTCTGTATTCTAACTCTTTGTGGCTGTAGAATGGATGAAGCTATGGAAGCTGCAGCAGTCAGTTATGTCACTTCAAAGGCTTGTCTGCCATGCAACATGGATCTTCACATCCATTATTCAAAGCCTCTCTTTCTTTCCCTCCTAATTTCCCCCCAGTTACCACCAAGCTTAATGTGTGTGCGTGCACATGTGCGTGTGCACAGTCACAACACAGTATATACCATGAACTATGCATGAACACTGCAGACTCACCAACAGTGAGGACTGTGAGCTTGGGGGGAAAAATCAACTAACAAAACACAACACCACTAATGCTTCCATCATCTTAAGAAAACAGAAATGAAGCCATAGTGGAGCCAGCTCACTTAACCTCATCAAAAAAGCACTTACCGGTGCTACTGGATGCATTAAATCTGCATGCATTCATATTTGGTCACAGCAAAAGACAGCTGAAAATAGCATTCATGTTGCCGAATACAGTACCATTGAGAAACAGAGAGAGAGAGAGAGCGAGAGAGAAAGAGAGAGAGAGAGAGAGAGAGAGAGAGAGAGAGAGAGAGAGAGAGAGAGAGAGAGAGAGAGAGAGAGAGAGAGAGAGAGAAAGAAAGAGAGATAACTTGGCCTCAAAGAGAAGCCTCTGACAACAATGGTGTGTTTGAGAGGTATTAGTGTTTCCATAAGAGTATGGATTTATTGGACCAACAGTCCATTAGCAGAGAGCAAGCACCCCTGGCTGTATATTTAGAAACAGCTCTATCCCAGACTGGACTGATGTATATGTGGTCTACAGGATCAGAGACAAGTTAATCTCAGTCATGTCCCACTTCTCATAATATCCACTATTTCCTGATGGATTGCAGAGGCGCGTTTCAAAAATGGTAAGCATTGCCCACAAACACAACAAGTGTCACTTCAACATGACTACAGCAGTAAGACATGTCCTACTCCTGCATTTTACCTTCAGCACTGCAGTTCTGTTCTCATCGTTTCAGTGGAAAAATAATCCGATGAATTTGTAAAGTCAAATGATCTCTCCAAAGTTGCCGTGGCTGAGGATAATGAATGAAGTCTAACATCTCTACATCTGTTGGAGTGCTTCATAATGGGGATCACTTTAGTCAGTTCTTGGGTAATCTGCATTCCTAACAAAAACCTTCAGCAACACATTTAGAAGTTGTTGTCACAGTGCGTAGAGCGTGTACAAAATGGTGCACTCTACTCACAGATTCAGTTGATGTGCCTTCAAAAAACCATTCTGAATCGACAAATTGTTGTGCAAAATCCATTCTCTTTATTTCCGCCACTCTCTCCTCTAATGGCCTAATGGTAGATATTTTGATCTTTGATTTCCTTTGTCTGTGCACAGGAGGTGCATCATGCCTTGAAGCCTGTGGTAGAATAATGGCCCCTGGATCAGTTGCAGAAGTTCAGCCACTGGTGGACATTGAAACCAAGTCCATTCGGCAGGCATTAATAAATGATGCCTGCACTATCACATAGGACTGAGTAATGGAGCACCAACTGGGTAACCCACGCTGTACAATTCATGGACAGGTAACCAGGAAACTCAGACAAACTACTATTTTAGAGTTTCTGTTTGGCTCTATGTTCAACAATGCTGAAAATAAGGAATGAGGGGTTGGATTCCTCTTAAATAAGTTGACTTGGGAAAATATCAGTTCAGCAGAGATCCCCCAAGGGAAGGAGGGTGCTGAATACGTACAGTACTGTTGAGTAAATCTCAACAGAAAACACTTAATCTTTTTAAATGTAAGCCAGTTCTAAAATGCATACATTGTCCACTGAATGTGAAAATGAACCACCCAAAGGACTGTAAAATCAAGACTGGAATATTAGAAATAATTGCTCCGGAAAGGTAAATCCGTCTTTTTAGATAAGATAATATGATAATACATAAGCAGAGAGAATCACTTGGGAGTGAAACAGAGGGAGAATAACAAGCAACGAAACGCTAGGACTCCTGGGAGGGTCGAAGTCTCTGTTGCTATGGCAATGAAGGTCAGTGGAGTTCAGGCCGCTTTATAATCCAAGCTGAAACACAGAGATCACGACCCTGACCACATTTAATAGAGGGACTTAATTTCACACATCCATCGTGGTATGCATGGTAAAAAGCATTATCCTCGTCTTCAAATGGGTGTTGTTGTCAGTATTCTTTCCAGTTCATAAAACGATTAAGTAGGTCATGGAAGACGTTTTTATTTGTGTGCCCGTGCATATCACTTTTCAGTGAATTATAAAAAACAGAACGATCAATCTCATCCTTTCTTTGTCACAGTCAGCCACTTCCAACGCCTCTCTCTCTCTCTCTCTCTCTCTCTCTCTCTCTCTCTCTCTCTCTCTCTCTCTCTCTCTCTCTCTCTCTCTCTCTCGTCTCGTTCTGTTTTTCTTCCCCTGATCTTTCCCTTCCCACGACTACCTGAGGATGCAGTATCCAGCAGACTCATTGGTTGTTAATGAAGAGTATTTTCTTCCTACTGAGCTTTATAGGTGGCAGAACACTTCACCTAGCTGGAGCATTCAAACCCACAAGCACTCGGCTTTGTCTGAATAATTCACAGGGATAATCTGCAGGCGTGTGGTCTGAAGCTGAAACTAAACCCAGACACTGGCACCAACATTCCTCCCATTACCAGTACAGAGTGTTAAGTGACTATCTGCCATTAAGGATCTAACATCACACTATGTCTCATAAACAGTACGGAAAAGCCTGTATAAACTAAATAGTTCACTGAATAGCTGCACTGCAACAAACACTACAGTAAACCATGTAATTTCCCTGAAGCAGCCAAGAGATGTGTGGCATAATAGTTCCAGGTGTGGGAAATATGTTAAGCTGTGCAGGGAATGTGTTGCGTAACAGTTATACGGTCTAACACTCAATTTCAGTTTGTTGAGTGAGGAACAAGTTGGGTAAAAGAGAGTCTACACACACATTGTCTTTTCCTTCCTGGCCATTTTCTCACACACAAACACCTACACACACGCGTGCACACACACACAAAGTGATTTCCTTGAATGCAGTAGCACGCATGAAAATCCTCAGTTTAGCCGACATGACAGAAGCAGTGCTGACCTCTGGATCAGTCCTGACTGGCAGTGCTGAAAGGGATCAGGCAGGATGACAGCAAACTGCTGTTCTCTGTTGTCCATTTCACTGACCAAAACTTAGTCCAAGTGATGGGAATTCAAATGCATACTTTCCAACCACGCTAACATGATGGTGTCTGGCTATGGAAGGTTATGGAATATGAAACAGTGGGAAGAGTTTGTGTTCATCTTGGAGGATTGTAAATGAGGGGCCTATTACAGTCTAAGGGAGCAGTACAGAGAATGAGAGAGATGATAATCTGACAGCTTTTCTATTGCAAGAACTCAGTCTGAAAGTTCAATTTACTAATGGTCTGCTTCATGGTTGTTTTTTTCTATGAAAAGTAGGATGGCTGATCTGACCTCTGTTAGTAAGTTGGCTCCAGCTGGCCACAGTCCTTCTGGCATGTGGCTATTTGACAGGTTTGTTTGGTCTATCAAGGCTGCATATCATTGCTTGCCAACTGAGAAGCGGTATTAAGCACCTACATGGCGCGTGAGAAATGAGTTGAGCAGGATTTAATAGCGTCATTAAAAGAGCAAACCCAAACTCTGTACATATTCAAAAACATTAGCTACTGATATCCTAAGAACACTGGATGTGCCTTCGGGCAGAAGCTTTCCTTAACTTGAGCTATTATTCCAAAAACAGATGAATATTGCATTTTGGTATTTGTCTTTGTAAGTGCTGATATTGTTGCCATGGGCAACAGCTCTACCGCATGCTGTTCTCAGCTGTGTCTGTAAAGGATGGTTTCCTTGGTGCTGTAGCTAATCTTCTATGGGTAGAGAAAATTACATCTCGGAACCAACCCACCCGCAAAGATCTTATAGTTTTACGGAGTGTGGTTGAAATCCTGCTGGCTCTGATCACAGTCTACCTGTGATCCACTGGGCACCAGTGCGTCATCAAATAAATATTCTCCTTCTGGAGCCATGGACCTCTGATGCACCAGTTCCAGGAAATGACTGGGCACTGCACCAGTAATAATGTTATAACACCCCCCCCCCCCCAACACACACACACACACAAAACCAATCAATATCTTTCACAACACCAGTCACTGTATAACTAATAAAATGCACAAACCCATCAAAATTGGCTCAGGCCAGAGTTTTATTTTTGACAGGGACACTTTAAAAGTTAATGAAATGCCATGCAAGGATGCACTGCACACACACACACACACACACACACACACACAAACACACAGACTACAGTATTTTGCCTTCCAGCTATGGGTAAGAAACTGCAGGAAATAAGGAAAGACAAGACACAATAACCTTTGGTCACGTACAAAAAAGCTAAACCACCCAGGGGCAAGGCAGCCTAATCACGTCTTACTGCCTGCACTTAGGCTAACCACAGTTTAAAACACCATGGGTTCCCATTCCAACCAATGAAATAATAACCCACCGTTAATGTCTTTAACATGTAATGTAATGTAAATGTAAAATAACTAAATGTAAATGTAATATATGACATTTTCTCAAACCCCTTTTTCTTCAATGTGCTTTGTCGGAGATAAACCCACTACAGTGAGGACGTCAGCCCTAAGGCACCAGCCTAGATTCAGATTCTCATGTACCTCTTTGTGCTAGTCACTGCTCTTCTATGCAAAGCTCTGGAAAAGGGAACAATGAGTGGGTGCCTCAAACCCAACCCTAACCCTAACCCAACATCTATGGTGTACAGTATACAGTGTCCCCCAAATAATGCCTCTAGTTTCAAAAGCAGACACATTACACAAAAGACTATTGAGGCCCTCGTGTACGCTGATGAACATTTTGTTCAAATTGTGTTCAACATTTTGGCCGGTAGGCACACACAAATAAATGCATTAAATTCATTATAAAATGCACTTTTTTTCTAAGCTTTTAAGCTTAAAAGATTCAATACAGAAGTAAACAACAGGAAACACACTGTGCAACATATCTGCATTATTCAGCAAATCTTGTTTTGAGGAGGCTGTACTTCCTCTGTTCTGTGTTCCGGGCTCTGGCCATTCTTAGGAGCCGAGCAGCAATCTTGCAATACTCACTGTCTCAATTTTAGCAAGGTCTTTTCTTAAACTACAGAATGGGGGTGTCATGCATTAAACATGCCTTTCCATACTTTGAGTTTCCTTTAAAATAACTTTTCATGAACCAAATGCCAAGCTTGTACCTTATTTATGCATGGTAGGAGCCCCTCTGCTGTGGTTTGCATGTCCTGTGTATAAAGAATAAACTCGGGTGGCTTTCAATGTTGTGCATGCCATAAGATTAATATGATTAAGATCTTTTGGTACGCATTTTTTTTTTATATTCTTCACAGATATTGCTGAATAAAATGGATTTAATTCAACAAGAACCAAATACACTGTTTTGATGCCTGAGATTCCCAGAATACATCTCCCTGCCCACAGAAACGCATGAGTCATAAGTGTGTTCTCAATTAACCTATTCCAGAATTCAATCCAAACAGGCTGCCTCTCATACAGCGAGCAATCCCTCTAAACAACAACACACCAGAGACAATCTTTGAAGTCATCTCAGAGCTCGAAGGGTTGAGAGTACCGTGAGGTGCCATTGCTAAGAACAGAAAATCAAGACAGGGACATTTCTTTCTGAGCACTGAGCCGTCTGCGGGAGCTGTGAGGCATTAAGCACAGCCAAGTGTCAAAGGCATTCATAGTCTCCAGGGCCCTTATGAAACACAAACATTGGATTACTGTGGTAAAATTGTCCTTTTTGTGCTCAGCTTGAACGATATCCTGCCGATTAGCATGCTAGCTGACACCAAGAGGAGAGACTGTGACAGGGGAATCTTCTAATCTTAGACTGCATTGCATGTGGCTTTATAAGCAGAGACAGGATGCTCCGCCTCAACAGGAACAGTATCAAAATCGATGCTACGTATGGAGAGGTTAGGACGCTGCGTTGACATCATCCGGAGGAACAGGCCTGTCCTGCCTTGTTTAAAATCAGTGTTGTTTTTCAACTCACGAATCACTGCACTCTTTACAGATACACACAAAATAGACTAAATAATAACTAAATAGATTACTCAAACATATCTGTTTGTTTACTAATTCAATGGAATAATCAGAGGAACCGCATCAACAGATGCTACGTAAAAAAAAGAAATGTTCATGCTCACTGTCATCATTACGCCCTTCTCAATTAGGCCTGCATCTCTTTTGAATAATTAAAAACATTCAGAAGGAAAACTGATATGTATTTAAATGTCAAAAAAGTACACTGTTTAAGTTGTTTCCCATCGCAAGAATGAATTAAACCTTTGAGTGCACCCAATACGATGTGTGGCATGTGATATTAGTTAGATTTAGATATTAGATTTGTAACCTGATCTGTCAGCCTTATGGCCTGAGTACGGATGGCTCTAAATCCCTTAGGAAAATTAAGCTGGTTCAGATCTCGCAACTCAAGGGTGCAAGGTGAGTGTCTGTCTTACGCAGAATTGATGTAAGACCTTCCACTCAGCTCCTATTTCATTTGTGCTAAGGATGAGTTCTAGTGTCTGAAGCCTAACAACCTGGCAATGGCCAAGTCCATGGGACTCTAGACAGAAGCCACCTAATCCACAGTGACTGAAGTCATTTCAAAGTGACGTTAATGAGGTTGCCAAATCAAGTCATCGTGATAAAATGTAAAGGTGTGAGCCCTCAGCCCTGGGTTTTTGTTGCTGACTAATAACCAGATCACTTTGTCAAACCTGGTGTAATGTGTGGTGTAAGCTTGTCAATTTACTTTGACATTATGGTGTCTACCATAGGCTTTATGCAGCAGTGAACCACCAAAACAATGGAAAAACTAAATAAAAAGAACAGGAAAAGTGAAGCAATGTGTCAAAACTAGAATATTATCCCCTTGTCATAATAACCTGACATTCGTGAATGTCTAATTGCTTTGAGAAAAGCAATTAGCAAAAATTTATAACAACATAGGAAGTATGATTTTGTTGAATGAGTGTACCTGTTTCATTACAGTGCAAGAGCACTTTTATACATCTTTTTTATTCATTTATTTTGCCTCAGTGAATCCTCCCACGCACCTCATTAAGTTTAGGCACTTTAGCCTCTGTTGCTAACTAACCCCCAGCCCCCAGCCCCCACCCACTCCATGTCGAGAGTCACCCACCCAACCCCAATCTCTATCACTCACCCGTGCCTTGCATGGATCACGTGTGTCAGAACGCAGACAGAGTTATAATGATAATCCTCAAACAATAAGTGCACTTACAACATACATTACCCCCAATCTCCCATCCCCTAGCTCGGTGTAAATCCCCTCTCTCCCCTCTAAAGCGTGCCTCTGGAGGGAGGACACAGCCCCGGTCCACAGATGCTGTGCACACTCACGGCAGCATCCATCCCACTCACCCTGTCAGCTTTGGCATCTTCACAAAGCTGAACACATCCATGTGTGCAGCGGACTGCAGTCAGCGGCTACAGAATCTACCATCGACTTCACTCCCTCTCCATTGTCCAACTGTCTTTAGTGGTTGGAGGAATAAATAATTCAGAAAACAAAACAAAAAAAGCGTAGCTTCCACAAGTCAGGTGGAGAGATTAGTCCTCTTGCCGGGGCTTCTGCATGGCTGAGTGATTGCTGTGTCCTCGCCTCAGCGGCACAAATCCACAGCCCATGGAACAGGATCTGGCAGTGCCCAGCCTCCCTGGTTACATCCTTCAAAGCATGCCTCCGTTGGGCGTGTTAAGCTACCTTCATTTCATTTCCATCGCAGTGGAATGATGTGCAGGAGCCGCACAGTAACAACAGCTTTGGAGAGAGGCAGAGAGAAAGAGAGGGAGTGTGAGAGGGAGGCAGAGGGAGAGGGAGAGGGGGAATGAGAGAGATGCAGCGAGAGAGGAAATGAGAGAGGGAGCATAAAAGAAAGTAAGGGAGGGATGGATGGAGAGTCAGGAGACTGAGAGAGAAGGATGGAATACCAGTGAGAGTTAGAACAAGAGAGAGAGAAACATGAATAGAGAGAAAAAGAGAGAGTGAGTGAGAGAGATAGAGAGTGATAGGGAGGCAGGAGAGACAGAAACAGGAGGGGGGGGAGGGGGTTAGAGGGATTGGGAGTAGGGGTAGGCTGGGGTTGTGGGGCCACACAAATCACTTGTGATTGATGTAGCCAGCTCCCTTGAATTTCCCCTCTCCTCTACAGAGGCCAGACTCATCTATTCCCTGGCTTGAGGTGTATTTTCAGAATGAAAGGGGAAGAAGAAGGAGGAGAATCCACCAGGGTGTGATTGTTGTTGTTGCCCAGGAAGAGGTGAGGCAAATGGAAGAGGGACTGAGAGAAGGACAGACGAGTGATACAGAGACAAAGAGAGAAGATAGAGAGATAGAGAGAGAGAGAAATAGAGAGATGTGCTGCAAACAATAGTTGAGCACTAAAGTAGAGACAGAAAGATAAAGAAATAAAGCAGTATGAAAGGAAAACCCCATCTTCTTTGTGGCTGTACTTTGTGCTGTACTGTAGCTACTGAAAAGGCAATAAACACCATCACTAAGATTACATACTCCATCCAACACAACCAAAAGGACAGTATAAGCCAAGGAATGCCTAAAGTACAGTATACATTCAAATATTAAGGTAAACACCGTGCCTTGTATAATATCCATTTATTAAAGGCACATTTTACAATATCACTCGGGGAAAAAACAGTTTGGAAATGTTGTCATTAATTTGTATTTTAAGTACATACAAACTGTATGTACAGGTGCTACACAACTGTACCAAAAGCAGAGTTATATATGTAGTGCAAATGAAGGCAGCGCTGGACTGAGATTTCTACCCATTCAGCCGGTCAGCAGCACGATAGCAGAAAACCTAGGAAGCACATTTATTCCCCTACATTTTACATTTCTAATAATGTGTATTTCCCACGTCCTTGACGAAGCTCAGAATCACAAACTGAATTTATTTTCAAATCCATTTTCAATATTTTTTCTGAAAATGTATCCTGCATTGCCATGCCCGCGATAATGAAAGGGGGGGATATTTCCAAAATAAATACAGTGCTATAGACTGTTGTATTCCCCACAACACTGCTGCACAAACTACAGTAGGTTCAGCACACACACTACAGCAGTCTCCCAGCGCAATGATCGATCACCACATGTCCATTATCCAATAGAGGAAGAATCTCCCCTCATTAATCAAAGACCATAGATAAGGCACCTCTGTCAAAAACCACCATGAGGCCATTTAGATCCTTGTGGTCTGGCTGGTGCATAGAGTGTGATGCTACGTCATGCCCACAGACACTCTGATCAAATTTACCTTTTGCTGTAATAATCGCAAATCATTGTTGACCATGGTAATGTGTAAACCATGTTGTACATATCATACATTTTCTACTGCATTCCAACCACTTATCCTTAACCCAAAACTTAAATCCCTTGATATTTGTAGAACAACATAAAAATAGAGATTATTATCATTCATTCCTGATTTACTTCAGTAAGAGTTAACAGAATAACCTACTGTATAAAATGTTAGCATTACAGATATTGACATAATACTGTATCACATCATTATGCTTGTGCCTAAGAGCAAGTTGGAGGTAAAAAATGTTTTATACTAGAGTCACTAGGAAGAGTAGGTAATATGATTGTGTGTGGGGCACTGGGGTTTATGGAATATTAAACAGCCCCATCAATAACATGGCTCCATATGGCAACAGTAAATAGAATAGGAATACTGGGATGCAGACCGAGGCATTTAAAGTGATGATTTGTAACTGTTTCTCCAGACAAGCTGCAACCATTCTATATTAAAACGCCACAACGTGTTAGCCTCTGGAGAGTGAGTCAAAGTGCCTTTCCGAGGAGTGAGGCGCCCAATAAAGAAAGATGTCATTTCCACTCTAGTCAGCCTCATGATTAGTCGGATGTTCTCTGTGAGCTGTAGCTGCCGCTCGATCAGTCAAACTTCACCAAAATCCACAGTTCTCTTACAAGCCACATTTACCAGCAAAGGCAGGCTAATCTTGGCAAGTTAAACTGATCTTGTGGTTTGAGTTTCTAAGAAAAGAAAAAGACTTTTCAGGATAAATTCCACAGACAATGATGATTTTGATCTTGGCCCACTTGTTCCTCCTGTAGAGGCCAGGCTGAGGGGGGAATCCACAGTTGTGGTCCAGGGCAACATCTTTTTTTCCAAGGCCCAAACAGGACATGTACTGTGGAACACACAGATCAGTGAGCTGAGCGTATCTGACAGTCTGTCTGATCTGCACGCTCTGGCTCCCATGGCGGAGGGATTGAAGGACTCAGCGAATTTGGGCTTGTTAAGTTTGTCCGTCTGGGCACTAGTCCCAGAGGCCGGTCAGAGTGGCAGAGGATATTAGGGTCAGGCAGGAGGGATATCGAGAGAAACTATGGCTCAGTTGCTTACCAATCAAATTCCCCTTCGTTCTATCCCCACCAATTCCATTCCTCCTCCTGAGCCAGTAAAAAAAAAACGCTGATTTGTATTCATTTGACTTCACTGGGACACTTAATATCTACCAGTGCTTAAATTCTGCAAGTCCAGAATTTGACTTAAGTAACTTGCCTTATAAAGCTAAAATAAGCTCTGGGTAAATCGCTTTGAGGGGAACTTAACATACGGACTGATTGTGTTTGTTATATGTTAAATTATGCCTGATCCATTATGGCTAATTATAAATCTATAATAATACATTATTTATCACCTAATGTCTTACTGTAGATATTTACGATATTGTGAAGATTTAGTTTAAAACATTTATTAAAACACCCAAAATGTAACAAAAACGTTCAGATGCCCTATGTGAGCAAAAAGGAAACTCTGAGAGAAAAGTAAATAAGACCACTTCTACCAGAGCACACCAGGGGGGGTCAAGCAGAAACATCAGATGTTACACTGTAACTCAGACTTCATCAAACATTGAATTTTGATGACACAAAATTGTTCAAGCTGCATGAAGAAAATAGCCTGTCTTCCAAAGTGGCCAATCCAGTGTTTTTGTGTCAGCCAATGGGGGTAAAGATTGTACTGTGCTTGCAGGAGCACAGGGATGTGAGGATGCTGTATCAGAGCTCATTCTGCCCTCTCACCCTCACCTGGCACCACTACCCTCTGGCCCTAACCAGATGTGTGCGTCAGCAGTCGTCACACTAGGCTGGTCCCTAATATGGTCCACTAACATCACCCTTCCCCCAGTCAGCCTCACTGTGCGTGTGTGTGTGTGTATGTGTGTGTACACGAAAGATGCATATATGTGTGTGAGTGAAAGTGAGATTTTCAACAGAGAAAATGCCAAAGATCAAAGAACTATAATGGAAGAGAGAGAGAACAAAAGAGAGAGGCAGAAGAGAAAGAGTGAGAGAGAGAGAGAGAGAGAGAGAGAGAGAGAGAGAGAGAGAGAGAGAGAGAGAGAGAGAGAGAGAGAGAGAGAGAGAGAGAGAGAGAGAAAGAAAGAGACAGAGGACCCCCATAGACTCATAAAGCCTGTTCTACACTCTTTGGAAAGTATTCATAGACCTGGAATGTTTTTACAGTATGTCGTAATACCAAAACAGGTGTGCTGCAGAGAATGATAAATTATGTGACAATGATATTGGCATTACAAGTGGAGTTAAACGTGTCTGAGCTTGTGAGAAGTACATAGCTTTCGATTAACGTGGCAAACCTTGCGTCCTTCCTGTATAGGTACAGTGCACTGCAACATTTACAGTTACAAGCTCACGGTGGTAGACTTTCCTCAAAGAAACTGCATAGATTACTATGTAATATATCACCAAACTCTGGTTCAGAAGCTCCATTGACCAGTCTGATCTATTTACATAACCTAGTGGAAAGTGCAATTACACATCCTAGCATTGCCACCAGGGCAACACACGCACTAGCACATACTATAAATTTCAACTTGAGAAAAACATAGGTAAGGAACGGTAATCTTTACATACTATAGCTATGTGTGGAATTATAGTGTTGTATGTTATACTGGGCTAAAAAGTCAACCAAGGTTAATCCACAATCCTGGAACCATAATAATCCAGATAATATGGCTAAACGAGATATCTAAATAAAAACTGATATTTTTATAATTTATAAACTCATTAGTGAATCATCTATTTCTGTACGTATTTGACCGGTTTCAACTTCTGTGGGTTACATTTTATAATCAACCCAGACACCAGCTGATTAGATGCTCCAAAGCAATCCTCCTACAACACCAGGAATTCAACATAAATGAGCAATCATCAACTGATTGCAACTGAACAACCCTGTCAAACACAGAAAAAAACATATTCATGTGACTCTGGAACAGCTCTACTCACTGAATGACAGTGAAGACTCCCAGTTCGTTGTCATCGGGGTTCATGGTGGCTTGCCTCAACGCCGCTCTGACGGCCCTGCTTCACTCACAATCACTGCTTTGCACCTTTTGCCAGGGTCCAGAGTCTCCACGCCACGCTTGATTTGGAGTTACCATAGGCGACTGAGCTGGCCTGACTAAGCTGTTCAGCCGTTATCACAAACTCTGGCTCTGGCCGGGTAAGAGAGCTGTGGCCCGGGGCTGGAGACTGGAGCTGTCCCTTCTGCCTCAGTAATGAAATAGCATCACATTCCAGGCCAGTGCATCAGAAAGCAAAGGGGGATCAATGGAGAGCAGCCGGGCTCCAATGGGTGGCTGCGCTGGTGTAAGGGGGCTCCGCGGAGGTAAAGAGCACTGATACAAATGGAAAATCTAGTCGGTCAGCATTTCCATCTGTCCGGTTTATGTAGCTATAATAGGAGAGACTGGGTCAAAAGATAAATAAATACCTGTTGGAACATTGCAGAAATTAAATTTTTTACTTTGGATACAAAGGTTATTGTACGCTGTGTAATAGCACAGTGTACGAGCGCTGGTGAAGTTCAAAATCCATTTATTCACAATATAAAAATGATAAACCATCAATCTCTCATGGCTTTGGACAATGCATCTGGTGTTTATAGTACTCAACATCATCTAACATAAGCCCTTGTTATAATCCTTAATATATCCCTCTATTAAATGACAAACAATCCTTTCATATAGAGAAGGCCGAACATACCTACCCCCCACCCCTAAACCTGAAACATTAATAGACATTAGTTTAGCCAGGCTTGCAATTATTTTCATGTATGCGTTGTGTATAAACAATATAGATCATGTCTTTGTTGTGTTTTGTCTTTTTTTATGAATAAAGTGTGTTGTGCTACCACTTAATCTTTAGACGAGTAGATTATCAGGGGAGCATTCTCTTTAAAAGACAGGGAATGACAGCATTATAATAATTCACGTTGGATTATGGTGATCAGGCTCCTTCATGCTTGAATGACATTCTCACTCTCCCATTAGTTATGAACTGAAGCACGTGTGTTTGCCTCTGTCTTTGCAAGCAAAGAAAATGCGATTGCGTAACCCCGTCCCCTGCCATGCGCACAGACAGAGGCTCTGAGCAGGCTCTGTCTGATTCCCTTCCTGTATTGTTGTGGCAGCAGGTGAAGGAATGCCCTACAGGGAGTCTGTGCAACACTGAAACTGTGTGTTCAACTGTGTGTCATCTAACGTTCCACATTCCCCTGCCTTTATGGTTTAACTACCGGGCACAGTCAAATTAGCATGACTATATATGGCCCAGAATAACCATATGGCCCACACCACAGAGAGATCCAGTGAGTTAACATTTTACAAAAGTAGATCCCCTCATGACATAAATACTTACACATGAACTATTCCAGTCATGTGGGCTGACACTTGCCCTGGGCCACAGTCCAGTGCAGCGCTGTTTTTCCATGACACACACACACACACACACATACACACACACACACACACACAGGCTCCACCATACCATTTAGCATACCCTGTAGTTCAGCGGGGAGGCAACACTATGGTGTGTACACCTTATTCACTGGTATATACATTTGGTATATTACATTTACAATGTTATTACATTAATAACAGTACATTAAAAATGTTATTACTTTCTTCATTTGAAGATGGTGATAGGTGGTGATACAGTACTACTGACTAAACAATGTTTGGAAAATTGGATTTAACAGAAGTGTGCGTGGGAGGAGGCCTGAACCTTTTCGTGTCTCAGACAGCTGGAGTGTCTGACTACACAAGGTTCCAAGTATCTGGATAATTGGCAGTCGAAAAGAAAAGAGACAAAAACTAGGAGAGTAACACCAGTGACTGCAAAATGGGCACAAGGGACAAACTACAGCAACAAAAAGATGACTTTTGGTACCATACATTTAAATGCAAATAATTTGACAGTTTATCACGATAGTAATGCATACTTGCGTTATGCAGAGAAACGGAAGCTGTTTTCTCATTGAAAGACGTAGACTTTATGGAGCAGAACAAACAAAGGATGCGGTAATTTGCATAAAATGATGAGAGTAGCTCCATGCAGAACAAGAGAACTGGTATTAATATACTAAGCACAGCTGAAGCAGGGTACTACTCTGTAAAGGTTATTACTGTGTTTGGAAAACATGCAGACAATTATTATACAAACAATGATTTATTTGGCTATGCTAAATTGAACAATTATAACCTTTTTCATGTTGATGGGATGTACACAGATGGCTTATCAATCATGTTCAGTTATGAACAGAGATAAATTTAAAAAAAACATTCATGTCAATTAGAGAAAATAAACAGAAGAAACTCTTTAGGTCTCTCATGCTAAACCCTCTATTTCCCATCCAAGCAATACATTCACTTCACATTTTGTAATCCTTATTTCCATGACAAAATGAAGTTTCTAATGTGACTTAGTGTGACTTGATAAAAGCAGTGGTTTAGTGGTTGGAGTCAGATGGCTGAGCAGTTAGGGAATCGCTAGTTCGATTCCCGGCTGTGCAAAATTACGTTGTCCTTGGGCAAGGCACTTCACCCTACTTACCTCGGGGGGAATGTCCCTGTACTTACTGTAAGTCGCTCTGGATAAGAGCGTCTGCTAAATGACTAAATGTAAATGTAAATGTAATGAGACTTAGTGTGACTTGATAAAAGCAGTGGTTAACCACAGCACACTGTAAAGAGACAGTGTTAGTACAATGCGCCTCTCTGGAGCTGGACAGGAAGTTCCGGAATGATGCACAGAAGTCAATCCCAGTCAATGAGATTTCAGGATATCATATTGCCAAAATCAGATAGCAGCTCTTGTGTCAACACGCTAGAGCGGCCCCACCCTGCAGCTTTGGGAGGATAGGATTCAGAGGATCCAGCAATTATCTGTAATGGGGGAGAAAAATCGATGTGTCCATGGAAAGCCGGTAAGGTCACCCAGCGGAGGGTGTCACAGTGAGTGGACATGGTGTACGAGTGGACTAGGTCTAAACCGTAGCTCATTACAGCACTACTGTCAAGGGTTTGCATACTTATACATTGGTTTTATATACTTTGCAACACTCAACCAGTACCTTCTTCTGAAACAGTATACATTGTTCTAAGCATGGACAGCACAGCCATAAGGTTACTGCTCTGTGCAACATGAAGAATATGGGTGAAAGTATCCACACTGTCAATCGATATCTGATTATCAGCATCAGTGACACTGACACAAAGTTGTCAAACAAGGATGTAGAACGGAACCAAAGCGACCATGTTACTTGTTCCCACTGAAACCAATAGTCTACACACAGTTCTCCATCATCTCCACGTCTTTTTCTGAATGAACAGCCGTACCCATAACAAGCACCCATAACACTCACCCTGGCTGATCTTGGTCCACTGTGTTGATAGCACAGCCCTCTACTGTAGGCTCCTCTCTGTCCTCCACATCCATGTCTCTACTTTCCAGCCTACTGGCTTAGCTTGCACTGTTGAAGTGAAGACTGAGCAAGTGAGGGTAATGTACCTTATTCCGGACGGAGAAGCTCTTGGTAGCAGGAGGAAGAGCGAGGAGGGAAGGTGCTCCTCAAACTGTTCTCCTTGAGACATCGAGAGTCAGATATCAATTCTATCAACAGTAAGAGGATATTGAGAAATCAATAGCTAGAGGCCATTTATGTTTCGAGGTTCAGTCAGAGTGGCAATATGAAACGCTGTGGCCTAGTCTTGATGCAGGAGTTGCTTCTATAAGTGGTTAATCAGAAGCTTGTCTGACCCCTAAATTGCATTCTGCTCTTACCAGTGATGCCATTTTCCCTTTCATTATGAGGGATGCATTCTAGACGAGTAAGAGAACTGGCAATTGGAGCTCTCTAAAATATGATAGCACCCAAATAACTCTCTAAAGGAATTACAAGGCTCTTAAAATCTCAGCAGAGATTTCAGTTTCAAAAACACTTGCAACAAAGTGAGAATCCATTATATGTGACCATAGACTTATAGAAGAAATGACTGGGATTACAGTATTTGTATAACGTATTTCATTATTGATTCATGTGTTTATGTATATTTTTTCTAACATCGGACAATTACAGTACTTTCGATTAACCTATTACCTGACCTCTAAAAGGCAGTGTTCATTGTTCAAATACTGACAGTGCTGTCAAACACCCTGAACCATCCACATCAACGTATTACACAAGACATCCATCTGTGACACCCACCATCAGAGCACCATGTGCACCTCCAAGAGAAGCAGTAATGAGAACGGTTCATAGTGTACAGACTTGACTAACAGACCCATTAAAAGCATGTCAGGCTAGCTGGAAATAATTGGGCTGTATGAGAGTGCTCGGCTCTGTAAGATCCAAACTCGGCAACAATGATCTGGGTATTAATGTGGATTACGTAACGATGAAGAAAACACAAAACAAAGGAAATACAAAACCACCATCTAAAGGAAAGCAGGCCATGTTTATTTAGGAAAGTAACTTTTCTTTAAAACAAATCTGTTTCATTCATTGAGTATTTGAAAGACTAGAAATAATTAAAAAGGTAAAAAAGCCAGTTGCAAAATAACAGTTGGTTAAACAAATAGAAATACCGGTAAGCACCATTGTTATGAACTTGGCAATACATAAACAATAGCCACTTACTGTAGTTAAATGACTGTTAACCAAGACCATGTTTACACTTCAGAACATAATGCACCTTCAATGACAGTCTGCAAACTACAGTCTTGATAGGGTGCAGTGTACACCAGCACAGACCAGTGCCCAAAGAAAGAACTGCATTCAGAACAGAACTTGGGACTGCACACTTTTTCCTATGTTCAAACTACTGTCCTGCCGCAATAAAAGTATGCCAAACATTCTTTGTTTAAATAACCTAAACACAAAGTATTTTATTCAAATAAAATCATTTATATTACAATAACACTTTGGTGCTAATGGACATATTTGATCATAATATGAAAACCATAATGTCTTCTTATAACCATAATAACTAAGGCTGGTCTTTCTGAGGGATTTACCATGCTTCTCACTGGTGTAGAGGTAACCTAATAAATCATTGGAGAACATTCCTCTCACAGACTGTACTGTGGAACCCCCAGCAGCTTGCAAGGTTCCAGAAAAACAGCTCTGGGTTCTGCAGCACCCTCGTACCCCCTTCAGATAAATCTCTCCCATAAGGTTCTAGCTAATCACTGTCACTGACAATCTCCACTAGACTGCCGAAGGTGAATAAGCCAAGCACATTTCAAATAACCATCACTGGATTTTACCTTGGCAAAGAAAGGTCTTACTGTGATTCATGTTATTTAGACACCACTAGAGGTCTCTGTTTCATTAAAAATCACCATCATGAATTGATATAAAGGGAAATTCCTACTGAAGGTACTATGATGATCTCTCTGACCACCCTTACACAGTAGGAGAACTAGTATGAGTAGTACCCTGGTTTAGGCCAGCTCTATTCATCATGTTTTCCACCCCTCTGTTGTGTTACAGATGTTACTTGATGTAAACTCCCAGTGGTGTGGTTCTCCTAAAGAAATGACATGAGGGGAAGTCAGATGAGGATCTGTTTCGGGGTTTATGCTAAACCTCAGGAGCAAGTGGATCAAACGGAGAGAGCCTCTTATCATCACTTCCTCTGTCTGTTAAGGGGGTTCCAGTATCTGATGCAGCTTTTATCATGGCCATACAGTCCTGGTTCACATGCCATGTTATCTGACATGTCCCTTCCCCAGGGCTCCCACAGGAAAAGCCTGTTCCCATGCCACAATATGCTAGGCAGTGAAGAAGCAACTATACTCAGGAGGAAGAATGTTTTTGTAAAGTTTAGGGAGTGGGTTAGGAATGGTTTTAACACAGAAAGACTACAAAGGCACATTCACCGGTCAGTATTGGAATGCGTCATTTTTGGAAACTCGTTGGACAAGCACTTAAGTTTACAGGTATACAGGAAGGAATTTGTAAAGGAATTGTAAAAACACTTTTATTATTCAATTTAGTTACTCCCAAAAATGTGTATGAATTGACTTTGTATCGCCTTAGTGTCGCACTATCCTACGGAAGCAACCAGTGCGTGCCAGGCCATAGACTTGGGACAGGCACATGCATTGGATATTACTCAGGGGGGCGCAGCCCGGTGACGCTCGCACAGTTGTGAAACTGTTGCCGTCTCCATCCATCCATCCTGAGGATTTTAGAATCAAATCACAAACGGATTTGATGTCAAGTGGAGCTAAATAACATGGAAAGAACTGTAACGCCTGACAGCAAGCAAATTATCAGCTAACTCTTTTCATCTTCAGGGCAACCGATAGACTAGGCGCTCGCACCCTTTTATGTGATTTATTTATCGCTCGTGTTGCTTTTCGTCTACTCTGAGACGGCAAGATACAAGTATGTCTACGCAAGGGTTGCTAAGCAGTGTTTTCTCGTGTTCTTCACCAAACTCCAAAACAATGTCCAAACGGAAATTAAGACAGACCAGAAGTTTGGACGCTGCTTTGATAAGACATTACGGGAGCGAAACGGATGAGGCATCGATGAGCGGCAATAGTTTGAAGCCCTCCTTCGTCCATGGTCATACAGGTGATGGTGTAGGTGGTTACCAAACTATCGAAAGCTATAAATTAGATGCTTGCCTTACGGCCACAAAATGTAAATCATCATCTTCAAACCTTGCATCTTTGGACGCGTCTCACTTTACTTACAATAACTTCGATTATGACTCGAAAGCTACAAAGAGGAATACTGCCTGGGACTTACCTTTTCTTGCCAGAAGTCCTGCTACAACAACCGGAAACCCAAACACACTTTTTAAGTGGCTCCAGAAGAAACCACAACCTTCATTTACCAAATCTTACGCTGTATGGAAATCTGAGGTAAGTAGAGTTTATGGTTCCAATGTGTATTTTATGTTGATGTTTTCGTTGAGCTGTGGAGGAGGAGTAGGAGGAGGAGGGGGGAGGAGGAGGTGATGGCAGGGTGGGGAACTGTGCAATATTTGTGTGCATCCAAATATTTTATCATTATTGTTCTATTGTCTCCAGGTTTATCAAATAGAATAACAAATATTCCCTAGCTGACCTAGATCTAATGATCTTCTAGACTTGCAGGTAGATTGCATATTCAAAAGGGTGGGTGGGGAATGGTGGAGGTGGTGGGGATAACATTTCTTTGAAAACCAACAGAATTAAATGTTAATAATTTCAAATGTTGGAGGAAAATAGTAAAACATATCTTACTTCAGGGTCATCTCTGTGACAATATCACAGTCACAAAGTTTACCTTCAAGAAAGTGGTATATCGGTTGTGACTGTGTGTCTTGTTATTAGATAAATAGTCATTTGTTTGTAGAAAAACTAAACATTTTATGGAAACAGTCCTTTCCTGTTAAACGCAGTCAATATTGTGGTCAGCAAGAGGAAGTGCTGGATAAGTCTTGGAAATCTTGTAAGACCTCTATACCCTTGTATTTATTGGTTTACAAACTTAGTGTTTTACTTCAAGGATGCTCATTATAAGCAACAGCATTGTACATTATTATTAAACAATAGACTTGCCTCAGGGACCCCAATTTATTACTATAGGACCAGCAATTTACTTAAAGTCTTCTTTAATAGCTTATTTAAATAACTTTAGCCCAACATTATTGAAATTCTGAATGCCGGAAACGGCTCAAATTCCTTAAATACTAATGCAATGTGCTCCTTTGTATTGTTTTTATTTTGTATTGTCCCTTTTGAGATGTTTTTGCATGTTGCAACATGGTAACATGGCTATAGTTCTAGTGTCATTTTGAGTTACAGAGCTTTAGTTTAAATGGTCTTATCCTGTGTGTCCAGTTATACAGTTTTGGAATCCAACTTTCAACAATGACTTATTGGGATAATGACTGATCTGTTCTGGATTTTTGTTGTGGACTACAACCAGTGATCTTTCAAACCACAGACACAAGAAGCATGTCTTTACCTTAAATAAAAATGACAAATGGCTTGATGAAACAAAATCTAATTACATTACTTTTTTTCTCAGAACAATTCAAAGCAGTCCTTTGGTCAAATGATCCTGACCTTACATTGTACATTCAAGTCCTTGCGCGTCTTTACTTGTTGACATGTGTGGAGAGAAAAGATGTCACTCTGGGAGAATGTGTTACCTGAGTTGGAGACACAGAGCATATTGCCTCATCAGTGTTTAGTGAAGTTCCAGTGAGGTTGTCCAGTGGTGTACTGCCTGAAGCACGTTTGAGTTCACAGATTCCTCCAGTTCCTGTCCTCTCTCCCGACCCCCTGATGCTAAAGCAGATGATGTAGTCCTCAAGGACAGAACCATACCAAGAAGTAAGACCTGATCCCAATGCAGGTTCCTCCATCCAAATAAGTAGAGTTATCCACCAATCCTCACCACCAACACATATTCTGTAGTTAGCTATGGGTCAGTACATCTCAGATGAAGCCCAACCAGTGTTGTTTTACTGTATCCCAGCAGCCAACTGCAAACATACTTTATACTCTTCAAACATGGCTTTTAAAGTGTTCCACAAACGCCCTCTACCTAATTTGTGAACATCTGTTTCTATTGCTATTGTCCTCAATTTGGCCTCTCTCAAACCCGGGCTAAGTTACTTCCTAGAACCGTCAGACTTTTAAATAACTGATTGCTGATGAGCCAGAAAACCTAAATCCCTGTGACCATTCAGCCCAGGGATGTGTGTTATTTCTTACTGATGGGCGTTCTGCTGCAGGTCAGGCATTTCATTTCCTGTCATTTCTCAAGACGAGCTGCAAAGAAACTCTTTAATTAGTTAACTTAAGTCTGGCACAATGTTTGGATAAGTCTTCCTCACTGAGTGTGTCTAGATATAAAGCAATTGGAAATCTTGGTTTCGTAAAAACCCTTATTTCCACCTATTATGACTTGGAATTCACCAAAGATTGAATGTTCTGGCTTAAGTAAAACCAAGCCATGTAAGGCAGCAACACCAGTACATACTAATGCACTGTTAGACATCCAACAAAAGAGTGAAAGGCAAAAATAACAATAGATTCAAGGATTTGTTTATTTTAAAGACCCTCCTTTCAACATTAAGCTGAAAATAGCCAGTGTTTTGTTAGAGTAGAGACCACAGTGTCAAGTAACATGTTTTTGATGTTCAACTTACGATTAGTTGTTGAAACTTTTAAACCTTTGACTATCCATGGCAACATGGGAAGCTGTAGAGCTGAGAGAATTATGAGGTCACTTGTCCTAATGAGCCAATATAATTACTCATGGACGAAAGTTGTCGATGAAGACTCATGTACAATGCCTGATGGATGGATCTGCCGCCTGGATTCAATACAAAGTAAACCCAGCTCAATAGCTAGGTAATGGAAGGGTCAATAGAATGAATTCACCTACATCACACATCCAACCTTTCGTTCTCGGTTGAACCTCCTTTTCACAGCCTTTATGAGAAGATCTTAACTCTTAACTCTTAACTCTTAATCTCTTAACTGTGACTGTGATGTCGTCTGTGCAGATCTGTGCAGCACCACCCCCAGGATGGTGTTCCTGCTTGCACTGTTTGTCTAGTGTGAAGGAGATGTATTGTTAGGGCGACATAACGATAGGGCTCTAATTTATGACAGGCATCTGGCCTCTACTACTGTCACTAACCAGGGCTCAGATCTCTTATCCAGACCCCTCAGAAATGTAATCACTATAAATCGGATTGACTCTGATTAATAGCAGAGAGCCCCATGAGACCAGAGGTATTATGTAAGATTGTTTCCTGCATGTTCTTTACACTTCTGACTCAGAGACAGATGCAGCTCATGTTCTAGATGAGAATGAACTGCCAGTGATGTTTGGAACGCTTAGGGCGATTTATGGTTGGTATACTACTGTTGCCATGGGAAATTACACCAACGACAGTGTAGAAAGCACATTTATGAGAATAGTTTGATTTGGCATTGCATATGGAAACCATTGTCCCTTGACTGATAATATGCAAGAAACAACAGTGTCATGGAACATTACTATTGAGATGATGTTCTCTTCCAATCCTGCTGCATATATTCTGTCAGCTTCGAGCACCATTCATCAGTTCCTGGGTAAGCTTTACAACAGTGCTTATATTTGCCTTACTGCCCAAGAATGCAACAGACCAGAAGCAGATCTCAGGTTGGGGCCATTGTGTGAGAGATCCTTCAGACTCACATGACCACGCTCAGAAACCTTCACCGAACAGAGCAACTCACATCTCACCTTAGTTCAGTAATCACAGTCACATGTTGCTGGGCGTGTAAATATCCAAGTCTGGCCGTTTGTGCTGACCGTAACTAAGAGACTGTCGTAATAACAACAGTGAAGTCAGGTTGACATTGTTCTCCCCCTCTGTATGAAACACAGCTCCCCTGCCGTCTCTAGTCCTGCTTTTCTCACCGGTCTTTAAAAGATGGGCTGTACAATATGTCTCCAATATTTTTGGAGAATGTTTGGATCTCCAATACTGATATACAGTGTGTCGCATAGTGCATGTTGCTGGTTTAGTCTATACTGTACACCAAGCACAACAAAGGAATTCAAAACGTAAACGTTTTTACGATGCTGTGTATGGATTACTGCTTTGAATAATTCAGTTTTACAACATTTTAAAAGGTCTTATTATTATTTACAAAATTAATAATAATAGAAAGCTTAAAATTAACTTTCAACGTACTGAAATAGTAATCTTGATGTGATCCACAACATTTGTTCTCTATCATTAGTTAGATTTACTCAATTATATTTACAGCCATGTCCAATCTCATTTGTATCCTTCTGCTGAATGTGCCCAGTACGGTCCTACTCAAGGACTGGGAAGGCTGAGTTGATATGTAAAGCAAAGAGACATCTGGTTTACATAAAGTAAGCTTCAACTCTTATTTCTCACAGCAGAACTGCATGACCTGATCTTTGGCAACGTTCCCTCAGGCACATATTTCAGTGTGTATTTGACATGGAACCAGACCGGCAACAACCATCACACTTTAAGCCATAATCTAAGCATTGTCCTCTAACGCTTACAGAAAACTGTACAGAGATTTGTTTGAAATGGACCATTTCAAACAAATGAGCACAGTTAGGTTGTTTGTCTGCACAGTCGTGTTCTCACAATGTCAACCTGACCCTCAAGACTAGCCACTCCAATGTGTTTTTCTCTCAACGCTACACAACTGCAGCACTAACGTAAGTTGACCTGTCAACCTCAAACCTTGGACAACAGCCACAGATCTGGCACTGGAGTTTTAGAAATGTTTTCAATCCTAATAATAGATGTGTTGAACATCCGCATAATGTTTCACTATTTACACCGGGGCGATAGAGATGCTTGTCTGTTTGTCTTCATGGGGAGCCATCATAGTGCTGGTCTGAATCCTTCTCCTCAGTACTCTGGACTGTGCAGACTCTGGAAGTCTACCTAGATTGTGTTCAATAAGCTGAGAGAACACTCAACATAAACAAACAAATAAACAAAAAAAGATGTTCTCCGGTACTTTAGTCTAAATATAGGGAGCATGCACGTTGAAACATGATTACACGCGCTGAGACTATCCTACCGGCTCCAGTTGTTGCTTCAGATGAGACTGCAGCTCATTTCCAGATAACACTGTGGGTGGCTGTGTCTCATTAGACATAATGATGAGCCCTCTTATGCCCACTCCACTCCTCAGACAAACACACTGAATAGGCTGTCTTTGTTGTATCAGGCAAATACATACAGAGGTACAGGGGATACTGCATAGGTACTGGATGTTTGGAGAAAATCTAATAAACATTGATAAAACAAGCCATTGCCTTTCCGTCTTGAGCTAGTTTAGCCTCATGGTTATAGATTTGGGCATAACTGGTTTAAGTGAATTATAGTTTCATGTGGCTCTGGACATTCTTTCTATGATCCAAATGTGTTCTCCTAGCATTGGTTACATCAGCCTTTTGAATTAATTTAGGCTGATGTAGATTATGATGTGGGGTTGTGGTAATCAAAATGGCCCCAAGGTACGGAACGTGGGGGATCCTGTGTTTATATTTATTTTGTATCTTTCATATTATTTTAATCATTTCCAGTTTTAAAACTCCAATCAAAACCAGAAACCCAGTGGCAGTACAGTATGTACCATGGTTACCGTCTGATATTTCAGAACATATCACCGTGCCCCATTGCAGAGGGTAAAACCTGTCCAACTGTGAGGGAAGCAAGCTTTGACTTGTTTCTGTAGTTTTAGCTCAATGCTGATACCTAGTGGCCAATGATATCTAAATATCCATGACTTATTCCTGGACACGCTAATATAAATCGAGCTATTCATCTTTTATTGTAGGTAATTGGTGTACGAATGTCATGGTGCTTTAAAGAACAACAATCAAGCCTTTAAAAAGAGCGTTCTCCTATCCGCTACTGCTGTACCACTGCTAATGTAATTTGTTCAAACTATACATAGTGGCTCCGTTTTATAATATTGCATATGTCATACTTTAAGTTTCAATAAAAAATAATCACCTTACAAAACAGTCGAATATACTCCATGCATATTATGTTTTTTACTTTTTAATATTATAAGGTCATACTGTCCACACATATTTAGTTGTTTTAGAGTTTGGTAAGCAAGGCATCATCTTGAAGTTGCCCGTTTGGGAACCGTTTGTTGACCCGTTACCAAGTCGATAATAAATCTCTCCCTCATTGGATATTCTCTGGCTTGAGGGAAATGTTTGGAGGGTTCATCTGCTCTCTTTCCTTCCTCTTGGGATGCCAGTGAATCTCCAGCCTGCCGGCAGCTGGTATGAATAAAAGTAGCCTGCCTGTCTTGCCTGTCTGACCTTTGGTCCATTGCACGTTCTCTGTGGCACTCAGGCTCTGGAGCACACTTAACCCTCTGAGGGGCACGGCTGCCATTTGTACTGGTACTGCTAAGGATGGCCTACTTCTACCACTTCTCTGTCCCATCACTCAGAAAAGGCAGTTGAGTAAATGTTTTCGATTATAGCAAAACTCAAATCAGTACTGCATTGTAAAATGACAATATACTCTCTTACAGCTATCAGTGAAGAGTGACGCGCTGTGACGTGACAGGACCCCTTCTTTTTTTACGCAGAGTAGGTTGTGAGGAGGGGGATGCTGGGTGAGAGGGGCCAAGGTGCCAGTGTGGCCCCAGTTAGCCTCTGGCACTCGCCCCTGGAGTGTTATTGAGGAACACCGTCTGCATTCCAATGAGCGCTAGAGAGAGAGAGGATAGAGAGAGAGAGAGAGAGAGAGAGGAGAGAGAGAGAGAGAGAGAGAGAGAGAGACAGAGAGACAGAGAGAGAGAGAGAGAGAGAGAGAGAGAGAGAGAGAGAGAGAGAGAGAGAGAGAGAGACAGAGAGAGAGAGAGAGAGAGAGAGAGAGAGAGAGAGAGAGAGAGAGAGAGAGAGAGAGAGAGAGAGAGAGAGAGAGAGAGAGAGAGAGAGAGAGAGAGAGAGAGAGAGAGAGAGAGAGAGAGAGAGAGAGAGAGGAGAGAAAGATCCTGGAGGAGGAGAAGGGTGCTGGACAGAGGAAGAGCACGAGACAGAGAGGGCGAGGGGTGGGGAGGGAGAGGGGTGATGGTGCTGAGAAGTCTGCTGTCTCACACCCTGCCCCTCTGCGCCAGTCACACCATGCCACTCTGAGCATGCTTTAGCTCCCCTCTGACAGGCATTCAGTTCCTTAGTGAAAACTCGATCTGCATTACATTTGTAATTTAATGGAAACTGTGGGAGTAATTTAAACTTCACTTCATGTTCAAGACTTAAAACAGGGTCCAACTATCACTGTATGAAGGAAATACTAATACATAAAATGCACAATGGCCAATCAGGCAAGGCCTACATTGTTATTAGACAGAGTTGAGTGTTTGGCTAATTTCATAGTATATACAAATTTCAGAAAATCTGAGCCAATATGTCTGTTGAATTCATCTTGGCTGTTAAAGCTATTGGCAAGGTACATATGTTTGGATGGTTTCGAATGATGAACATTGGTTAGGCTTAAAGCAGTGGGATCAGAGTGTTAACACAATCCGCACCTGCCCTGACTATTATGCAGTGCAAGGCTTTTTCTGTAGTGCTAGGCCTCTTGGTATTGTTCCAAACAGCCTCTGAAAATACCCCTTCATTAATCTGAGTGGCTTTTTGGATGGTGTACGTTTAAACATATGATATTCCTGTGTCCAAACTTAATTTATTTGTATGCCATGGACTGATGAAAACCCTAAAATATTAGCTCATCGTAAATGTGCTAGAGATTATACTTAACAAAGACTCAAACTAGAGACCTAAGGTCATACAGTAAATGTGGTCTAAAGTACAAGATTTCATCTGGTTGATGGTGCATAAGTAACAACAGTGAAATGGTTGTGGATAATGTTGCAGCCGTTTCCCTGACTACCTGACAGCACATTCCAGTGTGTTCGTTTCGGACACAGTTCTTCCTGTTTAGATGGTTAAAGCAAAATATGTCAGCACTCTCCAAAAATAACAAACTTTCCATTTTTCCACAAGAACCACATGCCTTTACATTTACAGTGTTTATAGAATGATTCAAATAACACGTAAATATGTAAATCAGACTTGAATATTGATTGTGAGCTATACTTCATGAGTTTAGGCAAGTCTGTAGGACTTTTACTGATCTACGGTAGGCCTACAGTATGTTGTTTGAACATAATAACTCCATAAAAGGGTGGTGCTGCAGTGGTTTTTCTCTTCTTCAGCAAGTAGTGCTCTCTGAGGATGCTCAAGTTGATTTACTGCATAGGTTGGCTTGTTTTATGGCGAGATCAGCACGTGTTACATAACACGTAAAACTAATGTATATCTAGTACACTACTTTGGGTTCACATGGGAAATTAGAATCTGGGATACCGGGATCGGATAGGTTACTACTTCTCTATTTCATTCGGACAAATACAATATTTTAAGGCAAACTCCAGATACATTCTTCTTACAAAATGTACAGAAACAAACTGATACTATGTAACTTTAATTATTGGTAGGTTGTTTATCTGAACATGCCACAAACAAGCAGTCAGTCCAATCTGTATATTGATTGAACCTGTACCCTATTACAAAAGTCCTGAACCTGATCGGCCGTCAGAGCCTCAGGTTGTCTTTTCATAGCCTACCTGTCTTTAAAATGATAAGGATAATGGTTACCTGGACACGATTAGAGAATTGTATTTTACTAAAAATGATTAAATATCTACTATTTAAATCGAAGATTTTGAGTCCCTTTAATGTGTTCGAAAGTTAACAACATCCATCAAGTTTTTATGTGGTATTGTATGGCGAATATAGCCCAATTGCGGCACTTAAAACCTTTCTGGTCTCGGCGGAGGAGAGAGCTCTGCAGCGCTAGTGCCCCGCCCACTTTTATCGTCAGGTTTCCTTGTGTTTTGTTCCCGGTTCCTCCCTGAACAGCAATAAAAACATAGACAGCAACTCTAAGGACGTCACGCACCTCAGTTGTTGAACAGACATGAACTATTATGCAAGAAGCGCCATTAAACGAAAAAACACAAGTCGTTATTGATTTTGCTCGCACAACGGTATGCACCCAGTTCTCTGGACTTTAAACCCACAGGCGTCGTCTTGGACCGACCGACAGCATTATACTGAGCATGTGGGACCCTCTCGACAGGCGCATTGCATACCTTGTAAGTAGGTACAGGGAAGTGAATGGACCATGTAGTGCAGTAGCAAAATCCCTTTTGAAGGTATATTTTTGGACATTTTATTGATTGACCTTGATGGGCTACAAACCTTTATGATGACAATACGGATAGACAAGGTAAAAAAAATAAAAAATAATAATAATTTAAAAAAAAACGTTATTTTCCTTGTTTCTTTTTTAATAAAATTACTTTGGGTCAATATCATGTAACCTAAGGTAAGTGAGTATGCCTTTAACAAAGTCTTGAGTTTGCAAACTTGTAGTAAAGGGGAAACTTACTTAACTGGTCTAATGGGAGTAACCATGAAGCACTTACCATCATATGAAATCATTCAGGAATTTGGCACCATTATGTATTTAAGGGAATTCATTTTTTTACTTAACCAACTTTAGTCTTGGTGCTGCGTGGTGTAGATAGTTATGTGCACTTAGTAAGAGTTCAAGAACCACCATGGATTACTTTGTAGCATACAGTATGGCTACCTTGTCCACACAGCATTACAGCCTTCATGCACCTGTCTAGAGGATTATATCAGAGAGACTGGCTGCTGGAACAATACTCATAGGGCACTGGTCTGTTGTGGTTGTTATGACGATATAAGATCATGCAAGACCATAAGGGATAAGAGATTTGTCCAATAAGTATATTCTTATAACAATAGTGTTTTGCCAGGCTTATGATTTCATCCCAGTTTATGTAACGGTCCAGGTTTTGTTGATGTATGTCAAGATCGTATTAGCTTGTTAACCCAAAGGCCTGGGTATTAGTCCTCAGATTATATGCACTGCTGTCTCTTACGTGGGCACTAATCACAGGATATAACTGTATTTAAAAATGCTCACATCCGTTTCACCTTTCAACTGTGTGATTAATGGCTTAATAGCCATGATCTACATAGTCATGCCAACACAACCAATGGGACTAGCCAGTTCAAGGGTAAGACTCTTAACTGTCGTGTTGGACCATCAGATCATTAGAAAGTTAGCAACAGCTTCCTACTACCTCATAGAGGAAGGAAGTATTGACTTCCTTGTACACCACTTCTGGTTAAAGTGGTACTGTAAATATGTTACTTTTAGACTAATGAACTCATTACAGACTGGAAAGTGTACTCCAGTGTTGTACTCAAAGGTTTGCGCTAATCCTTTAAACTCACTGGCTCAGGTCAGTTAGAGTTGTACACTGCAACTTCTGGGATTCCTTTACTGGAAGGGTTTGATTTGCTCTCCTGTTTACCCTGAATCACTTTCAAGGTAGTCCAGATCAGACAGACAGGTCACCTTGGAAGTATACCAGGAAGTATGAGGTATAAATATATACAGTACTGTGTTTAGAAGCATAACAATGTCCGGCATTGTAGACTGAATATTTGTTTTATTTGACAGTGTTGATGGACAATCCCTATTGCATTGTTTTGGTCAGGTTTAAGTACTGTATGTTTTATGCACGACTGATGTTTTTTTTCTCTTGGAAAATCCCCTGACTCAGCAACACGTGAACTGGAGTTTTGAACTTGACTTTTCAGACCTCATAGTGACTTAGCATTGTCAGTCAACCTGACAGACACCACATGAATACTCGTGTATTTTTTACTTTTGAGATATTTGACATTTGAGAGATTTTACATTTGCCTCTGTATTTTTATACAGACATTTTGGAGATTTAAAACATGAGAATCCTGTTTTATTACACATGTATCTGTTTTAAGAGTGAATATGGCCCCAGTCTCAACACATCTCTACTAGACTGTTCCATTCAGTTGCTTCCTGGGTAGGGAGGAATATTCATCAACCCTTCGGATCCAACTCAAGTATGGTTGATTGCTTTAATCTAGGCTTTCAATCTCACTATGGTGTGTTTACCTTGTTCATTTCCGCTCATTGTTTTCCACATGTATTACAACATGCTTTTTATATCACACCATGGAAGTCAAAAATGAAGTTGTGTTGGTTAACTCTTTCAGGTATTTGCTCGCTATAGATATAGATAGTGATACAATATGTTAAGAAACAGAAGTTTGAAAACGCTGTGTTATGCAACCGCAACACAATGTCTGTTGTGCTGCCTCATTAACTCCATGCTACATTGTTTGATAACTCTTATTGGATCATGATCCTATTTATATATGTTAGATTGCTTGGCTGTTGTGCCTATCCTTCCTGATGATCTGTCATTCAGGTTAGACCTAGAGAATAATGAATACATGTATAATCTGACTTGTAGGTGAGTCTCATTTAGACACGGTGTTGTGGATCTACTTTAGTGTACAGGTCTTGTTAAACACTACAGGCCCCAATTTGTGTTTCTCACATGCCAGCTCTTGGATGAGATATTCACGGCAGGGTTACTGTCATACCTGTATATGACAGTTGCTCTAAAAACAACAAGGTGTGCCTTAGAGAGGGTAAAAATGATATTTGGAAATAGTTTATTTCACAGCAAGTCACTGGCTGAAAAGGGTGTGATAAGTTACAGTTTTGAGATTCTACATGAACTCTTTCTTAGGGTTAGCTCTTTCTGGAGTGGCATAATGAACATTGTCCAACAGAAAAGTTGTTGAACCACTTACTTCATGCCCGCTCATAATATAGTACAATGCATGTGGGTAGCTTTCATTTGAAGTGGTGTTGCAGCAACATCCAGTCAGCTTATCCACCCGACACATGGTTGTAGTAAACACTTCCTTTTGAGAAACAGGCAGAACAATGCAGAAAACCTATACAACAAGGTGTAAGGAGAGCTTCATGAGGGGAGAAGGTAGGGATGTGTGTTTATGTAAAACAGCTCAGGGTCAGGCTCACTCCACTGTGTCAGTAGAGGACTGTGGGAACTTGAGGAGACTCAGATCTGATAGGGAGAAAGTGCCCACTCCCAGAAACTCACTCTGTAGGAATGTCTGGACAGGCTGAGGAGAATTGTCATTACAGCTCATACTATGTGTTGGATGAGTAGTAGTTCTCCGACCTTTGTTCCACTGAGTCGAAATGGAAATCGATGCATTTTGTCCCTTTCGTTCTGTTAACCAGAATACACTTTTATACTAAAATTGCCCCTCTAGTAATTTACATCCTGACGACACAACATGACGTTGTCTTGAGAATTTCATCAGCCCTTGTTGTGCTTGGTATCCTTTTCAGTAAAAGCCCTGTGATGGTGTGTTTGGGAGTTTGGATACTAGGCTGGCATCCAGGGAGATGAAACGCATTCTTTGACAACAGAGTTTTCGTGGCCAGACACAGAGAGCATTGCAGAAAGGCAAAATGGTTGAGGGAGCGGTGGATACCGTTGTAAAGTCTGTGTGTGTGTCTCATTCACGACTGACGAGGTTAGACTGGGGAGAGAGCAACCATCCATCGACAGGACAACCCCTATCTGAGAAGGCAGGAGATAGTAACAAAGCAAAGTACTCCAAATCCTCCTTGTTTGAATTGAAAATAAAATATATTTAATTCCATTATCATCCATAAACATCCCCTGCCCAGTAGTAAGTGTTGTAATATCTGCTTCTTGTAAAGGCACACCACTACTGATATGCTCATTTAACAGGGGAAAACCACCTTACTGTAATCCTTAGTCTGCTAATGAGCTGTTAAGCCTCTTTGGAGCATGGCTCTTGGCTCAAATGATTGGTTTGACTGCGTTGGATCAAAGGGAGTCTAATCGACAGCATGGATTTGCAAGGAGATACTCAGAGGTCAAGGATTTCAAGATAGATTATTCACGTCCCAGTGAGATACAGTAGAGCCCAGCTAGGATCATCTGCATTACCGTCACAGAAAAACATCAAATGTCCTTTTCCACTCTACTGAGACTGCACTATCTAACTCCTCTTCCATCCCTGTACTGTACATTCATGTACAGTATATATTCACACATGGCAGTGTTTCAGTGTTGCGTTACATAACCAGTCTGGAGCGTCTCTTTAGAAGGGTTTGAGGAGATTGTGAACGCTTGGGATTCCTGAGCATGGATGGAGCTTTGGCAGACTTGAGCACAGTGGGAGAGGGAGAGCATCCAGCTGTGTTTTCCACCAAGTTCCTCCTAGTCACAGAGATGACTGCGTTGATGTTCGATTTGAGTCTTTGACTTCCAACCAGAACAAGAAAGATGATGATGAAAGGACAGCTTGGTTAGAATGGCAGCAAAAGGTCTTTGCGGTCAGTAGGTTTTGCTACCAATTTACTGTATGTGAATTTGGCTCTGTTGCTAACTGTCCATACTTTGTCTTAATTTCTTTTATGCAACGCACATGCATATGTTTAATACGTTACATATTTTTCACAAAACAAGCACTCACAAAAATGGAGCGCAGTACAATCGTTAGCTCTCTTTCCTACTTACAGTACGAGCTTCAAACTCTACCTGTTGTGGGTCTCCTTTTCAATCATAGGAAAGACACGATAATGATTAATTAGCTATGCTGCCAGGTTAGGCAAAGACATTAAAATGGTTTATGTGGCAACAAAGTATGAATATTCTGGATCCATGTACGTGTGACAGCTCTGATGGATGTCTGACGTGTGTGTGTGTGTGTGTCTCACAGGGTGATTTCACCTGGAACAGCATGTCAGGGCGCAGTGTTCGCCTCAAGCCTGTACCCCTTCAGAGCCTCTCAGAGCTAGAGAGAGACCGCCTGCAGGATGTAGCCTTTAGCCGGCTGCTTCAGGACTATGACCTCAACTGCCAGATTACCATCCCTAAAGGTACGTGAGTGAGAGCGCACACGCACACACTGTGGAAGAAATTCAGATTTCCTGTGTGCTTACATTATTCACTAATCAAGAGAACTAGTCATTGGATACTAGTTAGTATGTTCTCATGTAAGTTTGCTATTAATAAGAGTAGATTGTGTCTGTGTCAGGGTTAATAGATGTTCGAGATCAGGAGAAAGTACAGGCTAAATGTTCCTTGTCATGACTGCAAGGAGAGCTCCAACTATGAACTCTCTAGTCTGAGTGGTCATGTGTTGGGAGCTGTGAATCTCTTTCTCTGAGACTGTTGTAACGTTATTACTGCCTGACTGTCACTATTTATGTTAACATTCTTGTGCCCTATAAAAGATGGTCCTCTGGCCTTCAGAGCTGAGAGAGACTTGATTGAGACCTAAGCCTGGTGTTGTGTTGTCATTTATTGTCAGAGGTCTGGTTTTCTCTCCCAATCTGCAGATTGATAAATACTTATTAAAATCCAGAACTCAACTGAACTTAGTCACTCCGTTTATGAAGAGACAGACAAAACACTTTCTTCATCAGCACACACACGCGCACACACACGTATACACGCACACACACACACACCTGAAGCCCTTCCATCTACTCATAGCAGTTCTTATTTGTTTCAAACCCTTTTACAAGGCCTGTCACAGCACGCATGGATGTTACCCAACCCAAAACAAGCATGTATTTCTACACCTTGTCACGGATTTTGCGTATCGTGTTTACTCGGCAACAACAGTGGAGGTACTATTTACACTAAGTGAATTTAGAGAGTGACATGGGAGAAAGACTGTAGACATCTTCCACGTAGTGTTAAGAAGAGTAAGGTGAGTGTCTCCATGTCGGTAGGGCTCTTTTTATGTCAGCCAGCTCTGTCATGGATCACATTCCCACTTGTGACAAGGGCTTAACTTCCCTAGTGTGTGTTAGCATAGAACTCTCACACACACACACACACACACACACACAACGGCCAGGTGATATCCTCGCCAATTCTTCACGGTGAGGAGAGGCTCAGAGTTTACAAAGCGAATGGAAGCGCTGATGGTTGGAGAAATGGTAGTGTCATCGGCAGCAGTGATGTATGTAGGGCCCAGTCTGTCTACACACGGATTGGGTTCCTCAGGTAGGACACAGTTCGTGTTCGTGCAGATGGGCACGCAGAGCTGTAGAAGGACTATAAATTAAATCTCTTTTTACTTAACTTTCTTTTCACATTCCACATACTGATGACAAAATGATGGATGATTGGGTTTCATGTCAAAGCCGATTCCCCCCCCCCCTTTCTCGATTGAGATGAGATAGGTTAAAGCTGGTTCATGATCTTAACATGAAGCAGGTATGTCAGGATGTTAAGAGGTGCCTGAAAGATGCATTCACCTAGCTGTCTTCTTCCCTTCCAGATGGCCAGAAACGTAAGAAGTCACTCAGAACCAAGCTGGATTCATTGGCCAAAGAGAAGAGCAAAGACAAAGGTACAGGACAGAATACAACCCATTCAGAGTAAACCTACTGAGCAACCTCACCGTCCATTCACCTATGAACATTATGCAGGATGACGCAGGATAGTCCTCTGATAGTATGTTGATAGGACATTTTACCAGGCTTTGATTTAAAGGCGGTCTTGGGGTATTTTCAGATGTCCATCACCAATGTCTCGCGATAAGACAGTCTCACTACAACAGAGAGTGATAATATTATTGTTAGTCTTTCCATCCCTGTGAAGATAAACACAACTCCTTTTAGTAACCGTATGAAGAGGCTGTGGGATAGCCACTCGGTCGGGCCTGTCGGACCTTTGTTCCCCCCCAGCTGGGCCCTGTTTTCTCACACACAGACGCGGCCAGCCGTTGACAGTGGAGAAGGCACCCTTTGATCCGTTACACTGCAGCTATGTCGAGCTCACTAAAACAGGCATTCTCAGCTGTCTGTACGCAGCCAGCACTGAGCGAAAATATACGCTAGAACCCTCTAGAAAAGGGGCTGCTTCGACAACTGCTCTGCCCAACCCCCTGCAACAATGTTGGCAGGAATGTGAGTTTCTATGTGGGCCGAGCAGTCGAGAAAATAATAAAAACAATCTTGAGAGGTGGCTCAGTCGTGGCAGAAAGTCCTCAGGCGTGGCCGACCCCTGTCCTTCATTCTGTCTCCGTGCTCACAGGGCCAGACCCCTGACTCTGAAGAAAGAACAAGACATTGTTCTCGTTAAACTCTGCATTTCCCACAATGATCTGCAGAGTCGCTCGAGCCCTTAGGTCTGTAGAGTAGCTGGATCTGTACATGACAGTGTTAGAGACCCATGGAGGGAGAAACCCCAAAATGAATCAACCGAGAAACCATATCATTGAAAATATCTGTAGGACAAACCAACCATGTGGATATCCTGGCAGGACACACGTTACCTAATACTCAACAACAAGTGAGTGTTTTATCGTGTTGACTACGGGCCAATGTTGAGTGTGAACTCAGATTCCCCCCTATCTGTCTCCCTCCTCCTCTGCACAGACTCTGCCCCCCAGGCGTTCGGCATTCCCCTATCCCAGGTGATCTCCAACGACCGGCTGCTGAAGCAACGTCTGGACCCCCAACAAGAAGAGCCTTGGGACCCCAACGACCTTGTGACGTCCTTCCTCCACCTCACCTCCACCTCCAAGAGGCTCATGAAGGAGCTGTCGAGCAGCAACTCCTCCCTGAGCTCCACCTCCGAGACGCCCAACGAGCTGTCCTCCCCCAACACACCTGAACCCCTCCCACGCACGCGCAGGAGGGTAAGCTCCCCCGACGCCTGAGAGCCGACACGCAGCCCACGTCGACACACATCTTTAGTTTGGAAGGACTTAGTCGCTTTAACGCTAACGCGGAACATGATCCTGTACTGTGATAGCACTCGTATCAGATATCACGTAGTATCTAACATCATTTAATATCGCTAGAGGATCACTGTAGAAAACATGATGTCGCGTTGTGTAACCGTGAACCCAACTCGCGAGGCCTGCGTTGTGTTGAGGACCGCGTGTGCTCGCTACGCGTGATTTAACACCGTCTCATCCGTCCCCCTCCCTGGACCGCATGCCCACATTCACCCGCCGCTCTTCATGCCGTGCGACCGCACGTCATCCGTTGCCTCTCCCCGTGACTGTTCTGTCCTCTCCGTCTCTCGTCGGGGCAGGGCGGAGTGTCTGTGGATTGCATCACCGACCTCGATGACAACCAGTCTCGTCTGCTGGAAGCTCTCCAGCTGTCCCTGCCCACCGACACGCCCAGCAACAAGAAGAAGCACCGGGACAAGAAGCTCAGCCTCAACCCCATCTACAGACAGGTGCCCCGGGTGGTGGACACCTGCTGCCAGCACCTGGAGAAATATGGTAGGCACCGGATCCTCAGGAACATGCGAGACCTGACTGTGGAACCTGAGGTGTTTGTTATTACGTATTACGGAGTGGAAGTGTTTTTTTTTTTTTTATTAACTGGAATGATTCAATGTTGTTTCAATCACAAATGTCTACTCATGTGTTAAAGGTATCACTGCATCTCTCTTCAGTGTTTCTCCCACCCTGGGTGCAACTGTACCCGCCACATCCTGGGTTCAGTGGCTCCTTTCACTTAAGAAACATGTGACCTTAATGGTTGGGTGGGCAGTGTCTGTTTTCAGGACTGAGGAGTGAATTTACTTTATTTACGTTAGCAGTGACGACCTTTCTCCTCCTGTTTTCCTCTTTTTTGTTAGGTCTTCAAACGGTTGGCATTTTCCGCGTGGGCAGTTCAAAAAAAAGAGTACGACAGGTAAAATGTCAACAGAAAGAGAAATTGCCACCAATATTGTTGACATGACATTATGACATATGATCCAGCTCTATACATGTGTATTATTTTTATATTTTGTATAAAAATAATAATGGATAAATGTACAAGTGTACTTGTTTTTGTACATTCACCTACTTTACTCATTGACAACTTCAATGTTAGTATACGTTTAGTAAAACGTGTTTGGCTTGGGTATCCAGATTCTTTAAGATGATATGAGCTGTCCCTCGGTCCATGTCTGCATGAGTCTAATGTCTGACGTTGGTGCGGTCTTCCCCAGCTCCGCGAGGAGTACGACCAGGGCGTGGACATGCGGTTGGAAGAGGAGCAGTGCGTCCATGACGTGGCTGCTCTCCTCAAGGAGTTCCTGAGAGACATGCCGGAACCCCTGCTCACCAGGGAGCTCTACACAGCCTTCATCAACACCACATGTGAGGGACCCCTTCTCCACTCGACACCTGTTTTCAACACGGTTCAGTTATAGTCTCGTCGCGGTTTCATGATGGTCTCAACGCATATTTGCACGTTACGATGGGTAAACGACATACTCTGCCACCCACACAGGGACACCCATACTTCCCTCTACAACACACCCCATTCCACACACACTCTGACTCAATTCCACAACAACTCTGACTCAATTCCACACACATTCTCACCAAACAGACTGACCTTGTAACACACCGTTGTGCACCACACACCACAAACACTCCCTTACCTAATCATAGGACCCCATACACACTGTGACTCTACCTAATCATAGGACCCCATACACACTCTCACTCTACCTAATCATAGGACCCCATACACACTGTGACTCTACCTAATCATAGGACCCCATACACACTGTGACTCTACCTAATCATAGGACCCCATACACACTGTGACTCTACCTAATCATAGGACCCCATACACACTCTCACTCTACCTAATCATAGGACCCCATACACACTCTCACTCTACCTAATCATAGGACCCCATACACACTCTCACTCTACCTAATCATAGGACCCCATACACACTCTCACTCTACCTAATCATAGGACCCCATACACACTGTGACTCTACCTAATCATAGGACCCCATACACACTGTGACTCTACCTAATCATAGGACCCCATACACACTGTGACTCTACCTAATCATAGGACCCCATACACACTCTCACTCTACCTAATCATAGGACCCCATACACACTCTCACTCTACCTAATCATAGGACCCCATACACACTCTCACTCTACCTAATCATAGGACCCCATACACACTCTCACTCTACCTAATCATAGGACCCCATACACACTGTGACTCTACCTAATCATAGGACCCCATACACACTCTCACTCTACCTAATCATAGGACCCCATACACACTCTCACTCTACCTAATCATAGGACCCCATACACACTCTCACTCTACCTAATCATAGGACCCCATACACACTCTCACTCTACCTAATCATAGGACCCCATACACACTCTCACTCTACCTAATCATAGGACCCCATACACACTCTCACTCTACCTAATCATAGGACCCCATACACACTGTGACTCTACCTAATCATAGGACCCCATACACACTCTCACTCTACCTAATCATAGGACCCCATACACACTCTCACTCTACCTAATCATAGGACCCCATACACACTCTCACTCTACCTAATCATAGGACCCCATACACACTCTCACTCTACCTAATCATAGGACCCCATACACACTCTCACTCTACCTAATCATAGGACCCCATACACACTCTCACTCTACCTAATCATAGGACCCCATACACACTGTGACTCTACCTAATCATAGGACCCCATACACACTCTCACTCTACCTAATCATAGGACCCCATACACACTCTCACTCTACCTAATCATAGGACCCCATACACACTCTCACTCTACCTAATCATAGGACCCCATACACACTCTCACTCTACCTAATCATAGGACCCCATACACACTCTCACTCTACCTAATCACAGGACCCCATCCACACTCTCGCGCACCTCACACACACTGACTGGTCTTGTCCTATTGTCCTTCAGCCGTGCTGGACCTCTCAGACCAGGAGGTTGTCTTGCAGCTGCTTGTCTACCTACTTCCTCCCTGCAACAGTGACACCCTGCAACGCCTCCTCCACTTCCTGGCGACGGTCGCCGCCCACGCCGACGACGGCCATGACAGGGACAGACAGGAGGTGAGAGCTCACTGTACAGCAGAGCAGGAATATGTGGCGCTGTCACAGGGGCTGCAGAAAAGCCCTTCCTGTGTGTGTGTCTGTGTGTGAGTATTTGTGTGTGTGTGTATGTGTGCGTGTTGACCATCTACACTGCTCTACTGAAAGTGGTTTCTCGATGTTTGCTCTGCCGTGCATGTAATTCAGCAATTTATTAGAAAACCTTTGTCCAACGTCAACTTGAATACTCTTTCCAATTAATGTCCATCAACAAACCTTTTAGTATGATCCTGAAATGCTTCCTGTGCCAGACACGGTCAAAAAAAATCCTTGCTAACAGTCACGCACATAAGGCTGGGAGTTCTGAGGTAACAGGGTCACTGGTCAGGCAGCCAGAATGAGATCAGTTCAGGCTTCATTATCCTGTTATTACTGGGGATTTTGTGACAATGCATAACAAACCCTGTTAATTCTACCGAGCAGAAGGAGCTCAGGTATGCCAGCTCTGGCAGAGGAAAGAGAGAGAGAGAGAGAGAAAGAGACAGAGAGAGAGAGAGAGAGAGAGAGAGAGAGAGACAGAGAGAGAGAGAGGAGAGAGAGAGAGAGAGAAAGAGAGAGAGAGAGGATAGAGAGAGAGAGAGGATAGAGAGAGAGAGTGAGAGAGAGAGAGACAGAGAGAGAGAGACAGAGAGAGAGAGAGAGACAGAGAGAGAGAGAGACAGAGAGAGAGAGAGAGAGAGAGAGAGCAGGCGAGACAGAGAGAGAGAGAGAGAGAGAGAGAGAGAGAGAGAGAGAGGGAGAGCGTATGCATGCTGCAGGAGACAAAGAGAGAGAGAGTAACAGAGAGATAGTATGCTGTACTGTACCACAGTATGTGTGTTTACAATGATGGATTTTAAGTACAGAAAAATACATCTTTAGTATTGGTTCTTGTATCAGACCATTGTCCCACACGTGAATGGCCAGACACATACGCATGCCCGTACTGGAGGGTGAGCATTTCTACCAGAACCTCCTCTTTCACCCAAAAACTATACAGCAATAATACAGCAATATAATTGTTCTTTTTTAGCCACAGCATGGGAAGTAAAGGCAACATTAAACATTCACGTTCATGAACTCGGTATATCTTAGTGTAAAGACACTCTGCATGTTAGCAACACAAAGACTACCGACCCTCTGGAAAACCTGTCTCACAGCCATACTGTTGTGTGTTCAGATCACAGGAAACAAGATGACGTCGCTTAACCTGGCCACCATTTTTGGACCCAATGTGTTGCACAAGCAGAAGAGCTCCGACAAGGAGTTTGCCGTTCAGAGCATCGCCCGTGCGGAGGAGAGCACGGCCATCATTGGTGTGGTCCAGCGGATGATCAACACACACCAGACTCTTTTTATGGTGAGCCATCGCTATCGGGAAGCACTTTCCCAAGTCGTAAGAGAGCTACCTTCCTGTAAGAGGTATACGACAAAGGGAGCAACCTGCCTTTAACCGGAAAATAAACCTAATCCACTTCATCACTCTTAGTCACTGTTCAGCTTTACAAACAGAATACCACCGAATGTTTAGGAGGAATTGTTCAGTTTAATAGCGTGGCTCCATTTAATGAAATGTAAACATGAGATTCGTACGTTTTTTAAGATGCAATTAGCCCGGACGGAGTCACTAATAAAAACCAAGCCTGTTATGGAAAAGCCAAATAAACTCCTTGCAACTTGCTTGTCACCCCTGGTGGGTTTGGGGTCCACATCAGGGCAGGGACCAGATGGTGAATCACTCTGCGGAGGTTGTGTCTGATTACAGTATCTCAGCTTTGTTTCTCTCAGCGTCACTCGACTGGTCCTTTCAACACACAACTCTTCTGGCCTTCATCAAAACAATCCCTTGCCCTTTCCAGGATTGCGTAATAGACTTCTGTGTTTCCCAGATATGGCCCACATACGGTCCAGTCCATTTGAGGACGAACGATTCTTTGCAACGTTTCGTCTCTCAGTGGCACGGGATCCCTAACGAGGCTTCCAGTTTTACACGTGTCATGAATCATACAAACCTTTCAATTGTCTGTCTTCAATTGAGCTTAAGTACATTTGATTTGCATCCATCCCATTTGTGTTTCTCATTCCCCCCCCCCTCCCTCCCCCCCCCAGGTTCCTCCTGACCTCCAGAGCGAGGTACTCATGAGCCTGCTGGAGACAGACCCCGACGTGGTGGACTACCTGCTGAGGAGGAAGGCCTCACAGTCCTCGTGAGTCAGCCTGCGTGATTAGATAGATCAGATGCTTCATCTCCCTGCTGTGCCTCTACCAGAGAGCTCTGCCACTAACAGCAGGACCCTCTCTGGGGTCTAAGAGCAACTGTGACCACCCCCTGGTGGTCTACCTGTGTAAGGCAGGAGCTTTTCACAACTAGAGAAAAAAAACATTGGCTTTTGGTTTTCTCCCCAGACAATACCATTGGTTAATAGCATGGGTTTTTCTATTGAGAACGAAACATTTCCAACTGTCGTTTCCTGCTCCACACGTTCACCCGTTCTCCTCCATAGGGTGCTGAGGGCGGACGAGGCCTTCTCGCTCCACCAGAGACAGTCATCCAGTGACTCCAACAAGGCCTCCAGCGGGGAGGTTTCCCCCTACGACAACAACTCTCCCGTGCTGTCGGAGCGCCTGCTGCAGTGCCAGGTGGACCCCAGTGAGCGGGGGAACAGCAGGGCCCTCTCAGACCGTCTCCCCAGGACAGGGCAGGACGACAGCAGGGCCCTCTCAGACCGTCTCCCCAGGACAGGGCAGGACGACAGCAGGGCCCTCTCAGACCGTCTCCCCAGGACAGGGCAGGACGACAGCAGGGCCCTCTCAGACCGTCTCCCCAGGACAGGGCAGGACGACAGCAGGGCCCTCTCAGACCGTCTCCCCAGGACAGGGCAGGACGACAGCAGGGCCCTCTCAGACCGTCTCCCCAGGACAGGGCAGGACGACAGCAGGGCCCTCTCAGACCGTCTCCCCAGGACAGGGCAGGACGACAGCAGGGCCGAGCAGAGCTCACCGGTGGGTCACGTCAAAGGGCAGCCCAGCGAAACCTGCATGGCCCCGGATGCTGACAGAGGTGACTTATGGATGATTTTATAACATGGTGCGGAGAAATGGAAATGGGAAATGAGTTTTAAGCTAGAATACACCTGGTTTGTTTTGTTGTGTATTAGACACTGCCCATGAACAAACCGTCTGGGGAGCCTGGCATGCAACATTAAGAAAAGAGTTCATGGATCCTCATTTCATCTCTGGTAAGTTCTTTTTTTCAGGAGATTTACTTCAAGAGGGTGTGCTTCATAGAAGAGCTACATTTGAATGTTAATTTATGCGATTTGGTCTCCCTCAGGTTGTCAAGGTGATTTGTCAGAATGCAGCTCCCAAGACTCATCAGAGAAGCTCAGCTGTCACCAAGGCAACAGCAAGCCTCCTGTCCGACGGACTCAAACCTCTTTGGGTGTGCCTGAGTGCAGGCCCCACCCCCCGGTGACTCGCTGCTGCAGTAGCCCTCAGGACCAGAAAGGCACAGGACAGCTGAGTGGCAGTCCATTATTACATCAGAGAGCCCTCAGCCAATCAGGATCCGGGAGCTCAGAGGACCTAACGTTTAAGGGCGGTCCCCCGGTTAGCCCCTCCCTGAGAGGCAGGGCTCGGGCTGATGGGAGACCCCCTCCTCCGTACCCTGGACTTCACAGAGGTAGCCCTGTCTCCACACCCTCCTACCCTGCTTCCCAGCATGGGTACCTGACCCCCCAGACCACCCGGAGGCCCCCTCAGAGCCTCAGCCCAGTCCCCCAGATTGTGGAGCCTCGGACCGCATCTGGTCGTCCGGAGGGAACGGTGCCTAGAAGCCCTCAGTGGCAGAGGGACAAATGGCAGATATGGCAGCTCCTATCACCAGATAATGCAGACACGCTGCCAGAGACACTGGTTTGATGGATCCAGAGCGTTGCACTACCGCTGGGCCAACAGCGGTCTGGGGGGACGATGCCTTTTACAGCCACTGGCTATGGTGTGCCACTGTCTGTCTTGTCATTGTGTCAGTGCGGTTCTGCCTACGTGCGTTTGAAAGGTTCGACTGAAACATTTGGAGCTGTGACGACCACCCCTGAGACCAACACTGCCGCCGTCACGCTCTGTCATGGCTTTTTATAACGAAACGTGTTTGAGACGATATTATTCAAAACTGCACACTGTAGCTGTCTTTGCGTATTTCAGTTTCTAACTTTGTATTATTTTGTGAATGTATTGTACAGTATGTCGTATGCCATGATCAAGAGAGCATCCAACCAGCCACTGTCTTGTGTATGTAGTGAAAGCAGTATGTTATCATGTTTGACCTATTTTATACTTTATCTAAGTGATTACCATAAAGGCTTGTGCACTGCTTCTGAGAGACAGTCCCTAGAAAGAGAACAAGCATTTCCTCTAAGAGACAAGATTTTAAAAGCTGTTTCACTTGCCTTAGTGTATTTGGATGCTATTGAGCCTTTTTTCAGAGTATCTGGATGATGCAGTATAATATTGCACTTTTTGTTGCCTGTGCTTTTTGTTCTAACTCAACACTGCGTGGAGTAAGTTGTTATTGGTTGCTAGACAGCTTGCATTGCTGTTTTGATCACTAATGTCTTCACTCATTACCATTGGACTGCATATTGTAGTGGTTTCAGTACTGTTTGTAGCATACTGTAGTACTTTACTATACTCCACAGTGGCCTTACAGTGTGTGACTGATATGTCCGTTCACTCATCCAAATACAACAGTTGGTAAGCATTTTACTACCAATCTCTCGTCTCCATTATTATCTATGACACTATGTTATCACACTCACAGTGGGTCCTGTTTTGATTGTCACCGCTACTCCTCTCACAGTTCTTGCCCCACGTACTCTACACATGAAAGGTGACAAATGCATAACATGGCCTAACGTGCAAATTAGTTCATGTGGAAATGCTCCTTTTAAATTGCAAAAAGGTGATGATTAGTGTGAAGTCTCACATAATATTTTTCTGTGAGGTGTTGCGCAACCCTTCATTTGTAACTATTCGGTAACTCTATCCTCCTGACTGCTTGTGTCTACCGACATTTCCTTTAAAGTTCTGTGATAGAATCCCTTCATAGTTGAGTAGGAGTTTTTGTCCTGGTATTTTACTTCATAGTTGACTGAACCTCAGAAAATAACTTTGTCAGTGTGCTCCAAGTTGTACAGCTTTTGTTCAGAGTCTCTCTGAAAGGAAGTCAGGAACAATCGGAGCAGCTCATGCTTCACTGAAGCGGAGCGGAAGGTGGTTATTTTGGCAGCGTCTCAGGACTCTATAAAGATTTAATTATGTCAGACTTTAACAGAGGAATGAGGTGACAAACGTGTGGGTTCTCTGCCCTCTGTCAGAGCCCTCACCACGCTGACGGGACCTGCCAGACGCTCCCAGACACACACACACACACCAGGGGCCAACCTGGAGACCACAGCAAGCTACAGTATAGTAGCACTTACAAGCAGAGTCATAACTACGGTTGGACATACTTCATAGAGCTACTACTGTCATCTGTTTTATAAAACATACTTCCTCTCCGGAAATGTGTTATGTTGCAGTGATTAGACGTTATTGTGATCTGTATTTATGTAATTTACTTGAATGGCCACAAGAGGGAAGCATGACCAAGGGAAATACTTTTTTTGCTCGATTCCAATGGATGTTTTTGCATTTGTAGTTACGACATGGATTTATTGAATCATGGAAGAAATTGTTTAAACCTTTTGTATAGTTTGGTTTAACTGAATCTCTAGTTATCTTTTTCTGATGCTTACTGATGCATTTTAATAGTGTTGTCAGTAAGCCATATACAGGCCTTATTCGGTGTTATTAATTAGTCTGCAAGTGGGTGGGTAGACAAAGTACTAAATCCAGTAACCAGTCGTCCTACTCTCAGGTGCACCCAATTGCCAAAATAGGACATCTGGCTTCTGTTGTCATAATAAAACAGTGTTCTTGTTAGGCAAGGCCAGGGGATTTCCTCAGCACTGAGAAATGTGGTTAAACTTTGTGAGCCATATCTGTCTCCCCAGATGGGTTTAGCTGGAGCTGGCCTGCCTGAATCTGGCCACCATGGAGTCTAACTCTGACCAGGCCAGAGAGAGAGCACAGGATGTCTGGATGTGTTTTAATGGGAATTCAACCACATACCTATTTACTTCCTCTTGTCCATCTGCACAGAATAAAGCAGCTTTCATCCACACTTCATCCTAGCCCAGCCATCCAACAGCTGAAAAGGCCAGGCGTTCTAATGCAGCCTGGAGACACAACTCCCACTAAACTCAAGAATCACTCTCTTTGAAATGTCAATAGTTGACCTTGAATATTTGACTTGACATGTTGTGTGTGCAAGACTGGTGGTCGTAACCTGACGGTCCTCTCTGAGAGCAGTGGTGAGAGACCTCCGTGGGGCTTCTCTGACATCCCGGGCCTGCTGGCATCAGGAGCAGCAGCAGAGAGGACAGAGGAAGGTCACAGCCCTGGATGAGGCTGGGCGACCAGGAACCTGAGATCCCTGCTTCTCCTGGAGGGTTTAAAAAAGGGGACTCCCGACCACTGGATCTACCACTGGACAACTGAGATCAGCTTGTTTGTGTGACATGAGGAAGGAAATTACATCCTTATATTTATCAATGCACTATTTGAGTGAATCTCTTTTTTAGTGACAATCATGCATCGTGACCCTTCATATGATTGCTTTACATTTATCCCGTTCTTGTTTTTAAAAACTTTTGCTTATCTTAAGTCACATGTTTCTCCCTTAGGAAGCAAACACTTCTGGTTAAGGTTACGAACTTTATGTTAGGAAAAACTTTGTTTCAGATTAAAGGATTAGCACTGATTGCATTAAGCCTCTAATCCCAGACCAATTCAAAATCTGCTTAAAGTACCAAAAATGTGAAACTTGACTTTAGATTAATACCAAGGCTTTCAGAGATAAGACATGCTAAAGTAATTGGGTGCACTTTGTCGATTCTGACCAAGACCTCCCCTTTTGAAAACCTCAGGAAGGGATTTCTTAGGAAAGACAGTAATTTCATCACTTCTATGAACTTCGCCTAATTCAATCACGAGGGCAACAGTTAAGATCACTTTGTATGAAAGACATTTTGTAATGCAAGCTTTTCATTATGCTTATGATTTCCAAATATAGTCCATTGAAGTTATCTTTCAGATCAGCACATCGAATGATCTACTTCTAAACTGCCTTGGCCATACCTGACAGACGTTTTCTCCGTGTGTTTGCCAGGCTCCTGGTGAGAGGGGAGACACCCTCTCTGTGGGCACCAACCCAGACTGCCTGATCTCATTCGCTCCATCTGCCCCTTCTCCTACTGCACGTCCTGGCCAAGGTTGGATCAACTCCCTGCTCTGCTGAGAAAGTGAGTTAAGTTTGTCTCAGTGAAAATTCAACTTTGATATATGCCAGCAAAGTTTTCACATGTATATTTTGGGATCAGAATAGCCTTAGATCACTGACATCCAAATCCATCTCATTACCTCAGCCCTGTTCAAAAAAATCTAAAGGTTTCCATGAAGAGATATATTGTATTTTGTAACACTTTAGATCCTGGTGCTTGTAATAAGTGTTAGTTTATAGGTAATAAGGCCCTTAAAAGATGCTTGATAACCACCAGTATCTAAGGTGTTACATCATTTTCCTCATTTGATTATATGTGCAGTATGTACTGTAAACTGTATGTGTCTACATCACCAAGCATTCTACTTTGTTTTGGAGATGGGGAGACAATAGATCAATATGCGTCAACCTCAAAGTGTCCATGTTTGGCAAGCGAAGCTGAGCAGCTAGTGAGCTGTTTAGAAAATGTGTGAGCTTTCTGGTTCATTACAGCCACAGCCAAGCAGTTCCAGCCTTCCAACCCTGTTTGACAATCAGAGCATTGTGCAGCTGAAAAAAGGACTCGCATCCCCTTCAGAGTCACAGATGTCCTGGACCCAGATGCTTTTCTTCAGAACAGGCTGTTTGGGACTGTTATGTAGTTTGTATCTTTAAAAAAATATATCTGTTTGAAGTTAACAGATGTTCCATTATTCTGACTTGAAACAATAACGAAAAGTAAACATAAACGAAACTGTCGTGTTTCGCCATTAAAGTTGCAATCGAATATAAACGTACTGTTGTAAAGCGTTGAACACGTTTTTGTATGTCTGTTTTGAAACTGATGTCTGTATGGAGTAAATGTTATGTCTGCATTGGGAAATTATTCATCTGAGTGAATGTTACTGCTAACTGCAAACACATTTACAATCGCTCTCGAACACAGTTCACATCAGGCAACATTTCCCTCAAGTGATATTTTTCCATCATCCAACAAGTTTGCCCTTCAGAAAATCATTTTGAGGGAAAAGGCCAGATGAATTAATTCTCAAATCACCATTCAGGGAGAGTAACTGGCATCATTCACAGGAGACAACTTGCTGTAGGCTAGCTTAGTTAACATTCCAGCTCCTTCCTTCATTTCAATACTAATGCTGTCTGGATTGATAGGAAGGAAAACAGTTGGTGCTCAGACAAGGCAGGAGACGCAGTATACTAAATCTGGTCCCAAACATATAATCAAGTGTTTTTACACCTCAAAAGAAAATTGTAGTTCACGCAGGTGATAATTAAGCAGAAGATATACTTCGATAATAAGCAGTCATTTTATTTTATAGGAGGTGCTCAAACCGGGGGGGGGGAATTCCTCAAGGTTAGGTCAGGCTTAGCAAAAACGGCTTCTTAAAACTATCTCTGTGAGGACGTACTCCACAACAATGTCATGGTATGATCCAACCGGATAAACGATTAAATCATTTATTGATGGATGCTGTCATCATCCCTACAGGAGACACACTAGTCATTAGTACTGAGAAACCCAATTCTCCCTCAGCTAATAGCAATGTCCTTTCCCTTTTTTTGCCTGTGGGCGCCTGGGAGGATCCAGCGGTACCTTATTCATCTCCCTGCCTGCTGCCTCCCTGCTGTGGTGACTCAATAGACTTGCCCAGGGCAGTGTGGGATAAACTGTTGAGATGAGAGGCCATTCAGCCCCATTATGAGGGCCTGATTCCCAATACACAGCTCCCACATCCAGCCTCGGCGGCACACAGCTCCATGTTTTACCACATTTTCCCCATCGGCTGGATTTCATTTGCCCTCTGTAACTTCTTTTTTTGTGTGTAAAAGTTACTGTTAAGTAAGGAAGAAGGAGTTAGGAATGCACAAGCTCTACTTTCAAAAGTTCTACTCCCACATTCATGGTAATAAAAGTTCATGTAAATCTACGATTTGCATAGTTTGAAGAGTGTCGTTTGTGTTAAATTTGTCTCCCTGCAGTGCCGTAATAGTTAAGTATTCACCTTAGCACCCAGCTCCTCCTGTGCAAACCTGTAGAGCGGAGGAGAAACAGCGTGTGTGTGTGTGTCAGCCAGGTATGTACGTGTGTGTGTGTACACACCCTGATGAAGCGGAGGGGTGCACAGACACATCCAGGACACCTTCCAACCTCCTGTCTGTTTTCTCCAGAGGAGCCATGTTTTGCCTGCCGGACAGACACCCTCCACAGCAGTGATTCAGGAGGGACAGACACCCTCTACAGCAGTGATTCAGGAGGGACAGAAACCCTCTACAGCAGTGATTCAGGAGGGACAGACACCCTCTACAGCAGTGATCCAGGAGGGACAGAAACCCTCTACAGCAGTGATCCAGGAGGGACAGACACCCTCTACAGCAGTGATCCAGGAGGGACAGACACCCTCTACAGCAGTGATCCAGGAGGGACAGACACCCTCTACAGCAGTGATCCAGGAGGGACAGACACTCAGGTCGCAGCCATGGGGGAGCAGGTAAGAGCCATGTTGCTCGAAGAGGTTCATCTGATTTCGCCCTGACATGAACGGTGCTGATGATTGTTTCTGATTCATGGTCAATGTGAATCTCTCATTTATGAAGTAGTCAAGCTAATCAGAGCTAATAAGAATCAGCATTGTTGTCTCATGTTGCTGTATTACAAAAAGTGCATAGGATGTGCTTAAAAATTATGTAGTCAGAATAGGTGACTGTCTACCTTACAGTAAGACGCTAAAATGCTGTAGCATCGACAGATATCATCAGATATCATATAAAAAAGTGTTTTGCAAGTGGATATGAAGGATTTGGTTAAATTCTCAAAGAGAAACGTGTGTTTGTGTATGCTTGGTCGACAGAAAGAGTGTGTTTAGATGAAGTAGGTGTGGATGTGTTGTAACAGAACAAGTTGAATCTTGCGTGAGCATGAATCATATTGCTGACAGTTCTAAGAGGATACCAGGTACCACAAGGACAAAATTGCTTGGTAGTTATGGAAAGTTATTACTTAGGAAAAAGGTACTACATGAAACTTTAGTAAGGGAATTATTTGGCTCCTGTACATACACTCAACTGAAAGATGGACGTTTTCCGTTTCATGTCATTGTTACACTGAAGCTTATAATTTGAAACAAAAGCTGTGGCATTTCTCTTAACTTTTGTGCATTTTGGTGGGAAGAAGATTGGTGCTATGTTATTCTAGGAAAGGACAGAGTACACGTGAATGTGCCAAAAACCTGTTAAAGTCGAACTCTGGTAAATTCATCTAGTTTCTCAGTAGTTTTCCCCATGCTCAGCATACGCATCTGGTTATGCTCTCCTTCTATGATCTCCTGTCTCTCCTCCTTTTAAAGAGACTTGAAACAGTGGTATTTTCTCTCAATATGAATCTTTTGTGCCCTGGGCACTGAATTCCTTTCCGTAAGTTCTCTTCTCATTTTATGGATAGGGAGGCTTGGGAGATTCCTCATGAATATGTTATTATACTCTCGAGTGCCACTGATGATCTTCTGATTTTTTATTTACATTAACCAGCGTAAATCGCAGACCGGCTCACTTTATCACCTCTGTGGAATGGCACTACAGCCTCTATGAAGCCCTCCACCTCCAACCATCCACCTCCAACCCTCCACCTCCATGATAGATGGGCCTAATGTATCCAAGCCAGAGAGAGGGAGCGAGGAGCCGAGAGTGCCGGCTCCTTGATGAACTGTGAGATTCCCGGGCCCTGTTGTTGTGACAGGACCCGTGTCTGTGTTGATGCGAGCCCAGGGTGTTTCTGTTCCAGCACCGCCTCTGGAAAGACTGATGCCGAGTCTGTGAGTCAGTCTGTCACCACAGTCTGTGTGATACTCCTCCGCTCTCAGAGATACAGTGGTCGCCTCAGTCCTCAGTTTGCGAGACAGCTACTTGAGCTTGCTGGAAAACGAGACTGTATAATCCATTTGATAAAGAAATAGAAGAAATCTCCAGAAGCCAAGCTAAACTTTTTAAGAATGTGGGATACACATAGAATAGAAAGAGGAACTATTGTACCCTCAACCGAGCTAATGCGATGAAGATGTTTGCGCTGGCCAGAACCTTAAAGTTAAAAATTCAAACCCAACACCCCCTGTCCAGTCCCGGCTCTTTATAGAGATTGGCTACACTCTCACAAGGACAAAGCCAGCTGCCTTACACAATTCCCACAACTTATTTTCTATTGCAGATTTGAATCATTATTAGCATTATTTGAATAACCGCCAGCTGTGTGCGGAGAATGTGCTCTGATTGTGTTATGACAAGCCTTATCGCGTGGGCCTGTGGTGAGAGGAGCAGCCAGCCGGGAGTCACAGCTGGGTCTCCAGCCGTGGGCTCTGACAGCGCTCCGCCTCTGCCTGGATGAGACAGACTGCAGCAGTGTGGCACAGCAGATGTTAACCCCCCCTCCGGCACATCTTGCCTTGGTCGTCTGCTTTTGAACGGGGCCCAGTCAGACAGTGACGTGGATGGTGTGTTTACATCCTAAACTGTACCATCAAATGATGTTGAACAGTGTACGTTTCCTGAGACGGGAAATTCACATGTTGTTGATCGTGTCTGAAGATGAGCGACGAGGATTTCATTGTACTAATCTAACTAGGGATGTCTGATTGGCCAGTAGTAAATATTTAAAAGGATGCATCTTGATAAAGTATAAAACTAATATTTTAACTAAGCCAAGCAAAGCCTTCAGAAGCTGGAAGCAATTACAGGGTTCTCCAGGAAGTAAAGAATGTGGCAGGCTCTCACCACAGCCGTACAAAAGAAGGATACATTTTTTAAGGAAAGCATAAAGGCCAGCCAGCTTTGGCTAAGGGCTGTGGTGAAACAAAACACGACACACAGCCTTCTTTTTCCTCAAAGCTGTCTGCTCTCTCTGTTTTTAAAATGAGAAAATGACTGACATTTTAGTATGGCATTGTGTTGCTCCAAACCACAGCTCAGAGCGGATCCTGGGTTCTCTCCCAAAATTATTTCGGCGTTTTATTGTGATAGAAATGTTAGATGGCTAGAGTAGAAAACTGCAATGCACTACTGAAGGTTGCGATTTTAAAGCAGCAAGATCTTGACACGTCGTTACTTCTGGCCTTTCTATTGGTCAATTATCAGGACCAAATGTGCTCTTCAGGAGTAAACACTGCAATGGAGGGAATTCACACTCTAAACTGTACAACAGTAAAGCTCTGTCATTTCAAATGCCTTTGAGTTTGACTACAATGCCGCTGTACAGTACAGATACATATGTTTCAACTAGGGAATGCCCCGTCCTTGCAATGTGGAAACCACCTAGTGCTATACTTTGAAAGAGAGCTTTGTGCTTCCATAACTAAGCCTATCTCTGATGGCATCCATCCTCCTACAGTAAGGCCTGCCTCTGCCCTGATCATGGCAGCCCTGTTTGGGCACAGCCTGTGAGAGCAGAGCAGAGCAGAGCAGAGCTGGCATCTAATGCTGTTGGGTTGGCAGGGCCCAGGCCACAGGACCAATCAAGCCACTGTATTGTCAGAGGAGGAGAATCGTTTCCAGGTCAATGGCTGTTATAGCCTGATACGTTAACCCAGTCTCTCCTGAATCTGTCCCATGGCTGTGTGCTTTGAGATGCACGCATGACGAGCCTTTTTTAAACCGCAGCAGACAAACAAATACAAAAAACATAAACAACAGAGATTGTGAGAACTGCCTTTATTGCTAATGATGTTTTAATTCTTAATGACAAACATGGATACATTTTGTCAGCCTTAATTTTGCCAAACTCAGAGTGCATTTTCATTTTTTTATGTATTCATCAGTTTGGTTCACTGCCTTTCAGTTTTTTTTATTCGCTGAGCCTTGGGGAAGACTATCTCTCTGATAGCACTGTAGAGTCATTAAAATCTAGATGTTTTGCATTGGTTACCAAGGGCACATCTATATAGCTTTAATACTAATGTGCATTTCCATTAGGATCTCTCTAACCCATTAGTGAAACAGAGGTGGAAACTACCTCTGTGCTGCTGCTCGACAATCACACTGACCATAATGCAATTTTCATGGACTCTCCTAGGTACCGGAATATATTAATATCCAATTAGACCTTGACATTAAGACTGTGAATAAATTCCTAAAAACCACAGACATGCTTTCACCATTGCGACTCTTTGTTCTTTGACAGCTCACTGACCAACGAGGCGAGATGAGGTTGTCATCTCCCTTCCCCGATCACTTTGCTTTTGTGTTTCCTCCCTCGTTTACTTGGCCTATGATCTTATGAGCAGTGTTTTTCTCTGAGAGGACCCATTGTGTGGCAAGAGGACCTCTCAGAGCTGTGTGTGGGAGGCAGCAGTGCCCTGGGGACTGACCCCATCTGCCTGCAGCCTGGTTATGAACAGGGAGCCTCATCACAATAGAGTCCTCCAGGTTCCCGCTCCCCCTCTTTGTCTCCCTGGTTGCTCTGTCTTTGTCTTATGGGTGGAGAGGGGAGTGGCCCGGGCCAGGAGAGCAGCCCAGCGTTAATGGAGGCACTGTCCATGAAATAACCCAGTGGACTTGACGCTTCCCCAGTGTGGTTCACGCACGCGTGAGCATGCGGCTGAGGCAGGGGTTGAGGCTGGGGCTGGGGCTGAGGCTGGGTCTGGGGGGTTGGGCGAGGAGGGAGGGAGGGAGCAACCAACGAGACTAGGTGGATGTGTTTTATTGGAGGCAGAGTTCCATCCATGTGCCAGTGACACAGTGTGCTGAAGCGTCAATGGGAGTTACACATTTCCACTCTGCAAGACAGGACCACCCTGGACCATGTGAGTAAGGCCTATTGCTTCTTCTGTCACATGGAATAACAGGGCAGTTGTTGTTATTTAGAACCGCAGATAAAGGACATTGATTGTGAATTTGCATTCTGCATCTTATAAAGACTTGTCTAGTGTGGGGTTAGGGTTAGTTTGCTTGCCGTTGTTTGCTGACTACTCAAGTATCTATCGAAAGAAGTTATTCATTCTAGGTTTAGGGTTAATATTTGTATTCATTATACAAAGAGTAGAAAGAGCATAAGCACTTTTGCTAAATTTGATGTTGACTGAAAAGGAGCATAACATTGGTCCATTACACCAATAGACCTATTACGAAACAAGAACAAAATGAGACATTTTTATAAACACAACATTTTAAATATGTTTCATTGGAAAAATGTTCCCCAGTCTATTGCTGGAGTGAACCATGATTAGAAAGAGACCCAAGGATTGATTGTCTGAACACAGCCTCATGGTATGGCCCCTGTCTGAATAAGCCACGTGTGGTAGTGTATTAGAAACATTAGGCTCCCAGCCTTTTTTCTGTTGCTTCCCTTATCTCCTCCTCCATGAGGCTTTACTGCTCCTCAGTTTCTTCTCCTATTAATGCAACTTGACATGCCAGGAACCACAGGATATAATAGCTCCTGGCTACCCCTAGCCTTGTTTAGAATGAATGAATATTCATACATTTGAAATATTGCTCGTAGTCAGTGGTGCTTCCATACTGAACTCCAGTTTGGAATAAACTTTCAGCGGAAGTGTATAATCTGTTTAATCCAGGTAAAGAGGCAACCCCTGAAGCTTCTGTTTTCCTTACAAAATGGCAGAAGGGCTTTATGAGTCAGGATGGGTTGTGGATCATGTTTGGTTTCAAGTGGGCGAGGTGGAGACAGTCTAGAACCACAGCCGAGACATGTTCTTTTGGAGTGGTTTAAATGTTACAGAATAACAGTTTCCACTTAATTCAATCTTTGTCAAACCTCAGGATGGTTGTGACAGAGGACTGTACCCTCTGATACTTGACTTTCAACAGCAGGAAAGAAGCATCTTGTCCTTAGTTCCCCTCCACTACACACTGCAGTATTTGGAACATCCACATTTGAAATGATGAATAGAATGGAAATCGTGTGAATGTAAATATTTTGAAATAGGGGTAATATAGTGATGATCCAAGCACAGGTGTTTAACATTTAGGTATACAGTTAGGAATTTGGTTTTAGGTGTACAGATTAGCTATAAAGTAAGGTCTTAAATTCCTTCATTTCACAGAAGCTCCTGCTAGCTCAAGTCTGACAAGACAGCTGACTCAGGTGAACTAGATGACATGCCCATGTTTAAGCCTCCCATCACTACGATCCCTCAAGCTTTTCCACGTCAACTTGTCAACTTAAGAATTCCGCAGGGGTCATTGGGAACAGAAAGACCCTTCACAGTTGCTGTTACCAGTTTCAGATAGAGCCTTTGTAAACAAATTGCTTTGCCTTTTAAAACAAATCCATCAGCTTTCACACGGGCTGTGGAGAGAGTGTGACGAAAGCTGAGAGTGACAGCTAGCTACGGGCCTGAGGAAGAGACGTGCATGCTTTGATGGCAGAAGCTGAAGGACTTGCCATGAAAAGATTAACGAGCAGTTTGGCACAACTGCCAAGATGCACTGTGGAGCTGTTGCGCACCACCATGGCAACGGAAGCCTTGCACTTCCCTCCCCTTAACTCCCCCACTGTCACCCCAGCTTATAATAGAAAATCGAAAAAGACATTACTAGTAGATCAAGATATTGTTATATATACATAGATAACAAAACTAACAGCCATTGAATGACTATTTGCAGAGGGCATTTTGTTTGAACACTGTTTAGTGGCAGCATTTCCTCATCAATGGCATGTCAAATAATGGAGGCTGTAAAAGACTCCATTATCAACAAGCAATTCAGCTCAGCTGTGGCCCTGCCCAAATCCCTCTCTCAGTGTGCCTGTCCCCCTGCCCTGCCCCACTACATCCTGCCCTCCTTATGCATGGCACCTCTGTTCTCCAATTACTAATCAGGGTTGTCTCCTTGACTGCCACCTCCTCCTGCTCCTCCTCCCCACCTCTGCCGCCAAGTCTGATTGACAGCCCCTCCAGTGGAGCAGGGGGAGATTATTTACCCCCCAAGTTCTCCAGGGACCAAGTTAATGATCCCAGCCAACAAAAACAACACAAAGAGGAAAAACCCTGAGAAGTCGCTGCCTGCTTGAGTCATTTGGAGCACACTCCTTCCTTTAAAGAGAGGGATTAAGGAGCGAGGTGGCTGGGTGAGGAGAATTTCACAGATAGTGGTGACTTAGAGAGACGAGGCAAGGGGAGGCTGAGACTGAGAGAGAGGAGAGAGAAGCTGGTTTTGTCAGCTCACTCCCCTGCTAGGCTCCCGTTCTGCTGTTCATCTGTCACCCAGGCTGTGGAAAGCTGACTGGTAAGGGATAATCGCATGCTTCTCTTCTCTCCCCCCCCCCCCCCCCCCCCCATTCTGTCTGATTTTACTCTCTGGTTCCCAGTCAGCCTGTTCAAGGTTGAGCCGATCTGATGCTGATCTGATACCCTGTACGCAGAGCTGTTGAAAATTCACATTTCATTCGTATTAGTTATGCTTTGTTGTTCTGCAAATTGTCCTATTTATTACACATTGTCCCTTTTAATGCTTGACGTTTTAATTTAATTTGTTTCTTTCACAAAATGATGACAAGCCTGAAGACCAAAGACTTTTGTTTATAATAGTCAAATGCACTAGTTTTGCCTTTGATTTTTGGAGGATGTCTGTGTCTTTTTATGTCCCTTTAGATTTTTTCCTTCTAATGATTCTTTGCACTGTTTTCAAAAAATCAATGTAATTGTCTGCAGGACATACACACAAGGTTTGAAAGTAGAACTCACTGTGTGCATGTTTTGTTAATGAGGTGATTGATGGTCAATGGTTGCCTCTATTGATTGATGGTAGTAATATTTGCAAGCAGTATAGGCTGGTGTCCAATAATGCACAATCCTCAGTAAGATTAGAACTCTCAGGAACTGATGCTGGAGTGTGGCATCAATGAAAGAACTGTAATATCAGTGCTGAAAAGAGATTTACCAATATTTACAAATGTAAACAAGTTCCACTGAACTTCCATTATGCAAAAACAGGTTTCCATACCAGTTGCCTCGCAGTCGTCACACACTTCACAATACAAGCCTTTATTTTGATGAGATGGCAGTTAGATTGGTTTCTCTGCCAAGGTTTTTTTCCATAAACAAACAACCAAAAAAATTCTCTGGTCATTGGGTCTTGTGGGAGACACTAAAGGCCAAAACTACCATACATAAAACCACCCAGTCTTCATAATACCTCAGTTGGTTGTCAGATATATTGTTATTCTCTGCCTCGTCTTTCCAGACCCAGAGAAAACTGAATTACTTTCAGTTCAGCATGAGAGAGAAACAACAGGACTCCTGGAGCGGAGTTCTGTTTGCGGTAATTACTGATCCAAATCGATCATCATACTGTACTACTGCCAGTATACTGAGCTGTAGTCTCACAGGGTGGACTAGGATGGGAGATCAGTATCACTAGTACAGTATCACTGTGAGGTCATTGCTAAAGGTTATTTCAGGTGCGTGTATGAGCTTCAAACCTCCCTCTTTGGAAACAGCTGTGGGCCCACGTCCATGGTATGGGTTCAATCAAACGTTGTACGTTGTGATGGCATCAGTGTATCGCTGCCAGACTTATGTAGCTGCAGATGTTTTGAGAGGCAACATTTTTCCACATGACCACAGGCAAGTGAGCTGATGCCAACGGACTGAGACGACTTTCAACACGGTCTCAGTCAACTATTTCAACCACAAATACATTCCTGTGTGTTTCTAAGTCAGTTTACATCCTAACATAGTCAAATGGAATGAAGGGCGTGTTCTCTGTGATAGATACTTTACTCTGGAAGCTCAATGAAAAGTAAAGGCAGTTGTCGGATTATATTATGACAACATTACTTTCTTTGATAATTGTGCTTATACCATTGTTGTAGCACGCTTAGTACACATGATAATCAACCCACAGAAATAGAACACCAAATTATACTGCAACTGGTGAACTTGTTCTCACTCTTCTGGTCATGGGAGCTGCAAGATACAATCTTATTTGGCTTTGTAATAATGGGTCAATGAACTGAATAGGTCATAGTCATCTCATTCAGCATCAGTAATGCATAGTGACATCATTGATTGTACTGTATTGCTAAAGGCTACATGGATTGAGTTTCTGTATTGAAAGTGACATACCTTGCATTCATTGTTTTACAGTATTTGAGTTTCAAATTACAACTGAAGTGCTGTGTAGCTACATATGATAGCCTAACAAAATGATGCATTCACACTATCCTCTTGAATCAGAGAAGCACTGTACAACTTCTCATCAAGCCTTCCTTGATAATTCAAGTTAGAGACAGTATTGTTCGAATATACTATATGTCATAATGAATGTATTTAGTGTAATGTACACTGCTAGCTATGAGAGCAGTATTACAGCAATGCCTCAGCTTGACAACAGCTTCAACAGACACACCCACCCTTAGTGGGCCCTCCCCTCCATATAATTGGCCAGTACAACAGTTTGCAGCCACAGTGGCTTCATAGTTACAGTTCACATTTGAAAGAAGAGAGGGGTTGGAAAGTTAGCGACCTTCCTGCAGTGTTTCAACAAGCTGATAGGACAGGTTTGGGGGCCAGAAACTCCCAGAAGAGACTCATTCTAAAGGGTGAGCCACATGCAGGTCAATACGGAGTAGGGCTGTGTTGTGGGTTGACAGTATTGTGAAGCTTGGGACTGCCATCTCTCTCCTATTGTTGATGGATGTAACCATGTTGCAGGTAAGGCAGATTGTTCTTTAACATATGTCACTGTGAGAGTGTTATAGAAGTCATTGTTTAATCCTTGGCACGGTGCCTGTGAGACCCAAGGTGGTGTTCACGAACATGAAGCCTTTTCAAGTTTTCAAGCCTTCCAGGCATGGCTCATTTCAAAAGCTGATGTCACTTTGCCTTGTTGCTTTCAGAAGGTTGATTGCGTTTGAACAAATACATGAGGCGTTACAGTAAGGTGACATGGGTCAGACAAGGATAGTGTGAGCCAAGAACAAATGCTACACAGAAGAGTGCAACACAACACTTCAACACAGTTTTTCTGAAGCTGAGCAGAAGCTGTGTGCTATACTTCCTTGTACATCTGCGAGTCGTGTCTCTCTGGACACCGTTGAACGTTTAAATACTACCGTCCTACAGGAATAATACAGAATCCCATCGACATGGGCTGGTTCTGAACAGCTACAGTAAATAGTCTTACTGGAGTTGAAATGCCGATATTGATCTATGAAGTTCTGCTGTGTATAACATTTTACAGTGAATGTTTGGGAATGTTCCAAAAATAATAGATGGCTAGTCTATTCCTAAATGATATCTCAATAAAAACATTATTTGCCTAAAGAAGCTCCTTTTTTCAGCGGATATAGTCAAGCTTGTTGTACCAAGTGACAGTGAAACCAGTTCTGGGAAAAAATGGCAGCCAGAGATCTTCTTATGCCCTGATGACCCTCCAAATATCATTAACCACTCAGATAAGATAAGAAAGCGAAGCTGAAAGGCGGGTGTGTGTGTTCTTTCTTCCCATAGCATTATGGGTGAAAAGGTGTCTGCATTCGATGTCTGTCCCTTATCAGACTAAGTCCTTTATGTAGAAGTGTAAAAATGGAGACATTGTAGTTGGAGGCAAGGGTTTTGAAATTAATGAGTAACTTGCCTTTTCCCAGATCTAAGGAATGTTGGAGGTTTACACTCCACGGGATTGTGTGGTAAATACACATATGCCGTTGTCATGGGAACACTTGGAGATTGAACTCAGAGCAAGAGTTAATGAATCATTACTTTCTTTGAAAAGACGGTTCAAAAACTTTAACAAGGGCACAGTCAGGACAAGTAGTGATGGGGTGTGTGTTGTGCAGTGGGGACGGATTTGACACGGATGTTGATACATGGATTAGTCCAACTGTCAGCCTTTTCCAAATATTTGCATGATCACTTTTCAAATCTGGTCCAGGTTTCAATTCAATCTGTCACTGGCATACAGTTCACTCATAGGCCACAAGATGTCCCTCTTTGACCTGGTTTGCGTTGAGTTCAGTGGTCCATTACTAACGTTTGTGCTGTTTTCAGATCCTAGTGGAGATTTACTGTAGCAACAGAAATCAAGTCAGCAAAACTTTTACGTGATTTAGAAAATCCTTCCCAAACATAAATTGACTCTATATGTTGTCTTGTGTGTTTAGACTACTTCAATGAAGAGGACAGTATCATGAGTGTGGAATACCTGTGAAAAAAAAAGACTATGATATGCTGCACTAGACGAGCACGACTGTCTTTGTTACCGTGACGATGTCTGCAACCCTTTGAGCTGGGGAAGTAAGAGTGAGAGGGAGATTCAATGCAAGTTCATGTGGTTATGGAAAGAAAACAAAATTTTCCTGCCGATGCCACCTGCCAAGCCACTGAGAGGAAATGGGAGAGTTTGGCGGTTCTGATTGCTGACCAGGATGACCCTCTAAAGGGCCAGAGAGGCAGGCTCAGCCAGCAGGTCGCCAGGCCTCGTTCTCTCTTCAAAGCCCTTCAGTTGGCAAGGAGGTCTACCTGGCAATGAATAAATCCAACGTTATCCTGATAAATGTCTCCAGTTTCTAATCTTTTATTTCTGTGACAAGAAGTGCAGCATACAAACCATGTCGTTGTTTAGTTATTTTTGGACCAGTCTTTTGACGCCCTCCACACAGTCATGATCGATACTAGATAAGCCGGGTGGATTGGAGGCAGATCTTTCGTAACTGTGTTCTATCCATTAACATGGATTTGCAGTGGCTTAGCCAGTGTTTAGCTAACTATAAAAGTCAGTGTGGAGGTGTGTTTTTTCCCTCCAAATAATCCTATTTAGCAGGTGTGGACCATAAAAAGTACATCAAGCAAACATTTGTGTTTATTCTCTGCATCTCTCAGAAAGCATTTTTTTTCTCATTTCAAATCCCAAATTCCTATTTGTGTGAATGTGGGTCAGCATCGGCCCCTGCTGATAATCACAGAGTGATCTATCCGGGTGCAGATCTGGCAGATTACAGCCTGTCTAATCATCTGCCTCACGCCACAGCTGTAAATCACATTAGGCCTGAGTGGGCCGCGGCACTGAGCCGGCTGCTTTACAGAGCACAGCGAGGCCTCGGATTGGTCACAGATACGCCGGCTAGACAGGATTACAGATAAACATGTTAGGTATCTGCCCCAAGGAAAGGGAAAAGAGCAAACTGTCTCTCCCCTTCTCTCTAATGATGAAAACGTGGATCCCGGCCATCATTAGGAATGATAGAACACTGCAACGGAGGAGATTAGAAAGTGCCTGAACAGGAAATCCTCTTCCTGGGCAAATAGGCCCTTTTTCATCCCAGATTGATGACTGCAACGCTTATTAAATTCGATGCCAATGTTGTTGTTAATAATATTATTAACAACAAATAATATCATTGTTTGCGGTGTCACTTTTAATCACCTCATTGTCAAGTGGCTGTGTGGAGCCGTTGCACCTAACCCCGCTCTGGAAAAACCTGTCAGTGCTGACTCCTCGTCTTGTTTATTGTTCTTGTGCTTTCTCAGTTCACTGCTAACACAGTGCCACGCCTGTCAGTTAGCAGTTAACACCCCCTTTCTCCAAAGTGGAGTATTTATAAGCTTATCTCTACTTAATCAGGCTCCACTGGCATCTGAGGTTTAAAGGGTATTCAGAATCCCTTTGCTATGACCGAAGCTGTATGGGCACTCACACCGGTGATGCACAGCCATATTGATCGTTTGTGTACTGCCAAGCTCTAGCAGGCTGCAAAGCTTATCTAAGCCCCATTGTTAAGGTCACATTTCACATGGACTTTTTCCATAGTTGTCAGTGGGCAAGCAGGGACCTTCAGGTTCCGTAGGCAGCTGATCGTGCTCCACAACATGATCAATCACAGGCATGATCAATCGATGTCCGATGGCCACAGTGACACGATCATTTCATGGGCCTGCAGAACGGACGTGGATATTCTGCTTCATGAAGTGCTTCAACTCAATACCAAACTGTAAATAGGCCTATTGAACATGGATATTCTGCTTCATGAAGTGCTTCAACTCAATACCAAACTGTAAAAAGGCCTATTGAACATGGATATTCTGGGTTCACCCAATGTCACACTATTTGATCTCATTATCCTGGTTCTCTTCACTTCACCTTCAAATGTTGGCACTAGATAGCTCCTGTAGAAGTGAGGGGAAAAAAGGACTATTGTACGCTCTGCATAAAGTAGAGTTGCTCATGCACGACTGGATCTCGTCTGTCTATTTGGAGTCCTGTGTTCTGAGGTGAAGCCAAGAACAGCATTCATGTCTACAGCTGGTGGCTAGGGCTTGAAATGCCTGGGCTGTTGGTCTGTTTGTCCATTAGGAACCTTGTGGTTCAAGTCCCAAAGAGCACCCCCCTATCTCTCTCTCTCTCTCTCTCTCTCTCTCTCTCTCTCTCTCTCTCTCTCTCTCTCTCTCTCTCTCTCTCTCTCTCTCTCTCTCTCTCTCTCTCTCTCTCTCTCTCTCTCTCTCTCCCAGACTCCCGACATTACAGCTGGCATTCCTTCCCTGCTGGAGGCTTTAGAGGAAGCACTGGGCATGTCATTCACTGTCCCATCATCCCCGTCTTTGACATTGCTCGTCTCGTACCCGCTGCTGAGGCGTGTCTTTAATGGCAACAGCAGGAATTTGTCCGTCAGAGTGGATCCAACATGACGGCTCTTGTGATTGATAGGGCGATTCAAGCGCAGCCCAGTAGGGTATAGTTGTTATTGAAGGGCAGATGCCCCCCCCCCTCCCCCCTCACAGCCTAAAAGATCCACACTCCAACTGACTGACGTTCAAGTTTTCATGTAACAGATCTCTTGTACAGGTCTCACTATCAGCTCTCTTGTACACTTTGCTGACTAAAGTTTATATGAATGGTTTTCGATAGACCTTATGCTTGTACCGGTGTGGTGGATTCGTAAACACTTTCCTCTGGCCTAGCTCACAGAGGCATTTGTGAAAGATGAGAGGGGCAGAGTAAGAGAGCGAGAGGCAGAGAGAGAGAGACAGAGAGGTATAGACGGTTAGACAACAGCTTGTGATGTAATCTGCACGTTCCAGGTCAGCTTGTTGTTTGGGAGCAAAGCGAATGGAATCAGAGATGCCCGTCCCATATTCTAGAATGAATCTCGCTGCAGGCTGGGCTCCTGTAACCTCTGCGCTCCCGCATGCGTCGTCAGCCATTCTCTTTTTTAATCCCTGGTGACAGAGCCAAGAAAAGTTCCGCCACACAGGGCAGCATTGTGCCACTGGAGAGGCAGAGGGAGGTCGCAGGGGGGAAACAGATCCCGCCGCTCTCCCCGTCAGTTCACACTGAACCAACAGGCCAGGGAGGACACTGACCTGCCTGTGAGGGCGACAGGAACAGTGGGCCGAGGGCTCTACAGGGCTCAGTCTGCACTTACATCCGGGCTGTTTCTCTCTCACTTCTTCTGTCAGCTCTCTCCCTCTCCCTGTCTCTCTCCCTCCCTCCCTCTCTCTCCCCCTCTCTCTCCCTCTGTCCTATCCTCCCTCTCTCACACTCTTTTTTTCTCTCTGTTGCTCTCTGTGTCTCTCTCTGTCTCTCTGTCTCTCTCTCTCTCTCTCTCTCTCTCTCTCTCTCTCTCTCTGTACTTCCAGTGCTGGCTGGCTCTCCTGCTGGAGGTGGAGTTGGCTTTCCTGGAATTGTCGGGCAGCTTTTCCTGTTGTGCTTGCTACCTCTTGCTCCGTCTCCTGGTTAATGACAGCCCCACTGCAGGATTACTGGGTTATGGAGACTCGTGCCATCTGGATCCCCGTGTCCACACACCGTCAGCCCGTTTAAGGCTTTCCCGCAAATCTACTTTCATAATTTGGGTCAGAAGTTCCCACTCGATCGACATGTCTGTCCTGTGCAACCCGGGGCGAGATCCATCGGTGGGTAATGTAAACTGCGTATGAATGGAATCGCTCTGGGGAGTGTGTAGTGTACTGTATTGGAAGGTGCTGTGGACACATCTGGCTGTGTGCCACAGTGTGATTTTACAGGTTTTGTGTGACTCTGGGACTCTTTTACAGTAACTCTGTAGAATGGCATCATTGCAAGGTGATGTGTCTATGTAGCCTGCTACCTTTGCATTCCATTACTCAACAAAAGCTCTTTGCCCTGGTTGAGTATTAAATTATTAATCCACTGTTACAGTTTGTTGAAAGAGAGCTGAATAATTCACCTGGTGTAATGATGCACTCTTGGAAGATCGGAAAAGAGTTTGGAAACCAAGGAGGGTTGCGGAACTCTGTGCAAATAGGAGTTCTGAATTGTTTGTAAAACATTTGACGACAGATAAGGGTGTGACATCAGGAGAGTGGTACAGTAGTGTGTAAATGTGGTCACTGATCCTCCAATAACAACAGTTTACGAGCTAGTTAAATTACGTACCGGCCTATTCTCTGGAGAACGGCATGCATCAGTCACTGTTTAACTTTTCAAGTCGACGTTTATTCTGACTGCTTGACGTTTACAATCTTTTTTTATTTGTATGCAAAATTTACACTTTTATTTGAAACTTGATGAAAAGAGAACGTCTTTGTCTGCCTTGAAGAACACCCATAAAGACACCTGGACTTGGCTCTGTGTACACAAACCAACAATGGAGGCGGAACAAAGAGCCACACAGATGCATTTTCTCCTCACTACAGACATGGGAGACAAGTGCAACTATTGTCTCTTGTCTCTTCTTGTACAGTAGACTAGACGTGAGCCCCAGTGGATTTGAATAGAATAGGGGGGACAGAGGCAGGCCTGTGGACGGAGGGTAATTGCTGTATCCTCACAACTTCAAAGACCACTTGTGCCCGGCTGGTCTTGCTAATGAGATTTTGCCTTCTTTCACACGTAATGAGGTATAGGTAGAGGGTTCACACAGGGAGGCATAGCGGGCACAGCTGGGGTGTCTGAGTGGCGTTTAACAAAGGCACAGTGTCAACCCCAGTGTGCGGACCCAGCCGTGAGCAGCCATGGCTACAGACTTCTGCTCCACTGAGCTGTCGTTCTGGCCTCAGTAGCCTGCTGCTGGCCAGCCTACCACACTACACCCTATGGGAGACACAAGGTTAGATGCACAAATGGGCCGAGCTATTCTTATACAGTATGTCCACTGAAATGAGTTATTCCTGCACGGGGTTATGTCATCAAAACAGCACAAAGCTCTTACATAAAAAATTGAGGGATGTCTGTTTGTTTTTACCAATTTGTTAGATTTCTAAAATAGGAGCCGATTTGGGTAATGAAATTGTGATTTATTATTTGAGTTGGCATAATGACATGAAAATACAGTGCCTGTATACTTTACTTTAGACCTAAAACACTTTGAGATTAGAAGCTTGTAAATCTTTAAAATCAGAATGCATCCTACTTTTAGTTGGATGTTATTTATTATGCATGCAGGAAACATGAACTGCACAAATATACAGCATAATGTGTGACACCCGTACACTTATAAACTTGAGTTTCTTTAAGATCAGGAATTTGGCAATGTTACTTAGTGATTTCTGCTCTGGGACAGTTATTTTCTATATTTATTCCCCCCCCCCCCCCCGTCTCTCTCTATCGCTCTCTCTCTCTTTCTTTCTTACACTAATTGAATTGTATTCTGTCTCGACAGATAGCTGATCAGCTTCCCTGGATTTCGCTAACCGCACCGCTTTGTTTTGCGTGAAGATGGAAACATTGGAGTCTGAGTTGACCTGCCCAATCTGTCTGGAGCTCTTTGAGGACCCGCTGCTCTTGCCCTGCGCACACAGCCTGTGTTTTAACTGCGCTCATCGCATCCTAGTCTCCCACTGCACACCCAACGAGCCTGTTCAGTCCATCCACGCCTTCCAGTGTCCGACCTGTCGCTATGTCATCACCCTCAACCAGAGGGGCCTAGAGGGACTGAAGCGCAACGTCACATTGCAGAACATCATCGACCGTTACCACAAGGCCTCGCTCAGCGGACCCAACTCCCCCAGCGAGACGAGGCGCCAGCGAGTCGCCCCGGACCACGGCCCAGCCATGACCTCGCCCGGCGACCGGGTCCAGTGCCAGTTCTGCGAGCAGGACCCTCCCCAGGACGCCGTGAAGACGTGCGTCACCTGCGAGGTGTCGTACTGCGAAGAGTGCCTGAAGGCCACCCACCCAAACAAGAAGCCCTTCACGGGCCACCGTCTGATCGAGCCCCTGCCAGACTCTCACGTCAGGGGACTCATGTGTCTGGAGCACCAAGACGAGAAGGTCAACATGTACTGTGTGACAGACGAACAGTTGATCTGTGCCTTGTGCAAGCTGGTGGGACGCCACCGGGACCACCAAGTAGCAGCCCTCAGTGACCGCTACGAAAAGCTGAAGGTAAGACAGTCCACTCAGACAGGACGGCTTGGGGAGCTAGGGTTGAATACAATCTAATAATGGTTTTGTAGCCTCCAATCAAACTGCATGTCCAGTTATAAAGAACCAAATATTGAGTATTTTCAATATTTGACCATTCTGGTTTCATTGTGTCGAAAGGGATCTACCTACACGTAATGAAATGAAAAAATATTCACTCAATAGCATTTGCTTTTCATGTCCTCGAACCCTCTGAAAGAAATTACACCTTAAATTAAGTACATACGTTGAAAAGTAGCAGTTTTTACTGTATTTTTTTTAATTTACAAAGACATTTGTGAGATTTTTTAGATACCCATCTGTGTGATTATTTGTGTGTGTCAGCATTGACATGATGATGTGAATTCCATTCGAAACTATTGCTGGTACTGTATATCATTCAAAAATGTGATCCAACACAGATATTGGTGGAAACACTATGAATTGTGTTTGGGACAGAATGGTGGATATAACAGAAGTCTTGTTAAATACACAGTAGAACCGACCCGCCATGACACAAAGTAATGCTGTCAACTTCAAAAGAAAGCACTCACAGTATTAGCGGGAGAAATGACAAATGGAATTCCCAAGTCTGATTTTAAAGAGCTGTATCAGTATTAACCTCATGTGATGTCTGTGAATAACATTTCAAAGAGCAAAAGCTGTTAAAAACAACGAGCGATCACACACCATGACCCTCTTTCTTTTGAGGGGCTTAAATGTAACATTTACTGCACAATTACAACCAATAAAAGAGATTGCCTACAGGGTTTCAGGTTAAGTAGAACTACCCACTTTCCCTCCATGGGTCCACATTAATAAGTCGGCACAAGAGGACACTGCTAGCTGGGACACACAAAAAGGTGGCCACGCATTCCTTCGACTTTACCCTTGAATGAGCTGCTGTCAAAGCAGTGAGATTCGGGCTTTGTGGGTCAGTATTTTGCCAACACACGCCATGGGACTCTATCATGGCTCCAGAAACCTCTGAGCAGTGATTAATGGAGTAGTACAAGGCAACCGTGCAGCTGGCTATTATTTTCAGCCTTTCACATGCAAATAGCTTTTTATATCTAGTGACAAAGTGTACAGTGGGCCTTTTTCAAATTTTTACGCTTGAAATGGTGAACTGAGATTTACCAATATTAAATGGTTTGTCTCAAAACAAAATATACATATATATATAAATATTCATTGCTTGAATCAGTAAAGAGCAGAGAATATGTTTTTCATGTGTACTCTAGTGTGTTTAATATATAGCGTCTGTGTTTGTTTTACCACAGCAAAATGGATATGTTAATGGTTTAAATCCTGTAATTAACTTTAGTCCACTTTAGGTAAATGTATTTAGTACAGTTTGAATCAGCATAAGTATTTACATAAACAAGTTCATCTGTGAGGTTTTTGGGAATCCCATGGCATTCACTTGCATGGCATTTAAATACCGTTCAATTCTAAGCCCTTTGCCATTTTCATAAATTCTTCCTTTCATGCATGACACTGAATGGGTTTTTACTTGACACCCGAAAGAGCATTCTTGCTTGGCTCTTCACCCTCCCTGCCCCCCCCCCCCATCACCACCACAAAAAATAATGCAATTTTAGCTACCAGCAAATGCTTGGTCACAGTGATACTGAGAAGCAGCCATATAAGACTGCAGTACTGTGGCAATATAGGTCAGAGCGTCAGCCTTAACCAGTGTCTCCTTTGTTTGGTCATGCTGTCACTGTGCAGAGATCTCCAGGCCGCTATCTCAGTGAGGAGAGAGATCAGGAGGAAGCAGACCAGGTGAAATCTACTGCATTCCTTTAATTCCACAAGCAGGGTCAGATTTACTTGAAGTAACACTTGGAGTAAATCTGCATTGTTATTTTTTCCGAGGGAGCTCAGATAAAGTTTAATGTGTGTAGGCTTGTGTCTCATCTTCTAGTTCCCTCTGAAAATAACAGAAGAACACTTATTGGTTAACATGGTGACCTTTTTGTACTACAAGTACATTTTATCAGCTGTTTCTGGCAATTACAATTGTTCTCAGAGCTACATTCTTCAATACAGACAGATCAAATTGTTTGAAAATGAAGATTATCGTGTTACTTTAAGATCAAAGACTACAGAAATGTTCCTTTTTATATGTCTGATTACTTTTTGCTGGGTTGTGTTTGTTTCATGACTTTGGCCCAAAAATATACAAACATAACAGTGTCCCAGATTGTGACATAAAAGGAGCTCAGGCTGGTCATGGGGTTTATTTACGTTGCAATACTACTATTTTGACTGCTTGATTTTTTGATTTTCCTGATTTTAGTTACCCTGAACAAGTACAAAAATGATGGCAGGCATCCATGCAAATTATAAATGCACTTAAATAGAAGTTACCCAACTATCTTTGTGGCTATAAAATATGCAAAAACTGCCGAAGCACAAAATAGCCCATTTTAATAAATTATGATTACATGTCAGAAAGTAAAACTAAGATATTTTTGCCATGGAAATTGTGTTTAGTACACCCAATATTTTGCTTTCCATATCTGAAAGTTTAGACAAGACTATACGGATTGTTATCTCTGTCACCTGCGACCATTAGTCTAGGTCACACAACTACTTTTGTAGGAAGCTTTTGGGATTAATATTTAATGGTGTAACTAATTTATCAACATGTGTGGAGAAATATACGGGGGGGGGGGAGCGAGAGAGATAGGGGAAGAGAGTGAGAGAGATAGGGGAAGAGAGTGAGAGAGAAAAATAGATGTGTGTTTCGTCCAAATGCCCAAACTAAAGCAGATATGCGATATCCTTGCCTGTATGCTGTTGCTGTAGTTAATAAGTGCTCCTCCTGTCCTGTTTAGACAGCTCACTGGGATGGAGTTCTTTTTTCCAAAAGTAATCCAAAACTGATGAGAGGAAGGAATGGCTGCTTCCTCTGGATGGGAAGTGCTTTTGGTCCTACACCTTTGGCTTGTTCAGTCTCTCTTCCTTCCTGACAAACACCTGACAGGTCAGGACACCGGCCATGTTTGGAAACTGTCCTTCCACCTCCAGCTCCACCATCAAAACTGTACTAGTGTTTGCTTTGATGGCGGAAAAAAAACGAACAGACATTGGATTAATCAAACTGCTTCATCATTCAGAAAACAAAATGCCCCCTAGCTGAATAGAGGAAACTTGAATCAATCAAATTGGTTGGCAGAGAAGGTAATGTCTATCTTCTGTTAACACGCTGTTTCTTTGCCAGTGAGGTTTCACAGCCTGGGCTAACACCCTTTGAGATGAATGGCGCAGGATGAATCACCTCCTAGGGGGTGCCCGGAGTTATTGGAAAGGCAAACTGGCACGTCAATTCATCTGGCCAACAAACTTCTTTATGCAGAAAATCATAGAGGACCCACTGCCATGAAACATGTTTTGGTTTGGCATTCAAAACAGACATTTTATGAATGCATCTCTCTAATCTATTTTCATACTTACAGTGCATTTGATTCATTCGAACCATTTTGTACATGTGATCCTGATAATGTTAACTTTCTTGGAAAATTAGATTTTCCTAATCAGTAAATGATATTCTATGAACTGTATTGCCACATTGTTCAGCTATTAGCTGTAAGAGTGGACCATTCTTTTTGAGTTTGACCTACAGTACAGTAGCTGTTACACTGGTCGTTGTCCATCCTGCACTCTCTACATAGTCTTATTTTATGGCTTTCATCTCCTCTCATTGGATAATAAATAAACCATGCACGTGAGAGCGGTGTAATAAAACCCTCCTATTTCTGTACACTCTGATTCATAGGTGCTGCAACACTCGTCCTAAAGAGCTTTCCCTGCCACTGGTTTCCCAGTGGTTTTAGACGTCGTAAAAGAGATTACCTGTGTGTGTGTTCCCATCTTCAACATATAGATCCAAACAGTTGCTTTGTGACAGTGAGGTAAAATGGATGCACATTGCATGAGTACGTAAAATAAACCACCAGGCACTGGTCGTATTTACGTTTCTCATTGAATTCAGTTTCAGTAGTGTAAATATGACATGTTCTTTCTACAGATCTTTGCAAATCTCTGAACGTTAATCTAATAGGATATGATTTGATCTGTAGACCGAATTCTCATTCAATACAATGACAGAAGTGTATCCAGGATTATATACCATTAGCATGCAATCCTCTCAGACAACAATCCTCCTTGATTCTCTTCATTCACAGGATCGACGCTTAGACAACAGTGCGATAATCCTTGAGGTCCTAGCAGGTACAGCAGTGTCAAGCAGAGCCAAATACATACAGCTCTGATATTTCACAAACATAGGAGGTTTTGATCTGACTCATCGGTGGATGATTAATGTACGGTTTAGTTACCCAAATCTCTGGCAGATGCTGGGCTGGGTCCCTCCGCTTTCATCAGCTTTGTGAGCTCAGCGGTCAGGCAGGCAGGCAGTCAGGCAAGCAGACAGCCAGAAAAGCTGGCAGACAGGCAGGCAGGCAAGCAACATGATGGGAGTTTTGGCACAGACGGGTGCTCAGAGATACCCACTGATTAGGGACCAAATGGGAGAAGCCCGACGCGATGACAGGACTGCCCGTTAGTTCCTCGCCCTCCTTCACCGGTCACAACATGGTTGTGCTGCTTTTCTACCAGATTCTACAAGAGTTATTCAACTGGTTAATGCTGGACATGGATGTACTTTGAGAGTAATCCTGTGTTGCTCATGCATTGGCCTTGTTTCTTTTTCACAGCAAGCACTGGATACTAACCTCAGCAATCTCATCAAGAGGAACAATGAGCTGGAAACCCTGATGGGCAAGCTGATCCAGACCTGCCAGCATGTGGAGGTGAGGATGTTTACCCACACAAGCTCAGACTTTGGCACCCCTCACCGTCCTATTGTCTCATGACTTATGGTTTGGTAATACCTCTGTTTCTGATAAGGTGTAGTGAGCACCATTTAACGTGATTATATTTTGGTCCTGACCTGTCCTGGATGCAGTAATACTGGGGGGGGGGGGGATTGTAACAGCTGAAACATAACTAAACCTTTGAGAAGCCATTTGTATTTAACTCTGTAGGAGTTATTACTGGCTGTTATAAGCAATACTTTGTAAATCTATGAGCAGGCTCAAATACTAAAGTGAACTTTACATGCTGAGTGTACTATGATCTTGAAGCACACTGGAGTCTCGCTGACCACCAGATTCATCTTATTGTGCAAATATCTTTTAAACTATTTTCAAAAACACATTTACTACATTATATTACTGCCAATGGTTGGCACACAACATGGAAGTTCATTGAACGTTTTGTGCCAGGGAACTGTGCAGTGTTGTAGAACATGCCATGCAAGCCCAATGTTACCACAGAGATGAAACACAATGACACAGCTGTGACTGAGTTGGGCAGTCGAGCGGCTTTATTCCACTCGCTCATCTGTCTCTAACCTGAGGCTTGCGTCTGGCTTCTGTGAGAGGGAGTTGTATGTTTCATCTGGGTCATGAAGATGTGTTCTGCGTGCTCCATCTCTCTTTTGACATTGTTTAGGGTGTAATCAATCAGCACTATGGAGTGTAAGCAGTCCTTGAGTTTTGAAGAGGCCTTCAGTTGACCCTGTCTCCATGGTTTCCCCAGGTTAATGCCTCGCGGCAGGAGAACAAGCTACTGGAGGAGTGTGATCTTCTGATTGACATCATACAGCAGAGGAGACAGATCATAGGCACCAAGATCAAGGAGGGAAAGGTCTGGAAATGTCTTAGTGTTGAGACAACATCTTTTATGTCTTCTTATTAAATCATTTGCGTTGGAATCTTTTGTCATTTTTTTTTTTTTTTATGTATGTATGTATACACACAGTGATTCCACAGCATTGGAATCAGGCAGAAACACTATGGAAAATGGTGTTCTTAATGTACAATGGCTCTTAAAAATGGTCATGATCTCCCACACTCTTTAGTAGCTTTACAAAAACGCCTCAAATCCTGTCTCACGACACTCTGATCCCTATTGTCTACTGTTTGTGCTGGGAATAGTTATTTTCAGCCCGGGGTTTAAGTGTGTTTTTAAGTAGTCTCTGAATAATTCCATTGCATTAGAGAGCTTTGATGATCAGTGAAGGGGGCACATGGGTCAGGCTGTCGGGCCCTAGGGAGCAAGCCTGCTAAGACTCCCTCTGTCTGCCCTGGGGGCTGGGGAGGCTGGGGACCTTCACAACATACACGAGGGGCTCTCTTCTTCCTTGGTTCTCCGGGACTCGACAGCACGCCTCAGGGGACGAATGTAAACACAGAGTGGGCGTCGTTGTTGTGGTGCATGATTTAATTGGCACGGGAGTGCGCGTTCCAGACAATCCAAGTGTGCCGCCGCGAAACGAGCGACAGATCTAACAGTGGGTTTAGAAGGTTTTTGTTTTGTGTCGAGTGGCTGTGCAGTGTGTCTCCTGCTACACTAACTGACAGTAATGGACGAGCATGGCACAGCGTGCACACCAATCCACTCGGCCTCTCAAGTAGTTCCCGTGCCTTTGCCCCACACTGTAAGATGTCATTAAAGAGGACTCTGAGGGCTGGCTGTGGCATGCGGTGCCATGTCGAATGTCAAAGTCAGATCAGCCCTGTTTCCTGTGATCCCCCCTCTGAGGAGCACCGCTTCCTTCCTCGCCCCGTGCCTCGTGTCAGAGTAGGAGGCTGCTCTCTGCCACTGGGCTCCGGGGCCTGGCCCACCTCCCCCAGGGCAGGATACGAGGGTCGGGTTACCATGGTGACTTTATGGGGAGGTTGTGTATAGAGCAGACATTCCGCATGCCATCCTGAATGTTTATCTCCGAGTCGCTCTGCTCCTGGTGACTGCCCAGGTTAGCAGGAAACCAGCGGCTTTTGGGACTTTTTCATCAAACAATCGTTTTACTGTATACAACAACGGGCGCACTGCAGTCTAGTTTATAAACCTATTAAACAGTGATAAAATGCTGGTAAAAAAAAATAACAAAGGACATTGTATTTTAGATTCCCCTTATTTTAGACCATTTTATTTAGTCCTACATCGGTCTTGGTTCTGCTGGCCGTTAGGGTATGTTGTTTCATGAGCCTTCTGGTTTCCTCACAGGCTGTGCGGGTGCGTAAACTAGCCCAGCAGATAGCCAGCTGTAAGCAGTGCATCGAGAGGTCCTCCACCCTCATCCTGCAGGCTGACCACACCCTCAAGGAGACAGACCACACCCACTTCCTCCAGACCGCCAAGAGCATCTGTGAGAGGTAGTGATGATGATGATGTTGTTGATGAAGATGATAATGATGTAGATGAAAAAGATGATTGGGATCATTATAATGATGATCATCCTCATCATCTTTAGAATAATAATCGTCCTCATGATCATCATCGTTATGTTTTGCTTGTCTTCGCATGTCGTATTTTCTATGAGCCATAACCCCTTGTGTTTCAGAGTGTCCATGGCAACAGCTTCGTCTCAGATCCTGATCCCTGAGATCAACCTGAATGACACGTTTGATACGTTTGCTCTGGACTTCACCAGGGAGAAGAAAATGCTGGAGAGCTTGGATTACCTCACAGGTTCGTGGGATCAGAGATTCAGCGATTAGATACAAATCAAACCTCCATCTCTCCTGGTGGTTTAACTTCCCCTCTTTAAGACAGATAGATAAGATAGTTTAACTTTGGAGAAGCTCCATTGCGTGTGCTGTGGTTACATTTTAATATCTGGGCTAGAAGTGCTTCCTGGGGAGAAACCGCTCTCAAGCTTAAATTGCAGTTTGGGCATCATCTCCAGAGAAGTGAAATCGTTTGTGATTGTCCTGGGTTTTCCAGTATACTCAGTGGGGTGTCTTTGGTTCAAGCCCAGATGCAGTGGCTTTTATCCGAGAAGACTCTAAAACACTCAGCTAGAGTAAAAGTCCTCCTCAAGGTTATGTGTGGCTCATTTAATGCCTGTGGAAATATGTTGGGATTCCTAAGTGCTTCCCTTATCTGTTACACAGCATTGTCCAGTGATTCTTATCCCAGCTGTAGATCATTGTCATGCAATGACGTCATGAAATGTTTCCATTTGTCTGTCACAGCTCCTAATCCACCCATAATCCGAGAGGAGTTATGTACAGCATCCTATGACACCATAACAGTTCACTGGACGTCAGATGACGAGTTCTGTGTTGTCTCCTATGAACTGCAATATGCCATCTTCACCGGGCAAGCCAATGTTGTCAGTAAGTACACCAAACTCTTTCCCTGTGTGTCTGTGTTACACAAATATGTAAAATGTTCAAAAGTAGTATCTCTGAGGGGGGTGGTCGAAAAATGGTAGAGTCCACTGTAAATTGTTCTGGAGCTTTAGATTCTATAAAACGTTTTCCCAAAGAGGAAGGGCTGTAGTAAATAATTGATCTTTTATAGAGTCTTAGATAATGAGGTATTGGAAGTTACCCCTGTGTTTCTTTGGCACTGGGTAATCTAGGTCAGAGTATATAGATGTAGTCATAGTAGATTCCACTCCAGATGATGGACGGGATAGTCCTGTTCTACTGCTGTTAAGGGCAGACCCCTGTAGCACTGCCAGAGCATGCTCATTCATGTCCGTCTTCCACCCCAATGGACAAGCATACTACACAGGATATGCAGTGCAAATTGTCTGTGATGGGTCCTGCATTCTCACAGATATAACAGCTTTGGGAGGTTATTCCATATGTAATGTGCCACTGTTTTGAAAAGCAGAGCCAAGGATGTCCTCATATTTTAACATTGCAACAATACTGCGTTTTCTAATATCTTGATGGATACATATGACTGCTGACATGCTGATGTAGGTACATTGAGGTCTTTGACTTTAACGTCATGGATGTGACTATTCATTGTCTAGGTTTGTGTAACTCGGCCGATAGTTGGATGATAGTTCCCAACATCAAACAAAACCACTACACTGTGCATGGGCTCCAGTGTGGCACCAAGTACATCTTCATCGTCAAGGCCATCAATCAAGCAGGAAGCCGCAGCAGTGATCCTGGGAAGCTCAAGACCAACAGTACGTCTGCACGCATGTCCAAACACCTTAGCGTCAATCGACTATCCTGCATCTTTCATTCAATTGTTTACCATTTCCTCTCATCGTTGCCTCTTCACAGGCCAGCCCTTCAAGCTGGACCCCAAATCTGCTCACAGGAAGCTGAAGATATCCCATGACAACCTGACCGTGGAAAGAGATGAGACTTCATCCAAGAAGAGCCATACCCAAGACCGCTTCACCAGCCAGGGCAGCTACGGTGTCACAGCCAACGTGTACATCGACAGCGGCCGCCACTACTGGGAGGCCCTAATAGGAGGAAGCACATGGTAAGGGCATCCAGCTTGTCTTGTGTACGAACACATAAAAACAATATCCCTATCTGTACGTGAACATTCTCCATACTCAACCGGTGTGTGACAAGATCTACAACTGCTCTCCCTGATCTCGACCAGGTTTGCTGTGGGCATCGCTTACAAGTCGGCACCTAAACACGAGTGGGTGGGTAAGAACTCAGCCACCTGGGTACTGTCTCGCTGTAACAACTCCTGGGTGGTTCGCCACAACAGTAAGGAGATGCCCATCGAGCCCTCCCCTCACTTGCGGCGTGTGGGGGTGTTACTGGACTACGACGCCGGCTTGCTGTCCTTCTACGACGCCGTGGGGTCACAGCACCTATACACTTTCGACATTGCCTTTGCCCAGCCCGTCTGCCCAGTGTTTAATGTCTGGAACAAGTGTTTAACGGTCCTAACTGGACTGCCTATCCCCGATCACCTGGAGGGGACAGACTGTCAAGACTAATAAGACACACGAACGCCAAAGGGACAGACAAGACACTTCCACAGCTGGCTGACTTGTGTTTCGCTCATGCTGTACTGGTCAAGCCAGATCAAAGTCATGGCTTTAGACGATCTATAATCAAGCTCTTAGAGGGGTAAATTAATTTTTAGCAAATTATTTATGGGAATGATTTATTGAATTTCCACATGCCGCATAGATGTATGGTTTGATTGTGCACATTCATGTACACAACAGCAGTACATGTTTGCTTGGTGTTTTTTTGTGGGTCAGATTACTGGGAGAATGTGGATAATATCGAGTGAGACTTGTCTTCGTTCAACCCTAAGGAAATTGTACTTGATTTTCACACTCTAAATACTCTTATGAACCCTTTCTCATGTGTCAGTTCTTAGCAGCATGCTGATAAACCTTGTGTAAGTGTAATCTGTTGATTTTTACATGTTAAGAACTCAATTTTCGTAGAGCAGTAATAACACTCATCTACCCTCTTTTGTTCTTCGCAGTTGTATCAATAGCTACCCTGTTTTATGTTTAAAGATTATTTTTGGACATGAACAATGTAACATTTATATTCAAATAATAAAATGTCTTGTAAATGTATACATTTAAATTTTCTGCACTTTCAAACCCTAAGAACCTAAGGCACAGACACACCGTGGCCAATGTAAAAGTTTATCGAGTTTTTCACCAGCTCTTTATTAAAAAACACTATAATGTGAAAGAATATTATCTTTGATTATTTGACAAATGCAAAGGTCACATACAATTGCACTGGAGAATTATTTATTATTTGTAATTAAATACATTGTGCAATTTCAATAGAAATGTGATGCAAAAGAAAACTTCCATTTGTTTCCATTTGACACTTACTACAATTTGAATTATCCATTTGTTTATTTGTCTTTGTCTTTATAAACTGTATGCCATAAATGTAGTTGAGATTAAACTTTTTTTTCCGAATGTATGTTTTCATTTGTCAAAAATGTAATAAAACTGCATCATCCAATCATCTGTAATCCAGAATATGTGTTATGCTTCATAACATCATGATGCGTAGGGCGAAGTTGATTTACTTCACTCAGCATTAAAGAAAATTAATTATTCCCAGACACAAATGATGTCATACATTATCCTGTAGGCAGATTATGCTGTTGTGGATTCTGGTGGCATATGTTTAATTCCTAACACCACAATGTGAGAAATATATGTCACTACTTCTCTAAAAGCCCACTCAAGTGCCAAATAACGCTTGAAGTATGACATGATTTCCTCTGACAGCGTTTTTGTCCTGTGGTAAGATGGCTTGAGGACCACTGGAGCTCCTTTCAAGATAAGTAGACCACAAAAGATATCTGAACTCTGTCTGACCTTCTGGTCAGACACCCCAGAGACAGGGATCATGACAGAGTCTGAGTGCATAGCTCTTGCCTGTTACAGTTGAGGCCAAACTGACCTTTATGGTTTGATTGGGGGCATGATGGACTGCATAAGCATTTTGTGCAAAAAGCAGGAAGCAATGAACAAAAAACATGTTGTGTGAGCAAACCAGACAAACACAAATTGAAACACTAATGGTATTAGACACTGTAAAAATAGCTGGACGGGTTTCACTGGTTATCAAGATAACATTTGGTAATCAGAAGTCTGTTTAAACACAGTTTTTTCCTTTACAAATGATTGGATTTCAAATGCAAGTACATAATTACTCAGTGTAAAATATGATTCAAACCAGACAAATTGTAGTGATTGATCTGTACCGTTTCCTAGCATTGAGAGAACAGACGTTTTACATGCAAACTGATACAGAAAGGGGTTCATAACATTTATGCTTGGAGGCTGTTAAGCATTGATGGTGTTCTAATCTTCTTATATATTCATGAAATACTGTATTTTTAATCATACAATTTATATAATGTTTTCCAGATCAAATTTTTAATGCACAGAAGAAAGGCAACAAAAAAATACATATCAACAATACATTGAATGTTTAATTGAAGTTGCTTTTTACCACAACATGTTTTAACACAACAGAGAACATGAACTTCATAATTACAGATGTCTAACCCTCACATATTTTGGTTTAGTTGTTTGTAGTTTAAAAGATTGGTCATCCAATTCAATATAAAGTGATGGCCAATGTAACAGTTCACCTAAATTCATGAGCCAGTGTGATAGGCTACATTCTGTTAATTACAGATAGCCTGTATAATGAGCTGTTTTGAGATAAGATTTGACCCCGGACTCCACCTTGTGGTGTGTTGTAAACCCAAGTCAATCTAGTCAATTTAATGAATATCGAAAAATAAATAAAAAAGTTTCTACTTGACAAGTTAACGTTTGTGAAAAGAAAGAATATTCAAACAACCACAACCCTAACTTTAGGCTACCCCTGCACAAACACACGCACACATAGTCAACTCTGCACATTGGTCTACTGACCAGCCTACAAACAGCATTAAAGCATGTCTAATCATGGGAAGGCTCATTCTGGTTAAGGCTAATCTTAACGGCCTCTCCATTGAAAAAAAAAAGTTATACAAATCAACGTAATGTAGCAAATAATTTGTTTTATTTAATTTTAGCACTACATGGTGAGAAGTAGATGACGGGCCATTAGCATTATCCGAGCGAACTTACCAAATTTCCCTATTCATTCTAACACTAGCAAGGATCCCGGAAAAGGAACTACACGGCTGCTGACGTTTCGTGGTGCTGAAGATGATGGCGTCCACTGACCCGTCTCTCCTGGATCTCACAGATAAAGAAACGCGTGAAAAACTGTCTCTCTGGGACCGTCGTACAGATGCCATGGCGCCCCTTACAGAAAAACAAACCGACTCTATCTTGGAGATCCGAACCGCAGCTGAAACACTGCCTATCCCAGCAGAGGTTAGTCTAATGTGCAGACAGCTAGCTAAATATCATCGTAGCTAGTTAGCCATCGAGCTAGCTGTTCACGTTGAGCTTCCTTGCCAACTGGGTGGTAACTAGCTAGCCACCAGGTAGCTAGATAACTTAACTTGCTAATAACAGCTACAAATCATTGACACATAGCTATTTGACATTTTGGTTAATTGCTCAGATGCTGAGTGCACTGCATATCATGGCTGCTGTTGCTTTTAGGCTACAGTACCTTTATCGGTTTCAGCTAGCCAGTTAGTTGTCACTGTGCCACGTCGTTTGCTGGGTCTTAGCTAACCATCGCACCACAATACTCATGTAGCTTGCTAACTCTCTCTTTTAGCAACATGATGTGTCTTGCTACTACCGAGGTACCTAGCTGGCTAGACGGATATTGCGGTGTTTGACTGTAATGTTACAAGCCAAACGGTTTGCGAGTACTACTACTAGTACCACCAAAACAACTGTAACATTAAAAGTCAATGCATGGGAACCTCAGTGTGAGTTGGAGCAGGCACACCAATCAATCAACTTGACAGTTGCACACAAACTAGATATTTACTTGAGATGCGGTAAATGAATGGAGAGAAATGTGAATCGCAGTACTGCAGTATAGCTGATACGACCACGTTGCATATGTGTTTCCTAGTTGCCCATTGAGGACTTGTGCAGCCTGACATCGCGGTCTCTACAGGCCTCTTTCACAACAACTGTGCCGGCCTCAACTGAAGATATCTTACTCAAGGGTTTTCAAATGCTTGACCTGGAGAATGACAGGATAGAGACGGCACAACAGGTATGGTGTTATTCCGTCATAGAGCTTAACTCACTTGACTGAAACAACGTCAACTGCTGTAGACAGTGTTATTACTGTACACGAGGATTTGTGCAGCAGGTGTTACAGGGCACGGAAATACTTTGTGTGCCAACCGTTTTTACTTGTATTTGTTTTGCAGTTTTTTTCCTGGTTCTCTAAGCTGCAGACACACATGGATCAGGATGAAGGAGCAAAATACAAGTGAGCTGATGCAGTATCCCCACAGACAGTGTTGTGTGTGCTTGTGATTATCCCTAGTCAACCCTCAATCTCTCAGGATTGACATTGTCGTGTTCTTCCTCACGGGCGTTCACTAATAAGATGTGTAGAGCCCAGTTTGTTGCCTATTGCCTATTTGTGCCATGTCCGTTTCTGCAGGAGAACGAGAGAGCATCTATATTGTTATCAGGGACAATGTGACTCCATCTTGAGTGACGTCAATGCAGCCCTTGAGCACTTGGACTCCCTCCAGAAACAGTACCTGTTTGTGTCCAACAAGACAGGGACACTCCACGAGGCCTGTGAACAGCTCCTTAAAGAGCAGGTAGGCTCTTATTGTGGGCTCTTTCAACAGCTACATGGCACTCATACATGTTGGCAACTCCAACAACGTCGTCGGGCGTTGACTGTCGATGATATATGTACTAGTGTAAATGCTTTTATTAAATTTTGAAAGCTAAAGGAGCCCTGAGTTGCACTGTTTGTCTAATGAGAGACTGTTTATCTCCACCAGTCTGAGCTGGTGGACCTGGCTGAAAGCATACAGCAGAAACTGTCTTACTTCAATGAGTTGGAAAACATAAACACGGTACTTATCTTGCTTTGCAATCATCTGAAATCATTGAGACTTTGAATACCCCACTGCAAGGAAGATGACACCAGTGATCTGTTCTTTCTGTTTGCAGAAATTGAATTCACCCACCCTATCTGTAAACAGTGAAGGTTTTATACCAATGCTTTCAAAGTTGGATGACTGTATAGAATATGTTTCTTCCCATGTAAGTAGTCAGCATGTTTGTTTATTGTTTGTTTTTGATTACATGTTGTCATGGATTATTGTTGATTTGTCTTTTCACTGTTTCCTGTTTACCACAGCCGAGCTTTAAGGACTACCCAGTGTACTTGGCCAAGTTTAAGCAATGTTTGTCCAAAGCTATGCACTTCATGAAAAGCTACACTGTAAACACTATGCAGAATCTCACCAGCCAGTTAACAAAAAGGGTAAAGGGAATCCCATGGCATTATTGAGACCACCATTTCAGATGATGGAATTATTTTGGTTGTCTCATTTTAAATTCCGTCTGTTCATTTTTCCGTCTGATCATTTTTAGGACCCGTTGGGGTTGGCCAATGCAGATAATGCCTTCACTCTGTACTACGTCAAGTTTAGAGCTGCTGCACCCAAAGTCAGAGTGAGTATAGTCCCTTCACTGGACGCTTTCAGTCCACTTGTACAATTTGGCAGTCTTTTTGAAGCATTCAGCATTGGGTTAAGAGCTGCTGTTCTCTTTCAGACACTAATCGAGCAGATTGAGCAGAGGTCAGAGAAGATTCCAGAGTAAGTACATTTGTTCCTCCTTAATGCTATCAATGTGACTGAAATAGTGCTGTGCATGTTCATTTCTCCATCCCAGTGCCAGGCAATTATAATGTTTAATAATATAATTGTGCGGGGTGGGATTTTTAAACCTGGGATCTCTAGATCTGCAGTCAAAAGCTCTAAACACTGAGCTGTCTGTTTTTCGCTGTTTTTGCTGGTGTTGTGTCCAGGTACCACCAACTGCTCGACGAGATCCACCAGTGCTACCTGGACCAGAGAGAGCAACTTCTCAGTCCCAGCATTACCTCCACCATCTCAGACCTGACCAGCCAAAACCACAAAGACCACTGTGCACTGGTGAGGAACGAGAGAGCCAGGCTCACTGCCTTTCCATAGCTCGTGTAGAAGGGGAAATGTACAGATATTGCTGACTAAATGACGACCGGTGCCCTAGTTTAAGGTGCTTACGGTGTCTCCGGCATGTTCTCTCTCCAGGTGCGCAGCGGCTGTGCCTTCATGGTCCATGTCTGCCAGGATGAACACCAGCTGTACAATGAGTTCTTCTCCAAAAACACACACAAACTAGAGTGAGTAGAGTGGAACTATACTGTACGTCGTCCAGTTTCCACAGTAAGAGAGTTGGAAAAAAGATGAAATCATGTCTTGGAGCATGACTGTGTTTGAGAGGATGGGTTCACAGGGACTCTTGCTTCCCGGTTAAAACTCCCACTTGCTCAATATGCCTTGTAATGTTCTACTGACTGAGCGAGTCTGCCATAAAACCAGAAACCAGTGTTAAAACTACAGATTCTTCTCGTGGTGAACAGCTGAGTGATTGCCATGTCGTGCTTCTCTCCAGCGAGCTGCTGGAGAAGCTGTGCCTGTCTCTGTACGACCTCCTGCGGCCCCTCATCATCCACGTCATCCACCTGGAGACCCTCTCGGAGCTCTGTAGCATCCTGAAGAACGAGATGCTGGAGGACCACGTCCACAACAACGGTACGGCCACACCCCGGCCAACGGGGGAAAACGACGAGACACGCCCTCTTTGGTTTTCACGCCGGCTCCCGGGCTGTTTGGCCGTGGGGGGGAGGGGGGGGGGGCGGGAAACCTGGCCCGACTTCAGCCGCATGTTGATTACTGAAAGGTTACCTCATGCATGTTGTTCAAGCAAAGGTGTTTAACGTGTGCCTCTGTGTAGCTGGTCAGCTGGGGGCCTTCGATGCGGTGGTGAAGCAGATGCTGGAGGATGTCCAGGAGAGGCTGGTCTACAGAACGCACATCTACATCCAGACTGATATCCTGGGCTACAACCCTGCCCCCGGAGACCTGGCCTACCCGGAGAAACTGGAGATGATGGAGGTACTGCAGGTCTTCCAAGGCTGCCTTCAGGTCTCTGTGGTACGTGAAGCACGGGGATGCTTACACTCGGCTTCTTTCTCCACCTTTTTGGACAGAAAATAGCCCAGAGCCTGAAGGAGGAGCAGTCGAAGCTCATGTCTCAGGAGTCCTCGTTCTCTGACGTGCAGCTGGAAGACAGAGCGTCGAGAAGAAGCAGCAACGCCAGTGAGTAGGCACGCCGCCCAACCGCCAAACATGGTTTCTGTTTTCATACTGTTGGGTTTGTCTTCATCCCGGCATGACCATTCTATCTCTCTCTCCTCTCGCTTCTCTCTTTCTCTGTCTCTGTTCCGCCGTTCACAGGTGTAGAGTCGTCGCGTTCGCAAACTTCCATCTCTCCCGCAGACCTGCATGGGATGTGGTACCCCACAGTCAGACGCACTCTAGTCTGCCTGTCCAAGCTCTACAGGTGCATAGATGTAAGTACCCAGTCATGCCACAGCTGTGATGGGAATGTTTCCTGTCTGCTCCCTGATGGGAAACCAAAACAGCATTTGTCCCGTATCAGAAGCTTGTTCTTTGGTCTGCACCGTATTGTGTGTGTGTGTGTGTGTGTTCTGTCGTTTGACTGTTGGCAACTTGGTGGTGTTCCAGAGAGCGGTCTTCCAAGGTTTATCTCAAGAAGCCTTATCTGCCTGCATCCAGTCCCTGCTGAAGGCTTCAGAAGTCATCCTCAAAAACAAGGTTGGCACTGCCCTGGTTCATACTCGGGCAGGCTCTGTTAACCGCACTGCATTATAGATAATAGACTGTCATCGTGTTTCTTTCCGGAATATACAGCTAGACTCCTTTTAATTATGTACTGGCTTTAATGCGTTTCTCAGGACCCCTCACGGGTGTCCTTACACGTGGCCTGTTTGCAGTGACGCTGCCTTTTATTCACTCATAATGACCACCAACATGACCACGAGCAGCCTTGTGCATGCCCGGTCCTCGCTGAGTTAATGACCATTACTTTTGCGCTCGCCTGTTGTCATTTATTTATACAGCCGTGGCTGGTCTGTTTTTTTTTCAGACACAGGTAGATGGCCAGCTGTTTCTGATCAAACACCTGCTGATAATGAGGGAACAGATTGCACCCTTTCACACTGACTTTGCCATCAAAGAAATCTCTCTGGACCTGAAGAAAACAAGAGGTGAGTTATTATCCAGTCATTAAGCCAAGTCCTCAATATCAATGATGTCAGCCGAGAATGTTTGCCCATCGCGCTTTACTCCGATAATGCTAATTATAAAGGCAATTATTCACAGAATATCCCACAATTATGAAAATACTCGTGGCTTGGCCTCCAGCAGAATTTCTCCTGTCATTCTCGTCTCAGTCAAGGTCATATTTCTTTTATGACACTAGAGGGCACTGCAGCTCTTGTGTTCTGATCTGATCTCTGTGTTTGACGTTCAGATGCCGCCTTCAAAATCTTCAACCCCAAGGCAGTTCCCAATTTCTTCCGATTGAACAGCCACAACGCCATCCTAGAATTTCTCCTCGAGGTAGAATTGTAGTTTTTGTCTTTCTTCTGCGCCACATCATATACCGTACACAGTTTCAGAGAAGACCAAGTTCTATCAGTCGACTGAGAATCGTCCTCGTAAACCCCGTCTGTGACATACGGCCCTCAGGGAACGCCAGAGATCAAGGAGCACTACATTGACTCGAAGAAGGATGTGGACCGACACTTGAAGTTCAGCTGTGAGCAGTTCATCCAGCAGCAGACGCGCGTCTTTGTGGGGAACATGGAGGAGTTTCTCACCAAGGTAGCTAACATGTCAGAAAGCAGGGGGGGGGGGGGGGGGGGGGGGGCAGTCACAGCCTCAGGCCCTGACTGCACAAACCTGACCTGCGGCTTTCTTTCTCTGTCTTCGCCAACTTTTGTCTGGCTTTTTGTACGGATCCGCTTACGGTCGCCATGTCTTGTTTCTAGCAACTGTTCTAACAAATTGTTGTTGACATGCCATCATAGACTTTGTATTTCGCAGTCTATGGTCCGTGAATGGGCAGAAGGCTCATCACCGTGTCTGTCCAGCTATGGACTTGCGTGATTGGACATCTGGAGAGACACATTGATTGGTAGAGTTGTTTCTGGTGATTGAATCCAGCGTGCCATGGCGTGTGTGTTTTGCAGGTTTCTGCCCTGAAAACCATGGCCATCCAAGGTGGGCCAACGTACAACCTTTCCCAGCAACCTTGGGCACAGCCAGGTGAGAATCTGTCTGCAGGTAGCAGGGCGCCATCATATTTCATATTTCAACAGAAAACACTAAATCATGTTGCTGAAAGGCACGGCTCTGATGAATGAGGTTTGGCGTCTCCCCTTTTAGCCAAGATCAACGACATAGTTATGGCTACCTACCGGGTGATGAAGAACAAGCTGCCAAGCACACTACAGAGCATGTCCTTGTACCTGGCCAACAAAGACACAGAGTTCATCCTCTTCAAACCTGTCAGGGTAAGTATCATACAGCCATGCACTACAGACAAAGGTTTCTTTTCTTTTTTTCTTTTTTTACCCAACGTGAGACACTTAAATCACCATATTCTTCCCTGCTAATGGAGAAATCAGTGTGCTCTCAATGTTCTGCCAATTTAAGCGCAAGCCTAAGTGAGTCTGTGGGGAAAAAAAAGACCTGTGGTTGACATGGCAACAAGGTTGTGGTAGGTAGGGGACCTGTCCAAATGTAGTAGGATTCCTTCCAGCACTCCAACTAGCAGGATGTCTTCTCCACAGAACAACATCCAGCAGGTTTTCCAAAGGCTGCATGCCTTGCTGCAGGAAGAGTACAGCGGAGAGGACCTTCTGATCATCGCCTGTCCCTCTATGGAGCAGGTGGGCAACCAACTACAGGGAAAAAAAATCCAAACCATCGTCGTATCGCGAGCCTGTTACCAAACTGTAGCGTGAACTTTTGACGTACGTTGTTGCTGAGCATTCCCTTTGGTCTGTTGGCTTTTCAGATTAACCTCCTGCTGTCTACAAACAAGTAGCCTGGCATCGTGATCAGACAAAGGGGATGAACCCTCTGTGAACAGCAAGTGGCGGCAGTGTTCCTCCAGCTCTGACGAGGCCTGAGCCAAGAGAGCTCTGACCAGCACTCTTGGACTGACCGAGGTCACCTCCCCCGACAGCCAACAGCGGTTCAAAGATTCACACGAAGGCCAAAGATACTCCCATCTCAAAACGTAATGCAGTTCACGCCTCCGTTTGGTCAGAAGGAATGAGGAGAATAGGGAAGTAACGGTGTAATTGTGTTTATTTTGGTACTCGTCTTTATCAACTGAAATTGAGGGTGGTGAAGGGGCTTGCTTTTATTGTGGGCAGCGTCACAAGGACCGGGGTTATCATAGCAACTGCATTTCTCCTAACATCATGGACAATGTTCTGAGTGAAACATGAGCGTGCACATTAAGTGTAGCGAGGGGGATGATGTTTGATGGCTGAGGCGAGGACACTTCAGCCAAGCTAATGTAGACACCAATGCTTGTTCATCTGCCAAGCACCGCAGCTAATGGGCAATGAGAGTCCGCCACTCAAATGCTGTTTCATTTCCCATAAAGGGTTTCATATGGCAGAAAGAAAAACATGCTGCACAAATATCTTATTTCTCTATAATTCAAAGCCTTTCTCCTGTGTACATGTACGACAGATCTTCTATGATAGCCTGTGTTACTGTGTTCTCAGGTCTAACATGGTCTCTCCCTATTTTGTATATCTGGACCCTTCCAGCAGTTTTCCAAAGTACTCTTCCATGGTCTCTTTATGAATGTGTCAGCCTAATGCATATATGTAAAAAGACCCTAAAATCATATGTTTTATACTTTTTCTTTTGTATTTGGGATTCTTCTGAATGTCAACTGTTTTAACCTGCTATTAATGGACCTTTGACTAAGCAGTTTTTGCACTGTAAATAATGAGAAATGTAATCTATATGATGGGTGTTGGCCTAGTTCTTTTAAGTCCATTAATTAAGACCGCAATTTGCTTTGGCGTCCTGTTTGAAATTGTGAATAGATAAAACTATTTATGGATATTCTGAATTAAAAAAATGACGAACATCTGACATGCCTGTATTTCTCCACACTTTTCGATAACCTTTTGTGAAGGCTACAAAAGGAAGCTTTCTGTTCAGTGTTACATTATTGGGAGTTGGTGGACACTAGGACCCTGGATTTCTTGGCAGCACGTCTTTTGTACATAGCAGTCCTCATCATCTCCAGCTGGGAGATAAGGCTGGACTGGGATGTGAGTTTACGTGGGCTGAGTGGCTGTTGGTAGGTGATGATGGATTGGATTTTCTGTAGAAATGAGTAGATCTCGGCACTCTTCAGCTGGAGGTGCCTCTGGATCAAGTCTGGTCCTGGCAACATCAGGCCTTCATCTGGATCCAGCTGTAAAATGAACAAGATCATGATATACCTAATCACATTGAAGCATTGTTATTCTTATGACAAAGGCATTATAACTCACCTTGAATCTGGACCCCACGTTGAGACGCACACTGCATTTGTGAGAGGTGAAGGTGAGATAAATGCAGTCCTGGGTCTGAATGCGGATCTCAATGTTGGGGTTCAGGGTGAGACAGAGGGGCTGGATGGGAGGGGCGTGGACATGGTGTTCATGGTCAGTCCAACTCCAGCGCCTTCTCAAAGCCCCTGTATCACTGCAAGAAGTGCCTCCCAACGGTGTCAAGTTCACCCTGGCAAAACCCAACTGGTCAGGTACTAACTAACATACTGCATCTACTGCAGAACATTCAGAGGCTGACAGGCTGAAATGTGTAAATTATGCATCAGCTTGCCTACTCAATACATACCATATAAGGCCATTTGGATGATAGCAGGTAGACTGGCCCTTAGAGGTGAATATCGCCTTGATGTCTGATTGGAGAGCTTTATCCGCTAATATCACATAGGTGAAATCGACAGCATTCACGGCACAAATGAGAATGGCAAGCCTGCCAGATGGATAGCTGGTGCATCATTCAGGGAATTGCTATACTAAAATCTTCAACAACGTAAAATGAAATCTCATCTCATAAAATCTTGAGTACAGCAATGGCCCACGTGTATTGTGGCAGCCCCAGAGCCAGCGGGGGAGAGAAGGACATCAGCACCACAGACAATAACTCATGCAGACGCTTGAGCGAATTATAGACACATTTTTCCCTTTTCCCGCTTCCAAGTCAGCTGATGGGAGACAGCGGCAGGAAGACAACAGCGATAAAAGGCACGGGATTCCACAGGCAGGTGAGTTTGAGCTCGTGGTGTGATTGGTGCAAGCTGGACTCTGGCAGAATTCAAATGTGTTTTGATAACATTGTTCTGACATCTGTAGACAGATGTAACCCGATTGAAGGAGTATTTTAAGATTCCTGGATAATCCTCTTGACGAAGAGGATCCTCTGGAAGAAATTCTTATATAGTTTTGGTACTTGGGTTCGAAAACCTTTTGGTATTAAATGCACTTGCCGTGCTTAAACTTGCCTCTGGAACGAGTGTCCATTTCTAAGCTGTGTACAACTCACCCCTGTTCCACTCAGTGGTTGCCACAGTATCTGTAAGACACTTCACACATCCCTAGAATGCTCTCCAGAAGGATACAAAACCTGTCCCGTCCCATCTGGGAATATTGTGAGAAACGTTTGACCACTGTCATAGAGCCTGATAAGTGTGTCCCTTTTCTGTGGGACCAAAGTGGTTTGATGCAATGACACAAGATGCAGACTGACAGTATCAATATAACCATGTCATCTTTGCACTATACAGTTTGTTCAGTGAGAAGGTCTCTGGTATTTGTTCACCTAATCTGATTAGTGGGAGACGGTCATTAACAGTTTACCTTGTGTCCTTGTTCCTCCTCAAGCGGGGTGACAGTGTCTGGAGGATTAATGATCTTCATCTCAGCGAGTGAACACCTCTCAGCAGTGAACACCTCGTTGGAGAGTCGATAGCAGATGGTGTTATGCAACTTTGCTTCAACTCCTGCAATGTTAAAAGCATTAACACGGTGAGGAAAGACGATCAATAAAAGCAGAAAGATGTCAAAGATGTTTGTCCCTGCTCTAGCCAATGTTTTCATTTCATGAGAGGATAAAAGCATGTTAAGCACAGAATGTACTAGTGCTCTCAAAACTGAGTTCATTTAAGTGGGGGACTAACTTTTTCTACCTGAACACGTGCAGTTAGATGATCCTGTCTGTGTCCTCTGTATTTCCCATTCCTTCAGCCTGAGGTTTGTTGCAAGAGGAGCACCATTTAGCTTCTTGCAATGAGTTAACGCACTTCCTCTAACATTACAATGAATTACAGTCTTGGATTTAGAACCATTTAGCGTTGCATCAGTCACAGTCTCCACTGATGCTGACCTTTGCTCGGCCAGATCCTGTGCTCCTTTGAATGGAAGGTGAGAGATGGTATCCATGGTAATATCTTCTTCCTTCAATAAAAACATTGCTTTGATTTGATTGGAACTTCCATGACATCTCCCAGCAGAACAACTGGGAGGCAAAACCCAGTCAGACCCTGGAGAGGCACAGCTAGACATTGCTCTGTAGCCTTATATGATAATGACATTGCGATTTGTTTTATTATATATACTGTAGATGTTCTGTTTATTTTCTGTTGAGTTATTTATTTTATGATCCTGCTGGATTATTTTTTTTTAAGGCAACTTTTACAGTGGCTCCACTTCTAGCTCCACTTGAGACTTTGATGTTTGTGTATGGTGCTGTTCTAATACATTTGGGAAAATGAAGCTGACTTAATGTGGTTCAATGCATTCTTAGAGCTTTTCTATCTAAGAGAAATCCACTTTTTTTTCATGTGCACGATACCTTTTCACATAAAACAACTATACTGTTGGTATCCAGAGTATACAGAGCCATCTCATGGTCTCTTGCACATGTGACAAGTGTACCTACGATAATAAAACAGTCGCTTTTATAGGTAAGTACAAACTTGAAAGAGGAAGATACTCACCTCTTCTGGTGTTGAATGTTTCATCTGGTCTCTGAGGACGGCAGGTTTTTGGAACTGCTGGCAGTACTCACAGGGGATGGAGTCCAGATTGTTCTCCAGCAGGTCTCCTGCGGAATCCGAGCTAGATACTCCAGCAATCTGCAAGCATGTCAGTCAGAGAGCTGTTGAGATCACAAATGCAATGTCATAAAAGTTGAATGAGCTTAATTGCACTTATCACAAACTGATTTTTGGTCTTTTACCATGTCACAACTGGGGGGAGACTGTTTGTGTTCTCCTTGGACCGCTAGACGACCCGAGGGAACCTTGCTTGTCATGTCCGCCACCCTGTTATTTAGAGATTGCACCGCCGCAGATCCTTCTGTCTCCAGAAGAGTCTGAGGCAAAACAATGACAGCTTATGATTTATTAAATGTTCTAGGAAGTGTCACTAATGCTCAGTGTGAATAAGTACTCAAATAAACTAACAAATAAGATGCTGTCTAGATTATATTTGTCACCTGAAATAGCTGTGTACTGTACCTGGGTGTTAGGGGCGGTTTCTATAGCGTGTGGAATGGTCAAGGATTCCTCTACTGGTTTTGAAACGTTTTTGACAGTTTGATCATCTGCAAAGGGAGAAATAGAGTGAAGTGATAAAATAAACAACAATATGTTTATTAATACACACACTTTGAGAACTTTCATATGTCACGCGAGTCGACCATCCTGCTGTCGTACGTGTATGAAGCTTGTTCCTACTGCTCTTGGCCACCCAATCCCAGTCAGTCTGCGATTTGGTGCTTGCTCTGATGACAACTCTGCCATCAAATGCATGGACCTCCTCATATTCTGAGAGATCTCCGTTGGATGATGCCCTTAGAATTCCATGATAACGATTAACTTTAAGTCATTTTATCAAATAATAAAATTGTTGAGAAACTTCTGACTGTTGGGTTTTTTATTTAATTTGTATCAATGGCTATAGCCTACATTTACCAATCCTACATTTACAAAAAATGGCTGAATTGCAAACCTTGAGTTTATATTCTGAGCGCCTGTCCTCAAGTCTATCTGGAACTTCTCATCTAAGGGCAGGTTAAAAGGAACGCATTTGCTGGTTACTGTTCTGTGCCGACTTTGCGCCAGTCACCAATGAGTAACAAAAGGCTTACCTGCGCCCACGCAGACTTTGTCGGTCTCCCCGTCCATTTGGCTACAATGCTGAGTGCTTTCAACATAGTACTCAACATTGCAACTGCTGCTGTAAAGCGAACCTGTACCATCGATCTGTTGCTCCAACTCTTGCACGTTTTCAACGGTGAGTTCAAGAGAAGATGATGATTTAGTGTGAACTAATGACGACGGTGGTCCCTCCTCATCTTCACAGCTGGACCGTTGACTCATTGCAACAATGAATGAAATGCTTGAAACCGTACTTCAGAGTTATAGACAAGTTTACGTTTCTCAACTTGTCCAAGTTTACGACCTCCGTTTGTTTTCTTGGCAGCTGCATGTTGGTGCCTTCTGCTGTCATAGCAACATGAACGTCAACATGTCAACACAACATAGGCTTTAGGCTACATAAAACTGTTACAGTGAAAATTAAATATTTTCATAAAAATCTATCCTAGTTTTGATTCCTTTTTATTAACATTGAAAATGGAAGATGGACATTCTGAGTATGTGCTCCTCTTGTGTTACAAGACCAAAATCCTCCTTGTGGCCAAGAACTAAATCAACAAAAATGCGCACAAAATAATCTTCCCACTAGAATAGACACTACCTGTAGTTTGTGCCAGTACTGTTTTTGTAGGTGTAAACCAACTGTAAATGCCGAAACATGCGAATGTATTTCAGTGAAAATGCGTTAAGATGTTTAAAGAGAAAAAATAATATTGCTGGAACTGACATGTTTGTAGCTGTATCAATTTTCTTTGGTGCAATATTTTTGATGGTTTGATTTCACAGTAATCCAAAAAGTTTAAAGATTACATTAAATTTTTTGTTATCATCCAATGGATTACTTCATTCCTACAACTATTCAGAAGATAACAGAAGTTAAAAAAAACAACGAGGAGGTTATTTGCAGTCATTCTAGATTTATTTCGAGGCCATCAGTGCTTTCGTCCTCTGAGGAGACCTCGGTTTCTCCATTTGCCTCCTAAGCCTCTGCATCTGGGCAATAAGGCTGTACTGGGGTTTAATGTGGTGGGGATTTTCAGAGTGCTGGTAGGCCATGCAGGTCTGGATCCGGTCCAGCAGAGAGTAAATCTCCAGGCTTTTCATTTGGAGATGTCTCTGCAGGGTGTCTGGCCCCGGCATCAGAAGGCCCTCTGGATGAGTGAGCTGCATTGACGGAAAAAAAAACAGACCATTTGTAATGGAGCTTGTCTATGGACAGCAACACAGTTCCATCTATCTGTTTGTTAAAACGTGTTTTCAATGCTGTCCCTTGCAATGGCTAAAAAGGCTGTCATCGCCGCAAACTCAATTTACTACCATAGCAACCAACCTTGAGCTTGGAACCAACATTAAAACGCACTCTGTGCTGACGTGACGAGAAAGCAAGGAAGATGCGGTCCTGTGTCTGAATGCGGAGGCTGACATTGGAGTTCAGACCTAGACAGATAGGCTGGAAAGGAGGGGCTTGGATTTGAGGCTCAAGGTCTAACCAACTCCAGCGGCGTCTCAAAGCCCCTGTCTCGCTGCAACAGCAGCCTCCAACTGCAGTCAGGTTCACCCTTGAAACACAGATTATACACACTGTACTGTCTATTGTACTGTTTACACATTCAGTATTGTTTCCACATACTGTACTGTTCACACAAAGTCTAAACATGACAGTCCATAATAAATAGGTTATATTCATCTGAACAGTGTCTTATCTGTTTTGTATGTGTGTCAATATTTTACCATACGAGTCCATTGGGGTGATAGCATGTAGACTGACTCTTTGTAGTCAAAATGGCAAGCATTTTGGGTTCAGAGTCCTTGTCCTCCATGATAATGTAGGTGATGTCAGTAGCTTTCACAGAGGAGATTATGATAGCAGCCTTTCCCGATGGATAGCTTTATCTCCATTAAGAAACATTGTTTCTTATCATGAAGTTAGTGGTGAAGCCTCCTGTTATGTATTTCTGAGGTACACAGGCTTGCTCTCTTCATTAAGTCTAATTAAAAGGATACAACACATTACCCGTTCCATCTGGGTATAAAGCGATGAAAGGTTTGCCATCTGGATAAAGCCTTAAAATCACATGCTTTCTCTAGAGCCCAAACCAAAATATGTCTCACTCGTTATAGATACAGCCTTTCATGAAAGACACTCATCAGACTCCAATCACACTGGCCTTGTCCTGCAACATCCCTTGGCCTAGAGGATTATAATTTTGCTCAATGCAGAAGCGGATGAACTGTCGTTTTGGTTAGACCTTTCTGATTCCTTTTCACAGACGTATCATAGGAAAAGAGACCTTGGGTTGTATCTGGGCATTGTTGACAGTGTGTTGGCACAGATTCATACCCTATGCTGTGCATCTGTCTCCTTCTGAAGGGTGAATAAGTTTGAGGTATCTATGATATCCATGTAGGGGAAATGTGGCTCCTCGCGAAAAATCCAAACCTCATTGGACAATCTGTAGGTGATGGTTTTGATCTGAAGTCCACCTGCGAAGATTGAGGGAAATGCCAGAGTATTGACATTTAGTCTGGGAGATATATGCTCAATATCACATCCATCATTTATAACCATTTTATATAGTCTGCCTAATTCCTGTGAGAGTTCAAAGATTGACTTTTACCTGAGAAAAATCGATTCTGATTGCCTGTTTTCTGTACCCTCTGAAGCTCCCATTCCCGCAACCTAAAGCGAAAAATGAGTTGAAATGGATGTTGATTTCTCCACCAACAGAAGGAGAGGGCTAGACATTACACGGCTAGGCTTAAGAGCAAACGGCAGAAAATAAAGATCCCAAGCCACCTTCTTTTTTGCAAAACTTTGACGGAAAAAGTAGTTCCCTCTGCGCACTGAACATTTTGGATTTAGGAGGACCAATTACACCAAAGTTGGCTGAGGCCTTTTATCACAGAAGTAGAGCCAATGGCTGCATGGTGTTCAAATAGCTGGCATCAAAATGGACAGGGCACAACATCAATTAGACCCTCTCACCTCTGGTCTGCCCGCTCCTTTGCGACTCTCTTCTCCTTCTTGCTCATGAAGGGTGGGTGCGGGCCCACATCAATCTTCCTGTTCGCCTCAACAGCAGCTAATGCTCGCTCCTTTTCCAGCAGAAACTCCCTCATTTTCACTGCCCGCTCACAGCAAAAGAGCTGGGATTGGAGGAAAGAAAATAGCAAGATCACATCAAAGCATTTCTATGGGTGGCAGTCAGAGAGCTCTTAATTCAATTCATATCTACAATCTTAGCAGCATGTGATCGGAACCAAGAGTCTTACGTGGAAAAAAGAGAGAATTTAATCATTCCAGTCTCTCACCGAAAATGAGATCAAAAGCCTTGGAGGAACCATTGTGGCTTGCATTGATTTGCTTTAAATGTATAGTCTGAAAGAAACAAGCAGCACTTACCAACTCCAGGTCAGGATTATTTTCCAATTCCTCTCGACTTATAAAGGGCTTACTGGCCTGTTGGCAGTAGTCACACAAAACAAACTCTTCCCCTTCAGACGGCTTCCTTGGAGAATCAGTAGTGGACACATCTAGCACCTGCATAGTAAATGAAAAGGCAAGGTCCACAATCTCTGTTGTATTTCTACAAAATAATTGGTTGTGATAAGTATGTTCTGATTTATAATGACAATGATATGCAATTTAGTCTTTCATTTACCTTTTTAAAGAGAACGCAGGGTTGTTTAGACTCTGGCTTATACGCCAGCAGGCTGGGGGGCCCTACGACTGGTATGTCATACTTCTCATCCCCAGTTGCAACATCCACATCTGTCTCTTCCTTCTTACAAATAAACAACATATTTTTTAGAATGTTTACCTGCTGTTGTGTCATGTACAGTGCCAGTTTGAAGTTGTACTCTGTTACCACCATGTTGCAACTGTACCTCTGTATCAGGAGTAGTGACCCATTCCACCAAGTGTGTCAGCAATTTCTCTTCGGGCTCTGGCTCAAAGTTCTCGATTTTACTTTGAACTATTCAAAGAGAAATAATTAAGTGGAGGAGTTGACAGATGTTGAGTCATCCAGAGAGAGCTGTAGAAAGGAGTGACCCGTTCGCACCCAAACAGTCTGACAGTGACTACCTTGACAGCTGTCTGAGAGCTTCTGCTCCACCCACTCCCAGTCTGTCTGAGTGTTGGTGCTCACTATGGTGATTGCTCTGCCGTCCAGTGCGTGAACCTCAATGCACTCCGGTGAGATATTTTTTTTAGTCACGCTGGACAGGGTAAGAGCACAGAGGTCTCTAAGTCGTGCAAACATTTTAAAGAACATAATTTCCATATGTTTCACCCTGTTAATTAGTTCTAAATCATTAGTTTAGAAGAAAATGAATTCCCTTAAGTCATTGGTCTAAACCATTAAACCTAAATAATGTCCTACATTATTGATTTCTGATTCGATCGCAGAGACCTGGTACGGCTTTGTTGTCCTTTCTCCCCCACTGTAGCAAAAACAGGTTATAAAGGCTTTATGATATAATAATCAACATTTAGATCACAATTGTTTTAATAGTAGGCTATAACTACACTTATTTTATAGGCTAGCTAACCCACCTTTACCAAGTGGCCGTTGTTGAGGAGGGTGGTATTGTCACTAGTAACCTTCCTGATATAATCTGGTGCTATTTCAGACTTGCCAGAAAACGATGGGTGACTTTCGGTTACAATACGGTAGGCCTACCTGTGATTGGGTCTTGCGGATCGACAAAGGATATTTGCGTCTCGTGCCTTTGCACTTTATCCGTCAGCGGCTGAAAGTCGGGAAGGTCAGCGATGTCATGCTGCTTACAGTTTGGCGCACCAGCATCTGAACGGCTTGATGGCGACTGACTCATTCTGACAGTCAATCTCTGAGTCTTGACTTCGTTAGATTTGTTCACATGTGTTATTTTAGATTAACCAAAGTGGCGTCTGCTAATAGACTTGTTACATAGCAACAGTTAATTAAAAAACGACAAGTATAGAACCATAGATATGTATATATATCTATGTTTAGAACAAGGTTTTCATTCTAACCAAAAACTCGACGTTCCTGTATGAATTTATCTTGGATAAAATAATTTTACTGATTTAGTTATAAAATACAGTAGGCCTTTGTTGAACAGCATTTTCTTGCTCCTGATTCGTTTTTTCGTGAAGTTAAAAAAAACTGTTCAACTTGATGAATACCTGGACAATGATGCAATGCAAAGTGGTAGTCAACAAACTTCAGTATCTATCCAATGTAATGTGCCTAGGGCTGTGATTTCAGTGACAGATTCATGAGTAACGTTTCCAATAAAATCTCATGCTATAAAATCCTCCTTCATGGATACATGTTTAGGTTCCAGACAGCAGGCTGCAGCATCTGATGTGGTTGGAAGCTGAATCAATCTGTTTGAAGGTAAACTGACACATTTTCAAAGTTTTATATCAATAGTTTAACAGATAAACATCCTTGCTTCTTGTTGTGATCAATAAACCTAAGCTCTGCTTGATTAGGTTTTGGTAGCTCTCAAGGCTGGAATGTGTGCTTTAATGATTTCCATTCTCATTTCCAGCTTGGTGCCTTGAGGAAACATTTTACAGCCTTTTGAGGAAATCATCAACAATGGGGATTGTAGCTCTCACTGTCTGTCTACTGCTCGCTAAAGGAATGATCCCAGTCACTGCAGAGACCAATGATCAGCATTCACAACCATTCCCTGTAATTGAACTCTTCGAAACAACATCTCCTGGTGTTTCAGCAATGCCAGAAAACTCTAAATCTAACAACTATAGCCATGTATTTCAAGGTCCAGGCAAGAAAACATCACTCCCTCCAATGTGTTTACATTCTGCTGGAATTAGAGGCACATTCAAGTATATAAATACTGTAGTGTCCTTCCTAGTGTTTACAGTTGGTATAGTGGGAAATTCAGCCTTATTGAAAATCATTCATGAAAACAAATGTATGAGAAGTGGACCCAACATACTCATTGCCAGCCTTGCTTTAGGAGACCTAATGCACATTCTGATAGATATCCCAGTCAATACTTACAGGGTAAGTTGGAAGTGGTGATTTTCATTTTTATTACTGCATTAACATTGCACATGTTTACATACATTTTTGTCAATAACTTTGGAATTGAAGCAATAACAATACAATATTTATTCTCTTGTCTTAGCTGATAGCTGAGGATTGGCCATTTGGTTTGGTGCTCTGTAAACTGGTGCCTTTTATACAGAAAACCTGCGTTGGAATTACTGTGTTGAGCTTGTGTGCTTTGAGCATTGACAGGTAAGAGTCTAATTTCCTCGACTGTCAGAGACAGAATACAGATACAATTCTCTCATGATCACCAACATTCTATCCTGTAATGTTGTCTGCTGATGTCTACATTTATCCAAGCAGATTTATCTTTGTGCAAGGCCATGAAATGTTTTGCTTTGATTGTGTGATGTTTTGTTTGATTGTTATGGACGAGAGCCAGTCTAGCCTCATAATTCCACTATTGATTTTGTAGGTATCGAGCCGTGGCATCCTGGACTCAAATCAAAGGCATCGGAGTGTCTATGTGGACAGCAATAGAAATAATTTTGATATGGGTTGTGTCAACCATCCTGGCTGTGCCTGAAGTTGTTGGCTTTGATATGATAACAATGGACTATAAAGGACAGCATCTGAGAATCTGCCTGCTTCATCCCATGCAGACAACACAGTTCATGCAGGTAACATGTCAGTCCTCACAAAATGCTAAGCTAATACAACAAACAGGTCAATGCTGTATGTGTTTGATTTTGTTTGTCTTTTGATTTCAAATTCAGGGTATGCAGCTTGTAAGGGAAATACAAATTAAGAATTCTGTCATTTATGCTGTCAATGACAGCTCATTTTCTATTTAGTAAATCTCAGTCATTCCTTATATATATAGAGAGATTTTTTTTCTATTTCTCATGTCCAAAATGTGACTTTTACACACTATGAATGTGTATGCATTGACTTATATCAGCAGAGTAGCTTGCCTTATTAACAGACACCATGACTTTATCTTTGTATTGTTTTGCAGTTTTACAAAGCAGTCAAAGACTGGTGGCTCTTTGGATTCTACTTCTGCATGCCACTGGCATGCACAGCCATTTTCTATGCAATGATGAGCAGGAAAATACTGAAGAAGACAGACAATACAATCAACGACCACACCAAACAGGTCAGTTTGATCCCATTAAACGAAAAGCTGGGTAACTGTGAATTCTATGCATCCATTATAATTTAATATGCACATATGAATGACTACCATTGTGTATACAGTAAAATCTTTCAAATCTTTTACTCTTTTCTTTTTTCAGAGACGAGAAGTGGCAAGGACTGTCTTCTGCCTGGTGGTTGTGTTTGCTGTGTGTTGGTTACCTCTGTACCTCAGCAGAATCCTAAAACGAACCATATATGATGCGAAGGATCCCAACAGGTGTCAGTTATTGAGGTATGCTAGAACCATGCCCAACACAGTCATCAATGAGGGTATTTGTCCATTATGTCAGTGACTGTACCCAAATCCTTGTCTCTCGCAGTTTCTTTCTTGTCCTGGACTACATCGGCATCAATATGGCATCAGTAAACTCATGCATCAACCCGATCGCTTTGTACATGGTCAGCAAAAAGTTCCAAACTTGTTTCAAGGTAAGATTTGAAATTGTCCACATGACACAATGACCCCTAATAGAGCCAGGTCAAATATGACAGTTGCAATACATGTTGTGTGCACAGGCTGCAGGGTCCACTCTCACACTGTGACCTTTAACAACTTAACCTTTGTGGACAATAGCTCGAGACAGATTCACATCCCTGGGAAACAGGGATCAAAGGTCAAACACGAGCCTGACCGGTGACCCAGAGTGCACTCACAGGCGAAGAGTTTCTGTAGTGGACTGTGCCTTGTTACTGTCATCTACGGATCCTGTTAACGTGAAACGGATGAGGTGTGTGCTGTCATCCTCAGACCTACAGTGTGTGCTTCTATCCCTCAGGCATGTCTGTTCTGTTGGTGCACACCACCTGGACTAGTGATGCATGATGAGGTGCAGTCTATCATGAAGTCTAAGGTGCACGAGCCAGGCTCTGAGAACGGCAACGACAAAGCACAGAGAACACTGGAATGTTTGACATGACAGATACGCTCTACTGAAGTGTTATACTGTCTCACAGTGTGGTACTGTATTGGGATGTGATTTTATTATTTGAGGGAAGCCTCAATGGGACTTTAAATCACATCTAGATGATACTGTCAGTGACTTATTTAATTTAATTGTGTTAATGTTTTTTTGTGATATATTTGACCACTAATTATGAAGCAACTTATTAAAACTATGTAGAGTTTATGTGCCTGATGTGTATTGTAGTCTGTTCCTCGCAAAGTTTGCTCATTAGACATCTGTTCCAGGCTTAGGAAATGGTGAGTTGTAATTGATAACAAAAGTACCATTGAGTCAGTGTCTGTTGAGAGACTGTTGTCAATAGAACATCTGCTTTTAGCATGAGCAATGCAGACAGAGTGAGACTCCTCTGACTATTGCCCCCCAGGCCTTGACTCACTCCAAATCATTACCTCATGTTTTGACAACAACAAACCTTGTCTTACATATGACAGCTCTGAAATGGCTGTTTTAAGCAGTTGTTTACTTAGAAAACCTCAATTCACAAAGGGAGATCGCTTTTTTTCTTCTAGGTTCATATACAACACAGTCTCTCAGGAATGTCACAGCACCTCAAAATATCAAACTAATGATAATCTATACATAGCTCTAAACATAATCAAATTCTTTGTTTACATTTGTTCATGCTAATACCAGAAAAATGTCCAGAAAATGATTGGGACATAAATGTGCATTTGCCAATCTGAGAGTGACTGACAAAGCTTCCTACTCACATTGATGTAATATGCGTGTGTTGTGCCTTTGCCAGAGTTCACAATCACAGGGAAAAAATATCAAATTGAAGCCACTGGTGGATTCTGTCTTCACTGCTGAATGACTGATTGATGGTGGCCTATTTTTAATGCATTGTTAAATGTGTAATGCATGGAGACACTTTATAAAAGACCTGTGAGAGGGAAAGGAGGAAAACGGAGATGACAGAATGAGGTCAGAAGGAAGTGAGGGAGGGGGAGAGTTGACTACCTGATAGGTCTCGCTGTCACAGGACAAGGCAAGCAAAGATGACAAGGTTTTCCTCCACCTCCCCTTATCAATCTATGGATTTATTTTTGATCCAGGCATGAAGTTCTGAACCTATAAAAAGAAAGGATTCTCATTTTCAATTCTTTATGAAAATAGTATTTCAATACGGATTGTAATCAGAATGTAAGAAAGAAAGGACATTTCAAAATGACTCAATGGGTTTTTGTACTGCAAGTGTGTACATTTTTTGTATTTTGGTAGAGACAATTGCATGTAATACAAATTGCATGCAAGACTTAATTAAAGCAATTGATTTTAAATAAGTGATTTAATGTACATTTTAATCATCAACCCAATATCAAATCCATCATCTAACACATACATATTTGAAACAAACCTATATACTTTCATACATTTGAATTCTGAACCGATATGAAAAAAATATTCACAATGTGTAAATATGCTTGTTTTTCTCTTTTGTTCGCGCCTCTGCTCGCATCCACTGACCAACCACTAGGTTGCGCTGAAGATTAATTCAATTTAATTAATTTAAGAGGTGAGACAAGCCTCAAAAGAAAATGAAAAACAAATTCCGTGCTCTTAACATCAATGTTCATAATCTGAATCCTCAAAATGATTTAATCACTGCGTTTGTTAGCGAAATCACAATTGTAATCACGCAATTACAAGCTCGTTTGAACATCTCGTTCATGATGTGGATGTTGGTAATTAAAGTCTTTAGAAAAAATGCAAATACAGGAAGTCAGCGTCATGTTTTCCAGCCCACACATCTTTATTACTGCTTCAAACTCTGTTCTCTGTCCTCTCCTACAGTGAATGGGTACAGCCCTGCTGGTACAGCCCTGCTGAGATGCAGCTTTGCAACACAATCTATTTGTGTTGTTTGAGATCTAGCCGAATATTAACTAGAACATCTCATCCAAGCATAATATAAATTTTGGATAAAATCGTTGAAGTCGTTGGTGACAGCATTACGACTATACAAGATTATTATAATGTTTTGCTAGACAGGTCTATTTTCGGGTTATCCCCATATAACAGTGGTTTTAACAATCAGCTTTTTATTCATTGTCATGGATTTTTATTTTTATCTTTTGACTACTGTCTATGTCTTTCTACTTACCAAATGCTGAGCATTGTTTTGACACAGCAAATGCCAGTACACATCGTAACAACTGCTAACAAATGGTGTGGTGCTACCATGCCTCCCTGCAGTGTGAACTCATGACTGGCATATGACATTGAGACAATCATGGTCTTCGGTCCCCAGAGTGGCTGACGTCAGTGTCAACTTCTGTGTGAGAGCAGTTATCTGAGAGCGTCTCTGAGTAATCTCTAAACACACAAGACCCAGATAGGACTCCTCATGCAGATGCCAAGACTCCCCAGACTGTGGGTTTAATTAAACACTGTGAAATTAATTAATCAGCAGGGTAGCAGGTAAAGGGACTGTTCACTGCAACCACTCACACAGCCCAGACAAGTATTTCATGTGCAGTGACAGTTATTAATTTGCTGTATGTTTTATTATAGTGCATCATTATATATTGACGTAGGGAATACTAGAAGATCAAAAAAAAAAGGTTTTGGCATGAAAAACATTCTTGCAAATTATCAAAATAAAGGCTCCCAGAAATCAAAGTATAAACCTGTGTTTGATCTGTTCTATAAATTAATTTAAAAATTCAGTCTGTATAATAATTTGGTGCAAATTAGATGGAAATGAGATAAAATATTCATTTAGTTATCTGGGGAATCTGTCTGGAGGGCTTTTTAGTCTTCAGTCTGGCTCAAAATGCTGTCCATATGGCAATTATGTACAGTAGTGTTGCAGGAGGATTGGTCTGATGCCTACTGGCAGAGAGGAGTCTGCCTGTGACAAACTGCTTCTAGGATCTGATGTGAGTTGAGGAAGATAATGAGGCTGTTGTAATCCTTAAGTACAGCGCCTGCCCCTGGGGTGGCATATCTAAGCACCAAGGCTCTCATTGTTGCACGTGCTGCAGAGGATTAAAAAAAACACATTTACTTTCTTCTTCATAAACTTTGTCAGTACATCCAGCAACACTTTAGACAACTTGTGCTTTCATGGTGTAAGCCTCTTGACATTAGTGCGGAGGAGCTAGCTTTTGTGATGATTTTTGCCAATGCACATACAGAACAGGAGGCAAAAACAGAGGGGAGTTGTTAGAACACTGAGAAGCCCACAAAAACAATCACATTAAATTGCACCTTCGTTGGAACTGTCACTCACAGAAAATATTTTTTTTCCTTATTTTTGTAGAATTAACAACCACAAATGGTGGTACCAAAATGAAGCTGAATGTGTTTTATCTGTTGGCTGGTTACTTAAACCTCCCTCAAACAAGTCAACGCTATTCCACTGGCTGCTGACTTCTCTGAAGTCACATTGCTGTTTGGAAACTCCCACCCGCACAGCCATTCCTATTATAAAGGCCCCCGCCACAAATCATACACAATGCTCTACAATGGCCAGTTTACACCTACACTACACCTACTCAAAGGTTTAACGTTCAAGAGAAACAAATTCACTGAGCAAGACAGGCAAAGTCCAAGTAGTGAAGAAGGGACAACATTCACAGAGTAATGCTGGAAACAGGGATGATTTCAACCATGTTTCATTTCTTACAGTACTAATATATTTCTCTGGACGCAAGCAGATCAATATAAGCTATTTACAGTTTAACTCACTGAAATAAACAAGGCTGGACTCCTTGAACCGAACCAGCAGGCATTTAATTAATGGGCATTTGGGGCTTGCATACTAAATAAGAGAGAGAAGGCTGGCATCATAGCCTGAGGCAGGAAAACTTCAGAGAGAGACTGGCAAACAGCAGGGAGAATCAGACTACTGGGCAGAGCTGCTAGTGGTTACTGGACCATGGGATTAAAAAGCATTTAATCCATGTACCAAAACCATGCTCATTCCAACCATACCAAGGACAAGGATCAAAAAAAGTGTAGTCGGCTATGTTGATATTTCCATGGCAAAATTCATCTTGTGTTACAGGATTTTCTGAAAATGCCAGCAACAATAAAAAGCATTTCAGTGCTCTCTAGCGTAAAAACATAATGAGCAGGCCTAAAAGGTTTTTTGTGTACTGGTTTAGGTGCAAAGCGAACTGTCACTCCTGCTTATTCTATTCATGTCTGACTGTAATGGCAAACATGCAATCAAATGTAGAGAGTGCATGCACGAGTGGTTCACTTCACGCTGCTAATGCCTCAAAGGCTCAAACAAGCAGTTTTCAGACAGGTTATATTCCCATGTATTCATGGTGAGATCCATTGAGTGTGGAAGCTTGATTAGTCAGACTATATGTGCAACAATAAATCATTAGGCTAAGGCATGTCTGCTCTATAGGATGGAGATTGGTGTTGGTGCCAGTTAAAACCCTCCGAGAAAATAGGAGCAATTTGAGCTTGTGGTCATGCGGCTTCACCAATGGCGACTGCAGCACCTTGCCAGCCTGTCCTTGTTTTGATGGACAGTGATGAAAGCACAGGTGGATGTGAGAAGCGAGCAGAGCTCTCCCCCGCGCCGGGCAGCTGTGGACTCCTTGTCTATGGTTTCCCATTAGCACAGGAGTGGAGGTTCGCAGTCTGGCTGCTGGGCACAGCGGGTCAGTGCTCACAAAGCTCTGTTTGTTCCCTGGCCTGCAGGGCTCCCTGGGTAAGCATGGCTCCAGTGGTGAGACAAACAAAAAGGCGCCACTGTCTCCCACACTGGAGCTGCTTCTCCAACACATTCGTCTCTTCCCCTCAACAGGGGTACATTTCTCTCTTTAGAAGGGGGATGGCAAAAGGAAACAAGTTTTTCAAAAACACGGCCTCAGGATATCCAAACTTCTGTTATTCTGGGCAATGGATTTTTCTCAGTTTAAATGGCTTTTTTTTAGTTGCTTCTGGGGATGTTTTTCCTTTCTTCTTTGTGAGTTTTTCCTCTTCTTGTGTCTGGCTGGAGTCAGGTGTAGTTCTCTGTTTTTAGTTCCATGTCGTATAGTATATATTCAAGAGAAGAGTAGGGAGGAAACTGCTGACAGAAACAGGACATACAATAATTTACTCAGGTCTGAATTACTTGAGGACCATCGTTTATGACACCGAATTTCCGTTGAGACAATTCTGAGATCCAATGGGGTCAAAATGATCAATTAAACATTTCAGGCTACCTCTTGCTTTCACATACAGCATCAGGCTGGGATTTGAAAAGATGAAATAAAGTGCGGTCTTGCCTAGTCTTGCTCTGGCTGTCAGGTCAGAGATTCGACGTGGTGCTGCAATCTGCAGTCCAAGTATAACTCCATTATTGAGGGGACCTTAAAATGGGAGCCGTGTGACACACAGCGGGTTGATTTAGTTTAATGACCATGACAGTGACAGCGCTGTGATGGAAATTGGACTCCCCCTGCAAATTTACATCACTTCAGGGTACTTGGGGCTCTTTTAGCGGCTGCACTCCAGAGCACGAGCCATCAGGAGGTCCTGGATATGTCATGCTTGTCACCTTCCTTTAAGTGCATCTGCAGACGTGGGAGGGGGATTAATATTATATAGCCTACGGAGGCACAGGGACTGTCTTATCAGCACTGCAGATGTGATAAGCACCTCAACCCCTATGAAAAACCAGGAGAGATCTCCTCGCATGGAGACAAGCATCTCTTTGTGATGTTCCTTCACACTTCCTCGTCGCCTTCGATGCGGTTCTGGAGGCAGCTGCACTGTGATGCCATGTTGCTCTTGCTCTGATGGACGTGAGTCCTGCTGTGTCAGATCAGCTTGATCTCAATGTGGCCCTTTTCAATTATTTAGGGAGTTGGAAAATGATACGGATATGGATCTGATTTCTTTTTATTTCAGATAGAAGAAGATAGAAGAAATGTCTGAGATGTGTGCTACAATATAGGAAAGTAGGTAGGTGGGTGGGTCTTTGGGTAGGTACATATTAATCCCAGCGGAAATTGCAGCATTACAACAGTCCAAATAAAAAGAAATCAAAGTAAAAATGATTTTTTCAAATGCAAGCTGGGATGGTTTTTCTGTCATTATGTTACATGGTGGCTTAGCCTTTCCCCTTTGCTCTTGTTTTTTATTGAAATGTCACTTTTACTATACTGTCCCTCACGGATGCTCTGACACTCATCTCACATTAGTTCACATCAATGGAGATGTCAACGTGCACAAATGGCACTGCCCTAACCTGGTGTTGGTTTGTGAGTGGGAGTTGTAGTAACCACTGCTGTCACATCAGTTTGTACTGAAGGACCCAGCAGACCCCCAAAAAACAAAATGACTTAAAATGGATTGATCTCCAGGACATGAAGAACACTGTGTACTGTACTTGTCATTACTGTATGCATACCATGCAGTCATGTAAGATGTACATCATCTTTATTAAGCATTCGCATAGCCTTTGTACCCATTTCCATACGTTCCATCAAATACAGCACAGTACTTGAAGCATTGGTATGTAGTTAATGGTTTTTGTAAAAGACAGAGATTAATAGTGTATGTGGTTACTTGCAAATCTAAATCTAAATCTACCAACTGGGATTCTTACTTGTTCTCTCCAAAGTCTGTTTTCTCAGCCTGCTGAAAGAGAGTACGTGTTTTATATGCTAAATATTGTCTCAAGGGTCCAGGTGTAAATTTGTCCTAGCTGGCAGATTCTCACTAATGCTCTGTGGTCCCTGTTACATGCTAACAAGCTAAACTTGTCTGCTACATCAGGTATTTACAACCAAACACCATGTTACAAAATAAATATATGCATATAAATACACCATGGTGGAGCCTTAACTTAGAGCCTTAACTTCGAGCTGTAACTAAAGACATTTGGCATATTTGGCTTAATTGGTCCATTTAGGAGGAGAAAAGGGTATGCCCTCACAGAATACCTAATATGCGCGCCACCCACCAACGGCAAGGCAGAATCACTCTGCAGGCTACCTGGCAACCTCTGTAGTTGTAAGGCCAGGGCCAGTGGCCGTCCAGGGGCTCACATATCCTCTGACAGTGGGTGTAGCTGCGTCGGCATTCCGTGCAGCAAATCCCTTGATGGTCCAGCATGGGGTCAAAGGTCATGGAGCCTTCGTCTCCCTCCTGACTGCGCTGTGGAACAAGAGGTACATAATTCATGTTTGTGAAGGTAAGTTTATCCAAAACTGACTTAATTATCTAAGAAAGCCTGTTTATTCACTCACAAAAGTAGTTCAGTGCTTTATCAAGCTAATTAATTGCAGCAAGCAATTCTCTCACCCTTTCGTGAAAGAGGGCTATAAACATTAGATGGCAGTTATCACCTCTGCTTGTGACCTGAAATTGCAGCTGTTAATTTAACACCTACTCACCCACAACACCTACTGTAGATGAGTGGGCTTGATTTGCAAACTTCTTTATAACAGCTGTTGTGCTGAATTTTAAGTTATGTGAATGTATTATATAGTTTACCCTGGAATGGGATTTGTAAACTTGTACTTAATTGAGATGTTATGAATTCATAATGAATTTCTTTAGGGGTAGCTTACAGGCTTTGAATACAAGTTCATGTGAATTAAATATCTAATTTGGAAAATGTTACTGTCTTGCAATCAACACTTGCAGTGACAAAAACTCTCTTTAGTTACATGATAGGGGTTTTCTGGGTTGAAGCCTGACCCCACAACGGACGCTAACCCCCCCTCATCCTCCACCGCCCTTTCGGAGGTGCTGTTCTCCGCACGGCCCACGGTGTTCCTCTCCTCTGCAGCAGTCTCAAACTCCTCCATGTCAAGCTGACGCTTGGCACGCTGGGTGTCTCTCCTTCTCCTCTCCCCATCTGTTCAGGCAGCCACATGGGGACATGGGTACTGGGTCAACATCCACCAGACACCATACATGCCCAGAGAGCACCCTCCTCCATAGCCTCCACTCTGCTGAATAATTGAATTAGCTGCACCGATATCAAGATTTCTTGCATATTTCAAGATCATTGCTTTTTAATGTGACACAGGAGTTTTTGTATGTAAGTCTGTATACAGAAAGCGAGTTTACGATGTTAACCCTAACCCTAAAGTGTAACAACCTGTGCAGTACACCACTGACCCTTAAAGAAGAGACAAATCTTCTAGGCAAAGCAAACAGGTCAGGTGCATAACAAGTGTCAGTTCATATTTTGGGAGGATTTCCACACTCTTATCATAGTAATAAAATGGAGAAAGGTACTGTCGGGCCAAATAGTGTCCTAGGGCCAAATACTGTCCTACGTGACGTCACAATGCCTTTCCGAAGCAAGGACGCGTCCGTCGCTACGCCGACATTAAATCCCTGAATAGCTACGCGTGCTAGCAGGAAATTGTCATGGTTGCTATACTGTTTACTAGGTAGGAAGTTTTGTATTTAGGCTTATTTAAACCAGTGTATTCTACTCTAGGACACTTTGGCCTGACAGTACCTTTATGATAGGTTGGTTGGAGCCAGAAGATGGGCAGTCCTCCACAGTGGTCCAGGATGGTGGTGCTCAAAAAACTGGTGTCCTTCAGAGGGTGGTCCGCAGCCATCCAGATAAGAGACTCATCGTCAAACTTTACTGGCATGATCTCATCCGTCTGGCACCATAAGAGAGACTTAATGAGTCCAACCTCACAAGGGCATTGATATGGGCATCATTTCTCCATGAGCTATATAATGCTGTATTAATGCAGGTTAATGAATATACTAAAAGCTTATGTAGTTAGGAATATCAACATGTGTTTAATAAAATTCTAGTATCATATCATGAATGTCCACAGAGCAACGGTACCAGGTCAAACATCAATGACTGCTTGTTAAAAGAGTCCACGTCCGGAAGGCTGGCTTTGACTTGTGATTTAATATAGCACTTCTGTCCTCCAGAGAAGTGTATTCCAGTGATTCCCTGCATCAAGTTACAGACATGGCCTGTTAACACTCACAAGTTTGCTACTTTCCTAAGCACATGCCTCGTCTCCTGTGGCCTACTGGGAGGTGGGGAAATAAAGACTCACAATGTGGAAGTCATGGATCTCCACGGCCTCGTCACTCCCACTGCCAGTTCGAAACCTTTCGAGGTTATTATCTGAATCGATCTCCATGGTTCCCTCCTTTACCTTTCCATTAATGCTCATGCTATAGCGAACATTGTACACCTGCTACGATCAAAGTCAAATGTTAAAAAGTTATGCACATGCATTGATTTTAACACTTGCAAACTACTGTATAGCAACAATTGCAGTCTTGAACCCAGTTCCCATGATACAGTTGAGCATCCTGAGTGTTCTCCCATGCTACACTTAAAAGGGCCGTCCAATCACCGTTGATTTGAATAGAGCACCTTGGTGGAAGAGAGCAGACCTTGACAGAAATCTATCCTGAGATGTTTGCCCTACAGGTGAGCTCATTAGAACACAAATAAATATTCAAGCACCTTTAATGAGACAGACCACAGTTGCATTCCAAAATTATTCACAAAGAGAACTTTGGCTGGAGTGATTCATATTCCTAATGTCACTGAAAGATAAAACAAATCAAAGTATTGTGGGTCTATTCAAGATAGCCCTCAAAATACATTTTAGCGAATACGGTCTTAGTCAGTAAAATGTCAGTAATATATGTTTATATACAATATACCGTATACTTGTTTAGAGCTGTACGCAAACTGAATGTGATCATTAGGAGGAGGTTACTAGTCTTACACCTTTTGGTCCCAGGGTTTCACGTAGACCACTAAACTAGCCTTCAAAAGTATTTCGTGTCAGAAGAAGATATGAGTCAAAGTAACCTTACCTGTCAGTTCAGCATGCATACTTTTATACGTCTAGTAATAGATAAGGTATCTTACACTTCTGTCACTTCCTTTCCATAGGTAGAAAGCTCCGATGGCTCCGCAAAACATCAGTATTGCACCGATAACGAGAGCCGCACCACCAAACCACAGTTGACGACCAAATGCGGCGGGAGACCGTGTCCCGCTGTATGTCTTTGCAAAGGTTAGAATTCGGAATGAGCAACAGTAAAGGCAACAACAACAAGCTGTGCATCGTGATGTCAATTCAGAATAGGACTAGGCCTACAACTGTGCAAATCGACTTGATCTAGCTGACAAAAGCTTTAACAACTCTTAATTCATTTTAGAACGTAACTTTTGTTTAATCAGTTTAATTTTAGTTACCGGTGGCATGCATTGCTCGAAATCCTGCGATCCAGCAGTAGCTACTTTCTCCGATGTCTCTCTCATGATGCTGTCTGTAAGTATTTTAGCCACTGATGTTGACTCTTCGGCCGGTAAATCAACACAGGCCAAGATTCGTTATTAAGGTGAGAGTGACGTGCAACTGACGGAACAAAGTAGGAATTCATAGTTGCAGGATTTCTGTGGCTATTTGTGCACGGATGTTACAAGCCTTTAACTCAAAGCCTAAAGCCCATCACGTCAGACAGATAAACACTGGTGCATTTCCCTTAGTGTTCTCTCTAGTATAGCCCATCACAAGTGTTTTCACACATTCCTGTTAAGGTAGAACTTTGTTGACATGACCCTGAGAACAAAAAACCCCAGAATAACAGGTAGCTTACAACATACTTAGTTCTATACAGATCTGCCAGATCTGCAGCCAGGGACTGTCACCTTTTTGCTCCAATTCACACATTTAGTGCATCTCTAACTGCATAGGTGTGAATTTGACCACCTCCATCATCAGCCAAACATACATAATTCGAAATGACGACTGCTGCCCTTTTGCCCTTCATCCTAGACACACCAGTCCCTTGACCTGCCTGGTAGTGCATGCGGCACAGTAGCTGACAGTGCACATAGCTGCTTTTAACACAGGAAGCTGTCGGTTTCAGTGTTCTTTCAGACAATGTTTTGGAACGCACACGCGCACGTACCCCAGACACATGAACGCAAAAAACAACACACAGCAACACACAACACATAGCAACACACTGATAAATTGTCCTATAAATTATTTCTCAACCAGGTGTGGTTTATGAACTGTCGGTGTCAGTTCTGTTGACTATGATTCCCTTTAAAACTCAAAAATAAGACTTTACTGTTTTGGAAATAAAACAACAAAAAGCTGAACAAAAGGTGCCGTAGAGCTGCTTCGTCTAACATTTGGATGAGAACAGCCGGAGCCACAGTTGCTTGGAAACAGGTAGACGGACACATTTCCCAAGGGTGATTGGTAAGCTGTTGCCAATCTGAGGGGTGAAGTGATTTTTCGACCTTACAAAAAATATTCAACTAGTAAGAACATTTCATTAGCTACTCAAAACGGTGAGTGCAAATGAAGGTGGAATAAATCCCGAAGGCTGGAAACATGAGATTGCCCTGTGTTTATTTTCATTGGAGGTGTGATTGTTAGAGTTGCATACTGCATCATCCTCTCAAGCCAAATTTGCGGGAAAGCACTGAGCAGACTGAGTTAGGTTATTTTATGTGCTTGATAAATATTTTGATAAAGTTAGAATGGACACACAATCCTAATGCTAGTAAAGTGAAATCCATACAACTGACTTGGCTCAGGAACTGTGCTTTTTATGCATCTGTCCACCTAACCAGTTTAATTAGTGACAAATCTAGGGTTGATGTTTGTAGATATTACAAATGAGCTTATATTTATTATTACTTAATATTTATTTGTGCAACATGGTGACAAAATCTACCACAAACATGGTAATCTTTGATATTGATTGTTTTTCACTTGAGAAAGGTCCTCTGGTCATGCCTCTTAAATAGTAACGCATGCGCATCAAAATGTATCATAAAACTGTTGATTACATGAATCGTTATGAAAAATATATTCTGAATGTACAAAATCTTGCATATTACACATAATACAATAAACAGTCATACAGTAGCCTAGATACAAAACACTAACATTGAAACAAATACATCTGTACAGTATATAAGACGCGTAGTGCGTTTAACACATGTTACTGTTTATTCTCAAAAAGGTTTAAGAGTGTGAATACTCTGAAATGGAAAGCTCATCAGTCTCTGGTATTCTGGCTGGTGTCGGTGGGCCAACAAGAATATAATCAAACTCTTGATTTTGTACTTTTTCATAAACGCTTTGTAGGCCATTTGTTTTGGGTAGGTGTGCTGGATAGTAGTTTTCTCTGCGACTGTCCCTGGGCAGTGAGGCTGTCTTAGAGAAGGTGGAGAGGTGGAGTCCGTGGGGGAGGCTTGTGTTGGGTCTGGTGGCAGAGGGACTCCAGCAACGGTCAGAGTGACCCAGGATCTTACACTCATTTGTGCAAGCCCAAAGACCTGTGGAAACACAAAACCATTAGGCTTCGAGGCACTGAATGAGCTGAATGTATTTTGGCACAGTGGATTTCATGCAGCCACAGAACTGTGTGTATCTGGGTAGTACTCACTGTTGATTGGTGGAGAGTCTTTTTTGTGGCCATCACCACTTATGTCAGAATCACTATCATTGAAGTCACTGTCTCCTTTCCCACTGTCCTTGCCACTGAACTGAGGGTCTCTTGCACAGATTGTTGTAAATGAATTGCCCTTCCATATTGTTATGGGTCTGATTGTCTCTTTCCCATATCCTGGAAGTGTGGAATAACCCTGTGAACACACAGACAGAGGGAAAGAGAGAGAGATAGAGAAAGAGAGAGGGAATGAGAAACTAGGATGTGTGAAGATACAAGGAAACAAATGGCAGCTAATCTATATACTCAGTCTAACACAATTACTTACCTCCAATTTACCATCCATTCGCCTATTGTTAGGCTCAAAGATGCTCGCTGTTTGTCTCCCCTCCTCAGAGCCTTTCTTCAGTGTGTTGGCGTTGGCCAACGGTGATTGAACGTCAAACACATTGCTATTGTGGCTGGTGATCAATGAATCAATAGGGCTGTTGTCCCCCTTCTCCACGTTTGGCACTTCCTCTTTGTCCTCGTAGCCTCCCTCTCTCTTGTCTCTTTTGCGTCGACTACAAGTGGTTGTGATGAGGATGATGGCGAGGAGAAGCAGAGAGCAGCTCCCTGCCAGGACGATGATAATGGCTATGGACAAGTCCCACTCAAACAGCTCCTCTGTCTCATTGGGAACCTCGGAGAGCACGCTGGAGGGAGTCCCTTCGATGAGAGTGAAATGGATGGTTGCCGTGGAGGACAAGGCAGGCGTTCCACTGTCACTGACGGCGGCCACGACTTTCAGACTGGCCGTGATGTCGTAGGCCAGCTCACGGCTCACGTACATCTTCCCCGTGGCTTTGTTGATGGAGAACCCCAGGTGTCCGCCCTCAACGATTTTGAAGGAGAGCTGTGCGTTTGTGCCTTCATCAGCGTCTGTGGCCTTTATCTGGGTTACAACATAACCTGCAGGTGAATCTTTGGGCAGGAAAACCTCAGCAGAGCCTTTGTTAAGGACCGGTTCCGTGATAAACGGTGGGTTGTCATTCTGATCCACTATTTTTAGCTTGATGACTGCGCTGCCCTGAAGCTGAGGTGACCCCCCATCACTTGCTTGGATGTGCAAATCCAGTTGTTTCATGACTTCATAGTTGAAACTTCGCAGTGCATATATTGACCCAGACATTGCGTTGAGTGACACAAATGTGTTCATAGGAGATCCCATTATAACACTGTCTAAAAGCCTGTAGGTAATTTTGCCATTGTTGCCCAGGTCTGCGTCCCTGGCCTCTACTGTGGTTATATATGCACCTGGTGCATTGTTCTCTGGAACAGAAACTTCGTAGACGGGTTTATTAAAACGAGGGGCATTGTCATTCTCATCGCTCAACCTAATAGTGTATTGTGTTATTTTTCTCAGCGGGGGTGACCCAAAATCCTCAGCCATCACTGTTAAATTGTACTCGCTTATTTTCTCTCTGTCCAGAGCTGCAGCTGTTACAATCATGTAGCTGTCCTCATAAGCCTGCTGGAGTTTGAAATGGTCGTGGCCATACAAGGTACAGTGAACCTGACTGTTGACGCCCGAGTCCCTGTCCAAGGTGCTGATCAGCGCCACTAGACTGTCCTTGTCTGCTGCCTCACTGATGAATGCGATGCCTGTTGTGATGGAGGTCATTGGGGTAATACTGATTTCTGGGGCATTGTCATTAACATCTTTAACATGAATAATGATTTTACAGACGGAAGGGGTCGGGTTAGGTCCAAGATCAGTCGCTTGCACATCTAACTCGTATGTTTTCTTGCTTTCATAATCGACTGGGCTCTTAAGTATCAAGCGACCAGATTTATTATCCACTTCAAAAAGTTCTCGAATCTCATACGAAACCTGTTTTCCAAATCCATAATTGACTTCTCCATTTAGACCATCATCAGGATCAACGGCGTGTAAGTCCAATAACACAAACCCAATCGGGGCATCCTCGGACAAACTGACCGAGAAATTATTCTGGTCGAAAACGGGACTGTTGTCATTAAAGTCAGTCACTTTGATAGTTATCTTTGTGGATCCAGACCTAATTGGGTTCCCTCCATCCGTGGCAACAAGCTCGACCATGTAAAATGACTGAGTCTCTCTGTCTAGCTCTTTCATTAGCACCAACTCCGCATATTTAACCCCATCCGCTCTTAGAAGCACATCAATGGAAAAATGACTGTTGACAGATATTTGATAGCTTTGTATATAGTTTGATCCAACATCCGCGTCCTCGGCAGGGTCTAAAGGAATACGGGACCCTACCGCTGCGTTTTCGGAGATCTCCACTGTAGATTCCTTGTTTGGAAACTCTGGAGAGTTATCATTAATATCCTTCACTTCCACTTCAACATGGATCAATTTGTAACGGTCTTTTGAAAAACTGACCACATCAAAAGTGATAAGACACTGTAAAGTATGCCTGCAGATAATTTCTCGGTCTATTCGCTCCCCGACAGTAAGCTCCCCATCGTTTTCTCTTACCCGGATAAAGGAATTGTTGAATTGTTTCATCATCCTGAAATTGGTCTTTGAGCCAAAAGCCAGACTCAAGGACATGTCCTTGGCCAGGTTCCCGATGACTGTGCCCGGCCCATCCTCTTCATTGGTTTCGTATGTCAGAGTATTTCCCTCCGACCCAACCAGGGAGACGAACAATATTTGTAAAATAGTGAAAACAACCATCCTCCGATGCCAAAAGGTTAAAATGACTTGTATCATCTTCAACGCCGCGATGTACTGTTTATCTAAATCTTTTCTCTTTCGCTCAACAGATTATATCACTTCACCTGCTGAATTTGTTCCCCATCCGTCTTCAGTGCGAGATGCTATGGACTGTACTGAAAGTTAGTTGTTCTTGTGCGCAGCCTGGCAGACGCGCTTGTTGCCTCGCGCTGTCTACAGCAGCACCAAATCCTGCAGTGGCGGGGTTTATACGGCTCCTCATGCTAATGAGACGAAGTGTGACCAATCCCCCTGCTTTAGAATTAAAAATAGGCCTTCTGAAAGACCTCTAAGCCTGTTTTGAGTTAACAGAGCTAAGGAACAAAAATAAAAAAAGATTTGAGTCAAGTGTCCTGCATTTGGTTTATCATTTCATTGCAGCTTGATGAAAGGGTATTAATTTTCGAGGTATTTTCTTCTTCTAATCAATAGTGAGCATAAACTGCTCCAATCACTTCCTACACTTATCTATTAGTAGATAGCATATGGGTGCACAATACCACTGAATTGAATTTGAGCAGTAACATCAACAATACTAATCCAGCATCCTCAAAAGATCCAAATGTGGACCATGACACTGAGCGAAGACAAGAAATTTAACAGAGGCCATCTTGAAGGGTTCCACTTTTGCCAGAATACAATATGTCGCTCCATGAATCAGCAGCTCATTCAAGTTCAGTTGTCATTAAAATTCAAGCAATAAAATAGCAAAATCATCTGTCATCAACAGTGTGAAGTTTTTCCTCCAGTCAACCACCCCAAATGTCTTGCATTGTGAGATAACAACATTGGCTCCATCAAACTGTGATAACATTTTCATGCTTAATGTTGTGATTTATATGTATGGAAGTGGTTCTTTGAAAGTTTGAGCAAATCGTTCATGGGCTTGAATGGATTCAACAAGACAGTGAGGGAGGTAGCAAAAGAAAATGCATGAGAAGAACTGTTTGAGGGAAGATAGGGATTTCAAATTTACAGTTGGCCCACAGACACAATTCCATTTTTAATGGGATTGTAAATGCATTCAGTTTCAGGGGATGCCTTTGCATTTTAAGTTCTCTAATCACTCTGGTCCATAACATGCCTTAAGAAATGCCATGAAAGTCTGCATTTGTGGAAAGCACTTAGCTTCTCATTCTTTTACAAAGATTATAGTGTTAGAGTACAAAGTGTGGAAGCTCTACTCCAACGATTATTCTCTATTGGGATATTTCTGCCTTTAAAATACCCAGTCTAGAATTTCTTATGTGGACATTAATGTACTCATTTAGACTCACTCCAACAGGAGTGGTTGTCCCCTCACTTCTCTCACCAAGCCCTGCCACTATCTCTTTGGAATATCACTTTAAACACACAAACAACCCCTTTAATACATGTCCCCTTTAAAAAAAAGAAAAACATTAAACATTTTCCTCCTACAAAATGTAAATGATCTGCATTGATGTGTAAAATCAGACCTAGCAGTTCTGTTGTCTTCAAGTAGTCTCAATGCCACATTCCTGTACATTAAACATTGCAATGACGGTTCGGCACTACATGCTAATGAGGGTATTAAGTAAGCCATTCCATTATAGATGAGTTTAAGCTCAAGGGGAATCTTAATCACAATACTGAGATATCATGATAACTGGTTCTCACTATCCTCCCTCTGAGCCGTGTCCTCTGAATTCTCATGGGTAGTCAACAATTGTTGTTTGTCTGGATAGACACTTCACTGTTACAGGGGTTTCACCTCTAAGCAAGGTTATCGTTCATGTGTATATTTCACCAGATGATAGGTGACACTGTTTTTCTGTCAGCACATCTTTTCTGTGTTACCCTTTGAAGAGAGGCTTATATCCTCCAAGGGGAGAGATTTGACTAATGAAAATAGCTGGTACACAATGCAATGCGATTAGCTGGGTTTTGTAGTCCTCATATGAGTGGGTCCCTAGATTGTTTGTTTGAGTCCATGAGCTTATTATGGTTGTTGGAACACATTCATCAAAACATGCTTTTAAACACTTGCCATAAAATCCCAACTGACCACACATCCCATAGGCAACATCAGATCTTTTTGTTCAGAAGGAGTTCTCAACTGATTAATTCTAACTTCAAAATAAAACTCTGCTGTTATGTTCTGTGGGAGCTCCGAGGCTGTGCCGTCACTGGGGGTTCTAACTCCCAACGGAACCCTAAAATTCAGAGTGGAACCAATGAGATGTTTTATTGATTCTTCTTCAGGAGTCTGGAGACAATAAGTCAGTTGAATATTTCATTTCTCTCTTTTTATGTTTGGACTGAGATACATCCTAGTGTTCAAGGTGTCTCCACAGAGATGTCCCACAACAGTCATAAACAAAGTGATTAGAGAAGAGGAAGACAACAGACGAGGAAGATTCAGAGGGAATTGCAACGGTTAGAGCTTTGGAAGAGCAGAATCCTCAGACAGTACATTCTGACAGTGCAGTCTATCATGCAGCCTGGCTCCTGTGAGGATGTAACTGTTTTTCTAAATCGAAAACTAGACTGTAGAGTAAAAACCTAGCAGCGATGGCATACATTTGGAAAATATATGGATGTAAATGAAACACTTTGTGATGTGGTATGCGGTACACAAAACTATGAGTTTTGCATATTGAGTTTGGATCAGCAGTTGTGAGATTCAGTCCCTGTGACCACTGTGTGAATGTAGGTCAGACAATTTCTCTGAAAATCATTAGTGTCTGGTTAAAAAATAACTGAAATGTGAAAGACAGCAACAGAGACGTCATAATGTGTCATTATGGGCAATTGCTGTGAATTTCATTATATGTGAAATTTTCTCACTATTGAAGGCATCTTGCCACTGGGGTTAAAGGTGTCAGCATTTCTTTTGCTGTTTTTGCTGAAAGCAACATGGTGTTTGAGGCATACACATCAGATGGTGGGAAGAGTTATAATTATGTAAATTGGAGTCAAAGGAATCACTAATACCTCATGCGGAATTAATGTGTCAACAAGGTGTTCACATTCACTGTGAATTCACTAATTAAACATGACACCATTTCCTTTGCAACACATGGCAATATAGTAGGCTCCCTCCCTTTGGGATAAAAATACTGATGTGTATATTGTGGTTGCAGAGCGTCTGAAGATAATCTGCTTTGAAATATGAACACTGAAGGCTTTGGTATGCTTTTGCAGGGGTAATGAACTGGGGGTCTGAGTTCACCTAAAGGGCCAATCAACAATAAAGATTTGACTCTAGATTTAGATGACTGTTCATGCCAACAGCCTCGTGTAGAGTAGGACATGATATGATAAATCACATTGGCTGTTCCTTGTTGTCTCTATAGGCATCATTTATGAGATAGAAAGGGTCTGGGAAAACAGCAGAGTGAACTGTGCCGTCTATTAGCGATTAAGAATCCGGACTGGGCTTTTTTTCAGTTTTTCTCTGGGTGAGTAATATCTTACCCTGCCTTTACTAACGAAATAGTCGCTATCCAGTTCTACAGAGGAGATTGTCTCTCAGCCATGGAAGACTTATCACCATGGCCTGGGGAGGAAGACAGGGCAGGACCACTGGTTTCCTGTCTCTGGTTGTAGTCAAGTCACGTGAGAGGGCAGAGCAGTGAGACAATGAATGGAGGAGAGACAAAGTACTTGAAGAGCATGTGAGAGACACTTGAGCTCTGGCAATTGGAGGAAAAAAAAAAACTTGAGACTATAAGTTTTTTTCCGACCCCCTCCCCACGCCGAATCCTTCCCTTCCTCTTGCGTTTGCCCAAGATGAATGGGCTTTTCAGATTTAAGAAAGTGCATGGCTGAAATACAAAGAGAGGCTCATCTATCAGTGCTGAATAGTGAGAGTAAATCCTATGGCTGTGTGAAGGGGAGGGGAGGGGTTTGGGGGCTGTTGGTCTCTGATTAGACCTCGGGCCAGTTACACTCATGGTTTGCAGCGCAAACATCAATCCTCTACACTCCCACTCCAAAGCCTTTGAACCACAAGAGACCATTTATTTACTGTAAGCTCTGTTTTAGAGATTCTCTCATAAATACGCAAACACATGTGTTATTGAACATTCAACGCAGCCCAGTTGTGAGGTTTTATTGTTTTGTTTTTTTCAGAGATGTTTTTATCAGATGAAAAGCAAACTCTTAGCTTAAGCAATGACAGCTAAATAAGGAGTCAGGTGGCTGAAGGGTTAGGGAATCAGACGGTTGTTGGATCGATTCCCCATCGTGCCAAAAAATGACGTTGTGTCCTTGGGGGGAATGTCCCTGTACTTACTGTAAGTCGCTCTGGATAGGAGCGTCTGCTAGATGACTAAATGTAATGTAAATATGACAACAAGCAGACTGCAGTTCCATCACTCCAACATGAGCTGTCAACAGTCCAGTCATTGAGTGAGTGAAGCTGTGCATCGTGCAGGGGGAGTGAAAAAGCACATTAGTTAAAGCCTTCCAAGAGACCAAATCATTCTAAACACGGACTGGAGAATATATAGATACATTTGAAAATCAAGACTCCAGTACTCTTCCCCCACAGATGAAAAGAATATTATCAATTAAAGATTGAGAGAGACACACATGAAAAGCTCTTATGAGGGTTTGAAGGCGTCAGGATCATCTTAATTTTTGATGCAGCTTTGTGTGCATCCAGAGTCTGAATTGGTCTTCCTAGTTTTTCTCCGTGGTGATAAGAGGTAAACACCAAAATCCAATAACTGTCAGACGAACATTAAATCCAACTGACATCTCTCTTAAAAGGTAGGGCCATGAAACTTTAACAGGGAAATTGCAAGGAGCCTTGGAATTAAGGTATTTTTCTTTGAGGTTGGTACATTTGAAATAGACAAAATGGACTGTGTATAGCATCAGAGATTCAACGCTCAACCTCAACAGTATAAATGCTGTTTGAAACAAATAGCACCATGACAGACACAAAACAAATGTCCCTGTTGACTTTAAAGTGGGCTGTCATTGACATCACAGTGTTTGACCTGGCCCACTGTAGATCGACTGACCCTGGATGTTAGACTTGACTCTCCTGTCGTTTGACCCCGTTTCTGGATGAAGAAACACGACAACCTTTTTTCTCTGCATGGCTGTTTCTGTGACCCAGGAAAGAAGGCTTGTAAGCCAAATTGTTATTACGTATTGAGTCATCAGGGATGGAGAGAAACAGATAACTAAAATTACTCCAAAATAATATGCTTGAGTGTCCGTTTAAGCTTCAATATGGTCCTTGTGTGGACTGGAGCACAAACAATGAATGGCAACCTCTCCATATGTACCGAAGCATCTCATTCAAAAGGTATATAACGACGTGCTTCTATGTAACTGTATTGAATGTACTGTATTATTGAATAGGTAGAATATGGGAAATGGGAGATGTATCGGCTGATTTGTCTTGAATCAATGGGCATGACATTGTTGCCAGGGAAACATCATACAGAGAATGAGCGAAGGTATGCCAAATGTAAACACGTCTGCCAATCTGAGCCGTGCGAAGCAACAGAGTGCATCAGCAGTGCTGGCGGCCCATGGCCTTGGGCCTTTGGTTGTCTGAATCGGGAATTCACAGTCCCAATGATGGAGCTGGAGGAAACCCTTGATGCCCAGCACAATGAGGCCATTTCATAGTAGATCACGAAAGTCTCTTACCGGCGTTGATGGGAGAGTAAAAGCATTATGACAGGCCAATGAAGAATTTATCTGAAATGTCTCAGGGTGTTGAGGAGATTGGTGAGTTTCCAGGAAAGCTGTGAAGAGAGCATTCAAGTGAAAAAGGAGAGAAATCTTCCATACAAAACCCCCTGCCAACCCTAACTGAACAAAGTGACCATCATATTGCATTTCAAGGCACTGTAACCACCTACTGTTCTACTAACCTAATGAACAGGTGCCTTTTTGGGGTCAAATCCTATGTCCTTTTGAATGTCACATGATGGCATTACTGTGTTATCCCATGGTTCTTTACAACGGTCAAACGTTTACAGAGCTCGTCCGGATAAATAACCTAATGTGGCCTGACAGAGGAGCGCTTCCTGAGTTAAGCGTTGACAGCCGTAACCACGGTGACATTAGCTCCATGCCGTAACCTGGGGATGTAGTCAATTTCTGCCACCCAATGAACAACTGACAGTCTGTGTGTTCTCTCACTCAAAAGTCAACGCACAGCCACCCTCCAAATCTCAGAGAAGATGAATTAGGCAACAGCGCTCTAAATTACTAACTATACATCTGACTGCTGTATGTTGGAGATCTGTAGGACCCTATTTTTAGCTCAGAACTTCAGGCTGCTTCCTATACACTAAAGTTGTAATGCTGTGATAGTAGTAAAGCTACATCCACACTTTATTGTTTGAGATTTTACGTGTACGTTTGTGTCATTTTGATTTTATTTTTTATTTTTTTCTGATTTGATGAATGGATGACTTGTGGAAAACTTTGACAACTGAAAGAGAACACTTGCATTTAGTGTGAGCCAGTGAATAACCTTCATCTCCCCCTGCTAGAACTGCACCATTGGTTGTCGGATTCACCCTGGCAACAGATCCAGCTGGGGACAGTAGTCCTGATGGTCAGGATAAGAAGAACAGCACAGGGAAGCCATGCACAGTGAGTGAGTACTGTACTTCACACTGCAGAGAACAGGTTTAAATATTAAACTAAATATCTTTCTGAGCTCAAAACATAAAACAGATCTCCCACTGTTCACAGACTCAGTATGTTGCTGAATATATTCATGCAGGCTTGTCGATAGGGACTAGTGCTGATAGCAGGTGCATAAAAAATCCAGTGTTTATAAATGATGGATTGAAGTTGGGGAAATCAGCTTGGGTTCCCCATAGCTAAGATGAATAGAATCAGTTCTTACACTGATTATGGCTCTCCTCCTTGTCTGCAGATTGTAAGGACTTTGCACACACAGTCTATTTTCTCATCCGGAATCAAATATTCATTGTGTTTGCAAGAAGGGTCATTTCAATTTTATTCCCTCAGGCTTTTCAAGTCATTGTATTGCATAACTTACTGACGAAAGGGCAGTAACAGTTCATTCATTTCCTACTGCTCAAGGACCAAGATATACACTACTGGTGCTTGATTTTGAACACCAGATCTGGTTTTACCCGTGTAAACTGGCCGCTAACCTTTGCTCCAAGGAAATGTGCATCCTACAAGTAGCCGATACCAGCCATGTCACATCCATGGTAGCAAACGCGAGAGCCAGAAAGGAGAGCCACTAGTAATTTCAAAAATATTTATGAATCCAGTGTTGAATCCTGTGTTCCAGTTCACTGTCAAATATTGAATTTTTCATTTACAATGCATGTTGGAAACATATCCACTTTTATGTTCCTGGGTTTGCTATATGGTGTGTTTTTTCTTTACTCTGAAAATGCTAATGAGCCCCAAGGAGAACCATTGAACAGTTTGCAATTTTTCCCTGATTTTTAATCAGTCTAATTTCTGTCTCCATCACACAGGCACGCTGGTACAGACATGCACACAAACCCTCTGTTTGCATAATTTGTTCACTGTCTTCTCCTGTGAGACCAGGGAGTGTGTGTGTGTGTGTGTGTGTGTGTGTGCATTTGTGAGTACGTGTGCATGTGTGTGTACTTGTGTGTGTGTGTGCGTGTGTGTGTGTGTGTGTGTTTGCATTTGTGAGTACGTGTGCATGTGTGTGTACTTGTTTGTGTGAGTGGGTGTACTCCAGAGTGGAGGAAAGAGGGTTCTGCCCCCCACCCCTCACCCTCTGGTTTGCTGCCCCTGACTGTGGCATCACCATGATTGCTCTGACAATTCAACAGACAAAAACACCTTCTGCCAGACTGTTTTCCCCGTCCTGTTATGGAAATGTGATTTTCCATCTCACTTCATCCTCAGTGCTTAAATACCTCTTAGCAGAGAGTAGGATTGTCTGGGTTGTTAACAAATATCCCCCCTTGTTCTGAAAGCTTTGCCGAATTTTGCCTCGTTGTAGCCTTGAAAAAAATAACAGATACAAATATGATCTGCAAATAATGCAAATCCAAAAGGTCAGAAATGTCACATTACCATGTAAATCACACTCACTAATACAGGACTGAAAAGAGCATCGGAAAAAAATGTCCTCCTCTGTTTTCAGACTGTATTGCACAACAAAGCCTTGGACTTGTGAGTCATCACGGAATCTGAACTGCCAAACAAAATCGTCATTGTGTTAAATTGATTGTGAGTGGGGAAATATTGTCAGCCCTGTAACCAATTAGAAAAATTCAATTGTATTGCACATCTATGTGAAATTAATTCCATACTTTAAAAATCTATTAAGCTCAGCTGCCCTTGACAGCAGACAAAACAGACCAGAACAGGAGACAGAATTTCCTAATCTGACACAATTAATAACCTGGATTTCATAAACCAATCTTTTGGTTGAGCTCTCGAGAACTGCAGATCTCTTAAAATGTACACCAGTGTCCTCCTTTATAAACCCTTGTTCCATAAAAGCACAGTTGAGCTTCATCTTTACGAGAGCTTATTCTATTCATAGAGCCCTTTAGAAATAACCGCCGTTCATAATGGAGTTGGGATCTGATTAACCCACTCGCTCGCTGGCACAATGGCAGTCTGCCCTGAGACTCAGCCCAGTAATGGAGTCTGCTATCATCAAGCACACTCCAAACATTCTCGCACCGCAGGACTCTACTAGATTGGAATCCCTTAACTCCTCTCTGCACCAAGCGCACAGTGGGGAGACAAAACATCTTCCCAGCTGATGCCCCTAACATTCATCTCTTCGCTCTGCTCTCTGAACAATATTGCTCTGCATCACCCTGTCTGTTGTTGGCTGTCCCTGATACTAAGGTACTACAGGTAATAGAGGTAAGACTGAAAGGGCAGGTTTTACTGCAAGTGCAGTAGCCAAACTCCTGGCATTGTCACGGGAAGATGTGATTGGGGCATTATAGAGTGTATTATGCTAATTAATGCAGTCAGTGGAATCATCAGAATTGGTCTGCAGTATATCCGTTTGATACAGTACTTAAGTGCGGTGAGATTAGTATAATTTATTTCACGTAGCTTTGTCTAACCTCTCTACTCGGTGCAATCTCAAGCCCCCAATACACGTTTAGAGTGTGAAACTTCCATCTCAATGTTGCCATCTTCTGGTGTAACGTGATTAGGCAGAGAGAGCACCCAGGCCTTGTTTATTGTTTTGCGAAAGGGGAGCTTGTGCCAAATATGTCAGAGGGAGTGATTACACCCCTCAGTGGCCAATTGGCCCAGGAGTCCACCCCCAGTGGCCAGCCCTGTGGGGGCTGTCAGGGCCAAGCAGACTGGGGATTGGTGAAGAGCCATGGAGGACTTCACAGCCAATCCCCACTCGGCCATGGTGTCATCAGCCCCCACCAATGGAAAGAGTTTGCACCCATCAGATAACAACGCTGAAGAAATGGCTTCAAGGAAAAATGTTCTGAGATGGAAATATTGAGATGAGGAATACATTCAGAGAAAGAGGAAGGAACCTGGTTCCTGAAAAATACATACATTAGTATGCACATGCACACACGCACAGACTCACATTCACTAAAACATACACATACTGTACACAATCATAAAAACACACACTAGCTCTATACTTTATCTTTCCTGCTTTGAATTATGCATCCCACAGAGAACAGGATTTATTCACAGCCTGGACTGCCAAACAAATACTGATTTACCCCACTTGATATCCAAACTGACATCAAGCTGTAACCACAGACATAAACATGTTTCAGTATGGAAATATGCAATTAAACTGCACTCCTTTGCGAGTGACTGAGTCAAAATGTGGAAAATCTCAATTAAAATAAAATTCCAGTTGCCAGCTATGTTGCGCAAAATATGCGCTCGTAATCAAAACACATTCTAAAGAATTTGGTTTGTGGTACAAAAATGGGGAAACAAACGTGTACTGTGCATGGCTGATTTGCAAGGTACTCATCTGTGTACCTTGGGGTGTTAAAATTCAATGTAGACCATGAAATGTAAAGTAGTCAACTTAATTGGATTGAAGGCATCACTGGGAAGCTTTAACCAACATCGAGTGAAAGACACACAGCATGGCTCCTCTCCTTACTTATAAAAGAGCAGCTGATTTCAAATAGACTCTGACTGCTTATCACATGCTTTTGAGGTTTAGGAGCTCAGTCAAAAGCATACCTCTCCTATTCTAATGAGGCTGTGTATTTGCTATCTGTGATCTGGCAGGACAAGATGTTCTCTCAGATAGGTGCTTCGCACCGTTCTTTTTGATTCATTAGTCAGGGCAGGTATTGATCAGAGACAGCATGAAATGTATACTATAGAAAGTGGGGTTTGCTTTGAGGATTGGTTATTGATGTGAGCTTGTCATCACATGTCAGAGGGACCAGAGTCAGAGGTCTCACCTGTAGATGGCGCTCTTACCCATGGTTTCCCTGCACGCTTGAACGCTTTTTTTTGTTGTTGCTTTAAGAGGATTTGTTTAAAACAAATTCATAAATTGTCTATTGAGAGAAGACCCCTTTGTGAAGTGATAAACAGATCTTCAAACCATCGAAACATAAATGGTCAATAATATGAATTTTGCATGTATATGGTCAAGTTGATTAAGCCATGAGACAAATTAGAGAAGTCTCAAATTCAGTTTCGTTTTCCAGCCAGAGTAGAATCTAAAACAGCTTTTAACAATGGAGATGAGTGTAGTTCTAGCTTGTATGTGAGGTAAAGCTTTGAAGTTCATGGTAAGATAACCCAGTCGGACAGGAGTTGGGAAATAGTACACGATCCTCAGCCAAGCACGATTTGTCTCAGAATAATAACGTTGTCTTTGATCTTTCTCAGTTTTCTCATTATTCAAAAAACAAATAGTTTCTTTCTCCATTTAGATGCAGTATTTTGCGGCCAGTATGAATAAATCCTAGAAACATGTTTACATCCATATTAACGTACTAAATGAGTTTGAAACATGCATAGTCCATCGAGATCCAATTAAAGAGAAACAGTGCATTATTCATCTGTGGCCCCTAATAGACTAATTAATTCTTTATAACATTATAAGATAGCTCCATACTTTTCTTATGTTATGCATTCCATTTTCGTAATTAATCTTTGTTTTACAAATATCTTTAAAACATGACTTGATGTGTGTGCTGCATGAAAACGATCAAGACATCCAAGTGCAACCGTAGGGAATTCTTCTATAAAGCCTGTGCCATGTGGACCCGGCTACACAGTCATTTCAGGAATCTGAGGCATAGAAAGGGCAAGAAAGGCACTTTTGTGTCCATGGCTATTTTAGAGCCAACTGTGACAGAATTAACAGAAAAAGAATGCGTAATTAGGAGCATCGTGCTTAGCATTTGGCCGGTTTAAATTCGTTGGAGTGTGTAGGATGACCAGGGACCACCTGGAAGTCTGATCCCTTGTCACCTTCACATCTGTTGCTCACACGTTGACACCCATTTGTCTCAGGGAAGGATTGGGCTTAAGGGTACAAAGTTCATCTGTTGTTCCTAAGGATAAGATTAAACTCGGTTTAGAGTTCATGACCTTGGTTCTGACATATATACGACTACTTTAGAGAGCATTCAAGGTGGGAAGTGAGATGAAGAAAATGAGATTAGCGTGGGAATAATACTGTATGATTGTACCTTTTCTTTGAAATGTGTGGTAAAATCAGTTATACATCAGTTATATAAAATAAAAATGTTATGTGTCATGATTAAAGCACATCCTTGACAAAAAGATCAATAGGCAACGTTTTGTAAGTAAACTAAATCACTAAGGAATCAACAAAACATCTTGCTTTGTGTGTTTCAGAAGACACATTTAATACAAATAAATGATTGTACAAGGTTAATGTTGAAATGAACTTTGGGTCATAATTTCTCAACGGTAGCTCAGTGATGTCTGGGTAATTATCCAAAAGGCAGTTATTTGTGGTCTGCTGAGACATTTGCTCCCGGTGGCATATGTGAGGATTAATACCCACAGTGTGACCAAAAGCTGGGCTTGCTGTCAGCCTACCTGTTTGCTGCCATTGTAAAACTGAAGAAGACAGTCCTCCAATGGCCCAGATCTCTGAATCTCCAACCACGTAATAGATCAACATGAGACAAACATCTCTGATCCTCACAGTAGTTGTCGAGAAGAGGTCTGCTAAACATAGATTAATGTTATTCTTACCATTAATTAAAATCACCTCAGTCCAGCAACAGATGGCCAAGCCCCTTAATCTGCTCTAAGGTCTTACAGCCACTGCACTGGTCTCAATCAAGCTGTGATCTGCTTTAATCTCCACACTTAAGAGGCAAACACATATCGCCATGGCTCAGCCAAACTAACCCGAGCACATAAAGTTTGAAAACACAATGATGTGTCAGACTAATCACAGGAAATCGAAAATATAACTGATTTGATTCCATTGACATTGATTTGCTGATATAAAGGTACAGTCGAGCAGAGGCTGTGTTATGTATGAGATTGCACGAGCTGAAATAAGAAAAGTCAATGTATTACATTACCCTATATATGAAAAAAAGAGAGCACGTTGTCTGTCTTTGGATCTGACAATCTTGTTCATCTTCAAACATCGTTTTTGTTAACCTTAGAAAATGTGGCCACCCTCATGAGTGAGATATTTGATAAGATTAAAACATAAGCCTCTTAGTAGCAAACAACTAATTTGGCCCATGGTTTGGTATTAACTACAAAATCCTGGATTTCAACACCCTTAATGCTTGGGGGAGGAGGGGGGGGGGGCAATGCCCAGGGTGGTTCTGGGTATGGGGACTGTCTGAGCATGCTTCTGGAAGAGACTGTATCTTTGTGTTTCAGTACTTCCTTTTGTGTTTCTTCTTTATGAGACCTTTATGAGACAGGCTGCATATTGATAGATTATTTCTAAAGACACCAGACACAACTGTATACTATCTTTAATAAAGTGACCTTTAACAGTCTTGCAGTTTTCTTTTTCATTCTTTATACGGAAGGTCTTTTAACGCAGCCTCAATCCAGAACTTGCACAATGAATGATTGCAGACAGAGTTTGCACACATTTTCTGTAACTAAGTTTCCCAATTAGCAAATACTGGAGGCATTTTGTGACTTCTTCCATTTAGAGAACTATCAGTTCAGTACCAATTATTGTACAGAAACGTACAAGTCAATCCTTAGTGAATGAACATTATGCTTAATTAATTACTGATTCTCTTCAGCCATTTACTTTCATGTTGCAGTATGTTGATACGGGAGACATTAATTCTTGGAACGAGAAAACCGAACAGAAACATCTTCCTATTAGACTATGAGTCATACTGTCCTGTATTCTAATAGTCATTGCCCTCTCTTTCTGGAAAACACCATTCTGTGTATTATGAACTAACAGTGAAAACATGATGAGTATAGAAGTGCCCCCCACACACACACAAACACGCACACACAACACACATTATGACTTGGTCTTACAACTTTTGGGTTGACTCAATCAATATATAACCATCAGTACTAGCTCCCATCTTAGCCTGAATTAACACAGCCGCAAAGGATTTTTTGCATTTGCAAAGTGTGGCTTTTGACACCTTCCTGTATGTGCTTCCCTAGGGGGCTCAGACAGATTTAGCCCATACTTGTGGAGGGTGTCAAGAGCCAGCCCTTTGAAGCCAAAACACTCTTTTTAATCAACGCAGGCTAATCACCCATATGGTTGTCAAATAACACATGATAGTGGCTGTGGTCTTTAGTAGGTTGGGAGCAAAGTTATTCAGTACTCAAATCTTCAAAGTCAAATTTTAACCTCTGTTGGATGTCATTTTTTCTGTTGAATGAAGTCCTATTATACCTATTATTAGTCCTATTATACCTATTATACATATTAATGCCAAGACACAGTTCACAAACATTGTAGTATTGGTTTGGCATAATTACATTTAGTCTTTTACACATCTGATTTGGTTTCGGCATTGTGACAGATGAACCTGACCAACTACACATCTAATACATTTTACAATACGCATCTACTTTAATAAGCCTTTTGGGATAATCGTATTGAGCAGACTTTTCTAAAAACTTTTGTCATTACATTATCAAAGATTAAATAATTTTGTCTGTGACCATTTGCACATGGAAAATAAGTCTCGACAGTTTGCACCAACTGTGCGCCATTTGGTTTGCCACTTCAATGCCATTGGCTGAAGGACCAACGTATTAGCATACATCATGGCTTATAGATCAACTGTCTAGGCTCGACACTCACTATTTGAATGAACCGGTTGTGCAAAGAGATTTACCTCAACAGAGAGTTTTTATTTGCACCATTTATGCTGTTCTTTGTTTTTTTTAGTCCTTAAAAATGGGATTCTGCATAATTAGAGGAGTTGGAGAGTTGTTGGTGATTGTTTGGTTGTTTTACTGTGTTCAGTGTACAACGACAAGATACTTCACTTACGAAGAGGATGCGCCTGGGACTGAGATTGGAAATCTCTCTCGGGATTTAAAGATTGACCCATCGGAAGACCCTGAGACTTCATTCCGTTTTATGCAAGAGTCAAACTCCTCTTTAATTCAAATGCGTGAGATTGATGGACTTCTAACCGTCGGGGAAACAATTGACAGAGAGCAACTCTGTCCGCGCTCCCCCAGATGCTTTGTCGCATTTAATATTGTCGCTTTGTCAAAAGAAAAGTTTCAACTGATTCACGTCGAGATTGAGGTGAAGGACATTAACGATAATCCTCCTCAATTTCTCCACAACGAGACAAAACTGGAGATATCCGAGAACGTTTCCTTGGACTCCAGATTTCCTTTGCCAATAGCAGTTGACCATGATGTGGGAGGTAACTACATCCAGAGTTATCATATTTCTCCCTCGAGCAATTTTGTCGTTGATGTGCGCACGAGGGAAGATGGAGTAAAGTATGCAGAACTTGTGTTGGTGAAAAAACTGGACAGAGAAGTTGAGGATTCATATACCATCGAAGTGACAGCCACCGATGGAGGGGAGCCACCCAGATCTGGATCAATTACGGTCTACATCACTGTACTGGACTTTAATGACAATAGCCCGACTTTTGAACATAATTCACTCACAGTTGAACTTTACGAGGACTCGCCTATAGGTCATCGTGTTCTGAAAGTGCACGCTTTTGACCCAGATGCTAGCATTAATGGCGAGGTGAGATATGGCTTTGTCGAGGATCCGACATCTGAAGTAGCGCGTGTTTTTAATATTGACCCCTATTCTGGTGATGTGACTTTGAGAGCCTTAGTTGATTATGAGATCAAGAGATCATACGAGTTGAACATCAAGGCCTCAGATTTAGGCATGCACTCTGTCCCTTCCACCTGCAAAGTTGTCGTGGACATTGTTGACGTAAACGACAACCCACCAGAAATTAAAATCAAGCCAATGACTTCTACAAGTGACGGGGTTGCTTTCATTACGGAGGCCGCTGCGGAGGAGAGCTTTGTGGCCCTGATCAGCACGTCAGACAGAGACTCAAGTTCAAATGGCTACGTCAGAACAAGCCTTCATGGACACCAGCACTTCAAACTGCAGCAGGCTTATGGAGACACATTCATGATAGTAACTACTACTACTTTAGATCGTGAAAGAATCCCTGAGTATAACCTTACTGTCGTGGCTGAAGACCTTGGAACCCCACCATTCAAAACCATCAAGCAGTATACCATTCGAGTTACTGACGAAAATGACAATGCTCCTCTGTTTAGCAAATCGTTATTTGAAGTTTCAGTCCTGGAAAACAATATCCCAGGGTCTTATGTAACCACAGTTGTTGCACGGGATCTAGATACTGGAAAAAATGCCAAAGTCTCATACAAACTCATGGATTCAGAGGTGACTGGAGGCGCATCAATTTTAACTTATGCCTCTATAGACCCAGTCACAGGGTCATTGTATAGTCTGAGATCGTTTGATTTTGAGACCCTTAAGCAAATTGACTTCACCATCCAAGCAGAAGACCATGGCTCACCTCAGCAATCAAGCACATCTACAATCCGGATCAAAGTTGTTGATCAGAATGATAACTATCCCCGTTTCACTTTCCCTGTTTTGTTCAATGACACTGCTGATGTTGCTCTGCCTTACAACGCACCCCTGGGATATCTAGCTCTAAGGGTCAAAGGTGAAGATGAGGATGAAGGTGTCAATGCTGAACTCTCCTTCCATATTGTACAGGGTAATTCCAACCTCTTCGCCGTGAACAAAGACACGGGGGAGATTGCTTTGAAACAGGGGCTGACTTCACAAATTGGAGACGTGCTAGAAATGAAGATCGCTGTGAGCGACAATGGGATGACCCCCCTTTCAACCAGTGCCACTATTAGGTTTGCTGTCACAGACTCACAGCCTTCTGAAGACCAGCTTGTCGTCATGTTACCGTCGAGTGATGAGGAGCGGTCCAGCTTGGATGCTTCTCTCCTGGTTATCGTTATGCTCGGTGGGGGTTGTGCGCTGCTGCTGATTGCCATTGTGATAGTTGTTATCACATGCAAGCTGAACCGAAAAAGAAGAAACCAGGGCTCCAAGAAGGAAGTGACTCGACGTCTGTTCGACTGCAGGCCTCTTCGCGTGCAGAGACCAACTGAACCTAACATGTATGGTGGCCATAGAGGTTGCTTCAGCAACAAGGCAAGGTCATGGCCGGAGGAATCTTGTCTCTATGAAGAGAGGAGTGTAGACTCCGAGACAAAGGTGAGTCAATTGCTTCCTGTAGTTTTGGAACTGTCCACCCACTCCTTTGCATTCAAATGATGCTTTGAACTGAAACTGAAACTGTTCTTACTTTGTGTTCCTAAGATATTCCTGGCCCCTAAGCCATTTCAACCAACTTCTGTGTGGCAAGGTGACAAATACTGCCTGCAGCTAAGGTAAGAACACCACAGAATATTACTTTTCCTGTTTTCATTATGATGTGACTTATTCACATGTATATCCTGAATTGCTGGTACTTACCTATTCTCTCTGCATACTGTAATCAGGGATGTCCTGTGGAGGAGGGTGGTTGGTGTGGTGGCAACCATCATAAGGGAAAAAACCACATCAATAATCCGATACAGTGGTGCGGTGGTGGCTAATATGTTTGATTCTATTCACAGTGGCACTGGTAACACAGACCAGCTGAGCGTGAAGGACAGTGGCAAAGGGGACAGTGATTTCAATGACAGTGACTCTGACATCAGCGGGGATGGAGGAAAGAGGAACCTCAGTACATTTCAGCCCTGGGCCAAGGGTGAGTTTATCCTCATTTATTTTCGATTTTTAAAGTTCTATATATTTGCGTGTTGTAGAATAATAATGATGAGGATTTGCATTTATATAGTGTGTCTCAAACTTAAATGGCTTCACACCTGCCCTGCCAGCAATGCCTTGCTCCCATCTGAATAGAGTACACAGCCATGCAACAATGACTGACACTTTCATGAAAACTGGAGTTTTCGCCTTCTTGGATTGTAATTCTCTAAGTGTGTGTTCTATTTCAGGTTCACCCAATGCTGCTAACACTCTGGCTGTGGATTGGCAAGGCACTTACTGTGTAATACCAACCCAGAGCTTTCAGGACTCAGGAGACAATGCATACACAATAGGCTTTTCACCAGCACCAGTCTACAACAATCCCATTGGCTATCCCCTCTCCTGGAAAGACTCTGGCTACAACACCAACTTTCCCAAACCAAGAAGCAGCTTGCAGACATTCTCCAGGACAGGCACTCTCCCCTCCTACTTCTCCCATCAGCAGAGCGAGGCAGCAGTTGGTGGAAGGCACAAGCACAAACCGGAAATTGTTACTGTGGCAACAGAGTCTGAAGTTGCAACCATTTTTTAACTGCCATTCAACATAGCAATGCAGGCAAGTGTAGTATTCACTTTATTGTATACTGATTGATGTGTTACATGTATATACTTGAACAAATGCATGTCACATTCATCAGTGCTTGTACATATTTTTTCAACATGTAAATATTGTTTTATTTTATCAACACTTAGTCATCATTGAAATACTGGAATATAGAATTTTTCTTCCAAATAAAATATGAATTGACACATTTTGAGTCTGCTTGTTTTTAATTCAGTATCTCTTCTTATCGTCTTCATCTCTGTCAGGGTGTGGTGAAATTGATTTTCTTGTATAGGGACATGCATTAACATAGATTGTGAAGTAAAGTTCTTATGAAATGAACATCAGTCGGTAAGAACTGTATATTGATGAATACTTAAGATGTCAAGTCTCATCATGTCACACGTTCTGCATTTCAATTCGTACTACATGCAGATAGCCAGCCATCTCCTTGTTGTGGTGCTGTTGTATTAAGAAGTCTTACTCTGTCCGCTGTGGTTCTTTTATTGATATAAAAATATATGAGAAAGATGTGGCAGTGAGAACATTTTTAGTAAACAGTTTTATTTTAAATAACTGTTAATAATAAAAACATTCAACATCAACATTGCATCTTCAACAAACAAAGCTGCCTAAATACGTGAAGTTCTATTATAACTGTAGACATGTTCAAACGGGACAAATATAAAGCATCAGACAAAAAAAGTGTACTGACATCGTCCATACAGCATATCAATCAGAATAGTACATCTCAAATGTAATAAATAAGATATTCACAAGAGACCGTATCTGTTGGGAAATTGGTTGCTTTTCATCAGCGTCTTCACATGTAGTGGATCAGTCTACTTCATTTTGGTTGACTAGAGGGATGAGGGACTCAGTAGAGCAGGCCTCTGGAGGTCTGGCCTCCATACCCACTAAGCTCCAGCAAAAAACTGATCTCTGAAACATCTTTAGTGAACCTCTTGTCTGAGCATGTTTACATACTGAAATGAGTGTCATCTTGTAAAATATACACATTTTATATTTTCATTTGCAAAGGTTGAATGGTCTATTCTGCACAGAAGCTGATGGGTTTTGTTTAGGCTATTCTACATGTGTCCAGGTGAAAGAGGAGAATATTTCATCTGCTGAAGGCCAAAATCAAGTCTTAAGAAAATGCTAATACAAGAGCAGGATGTTTAAAATCCTACATAATCCCACCATCTGAGCTCCATGAATGCCCTTAAGCGGTTGAAAACAAATAAATAGTTTCCTGAACTTTTGGCAGTGAAACTGTTATACAGCTCTATTGAAAGTAGCCAGAATGAGCCATATTAGAATATAATCGTTGAGGGGTTTTATCCATTTATAACAGTTTACTAAATAGAGGAACACTGCATTGCAATATATCAACTGTGATGAATATCTGTTGAGAGGAAAGAAATCTATGAGAAAGTCAACTGATTAAAATCTATTAGCCCACAGCAAGGCTATTTCAATTTCTAGAGAAATGAACGGGAACGTTCCATGTAGCAGTAACAGAGGGGGGCTTAAACTTGGCCGATTGATAAGGCTGGGTATTTTAGTGAAGCTAGCTAGAAATCCTAATGGCAAAACGTACATTTTATTCATTTAGCAGACGCTCTTATCCAGAGTACATCCGTAAACACTTAGCTAAACATATATATATTATGAACCAGAAGAGGAAGAGAACAACTTGGAATAAAGCAGGAAGGTCACCATTTTGCTTGCAGTGATGTACTACAAAGTGACAGGTCTCCAATTGCCCTCAAAGCAAAAATGCATTTATCAATCAATAGAATATGGCTTACTTCATCATTGCTTTATATTTTCCATGTAGGTCAGATAGATGCCCGTCGACTCAATAACTTGTGCCACAAGGTATATTCATCTGTAGAGTTCAGTGAAAAAGAAGGTAGGATGATTTTGAAAGAGATTGTAACCAAAGAGATCATCCACCAATTTGTCAATAGACAGATTTATCATTTTCGTGCAGTTGCTCTTCCACGCCGAAAGACGAAAATGTGTGTTTACGTAATGCCAGCTCTCTTTTCAAAAGTAGTTCATCGACAGATGAGCAGGATCTGATCAACTCACAGCTAGACTCACCCAACCATGACATCTTTATTTGTTGGCAGATTTTCAAAGTCTCCTTTTTTGTTTTAATTGTGCTATAGTGTCCCCTTCTAATGGTGGCTCTATATACTAATGCAATTACCAGGACGACTCCTGTCAATAGGAGAAAACAGACAATCTGGGTAAGACAAGACTCAAGAGTCTGCTGATTCTTCTCCAAGTCTGTTGATTCTGGCAGGGCCATTGTTTGCCATGTCGATGGTGCTACCCCAGTGACAATAACATTTATCTTCACCTTAGTCATCAAGGGAGGGATTCCCTTATCAGTCACACCTACTTCTACCTGTAGTATTTTCTCACAGGGGTTAGACTGTGTGCCTCGGAGATACAGGTTGCCAGTCCGTTCATCGACTGCAAATAATTTGCGTGCGTCCTCCAAGATAAGGAACTTCAGTTCTGCATTCAGTCCCTCATCTGCGTCCTGAGCTTTGATCTGCATCACTGGGATATCACTAGACGCATCAGTGGCCCAAAAAGCAAAAGCTACACCATTTACTAAACGAGGATATGTTATCACTGGTGGGCAGTCATTCTTGTCCACAATTCTTATCCAAACTAATGCCGTTGTTGATAGCTCTGGGTACCCACTGTCACTGGCCTGCACTTTCAATTGGATGTCTTTTATCTGCTCATAATCGAATGTCTCCAATGCATATAGCGACCCTGACAGTGGATTAATTGACACAAACTGGGTTGAACGGAGAATTGTGTGCGACTGATCATCTGTTAGTTTGTATGTAATGTCAGCGTTCTGGCCGAGATCGGGGTCAAAAGCCAGCACAGACATGATAAATGCCCCCACAATGTTATTCTCTTCGACCCAAACTTCGTAGACCAATTTATTGAAAAGAGGGGTGTTATCATTTTCGTCGCTCACTCGGACTGTGTATTCCGTCGTTGTTTTTAGCTGTGGTGTTCCAAAGTCCATTGCCACAAAAGTTAAGTTGTATTCAGCCTGTGTTTCTCTATCTAAATGTGTGGTTGTTATTATAAGGTGGGTATTACTTTCGTTGGCCTTCTGGAGTCTGAAATGTTCATGGCCCTGCAAAGAACAGCTCACTTGACCGTTCAAACCAGAGTCGCTGTCCATGGTGCTGATCACAGCCACCAAACTTCCCTCTGCCGCGTGCTCGCTAATGTAAGCAACTTTGTCAAACTCGAACGGTTTTATAAAAATGAGGGGGGAGTTGTCATTAACATCTAATATATTTATTCTGACAGTGCATACGGCTGGCACAGAGTTAAGTCCTAAATCAAATGCCTTAATTTTGAATTCATAAAAAGGAGTTATCTCAAAATCAACCTCTCTAGTGAGAACCAAACGCCCTGTAAGGGAATCGATTGTGAATATGTTTTGTATATCTGAAGGTGTATGTTCCGCAAACGCAAAAATGATTTCACCATTCTTACCCTCGTCAGGGTCTGTTGCATTTAGCTGTGAAATCAAGACACCTACTAATGTATCCTCGTAGACGTCCACACTGACAAAGTCGTCTACAAAAGATGGACTGTTATCGTTAAAATCTACTATTTTGACGTGCACTGTCAGTATACCAGACTTGGGTGGACTTCCACCATCCATTGCCATGACCAAAATGGTAAGAGTGTCTTCTGTCTCTCTGTCCAGTTCTGTAACTAACATGAGATCTGCGTATCTATCTCCGCCTTCGTCCATTTGCTCTTTGATATTAAAATGGTTGTTAGATGAAATATAGTAGTTTTGGATGTCATTTTGGCCAATATCTTTATCCGAAGCTACTCCTATGGAGAACCGTGTTCCCAAAGATGCGCTTTCAATGACCTCAATATAGGTGTCAGTGACAGGGAACAACGGTGAGTGGTCATTAATGTCCCGGACTTCAATCTCCACATGAATTAGGTGAAAGCTGTCATTATAACTTGCTACTACATCCAGTGGAAGCATGCAGTGTGATGAGCGATGACACAGTTCCTCTCGGTCGAGTCGTTGACCTATCGACAGCTGTCCATCAACCTCTCTCATGTTAATCAAACAGATATTCGGTTGCTCGATGAATCGAAAACGCGATCCAGATTCACCAATTTCCAAGTCTTTCTTTAAGATTCCAATCTCAGTGCCCCTTTCGTCCTCTTCCATGACTACATAACGTTTGGACCGACTTTGGTCAACAGGTTGCTCAAAAAATACAATAATAGCGAATATTTCAATAACAAACAGCCTGCAGGCATTCATTTCAACAAGCGTACTTTTTCTTCTATAAGTTGTCCAAAAATGGCCTCATGTTCTCTTATGTCGATCTTTCTTTATCTGGGTTTATCTGCATGGGTGTGCAGGCTGTTAGACCAAACATGTTCCTTCAATAATCAGGCAATAGTGCTTTAAATTGGTTTGGAATTAATCTGAAAAGAGGCTTCAAGAGGGTAATCTGACTATGTTCCATCCTCCCCAATCCCAACGGGACATTCATTAAATCAATTAGGCCGTGTCAGTGGTTGACTAAACATATTCTTTGACTGTAAAAAATATTGCGTCACTCGAAGATATCTATCACCATATACGTTTGTATGTTATTTTGCTAAATACTGTAGCAAATATCAAAACATTTGTTTGTTTTGTTTTAGCAAACCCAATTATTTCTATCACCCAGTAGCTATATCTTAATACACATTCTGTTGGATCTGTAGAATCACTTTAATGGCTAATAACTCACAATTAACACAAATCAGATCAAAGATATATTACTGTCACATTTCAGAAATGTTGTCTGGAAAAAACTTAAATACTGAAAATCATGCTGGTTGCATGTAAATGGGTTTCAGAATAATATCAACCCTCTGTTGGATTGCAAATGACACCACTAGGGGGAAACATCAGGCTACGGAACCTACAGCATGTGAAAGTCTTGCCAAAGAAAAAAAGAACAAGAACAATATCCAGTAAGAATTCAGTGTGCCACCTGTCAATCTGTTCCCCTGCCTCTGCTATTGAGTATGCTAAATAAACAAATCCATAAACAAATAAAGGCAAAGAAGAGGAGGCAGCTGAACAGTGAATGAGTGCTGAATGAGTTCTGAGCGGGCTTCATGAAACGAATGGTGACCTTCACAGTTATTCATTTGATGGCTAAACATAACGTTGTCGCATAGGAGACACTTTGATGAAACACTTCCGGTCATGCGTAGACAGCCCTACTTAACACGCACCAATTCACTTGATTTTCAATAGATGAACCCAAAGTTGTTTTTTTTTCTTAATGCATCCCTTCCTCTACAATGCATGTAACCCACTGTAATCCAATATATCGTAGTACAGCTTGACAGCAGTCTTACATAATGCATCATTCTTTTCCAAAGTCAAAGGTCACATTGATGCTGTCTGCCTTCTCTCACCTTTGTAACAAACCTTCGCTTCTGCTTCCAACGCACTGCAATCCTACACAGAAAACATGGCACGAGGACATTGAATGCACCACAGACTCATCTGTCGAGGGTAGCACACGTCAATGCCTGCAGTTCCTTTTCTGTGGACCATGTCAACACTGTGGGAGAACTGCAGCCATGGGACGACGGTGATGAATCTGCACCAGTTGTCTCTGTGCTGCTGAGCAGGGATAGTGTCTCATTATGTCGTGTGGGACGTCACATCGACAGCTGTCAAATGAAAACACGGTCGAGATGCCATTTCATTGCCTTCCACATGGACAAACAGATCAGAGCTAATATGTTCCATCAATCAGTGTAATTGACTCGGTTGTGTAATTATTCAGCATGTTTTGTTTATCAGTTTATCCCTGAAGTTATTAACAGTGTGCAGTTTGCCTCTTACTAATGGAAGTGCTTCGGCGACAACAACATCAGGGATGTTGCTCTACCTGGGCACTACTGACAGTTTGGTTTTTCTCCCCGGGCCACCTCCCTCGTCTTTCATGTTGCTATCACATTTATAAATTAGTTCCCTGTGACTTTACAGTACAATATAAGACTAATTAGAGGTTAGATATGCAGTTTGTGTTATTCACACCTTACTAGGTGGCATGGGTATCTTCCACTTTACCAGCATGAACTGTGTTTGTTAATAAAACAGTTAAAGAAAACCCCTTTGACAAGAGTACACTGTTTGCTATAATTTGCAATGGAATAAATTATGCAACCAGCACCCTTGGAATAGAATCTTCCTGCTAATACGTATAAACCACAGTGATACTGCCTTGCTCTTTACTACTACTGTCTGGCATGTTAAGTTGTTGTCTCATCTGCAATTAGACATGAAATGCACCAGCATTGACTCCCTCTCAGGAAGTTTCCCTGGTTTCGTCAACAAGGTTAGCATTTCAATCAAGCCTGCCAACGACTGTGAAGTTGTACTCTGTTCACCTGTTTGAAGGTGAAAGAGGGCAATATTTTACTTATAAGTTTTGAAGAATGTGCTTGCATATCACATGTGATGTTCCTTTACGCAAAACACGTTTTAAGTACAATGCTACTATTTAGTGTTATGCATTGAATGATATAGAGGAACATAGTGTCTATATTTAATGGCCCAAGCTTGACTCTAAAACTTTTTTTTTTGGGAGCTCAGGAACAGAGCTGTCCGCTGTTTATGAGGGCTAACAGACTGCCATCATAAAGTACATCATCATGTAAGTTGTACATCAACTCTTTTCCTAGCACTCTAAAGACATTTGCATTAATAAACACTGAACACTTGGTTTGACGATCTTAATATCAGATATGAACGTATAATTTATCACAAGTTCTTGTTGCTAGTTGGTTTGATTCTATTTACAATGGAGAGGGTGGAGTAGGCAAGGTCCTAATATACATGGAAACTGAATGTTAAGACAAATGTGTCCATTTACTGTCAAAGGACAAGTTGTAAATTTGAGCCTCCAGGTAATAAATATTATGGAGTGACATGCAGAGAACAGAGACAAAGGTGGATGTCACCTTGAATGCACATCATTCCTGGCTAGACTGGCAGGGGATACCAAAGGATAAACCTCACTTTGACCTTGTGTTCACTCATCACAACAAAACACAAGGAGAAGATAGCACGAATGCACCAATCCATCACATTCAAGTGTTATTGCCTTTAGTCAGCTGGTATCACCATTGCAGTTTCAGATAACTGAATTTCATTCTGTCTGAAGAATCGCACGGCTGTCCTAAAATATAAGGGTGTTTTTCAAGTGCAGCAATACTACTTAAACATATACAGATATTCACATTCAGCCCTCGATTCCATGATCAGGATTGTTACATCAAACAATGTAACCTCCATAATTTCTCTTTGAAATAAAATCCACGTTATTCTCCTCTCAAGCTCTCCAAAACCTTGAATCGTGTCTCGAGGGATCTACTTTTTCAAACCTGCTGCTTCAGAGCCGGCCCAGAGTCAGCTGCGTCCCACCTAAACACTTCGACACTGTATGTGGGACACTTGAGCTAGGAGACAAAGCCTCTGACACAACCCTCCTGAGGATGGATATCAGTGTGCTAGTTTCTGCTCTGAGATACACAGGCACAGACACAGAAGTGAAGTAGCGCACATGTTAAATTTATGTTGGCAACTCATGGGTCTTGCGCACATAATAAGCCTCCTCTACACTGAAGCCTCTTCAAAGAGAAAACAGAACAGTCTCTTGTAGGCCATGCCTCTCTACCATATTTTCCATTTTGAGTCAAGGACAGTGGAACAAAGCTGTTTGTTCCAGGGCTCTGTGTCTTGTGTCCTGGTTCATTGCACAGCTCCTATACTACATTACCAAGTGAGGTTTCATACATTTGTACAGAGTTGTTATGTGGACCAAGAAGTGGTGAAAGGTAAATGGGCATGCAGACTGGAAAATGTTCACATCTTATTGCATTCATTTGTATCCACTCTGTGGCAGCAGAAAATTCGCTCCCTAATTAGACAATAGTGACTGTTGCATTCCATAGGTGTCGGGTATTTTTATGGAGCTTGTCAGAAAGCAAAGTCAGTGCAAATGTGCTTGTGTCTCGGCACTTCTCACTTGTTTTCCCTTATAAGAATTGATTGATGAGCAGGTAATTTGAAATGTCTGGAGCGTATAATTGCGCTAGATCTCCGAGGGCACATTGTCCATGATAAACAGTGAGCCAGCCCTCAGGGGCGTGTCTGTCCATAGGCTGCTGTCAGGAAGGCTTAGGTTATCCCAAGCAGCAGGATTTAGAAGGAGAACTTGCAGGGGTGAAGGTCAGCTTTGTCTGTTTAACTGTTGGAGTTTTGGTATACACTAGCCAATGCCTTGTGTCCATGTGCTTAGTTTCCTCGATGGCTACATGTTCATTACATCGCATGGATTAAATCTCCAGGGTTGTATTCTTTAATGGCCTTTTAATCATCCATAACAAATCACTCGTCTGTTTTTTAAAAGTTGTTGGTTGTGGCTTGTGTGTGATGGTGAGGACTCTGTATTGCTCGTTGCAACATAAACCCACTGTGATTAACAACTCAATCTCACTTCTCATTGTGCTCATGCAGGGTGCAAAGTGAACCTTTAAAAATAGCTTTTGTATTCAGGCTCTAACATGGGAAGCCGGTTAATTGTTTTTGTGTTGTGACTCCTGCTTTTAGATGAGGACAGCAGCCATGGTATTGTGGTATGACGATATGTTTTAACTGGAAATCTATTTGCCATGAAACAATTGATTTATCCCCAGGTACTCTGTACCATGGTACCACACCAGCAGACCCAGATAAAAGTGTATTAAAGATGTAAATATGGTCTACTTCTCTATGTGGGCGTTCTTTTCACACTTCAGCAAAGACTAAAGAAATTAACCACATACGCTGGATCCTAACACATGATGTGAAGCTCAAATCCACCCAGAGAGCTAACACGATAAAAAAGGATAACACTGTCATTGCAAACAGTACAGTCAATAGCCCTCTTTTACCAGCATTTCAACTGACTGAATGATAATTAGAGTTTTCCTTTGTTGCCCTTATCTCTCACCTGCAGAAATGGCCAATTTATGCAGGCTGCACCCTGGCCAGGCAAAGTTGATGCTCCTAGAGGAGGAAAGCAGCCATGTTCCAGACAATATAAATGAACCCGGGGACAGCTCAAGGTTGATTTACAGTCAGGGCGACATGAAATTTAATGATGAACCTAGCCACCCTGATCTTTCCCTTATGTTGACACAAACTCCCATCCGAATATCCTCAAGCACACCTGTATTACCGAGGAGACTGGAGCTGCTCTGATCTGGTCAGGTGGGAATTGGAATGTAAATGTCAAATGATTGAAACGCTGAGTGGATTGAATATCAGTCCATCTCTTCAATCTCTGATATGAACTACGGATATAAAAGTTAACTTTAAAAGCAAAAAGAGGAGGCCAACATGTTGAACATATAAGTTATGGAATAGATTGAATATTTTACGTGTTCATGGAATATGTTATATAATATTATCTAACAGAGTACATTTTCAACAGTATCCTACATTCTAGCTGTACTTAAATACGGTATCTTCTACATATCTTTTTGAGTATTTTGCCCGTTTTTGGTTTTAAAATGATTGTGTTAACTAATGAATGCATATATAAGCCGTCGTGTCCAATGCATAACTCAATTAATTACATGAAGGATGTTATTTCATAATTGCATTCAAAGTGGATTCTAAGGTCGAAAGGCAAAGTAAATGATGGGAAGGGGCAGAGCTTAGGCTACCTCTGGTTTAACCCCCTTCACATTCAACAGGGCTGGTCTCATTCTGCTTTTTCTGGTATGACCGTTCTGATGAAACACAAACTGGTTGGACCAGTAAGCTTGGCTATATTTTTCATGCCACATTTCAATCTATTCTATAATCACATTTTCGCGTCCAGATGTAGAACATCCGCGAGCACGTTTTCATTTCTAAACTCTGCTTAGGGCGCGCACATCAGTAACTGAATCACGTATCACTAGAACAGCCCTCCTTCAATGCGATCTTGCCAGACCTATTGGAGAAAACCCCAAAGGCAAGATCTGTCACTGTAACACTCATTGGCTGGAAGACGATCAGAAACAATGTTAAATGCACCAAGAGATAAACTGAAGTCAGAGTAGACTACAGGGCGTCGTGAGGATTATTGTGAAGATTTCTGTGCCATGAGAGCGGTTTTCAACAGTTGACGTGACCGGAGAATTGAACAAGGAAAACGTTTCATTTTGATCATATAAAAAATATCGGCACATCCACCTTCATCGGACGTTTTGGATTTATTCGGCGTTAAGCGGAGAAGACAGTGCTGATATTTTTATTCCTGATGCAGGATGCAAAAGCACACTAGGTCCAACTGGACTGGATTACGGGATTACTGGACTGATTATAGAACAATTATCGGGCAAAAGTCGCCGTCGCTCTCCAGATGCTCTTGAATGACAGGGGATATAGACCTTGTCCCGACTAAACGTTATCTGCGTTCCTTTATGGCTCAGTTCTTGAAGCTTAGAGTACCTTTATAAAACCTAGATGCAACAGTGTGTCGCTAGAGTAAAAGTAAATTGTGATGTGACCAGCATAGTCTAAACCGCTTTTTTTTTGCTGCAATAGGAATGGGTATGTCCGTGTACTGTAGGTATAGATGTCGCATGGGGGCATTGCGCTTTTGTACTGTCTAACCTTCACCATAGAGGGGTGATTTTAAAACGCGTGTAATATCGCAACAGGAGCAAACCATGTACGCTTTAAAACCGGAATGTTTTATTTACCCGACAGGAAAAACACGTCTGATATGTTAACATTTGTATTGTCTCAATGCGCATGATGTCTTTGGGCGTTCATCGTTGTTTACAGAAAGAGTTCATCATTTTAGCTGATAGTCATGTGAGGGAGGTTAGAAGGACAGCATAAAAAGAGAAAGGATTGACTCATAGGAAATCGATTAAATAACCCATCCGTCGCTCTGGATACAAACCACCTGTCTAGTGTTATTATAGTCTTACTGGTTCGCTGAAGAAATCAACAGGTTGGAAGTTAAAGGGGGATTTTTTACACCCGCATATTTAGTAGGCTAAAGGGATGCGTCTTTCTGTCATATTTTTCCTTCTCTTGTGGGCTAAAGCCCTGACATTGAAAAATCTAAATTATTCTGTCCCGGAAGAGCAAGGACCTGGCACTGTAATAGGAAACATAGCCAAGGATGCCGGATATGGACCGATGGAAAGGGGGAAAAAATCAAACTTTAGGATATTGGAGAATTCCGCTCCACATCTGGTAGATGTGGACCCGGAGAGTGGGCTGCTCTTCACTAAACAACGGATTGACAGGGAGACGTTGTGCAGGCGAAACCCCAAATGTCAGCTCTCTATGGAAGTGTTTGCCAACGACAAGGAAATATGCATGATCAAGATTGATATAGAGGACATCAACGACAATTCACCAAGTTTTCCTTCAGATCACATCAATATTGATATTTCAGAAAATGCAGCAGCTGGCACGCGCTTTCCCCTAACAATTGCGCACGACTCAGATTCTGGGGAAAACGGGATTAAGACTTATCAGGTCACAAGAGATGATTACAATACATTTTCTTTGGATTTGAAAATTAGAGGAGATGGGACTATATATCCAGAACTCGTCGTTCAGAGACCATTAGACAGGGAGGACCAGAGTCATCACACACTCCTTTTGACAGCTATTGATGGAGGGGAATATCCAAGATCAGGGTCCATGCAAATAAATGTGAGAGTTACTGATTCAAATGATAACAGCCCTGTCTTTGAAAAACCCTCCTATGTCCTGGAGATCCCTGAAAACTCACCACCTGGAAAAATATTGATAGATTTAAATGCAACAGACCAAGACGAAGGGAGCAATGGGCAGGTGGTCTATTCCTTCAGTGGGTATGCATCAGAGCGAATGCAGGAGTTGTTCTCCATTGACCCCAACACTGGTGTCATAAAGATTCAAGGAGAAATAGACTATGAGGAGAACCCAATTATTGAATTTGATGTGCAGGCTAAGGACCTCGGGCCAAACCCTATTCCTGGCCATTGTAAAATCACTGTCAAAGTACTAGACAAGAATGATAACTGGCCAATTATAAGTTTTGTGTCTGTCCGTCAGGGAGCCATCAGCGAAGCAGCCCCTCCAGAGTCTGTCATTGCTCTGGTGAGAGTCACAGACAAAGACTCTGGGAGGAATGGTCAACTCCAGTGCAGAGTGCTGGGCAATGTACCCTTCAGACTGCAAGAAAACAATGATAATTTTTACACACTTCTAACTGATAGGCCGCTGGACAGGGAAATGAAAGATGAATATAACGTTACAATAGTGGCCAGGGACAATGGAATACCGTCCTTAAATTACACCAAATCCTTTACGGTCAAAATATTGGATGAAAATGACAATGCACCTCGTTTTACCAAGACAGTATATGTGCTTCAGGTGCCAGAAAACAACATCCCTGGGGAGTATTTAGGCTCTGTTCTGGCTCATGATCCAGACATAGGTAGAAATGGAACTGTGTCTTACTCCATCTTGCCTTCACATATTGTGGATGTGTCAGTGTATACCTATGTGTCCGTCAACCCTACCAATGGAGCCATATATGCCTCAAGATCTTTCAATTACGAGCAAACAAAGTTCTTTGAGTTCAAAGTTCAAGCTAAAGATGCAGGGTCTCCTCACATGGATAGCACCGCCACAGTCAGGGTCAGCGTCCTCGACGTCAACGACAATCTCCCAGTAATCACACTACCCCTCCTTCAAAATGACACGGCTGAAATCGTCGTCCCCCGAAACGTGGGCATGGGCTACATCGTGACCACGGTCAAAGCCATGGACCACGACCACGGGGAGAGCGGACGCCTGACCTACGAGATATGGGAGGGCAACGAGGAGAACCTGTTTGAGATTGACACCGTGTCTGGGGAGATTAGAACAACCAATCCAGTGTGGGAGGCGGTGACCACCTTGGTGGAGCTGGTTGTGAAGGTAACAGACCATGGCAAGCCTCCCCTGTCTGCTGTGGCTAAGTTGATCATTAGGGCCAACCCGGGGGCCATAGCAGCAGGGGACTCAGGGGCCAGCAGTGAGCCACAACCCTGGGACATGTCCCTGCCCCTCATAGTTACCCTGTGCATCATCTCTGTCATGCTTCTGGCCGTCATGACCGCCATCGCTGTCAAGTCCAAACATCAGGATAAGGAGGCCGGGAATTACAACTGCCGCGTGGCAGAGTTCGCCAACCCTCCGACAGGCAAGGGGAAGAAGAAGAGGATCAACAAGAGTGACATCATGCTGGTGCAGAGCGAGATGGAGGAGAGGGACTCGTTGAGCAGGATGAACGTGGTGAGCAGTCCCTCCCTCATCACCTCGCCCATCTGCTTTGATTACCAGAGCCCCTTGCCCCTCACTCTGCCCAGATCTGAGGTCCTATACCTGAAGACCACCCCGAACAGCCTGACTGTCCCTCGGGCTGGATGCCACACAAGCTTTGCTGGACTCGGCACAGAAACTCCCGGGAACAGGATGTCAGTGATACAGGTGACTGGTTGCTTTATTTGTCTTTTATGCTGCACCTTATCTCTGTCCTCTCTGCATTCTCTCGGCTGATATAATTCTAGAAATCAATACTCTGGCACCACGCAATCTGACATTCTCCTTATCACATTTTCCTTTTCTTTTCTGGTCAGTGTATGATATACTTTCGCAATACAGCATGATATATCACCGACTTATATTTTTAATTTGAGATATTAAAAAAAAGACATTCTGTCATTGTTTATTTTGGTGCGTGGAAAATATATTTTCCGCCACTCTCTCCGCCGAGAAATAAGTGTTTGGAAATTGGCCTATTATGAATGACTTTTAGCAAGACCTTACAGGTGGTCCGAATAATCAAAAAGGCCTTTCAGTTGCACATGCAAACCAAGTGAGTCTTGGACAAGACTGCTGTGCTAGGGCCAGATCCACTGCTTCAGAGCAGAAACAAAGCCTTATCCAAAATGTGAGATTGGACAGGTGTTTGAGCAGCTTGTCTGATCACATTAGTGAACTATCGTGTGCCAGACAGCTAGATGCACACAGCATAACCTTACAATCCTTCTTCTTGCCCTCTACAAACATGGGCCGGTTCTACACAATCCAAATCCAGTATTGGCAAGCTTGCACAATTAACAGGGTCCAGCCCTGTCTTGTGAAGCTGACAGGGTTACTTATACAGGCCAGCATATTAAATTGACCGGCAGGGCGTGTAGTGTTATTAAGTACCGCACAATTCTTTTTTTTTTTTTTTTGGGGGGGGGGGGGGGGGGGGGTAGTAAATGATGTAAATATCTAGGACAGCCTCAGAGACAATCTCATTTGGAGATGATGATGAACACAGATACCAGGGCTTGATGTTGTCACCAGTTGCTAGGGCATGTGGGTGTGATCAAGACAAACACGTTATCTTCAGGATGAGCGGAAAAAAGATGCAGATGACAGTGGCTGATGCATTATGCTTATGGCCTGCCAAGCAAGCACATATGGACATGCAGGAGATTTGTCCTCATCGGGCCCCTTGTGTTTACAGCTGTTCCCTCACTCAGGAATTTGTTTTATTAACAGGTTTCATGTGTTCCAAGCGGGTGAAATTGTAAAGAACTAAAAAAAGAAGGCTGAGACATGGATTTGGTGTCCTGTGATTGAATATCACGTTACACAGTTTGCAGAAAAGGCACAAAGGAGAAACACGAGAGGCATAAACCTAACGTGTGTCGTCCCCCCCCCCATCTCTCTCTCTCTCTGTCTGTATCTATATCTCTCTCTCTATGTATCTATCCATCTTTCGTTTTTCAGACAGATAATTTTCCCTCCGAGCCCAATTATGTAGGCTGCAGGCAGTCTTTTGTTCCAAGGTAAGGACAGTAACAATTGATTACACACTGACCATTTCATTTATATTGTCTACATCAACCCATCAAGGCAGGGTCGTCAACTGGGAGCATTCAGATAGAGACACGCCGGTGAATTCAGTTTTTTCTCTCTCTCTATCTCTCTCTCTCTCTCTGTCCGTTCTGCAGCAGCTCCACATTTAAGGATGCAGAGCGAGCAAGCCTCCGAGACAGTGGCCATGGTGATAGTGACCAGGCTGATAGTGACCAGGATACTAATAAAGGCTCACACTGCGACACGTCTGCCAGGGAGGCCCTCAAGATGAAAGCAACAGCAGTTAATGGCCAGCCTCTCGAACAGGGTGAGTGGACGCTCTCTCTGGCTGACATCTTGAAGATGCTTAACTGACTCTCGCATTACTCCTTGTTCTTTCTTTAACTCCATTAAGATGAAATGTTCTAAAGGCCTACAGTATGTGTTTCTGTACGGTACAGGTGGTTTGAATTTTTTGGGGGGGACTCAGACTACTGCACTAACCTCCCTATGGGGAAAGGAAATAGATAGATATTTCACCTGCTACATTTGACAAGGGATTTCAGGAATCTTAATACCTCAACAAGATTTTAGAGGTTTGAATCCGTAGTAATATAATTTCAGCTTCTTTAGGCAGCAGGGTATTGTAGCAGCATGCTGTTGCAGAATTCCAGAGCTCGGCTGCCAAGATGACATGGAGGCACCAGAGTGGAAAGTAGATGATAGTTAAAGAGGATAAAAGGGTCCATTGGCTGAAGGAAAAATGTTCAAACGTCTTCTGTCTGCTTGTGTCATCAAACAAGCTCATATGCATGGCAAAGTGTACCTCTGTCAGTGTCTCATTTGATCTTTTCATTATTTGAATATGAACTCGGAGCAAGCCTGTCTTGAATAACAAGACAGGGAAAAGAAAGCATGACAGACACTTGCAGAACTAAGAACCAGGTACTTTTTGTGAAACCTGACAGACTGCTACCAGTTTGTCTGTTGAAACATTTTTCTCAGTTAAGAGTTGCTTTGTGTGGATAGAATATTTGAGACGGTAAGCAAGCAAAAATAGAAATTTTTCACTTTAGTTATTTCAAAAGTTTGTTGCAAGCCCACGTTGCAACTTCCATGACACAGACATTGACGAGTTTTAAAATATCATGCACCCCCAGTCACAGGCGTTTAACCCCTGTTTAGCTGATTTGTTTATTGAGGTAGTTTTCTATGTGATATGCTTCATCTGCTGAAGTGTCAACACTGGCGGTAGCCTGCCTGAAATGAATCAAAAATAAAATGGAGGGCTTGACTTAAGTGTGCAGGCCCTCATTTTTCTCTATGAGACACAAGTGTCTTGGAATGGATTGGATCTGGTCATTTGCGCCCTATGCTGTACTTTACACACCATTTGCATTGCCATGAGCTGTTTGTTTGTGGCTTGTTCAGGGAAGGCCGAGATGGGAACATCTTGTGGTTGCCAGAGGGAGGAGTGTTGGTCTGTGTATATGTGTGTGTGTGTGGTTGTGGGTGTGTGTCGGTGTATATGGCTTGGGAAAACCTGTTTCCCCTGTGGGAGGTGTAAACTCAATCACATTTTTTTCTGGAGCACATATTTCTAAATCTGATTCTCCAGACCCTGTTCAGAGGCCAATCAAATGGAGAGATATAGAAAAAGATGTTTCGTATGCGCAGAGCCAAATCCACACACAGAACAGATGCTCACTTGACTGGAATGTCAATTAATTTATAGGCCTGCATTGGTAAGATAAGAGAAATGCAAAGAAGAACTAGGGCAATGCATTTCATATTAATAGGTTGTGTTAATGCATTTCCGGGTGTACTCTCTTTGGGTGTAAAAAACGCTGTAAAGCAAAGCTTGCGATCACATTTAGTTCAGTGACGTGGGCGATGGTCAGTCAGTCATTAAATAGTGCCACAGCCTGCCGATTAGTCAGCCTACACGGCAGTACAAGGTTCTGGTGCTGCACTGCAGTACACACACTGCTATGTCGGAAGTGTAGACTTATTCAGCTCTTTTCAAACAAACATGGAATTCAATTCACAGATATAGCAAGTAGTAAGATCATGTATTTTATCGAAAACCACTAAAGATTTTGCTGACGCTCTCTCGCCTTTACAAAAGTGCTCCATGAACGACGCAAAGCAGTGGAGGCCTATATCCGCAACAGACATGGCACAAAGGCCATAACTGTGGATTAACTAGCCTTTTATGTTCTAGATTTTTATTTAAACCTCCAGTCTCCTCTCAGCTTTTGATACAGGTAATGTATGCACCTGTGCGACTCTCAATAGCTTCCTTGCTAAATATGTATGGTGAGCTGGAGAAGCCAGGTGCACAGTAGGTTTCTCTGTTGCTAGGCTTTCTCTGTTTCTATTTATAATGACCGGGCTGGTTCTTCTTCTGTGAAGTGTGTTTTCCCTTTCAAAGTTGCCTGTCGAATCCCAGCCATGTGATCCGTGTAAATGGGTCCTTTGTGTTGCTGGCTTTTAACAAGTATCCACAAGGCATACCCCAGCAATTGTAGGCCCATTAGAGATGATTAGTCTTAGAACTCGGAGGTGAGCATGAAGAGTGGGATGAGACAGACACATGGCAAAAATAAAGCCGGCGCGCTCCTCTGAACCATCAGTGTTGCCAAAGGCAACTGTTGGACAGTTTGCAGGAATCAGCATGATGTCGGGTGTTCTTTAGGTCTAACTGTGACATCATCTTCCACCCGCCAAAATGGGCACCCGCACATAAAACGGAGCAACCTGTTTTAAAGGCAGTTGAGCAAGAAAAGAGATGTAATGTTGAAGAAGCTGCCCCTCTATGCATCCCTAGTCAATTGAATTTATTTAGAGTCACTGTATACCGGAGGTCAGTAGACTACTGCAGGGATACAAGTTGCAGTACACACAGACAGAACATCTTTGCCCCTGTGGTGCTTCCACTGAACCCTCTAAGAACAAACCTCTCTTTGCATCATTGTCATCAGCTAGTCTCTTTGCGGTGATAGCTTGCTACCTCGAAAATGAATTCTCCCTTTTTCCATCTTCAGGCTGTGCTTGTTGTCCTGGTCCCTTTTATATATGTATGCATGTTAAAAGATTCTGTTTTTCCCTGACATGAGATGAAAGGCAGACAAAAAACAAATGTGCAGGGCACATAACAGTAATCTGTGGTTAGTAAGCCTTGGTGGGGATGCCTTCAAAGACCACTGATTGTAATGTGTGGGATCTGTGCTGCCTTTTTGCCAAAACGAACTGTTGTCGTTTTGTTCTGCCTTTTGATCTAAAATGCATTTTGAACTAGATCGCATATTTTCTCTTGATCTATGTCCTGACAGGCCTAGTATTGGGTAGGAATAGTTGGTATTATTCCCCTTGAAAATATGTATTCGTCCTCTTATGCTTTTCCTATGTGCAAGGAACATAGGGGGTACTGTGTCTTGGAAATTTCCATTGTAATATCTGTTGTTTTTCCATGCTGTGTCCCCATTTTAATGCGATTGTCCTCCAATAACTTTCAGTTTTTCTTTTTCTTTTTTTTGGTCCTTTTTTGTTTTTGTAGGGCAAGACAAATCAGTCCACTGCACAGATGAATGTCTTGCACTGGGACATTCTGACAGCTGTTGGATGCCAAAGTTACGGGTAGGAAGCCAAGCAGACAGCGCCGATAATCGCACCAACCTTTTCATCCCTGTGGGAATGGAGGCCATGGTGGAGACAGAGATTTATGGCACCATCAACCGCAGCGGCAGAAAAACCCTCAGCACGTTTGGGAAAGAACAGCGGGACAGTACCATCCTCGTGGCCAATGTCAAGCCCTACTTTAAAACCCAGCGTGCTCTCAGCCCCCCGCTGCAGGAGAGCCCTTCTGCGTCCACGAGCCCCACAAAGATGAGCACCCCCCTGGACTCTCCTAGCAAGGAGCCCGGACCGGGGAGGGAGGGGGGCTCGGACAGCAGTGCTTACGGACCGCCCGATGGCCAGTGTTCCCCGCCGCACACAGAACTGGAGGAGCCCTCCTACCTGACCTGCCAGGTCCTCAGGCCCAAGTCTCTGTCCAGCAGCCTTATCCACAGCTCTGTCATCAGCCAGGAGTGTGGCGCCATGGAGTACGTTTTCGACCAGCGGGACTCTGCCAACTGACAGATCACCTGACCTAGCTCCCTCTCGCCCCTTCTAGTGGTGTGGCAATCATACCACAGATGGATGGATGGCGGAGGGGTGGTGTTTTTAACCCCCGTTAAGGTTCCAGTCCACACATGCACTGCATAACCAAAAACCATCAAATGTATCTGTTTTTGATTTTGTGATGTGTTAAGGTGAAATATAAGTATGTCCTTTACTGCAGAGTGGGGCTGGGGAAAATGCTTTTGTGCCATCACGTGTTTTTATGGTGTATCTGTCCATTTAGGTGTCTGTATTTTACACATTTGAAGCTCCAATTTTGTCAGGCTGTTGAACGAATTGCTGCTGTAAAGATGTTTAGTCCTGTCTGCTTCTGTACAGTGATCTGCTTTTGTTTCCACTAAGTGTTTGAATAACACCCCTTCGAAAATCTGACAATTGAAATACATATCATTGAAGTTCAAAACAAAAGTGAAGTGTCTTATGAACTATTAATGGTGACTAGTAGAACAGGAAATATCCCTTTTCAAGAAACCTTTTGAGGTTCCTGAAAATCTGACGGTTTTTTTATGAATGTATTTGTAATTTAATTGTTGTCTTCTCTGCAATTAATGTGCAAAATAAGGTGAGCTTTCAAGTGAATATGGGCTACTGTACTTGTTGTGTATTTTATTAAATTTGTATACACATGTGTTTCTGTGAATATGTAAAGTATTTATTTTGACAAACGATGCCTTTGAAGCTACTATACCTTGCTATTCACTGGGATTGGGAACACCCTTTCCGAACTATGGCTTAAATGCTGACGTGATTTAGCTTGCTGTCATAAAATAACCAACCCATCAAACACCTGCCTAAAGGAACCTGGCATATTGAACATAATGGTTAAGACCTCCTTCAAGTGATATTTCATAGCATCAAGGTATCAACTGCAATCAAGGTGCTTTACAGACAACTAATTACCCTTGCAAGCCTACAAATGAAATCAGGCAACACGAAGTTGAGTATATAATGTGAAATGTGTTGACCTTAGCCCTTCAGTGCACTTCATTAGGCAACAAATCACTGTAGCTAGTGCTACTTAAGCATGCTTGCCATGTACCCAAGGCAGTCTTGTTTATGTTGCTGGACTGGCATACTTGAATTTAAAGTCTGCCAGGGATTGCTGTCAATTTGAATAAGGTTTGTGTGTCTGACAAGTGACAAGGTGGTTTGTGCAACATTTTGAGGACGAGAAAAACAGTTTGTCACAAGCAACAACATGGGTTACAATCAAATTACAGCCTTGTGCAATGAATTCCGCAGCAAAGGCAAGCACTTTGACTAAAGTTGATGGACAGCAACAATGGTGAGGCAGCCCACATTAATCTCATCCAGTCCATACTGGTTGAGCTTTTTCCAAACATATTCTGTTATTCCTTCTGGGGCTGACAGTTTCTCTTAACAGCTGCATGAAATCAAATTCATGCTGGGATGTGAACAGTGTCACATAGGTAAACACAACCAAACCCAGCACTACATCTGGATGTTTTTGTGTTTCCTTACAGATGGAATCTCAAAAGCCTTTGGGTTAAATTACAAAATATTGCATTAGCAAAAATAGTTTTTACCCTGAACTACTGTTTTCTGTCAAACCCACAGTTGTTTCCGAACCAAGTCAATGATGTGTTCACCATATCTCTGAGCAGTAGTAGGAAGACGCCTTGCTCCCCATGCGTTCCAGATAACAGAATCCTGTCATCTTTGAGAGAGACGACTACTGTATAAGTACGACACAGTTCCCCCCTAGGGAATACATATTAATTTGGATTTTGATTTGCATTTGTTTTGGTGCTCATATTGACACAATTCCAGACCTAGATGTCTCATCTCAGCAGGCAGCTCTGATGAGCTCATCTGCATAAGTTGAAATAGTCTTTCAGAGGAAAATTGCGTGGGTCACAGCAACTCAGTCCTGTGGAAACAGAGACAGTAACATCACATCTTTCTCTGAAAATCACTCCCAGAGTTTCAGAGCGCTGCACACAAAACTAGGAGTGAATGTCATGCTTAAAGTAAGCGAACCACTTAACACATTTACCCTTTAAATTAAAAACACAATGGCATATCTGAAAAATAATGACTCCAGGTTAAATGGCTAAACTCATACTTCAGATGTAATTATGCGAAATATGTTCTTGGAGGAAAAGAAACTCCTTTAATTAACACAGTGCAACAACTGCTTGACAAAACCCACAGTTGTTGAGAAGCACTGAGAGCAGATTAGAGACCGGCATGCTCGGCTGGAGAAATATGACGTTTCTGTGACAATGATTACAGTCAGTATGAATAGGATTTGCAGACAATGAAACCGATCTGTGTAAACCCCCATTCTTTGAAATTTTACATACACAAATGATCTATTCAGATGAGAAAAAAAGAATGAGCAGTGTACCATTCAAATGTGAAGAATTGAGTACTTAAGCCTTTAATTCAATAATTCAATAAACCCAACGAGAGCTTGTCTCTCACCTCCACCGCCTGGTTTGGGATGTAGTTCCACTCGAAAGAAAGTTGTTGGTGGGGTAAACGTGAGAAAATGGTCCATAAACAAAATAGAGGATGTACTTTCATGTCAACTGTAAAACATCATTCAATGTTTGAGTGCCTAGGGCAGCAGACTTTGCAGATGGGCAATGCAGCAATTGGGTATGAAAAAAAAGAAAGTTGTTTTCCAGATGGATCTTTCAAACATGATTCATTCTTAATATGGCATATAGACATTTAAGTTGTTCATTCAGCGGTGACAAATGAAAAGCATGCCATACAGTTGGACCTCAACACTGTATTTTTCAATATGAGTCTCTACTGATATGACAGGGCTGTCTGTAAGAGAAAAAAAAGTAACAGACTGAAAAATTGTTGTTCAGCTCCAGTTCTTAGGAGACTATGACACTGTTGACTGCATTTAGTTTGTAGTCTCACCTCTGGGAATTAACACCCTTTTACATAGACCCTGTCTGAGCAAGTGAAAGAGAGAGAAAAAAAAACTGGACTGCAAGACCATCTTGAGTGCTTGTTAAAATTGTGTTACTTATGGCCCGCTCCTCTGGGAGGTGTTCAAATACACTCCAATCTGCCAATCATAGCTGAGTGTTCCAGACCAAGAGAGAATACAGGATCAGAGAAGATCCAACAAGAACACTTCTCCTATATGGGGTTATGCCTCTCAATTTCATCTAGGTGGTTCCATAGCCTCTTGCAGAGCCAAAATGGGTCAAACGTCCATGTGTAGTTTGGTTTATTAACCCTTCCGTTAGATTCTGCAGGAGCCCTGTGGATTTGCTAAGGTTTCAACCCTGAAGCACATTTGTCTGCTATCACAGATAAAATGAAGGTGAAAAAAAAGTGCAATCGATAACAGTTTATTGAATCAATGTGCAGTTTGGTGGAACACAAAGCTTCTCTGTCTGACTAGATGGCTGCATGTTGAAAAGGGTGACCTGGTTATGTTCTTCATGGGCATAGTGTGCTATCCTTGGAGGATAAAAGGCACAAGCTGTGAATCGTAATGAATGAATTAAATGTGTCCTGTCTAAACATTAGAAAGTTGGAGGAAGGTTCATTTATATCCTTTTATTCAGAGCATACTGTTTAATAGTTTAATTAAGTCTGGAATCATATGAAATCTTTGCAGTTTACGAGAACTTTTGTTTAAGAAATCCGGCGTAATACAAAGTTATATAATATAACTTTAAATATATATACCTATTTCATTAAGCAGCTTCCATTGGAGTTTCTGCAAACATGGATTTCTGTACCTGTTCTCCTCATTGTAAATCTGTGACCCAATACTGACAAAAGAAAAATATATACAGTGTAAATGAATAGCTTTTAGTCTAGGTCATTGTAATCACATATTCTACTCTGGCAAAAGAACGTGCAGAGAACACATCAATGAAGCAAAAAATGGTGAAGATACAAGTTACCTCCATATTCCTGTGACCTTGGACTGTCAGAACAATATTCTCTGACAAACCTGATGTGACATTTTAAGTGTCCTGGGTTATTCTGTGAATAGGAGTTCAATCATCACATCATTAATGGCTTTGGAGAGGGGCCAGTCACTCGTGACAATGTGCTTTATGGCTTTGCCAGAAGTCTCTGTGCAGAAATGAGAGGGTCATAGATATTTACTATGGAGCAATTTTCTGACCAGAGGGTGTCTTGATTTACGACTGAATTTACTTGCAAAGTCACCTGGATAATCAGAGGACTAATCATCTCAGATGGATAAATACCTGCAAATGCTAAAATCACGTCAAAACAACCTGATGCATTTACTATACTGTACACCTATAGATGTGACATATTCAAACATTCACTCTCCAAACTGACGGTCATCTTTGTAATTTTTTTCGAATTCGAATTCAGATCATTACCACTTTCCTTTAAGGCTAGTCAGATGCTGCCCTTCTGGTTCAGTTACTATTGACTGTCCATTGCCTTTGAGACTCCACCAGCAGCTCTCTCGCCCAAGTGTTAACGCCAATTAAACCCCTGGCACCACTCTGTCACTCTCCAGCTGAGGTGACACATGAGTGATAACAGAACCCCCTTACCTTCAGCTTTCATCTGACATGCATTAAATGGCACTGGACCCTCGCGTTTCCTGACATTTGGCAGAAATCGATTGCAATTTAATCAGAGAAAGGTGCTATCAGCCATGCTTACTCCAGCTGCTTCCATGTTAACTAGGTTAGAAATTCATTGGCGCTTTGAAGATTTTCAGACTGATAACACACTAATGATATAAGCTCATAGTTATTATAGCCAAGAGAGCAGTATGAACACTTTAAAAGGCCAAAACATCCTAACATTGTTGAACGATTATATGCTGAGTCTCTCTTTTGCTAATTTTCTTTGTAGAATTTTGAGTGAGTTCGGGTATGAGCTCATGCTAATTGTACCCAACAGGAACATTATAAACAATTTTAAGAGACCAAAACAACCTAAAAGCGGGCTCTGTATTTTCTTGTGAAAAGATGTTCTACAAAGTGTTTTTTTTACGGGATGTTCTGTGAGCGCGGGCATAACTCATGAAGAGAATTCCCTTCATCATCTATTTTTGGCACCCCTTATCTTCTAGTTTCACACTCTCTCTGATGGTAAGTAATTATCCCTTTATCCTTTGAATTTACAATTAAACATGCGGTACAGACTTGCTCCCTCATTTTCATCCTGGCTGATACATATTGGGCACTGTAGCAACACGAGTATAGTTTCATGCATATATGCACATATTTAATTGAAATATTGATTGTGACATAGCGCATGGCAACTAGAGTTTATAACAGATTTAGCTGGTGAAATTGCCTCTCCAAAGTGTGAGGTCCTAGGGATTATTCAGGAGAGACATAACAGTATTTGTGATATACAGCTGTCTGAGCCCTGTCTGCAATTGCGTATTACCCTGGATAACTGCCTGAGGCTATACAAATATGAGCTGAAAATGAAAGGAACTCCATAACTGTTTGGATTGTGGATGGTCTGATAAACGTGAAGGGAATGTATACACTGTTGATGTGGGCTTAGCCTGTTTCCCAGGCTGTTTTATAACAAAATCCGCATGGGAGGAGTGGGAGAAAGGTGAAGGAGATGGTCAGCTGAATGACTGTTACTGGAGCGTGACAGAAGCAGGAACACCAAGATGCAGCAAACACAAGCAAGAAAAGACACACACACACACACACAGATGCACATGCACACACAAAATCATACATTACTACGCTTGACAAAAAAACATTAACCAAATAAACTTGTGAGGTATTTTTATTGTATTTATGGAAGTAAGAAATAAATGACAAAGGGGCAAAAAATGGTAATGTACAGCAACATGTGTTAAGTTACTCCCCGCATTGATGCAGCCTGTCAGATTTCTTTGTGTATATGTATTTAACACTCTTACTGGGGGGATATTATGGGTTTAGGAGATGGAAAGCAGAAGCTGTCATAAAATAAGTGATGTGTGTTACCGTGGCAACATCATACAAACCTGTGTTTTTTAATGGTGGGGTTGTAATCAGGGCTTGTTGTGTGCAGTCCCTGGTGCTTGCTGTGCTCCCAGGAATGAAAGAAACACAGCTAAATAAAGCTAGTCTCATACTGCCACAGAATTTCTCTTGTCATTTCTCATTTTGCAGATGTGTAGTGGCAACCTGCTTCTTCGGGAGTTTCATATCAACAGTTGACATTTATAGCAGTGCATAACACAGTGCTTGAACAGAAGCTCACTATTCAAGTCTTGCTTACCACCTGAAGACAAAAGAACACAAATGTCCTCCAAGCTAAAAAAAACTGAGAACACAGTCTTGTCTAAAATAGCCATTGTTCGTGCTTCCACACATAGATTCAAGACTTCATGCATAGCCAGATCTTCATTGCTTTGAAATTGTATTGGGTGTACATGTTTACATCTTTCTTAACCTCTTTAAAACACCTTGTTTAAGTTTCTTTTAAATCTTTACACTGCCAACAAGATATCTAGTAGCCTACTCGTGAGTGCCATTTCAACATGTGAAATAGAGATAAGGAGAGTGTAGCATTCAATTAGAAGAAAAGGAAGCCCTTGTGCTATCTGGGCAAATGCAGACGCTACACAGCAATTGACTGAGCTCTTGTCATTACATTATCTTGTTCACATCAACAACAATCCAGGAGTGTTTTCTTACAGACATCCTACAGTACAATCAAAATGCTACTGCTATTCACATGGTACACCTTGGCTTGACAGGAAACGTGGTAACACTGTAGGCTATTGCGAGCTTATGCTCCCATTCTTTGTGGCCATAAAATCAATTGCAATCGTTTCTTTTCAAACGATAGTTGTACTTGTTCCTGTGAGATAGCTCTGTCTCTTAGACGGCATATACAACCTCATACAACCTCAAGTGGTTTCTTTAAAGGGTTACCCCTGCTTGAAAGTAAGTATTGAGTCAACGAGAAGAGAGGTGTTAAGTGGCACGTTAGACAATCAAACATGAGGGAGAAAGTATTCGATTTTGACTTAGGCTACCACTGACACCCTGAGGACTAAAATATCATTACGTCTGGCAGGCTATGTTGTGCACGGCGACATCAGACGATATTAGCTGTTTGCTTTCTGCCCAGGCAAGCTTATACAGCTTAGCTCTCACTATCTCACAAGCCTCACGAAACATAAATTGTTATAGGTACCATGACTTGGCCCACACAGGGCATCAAACTACAAAATACATATTTACACTTTAGGTGTTTTATTCAACTTGTGTAGGCTACACTTGTGGTGTTCCCGGTCATAACTGACTAGTCGTTACAAATGAATGGGTACTGTTTATCACATGCATGTGATAAACAGTACAAAATGGTTCATCTGAGTATTTGTTGTGGTTAAAATATTCCATGAATTATATTTTAATAAAAAATGAGCTGTATGAGCTCAAGTCAATGAGGCTTATGCGCCATGAAAAGCAAATAGAAGTTCAAAACGCAGCAATCTTAACAAGAACGCATTTAGAAAAAAGTCTGACTCAACAGATGACAATTATTCATTCATAATCAGCAATAACAGTCATTTTGGTAAAACTTGCTTAAATAAATGTAAATGTATTTTATATAAATGTCTGAAGAAAGGAGTCAAATCTACGGCATAGAACAAGATATCTATCATATTTCAGTTTTTCGATTTGGGGGTCGACAGTCGTCAGATCTGTCAGCAGAGGGCGCTGTTGTACATGATAACTCCATCAGCCAATATTCAAAGTGCAATATTCTTGTTGTCCACCATATTCACACGCTCGTCCATCATCAAAGGAGCAGATGGGCCTATATTTATCTACCCATTTTCTTGTTTTGCCAGCTAGTGTTCATGCATGTTGATAGTCACTGTGTCTAGGCAACAGGGCATCTAAACAAGGTGTATTTCAGTCTGCCACTGTGTCATTCACCAAATAATACGTACCAGATGCAGTCACAGCTTGTTTGGAGAAAAGGAATCCTTGGAGATGTCGCCAGATGTGGGGAGCAGCCAAGGCCACTGAAGGAAGAGCGTGTGCTGAGTCATATTTTCAAACAGAAAATTGGATAAAAACGTTGCAAAGCAACTCTTAAATGAAATGGTTATGAATTGCCTGCTTAGCCTTTTTTGACAAGTCTGCTGAGAACACAGTTTTGCCAGAAGACAAACACTTAAAATGAGTTCTGTTGATGATGCAGTCGGTGATGTAATTCTAATAAAAGCACTGTCCCTATTAATGTTGCTAATGAACGCTGTTAAGGCAACACTCTTTTATTTTTCACATCAATCCATAGTTCCACATCTGTTTGAAAGACATGATGTCATGATGAGTACATGTATACTGTAACATCTTTCATTCACTTGACTTGTTCACTGGGCTATAACGCCTCAGGCATGACTATGGTCCAAATGACTCCACATGACTTAACGCTACGTGACTCTGAAAATAGCAAAATAACCCTTCCCTAATAACATTCCCATCAGTCACAGTTATGAAACCGACAACTGGATTTGTTCATTTCAGACCTGGCAACCAATAATCAATTAGTTTGCGTTATGTGTGTTGCTTTCCTACGCTGGATGGATAGATGTCTGGATGTCTGGAGTGCATTCACTGTCATGGAAGACTTGATATTAAATCAGGCTCAAGTCATGCCTCAGTCTCTCTGTGTCATGTTTTGTATGTTCTTCCTGCCTTGTGGATATACATGATGCATCATTATAGAACCTTGCCTCAAAAGAAGGGAAGGAGAGGATCCCACCCTCACACACGCACGCACACACACACTCACGCACTCACACACATACACACATTTTTTCTACCACAAATACTTTGTGTAATTGGTGTCATTCAGAAAGTTGCAATGACAGCTGTAAATACTGCAATTAAGTATGCTTTAAATCCACCTACTTCTTTGCTTATCATGTTGCAACAGACATTAATGGTAATTTATTCGCAAATAGTGGGGTAATGATGAGGTTGAGGCAGATACTGAGGGCCTGCAGTATGCGCTTCTCAGTGTACAAAATCTCTGGAGCCAGCTAAAACATTTTTTTTAAATTGTACGCACACAAGTCGTACAAGCGTTTGTGATGCACAATAACACTGTTTAAAAATCCGCCTCAGGCAGCATGCCTGATGTGCCAGCTCAGTCCTCATGTGAATGTCAGAGCTAAGAGGATGATGGATAGCTACGCGAAACACAGCTGAGCAGAACGACACCTGACAAGTTTCCACACGAGTGACACGACATGTCAGGTGGAACAGGGTGATGCAGGTCTTCTCCTTACCCCAGCATGGTGGTGTTCAAACACATACTCACAAGTAGCGTGGAGTTAGCTCTTACACAAAATTTAAATAATATACATAAAGAGAAACGTTAGCTCGATATAAGCTGAAAGAAGCGCGTGTGACAGCAACACATGGTCATTTTCTCTCCGTCTGAACAACTGTTAGAGTTAGGGGGGAAGCCAAGCTGACAAGGCTTGGCAGTATCAGTTACTTTCCAATTATTCAGAATAAGCCAGGCATATATTTGGCTGTGCGTTCATTATCAGAATATGAATTTGAATGTGTCACCATGTTGTTGCTGCAGGGCGAATGATTGGGCTCATCTGATTTGGATGACAATCGGATAAACAGGCATAGCTGTAGACGCTGACTGTTAAAATATCTTCTCTCCATCCAGACCCATTTCTATCTGTTTCTATGTCTGAATCCTGGCTGCAACCTTTCCCAGACCTCAGTTCTGATCTTTCAATTCATATCCCATGCATGACAGGGGTGAAATTGTATATTTCATGCACTGGATGATAATATAAATGTGAAGGCAATGCTGCATAATTCAGTTTACTGGCCATGCCAGAGAACAGTGAGGCATAGTGACAATCCATGCAGGGGCTTGCTGTCACCAGGACTGTAACAAAATGTTTTAAACCCAGACTCCTCCTGCTTGGGAATAGAGTGATGAAGGAGTCATATATTCCTTTTGGAGAACAGAAAGTCTCATGTAGCCTCAGACAAATGTTTGCAGGGGATGAAACTGCTGTCACTTGGTCAACTCTTGCTCAAGGTGAGATGCCCAAAATAGCAAAAGATTTGAATACATTGGTCTGCAAGTCATACCATTCTTTCACAGTACTAGGGGTGTATCCTGCCATGCATTTAGAACTTGAGTGAGAAATATGATGTACATTGTTACTGTCTCGCACAATAAGCCAATATTCACGTACAATATACAATGACACGTGATCATATCTGTATACATTTTAGATTAGGCAATCTACAAAATTACGTTTTCTAAACGGTTACACAGAACACATGCCATAATCTGTCCTGACTATTGCCCATCTTCTGAGTAACGGGTTTGAGTTTCTACCTCCCACTGGGTGGTAAACGCGTTAAACCTCTCTCGTTTAAGGGTACGAAACGCTTGAAATCTTATGAATTATAGATCATTTTTGGTAATTATTTGCATATGACAACGTATTACGAAGGTGTATACGGAAATATATGGCCGCTGAAGTCCATGCTTATACATCAGTTTAACATAAAATGATGTGACATCCTCCCGACTTTCGTGGGTAAAAGACATGGTAAGTAAGGACTTTTGCAAATGCTTTAAGGTCGACGTCCTTCGTGTGTCACAATACATTTGTTGTTTTGTAGGTGTGCGTGCATGCATGCATGCATGCGAGCGTGCGTGCGTGTCTCGTGCGTGCGTGCGTGTGTGTAAGAGAGAGAGAGAGAGAGAGAGAGAGAGAGAGAGAGAGAGAGAGAGAGAGAGAGAGAGAGAGAGAGAGAGACCGAATAAGCAACTTTGTTACCAGGCACCAGGCGCAGCTTTGTCTCCTCCGGCACAGAATGTTAAAGACAGAAGCATTTGGCAGATATGGTGGATCAGCATTTCTTTTATGTTTTTTAGTCGATTAGTGTTGGTGAACGCGTGTATTATGAATCGCTTTTGAAAGCATATTTTGTTTAACGCGTTTCAATTACAAACAAGGAATTTGTCATTGCCAGTACCAAGTAAGGTAAGTCTTCTATAAAGGAAAATAACTCGTGCTTTTTAAAATTATTATTAGACAAATGTCTTGCCAGCTCATAGACTATGCTATGGTATGCAAACCTCTTTTGCATATTTTGAGATCAGCATAAAGCATATGTTAAGATATGTTAGCCAACGTTTTTCTTTTCCATACAGGTATTACATTAGATTGAAAAGGGTACCAGATGTGCCAATTGAACATAACCCTACATTTAATTGGATTTTGATAGATCACATAGATCACACCTTATCTACTTACCCTCTTTATTCACCAGATACTCCTATGTTACTGGAGAAAACGATTTTAATTCCATCCCTCGTTATTCTAGCTGTATGCCTGGATTGTGTCACATTAAATCTGCAGCCAAAAGTTACCCCGAGGCCACTGCAATTAAAGCTTTGACCCAGAGGCTATAGCCTATTGGAGAGCTTGTTGAAAAACTGCTGAATTGTCATTGTAGTCATTTTACTTTGGTATCTTTTGTCTTCAGATGACAGAGGAGACTGCATCATCACAGTGAGTTTGGCCACCAATGCAAAAAGATGCATACCTGGATTACAGTCGTATTATTTGTTGCCACATCTGTGTGTACTGTGGAAATGGTTGAAAATTATGGGGACATGTGTCAAAGACTGTGTGCCTGCGAGGAGAAAGAAGGCATACTGACTGTGAGCTGTGAAAACAGAGGGATTGTTGATCTCTCAGAGATCAGCCCAGTATTCTTCCCAACCTATCATCTATTGCTCACAGGGAATCTTTTAAAAATGCTATCTGCCAATGACTTTGTTGATTACAATGGACTCACAATACTGCACCTGGGCAACAATGACATATCTGAGGTAGAATCGGGAGCTTTTAACGGACTTCAGGGATTAAAGAGATTGCATCTCAATAATAACAAAATCGATGCCTTGAAGGAGGATTTTTTCATTGGCCTTGAAAGTCTGGAATATCTACAGATTGACTATAATTACATTACTCACGTGGAGCAGAATGCCTTCAGCAAGTTACGTCATCTGGAGGTTCTGATTTTAAATGACAACTTAATTTCAACTCTTCCCACAAACCTCTTTCAGTATGTCCCTTTGACTCACCTTGATTTGAGGGGTAATCAACTGAAAGTGCTCCCTTATTCAGGCTTGTTGGAACACATGAACAGTGTGGTGGAGTTACAGCTGGAGGAGAATCCTTGGAACTGTTCCTGTGAGCTGATAGCTTTAAAGACCTGGCTGGAGAGCATATCCTACACAGCTTTGGTTGGCGATGTGGTGTGTGAGTTCCCTTTCCGGCTTCATGGTAGAGATCTTGATGAGGTTTCCAAACAGGAGTTATGCCCCAGGAGAGCTATTGCTGAGTATGAGATGCAACCCCTGCCTCATCTGAGCACTGATGCACACCACAGAACCACACCCTTCTCGGTTACAGCCTCGGTTACGGCCTCGTTCACTCTCTCTGGGATTGCACGCTCGTCGTCAAGGCCGACCAAGGGTCCTCGTCCGGCGGGCAAATTAAAGTCCAAACCCACCTCTCGGATTCCATCCAACAGACCACAGAACTATGGTCAGATAATCTCCTATCAGACCAAATCTCCTGTGCCTTTGGACTGTCCCTCCGCTTGTACATGCAATCTCCAAATTTCAGACCTTGGTCTTAATGTCAACTGCCAAGAAAGGAAGATAGAACGCATCTCAGACTTAAATCCCAAACCTTACAATCCCAAAAAGATGTATCTTACAGGGAATTATATCCCTGTGGTGCGCAGATCGGATTTCATTGAGGCGACTGGATTAGATTTGCTTCACCTTGGCAACAATCGAATAGCTCACATACATGACAGAGCCTTTGGGGATCTGACACATTTGCGAAGGCTGTACTTAAACGGTAATCTGATAGACCGTCTCACAGCGGAGATGTTGTATGGGTTAGACAGTCTGCAGTTCTTGTATTTAGAATACAATGTTATTAGGGAAATCGCGTCTAACACCTTTCAGCATGTACCCAACCTTCAGCTGCTCTTCCTGAACAACAACATGCTAAAGACCTTACCTGGGGGAATATTTAAAGGGTTGACACTGGCACGTCTAAATCTTCGTAACAACCACCTCCGTTATCTGCCTGTCAGTGGTGTGTTGGATCAGCTTACAACACTGGTGCAAGTAGATTTGTTTGAGAATCCCTGGGATTGCTCCTGTGCCATTGTGGAGTTAAAGATGTGGCTGGAGCAGCTTAGCACTGGGACTGTTGTAAACAATGTCATCTGTGGCTCTCCAAAGAGGCTGGCCGGGGAGGATATGCGCTACATTAAGTCAGCTAATTTCTGTCCTAATAACTCTGAAGTACTTGCTTCTATGATCCCTCCCTCTGAAGAATCGTTCCCTGGCAGCACCATCACCATAGAAACATCCTTGGATTACGACACGCATTTCAACACTGTTCCATTATCTTTCCTGATTCTTGCCCTGCTTGTGCTGTTTATAGTGTCGGTGTTTGTGGCTGCTGGACTGTTTGTGACCCTAAAAAAAAAACGGCAAAAGTCTCAAAACGAGCAGAATAACTCGGTGAACGCATGCATTAGCTCGCTCAACATGGAGTATGGACTTTACAAGAAGGACTCCATTCCAAAAGTCAGAACATCTGCTGGGCATGTGTATGAGTACATCCCACCTCCTGCGGAGCACACATGCAAGAAACCTGTCTACAGCCCAGCAGAAAACCAATCAGTGGATGGATATAGAGACTTTGATGAGCTCAATGGGGCTTTCCTGAATCACTGCGATGTAGAAGCTGGCAGCAATGCAATAAGCTCCGATTACAGTGTTAGCACTCCAGAGCCTCTCAACAAGCCCTCTTCCCCCTTACACGATAATCAGTATGACTACAGAGAAGTCTTAAACCAAGACAAACAGTCACCTTACAGCAATACTCTGCCATGCAGGCATGCAGGCCATTCATCTAATCAGTATACCTCAGACTTTGATGTTCGGCATCAATATATGCACCCTGAGAGAATACAACAAACAATACTATATTGTACAGCACCAAGTACTGTCTATGTGGAGCCAAACAGGAGTGAGTACTGGGAACTGAAAGCCAAGCTTCATATTGATCCAGACTACCTCGAAGTTCTTGAGAAACGTACAACATTCACCCAGTTTTGAGTGACTCGACATTTTTTTCTGCAAAGGGTAAAAAACGAATGGAGTTGAGCAGGAATGTTTCACTTACGATAAGATGACACAACCTGATGGAATGAGTGCTGTCTGGATAGTTCAATACGCTCTGCATAGCTCAAATCGCTTGATTAAACATAATCGGTAACTTGTCTTGCTTTGAGAAGTACTATTGTAGGTTATATATGATATACCTAGGCATTAACAACCTGTCTACAAACTATGTACATATGCAGCTTCATGCTTGTTGCACCTTTTTATGAAATGAGCTACTCAAGTGGTGTCTCCGTTTTTTTTTCTGTTTCTATGAAGATTCAAGCAAACAATTCAAAATCCATGGGAGTAATCTACAAAATAGAGTTTTTCAGTGAGATTTTAAGTGTGGTACAGTATGCTTACATCATCAATGATTGCCTATTTTTATATACGAGCATAAAGATGAAAATCTTTTCTCTGTTCACGTTTTTGTTTGCACAAAATGCACTATTGACTATTACAAGTCAACAATATGATGTCACTTTTTTATCTGTAAAGAATTATGTATGTCACCAAACATGCATAAAGCCATAGCATCTACAACTGCACACATTTAGCAAATGCATCATTGTTAGGTAACATTTAAGGCATTATTGCACTATACGGTGAAAAACAAACAGTTATAGTTTTACAAAATAAGACAATCATAAAACAATCTTTGTCTGATTTTTTCCTAAAACATTGTAGATATACAACACTGACAATATTTACAATACTTACAACCAGTTCAAACTGAAACGTGATTGGACTGCCTATAATTACTTGTCCAATAGAAATCGTTTTTTGAAACACATGGTCACTCAAACATTCTTTTCATTTTCTTATGTTCCTATTACTACATATGTACAGCATTTTTGTCTGCCTTTTCTAAGTGAGCACACAATTTTGAAACAACACCTATATTTTGTACCAGACATCCATGTGTGAGTATTGTATTACTGTGAATTGTACGGTTTCATTGTTAAATGAACACATTTACTCTTTTAGTTTTATCTCTTTACACTGTATGTTCAAGAAGTCTTCAAAGACAAATGTGTAAAGACGAGCACAGCCAAAGTCCAGTCAAGGATGGACATGGGAATAGCAGAATTGGTGAGACAGAAATACCCTATGTTCAGGAGAGACTAACTCCTTAGTTCCAGGTTGTCATGACAGTTTCCTTGTGAGCCAGTGCTGTAGATTCTAGTTAGTGTCAGAAGATGCCCCCTACAGAAAACAGCGCTCAGAAATAATGCAGTCTAACACATTTCTTGGTCAAAAGTGCAAGCAGAAGAATTGTCTAGTGTAAGCCTGGATGTCTAAAGCATAGGGAATGACCGTTTACAGCTTAATGCATCTAAATGTCAAATATGTATGTGCTTGTCTACATGGATCCCATTCTTCTTACATTATTGACCTCGTTACAGGTTCAAAATAAACATGGTGTACTTGGTTCATGTATGTATGCATGTCACTGTGTGCTTCAATGTATGATGCCAACAATCAGCAGTGAAATCCAAATAAGAGCTATAAAAACTATATTGATTGAATGAACTGGAATCCCACGGCAGATGTTGTGGTCATTAAGGGAATCTGGAATACATTGTATCTGAAACAGCAACCACACACTTTGTTTTATTATGTTATGCTGCTAAGTGCATAGGCAGTAGGAAAGACTATTTTACAGCTTACGCAGCTATCTTTGTAAGTGGTTTTCAGCTGTTTAATTTCACAATATATCAAGACTGATGATTCAACAAGATATCAAATATATATTGTGACATTGTATCTGTACACTAGGGTACATTTTATGGACTTGTCCCTTTGGTTTTCATATCTACTTGTGAGCCATTTTAGCGAGTTATAATATGTACTGCTTCAGCATTGTAAATAGGACGCTTCAGATGCATTTTCATGCAGACTTGTTTCACTGAGTGCAAAGCCTGGTTTCTAAAGAGGAGATGCTCACAGGATAATAGGCCACACCAAGATGTGAGGTTAAGAAATCCCAAAAAGGCTGTTTCTCTTATTGTGAGCTAATGAATAAAAGATGTGCATTCATTTAGTATATCTGTTGGTTTTTGCCTTCCCCCTGTGTTAGCAGTAACCTAGTAAATGTCATGACATACTAGGAGGTTTACATTTTGAAATATTTCCCAAAGGCTTGGTGGCATCTTTCAGAGCATTATTAGGATTACAGAAGCCACTTCAAATAACATTTACATTTAGTCATTTAGCAGACGCTCTTATCCAGATCGACTTACAGTAAGTACAGGGACATTCCCCCCGAGGAATGTAGGGTGATGTGCCTTGCCCAAGGACACAACATCATTTTGCATGGCCGGTAATCGAACTGGCAACCTGCAGATTAGTAGCCCGATTCCCTAACCGCTCAGCCACCTGACTCCCTAATAAGCATTTTGCACGCTCTCAACATTTGATCCAAACAAATATAAAACCACAAGTATAATTTTACATAATCCTATATGTGGATTTGGTTTTCATTCATTTTTCTTTTGTAGATAATGTAATGTTTGATTAATATAATATTTTACAAGTATAACTCATTATTTGAGTAATAAAGCTTTATGTGTGTTGAAGTGGTAATGGTACAAGCTTGAGGGACTGCACAGTCTCTCTGGCAGTCCATAGGCTATCTTTGATAGCCACTAATATGTGCCCATTTTATTAAACAATGTATACTTCAAATAGGGCCATGTAATCATTAATTTTAGATCATTTTGTTGGAAACAAATGTGAACATAGAAATATGTTTTTCGTGTCTGTATACGTTTGTGAGAATAGAGCTGTTTTTCTCACAAACTCACAATGATCTGTCGATAACTGTACAAAATGAACAACAACCACATTTACATGCATGGATGGAGGAGGACAGTTTAAAACTAATTCTCTAGTCTTCTCAGAGATGGCTTTCCCAAGGCAAAGTATTTCTGGAAACATACAATTACCGGATAAAGATCAACATACTGTTGTGCTGTAAATTATCTACTGTAAACATGGAAGATGCATTCATTATTACGTGTGCTAATGTGCTGCATCATGTGGTCTGAATGTGTCTCTATTCTGAATTCATCATTTCTGTGTTTAACGTTTAACAGGATAGACAATGTATAATTTGGCTTCTAGGTTCACTGGACCCCTAAATCAAGAGTAGAGGATGATAACTGAAGCTGCTTTTAAGAGTCAGAGGTGAAGCAAAAATCTAGTAGCCTTTTCACCCACTTATTTTAACTCATATGTTTGTCAGGTTTCTGGTGCTTTATTTCTCAGCCCTTGAACATCCTGGTGTAGCTCTCGGAAAGAAATTAGGGCACATCTACATTATGTAAGCTTGAGGAGATGTGTCAGGAACTGAGAAGACAGCATATGACTGCAAGTGTTCACTGAAGGAGAAAAGTATCTTATCTGCTTATTTAAGTCAAGTTACCATGGCCAGAAATGTGAGGTTTCAGACTGTTGTTAACCTTATTCATAGGTACGTTGAGGTTTCATTTTTATTATCCCTCTTTGTAAAGTGTGTAAGGTGCAGTAGATTCACATGAATAGAATCTCTGGTAACATTGTTATTATTCCCCTGTGCTTGTCTCTCTGAACGTGTTACTGTCCCTAAAGCTCTTTTTCCTCTGTTCTTCACTGCAGCACTGAGATACAACAAAGTGTGTGTGCATATGTGTGTCTGTTTGTGTGTGAGTGTGTGCCCGGGTGCATACATTATTGACTCAGAGTCTATTCATGCATGCCTCAAGGACTCCAGCACGTGTGGCAACAGTACATCCTCTCTCAAATTCTTTTTTACAGAAAACCTTGCACCTTGTGCAATTCACATACCACTATTGCTCAATAATAATTCATGGAATTATGACTGAACAACCAATACTATTTGCACGTGTGTCCAGGTTTTGTGTGTGTGTGTGTGCACTTATGAAAGTGTGCGTATGTATCTACAGTATGTGTCTATGTGTACATTTTGAACAGTATATTTAGTGTGTGTGTGGGGGTGGGGGTACCATAAGCTGCTGAAGCGGATGGTAATTATTGCTTTGGCAAGAAGTCAGAAGGCTAGGGAGGATTCAGGAGTATGTCAGTATGCACCTTGCCAGCATATTTTAAACAGCTGGGAACAGCAGGTATGAGGCACGGTGATATTTATAGGGGCTCATCCAGGCTTACGACTGCCAACGTGAGAACGTGAGAGAAGTGACTAAATCCCCCTTATCCTACCTCATTTATAGTACTCAAACTTAACAAATGAACTGTATTTGATGTCACAAAACAAAATAGGGCTGTGGCACAGTGTGTGTGGGAGTCGATGCTTATAAGAGGCTTTTTTTTCAACGCAGCGGGTATTTGAGTCAAATATCAAACTGAAAACTGCATGGTATTTCCTTTGTTGTCTTCATACGCTACAGTATGTTGCTGTGACCCCTACCCGCTGCAAGAGCGCATTCTAACACATTCTCCATCTCATAGGTCATCCCGATGCAAATTGTAATTGGCTCTCACGGCCATGCCATGTCGTCTCGTGGTTCTATGAACAATTATTCGTTGGGCTACTGTGTTACTCTGATGCTGCCCTGCGGAGTGGTTCGTTTCAAATTAACCTCTGCCCATGCCCCATACCCATCTTCTGTTTATCAGTCCGTTAGCCCGATGGCTCTGCAGAACGTCAAGGGCACGTCCTTCTCCATGTCTCGTCCTGGAGGGTAGCCTGTAAAGCTAGTGTGATAAAGCAGGCAAGGAGTCCACGTCTTTTAGATGAAAGTGCACAAGGTCTTTACTTGAAATAAACAGGGTTTCACAAAACAAAGGTCAGACGCCATGCACACGGCTATTAACATGAAACAAGAATAAGACTCCACAACAAAGTCGGAAATATCTCTGCTTATGTAGCCGTCCTAATTAGTCCCAACTCAAAACAGGTGCGTCTTGGAAATCATGTGACGCAGACCGGCACACCGTCGGTCAGCTAGAGCCTTTCACAACCTGGCACACAATTTTAATTTAGGCTGACACCAAATAAGTCGAGGGACATTGTGGTGTTTTTGATCAAGATTATTGTCATCTTGTGGACTTGAAAATAAGAGAAGATGAGTATGTGTGGAACTCTGGTGCCTTAAAAGTAGATGACTAATTAGTGGCATTTTCCTATCCAGGTTATTACTGCTTGGGGATTTTTTTTTTTCAGCTACTTTCTCGAGTTAAGCAGGATATAATGACTCCCTCACCATATGGTTCGTATGCTGGTTCACACTTTCAAGTAGAACTGAATGCCCATCATGGTATATTATCTTTCACATTTTGTAGATAACAGTTGTTATAGTTTGAGATGCGGATCCACAATGCATACGATTAGACAAACCAATGCCGTGCCAGCTGGTGGGTTTGAATATGCTAACAATCAACTAACAAATGCATCCCACGCCACACTAACTCTCCCAGATGGGATACAAGCTGGATCTGAACGTCCATATTTCCGTCACAAGTTTTCTCTTCCATTTCGAAAAGCCAATTGAATTCGAAGCATGCGAAGTAACGCTGTCTAAACTGAGTTTAGACACTGAGTGTGTGTGTGTGTGTGTGTGTTTGACAATGGTCTCATGCCAAAGCTAGCTCCCATGACAAGCTCTGAGGTTAGTGTTGTTCCGTAAAAGCCAAGTTCCATGTTTCTGTCTCTATTCAGCACGAGTGTTTACATGACATGAACTGTAAGGTACAATGGGTTTTGGACAGATGGTGAGGTGGGGGTGCTGAGGACCATCTCCCAGACCCCAGGGAAGTCCTCTCCACAAGCAGGCAGCAGACTTCCATGTCTCAGCCACGTCTTTATACACAACACAACCTCTCTAACAGTCAATGGCCGGGTTTCCCAGATTCGTTAAGAGGCTCTAAACGCTAAGAGCTTCTTAAGAGCGTTCTAAGAACGCTCTAGAACGCTCTTAGAACACTCCTAAGAAGCTCTTGGCGTTAAGAGCTTCTTAACGAATCTGGGAAACCCGGCCAATGTATGTATTTTTAAGATATTCTTGATTCTTGTTTTTCTGTTGCTGAACCCTTGGTTTCTGAGTGAGATGTTGTGTATTCCACCTCCCCTATTGAAGCATTGTTGTCCTGGTGGCATCTTCAGATTGTCAATAGCTGCATCAGGCCAACAAGGGCATAAAGAATTTCCATCAACGACAGAAGCAAATAGGTCATGAGTGCGATTAATATTCAATATGCAGCACTTCAAAGCATTGTGGTTTGATGCCTCAGCTTTGAATATACTTGACCATTAATTTCCTCATTAAGGATGCTGGCTAGCATTATTTGCGGTTGTTCGCTTTTGCCCATGGCAAGAGAAGGAACTAGATTTAAGTTGCCAAATAAGGGATGTGTTGCCAAAGAATAGAATGCCAAAATTCATACCAGAGAGACTTGTGTACTATAAATGAACCATTTATTCCATTATTCCACCAACATTCCATGGCATTATAACAAAACGCGACAAGAGACCTCCATCTTGGATCTAAAACATCCAGACCAATCACTCTTCACTCTCATCACTAGTAACACTTCAATATTTCAGAGATCAGCATGCTACGCCAGCTTTCCAATAACTCAGCTTGTAACATTCAGGAAGCTGTTTTCTCTCCACTCTGCTGTATTTATGCAGGGTGTGTGTGTCAGCAAACTGATGTACAATAACGCATTCAGGTTGAATTGAAGGCACTGCTATATTATTTTGAAAGATATGTTGAATGGAATCAAACCTTCCAAAGTGCTTTACAATGTGAAATTCATAAGAATGTGAAATGAATTATTCAGTCACCATTTTATATTTCCAAAAAGTTTGTAAATAATTTATCCTTTCTTGAATATTTGAAAATACCTCCGTTGTATAGAGGTATACATGAATATTTAAGTCATATTTTAATTCAGATATTGAGAATTGAACACGTCTTGGACCACAATGAAGTTTTACAAAAGAGTGGAATGCAATTAAATCATGGCTTGATCAGACATTTTTGTTTATAACTGTCACAAAAACACCTCAAGCTATTAAACTGATTCCTACTGGATTGGATAGGATACTGAATTGTGGATCTTGCTGTACTTAGTCTTTAATCATCAATAAGATGGTGTTCATGCTGCAGCCCCACAGGCCTTACATCTCCCTACAGGCAGAATTCTCCCACTAGTCATAACACAGTGAAACTTCTCACCTAGCCACTGGCTAGTAGATCAAAGCAAACCCACTTACGGGAATAAAGAAAAAATAGGAGTTAGGAAAGAGTAGTTGCTATGGCAACTCATACCCCCTCTGGTGTAATCTTGAACAATATGATGTTGGTGACTAGAATAGATTAATAGTAAATGAAGTGTTAAATGAACAAGAACCAGGGTCTCCTCATAGAGCCAGCGTCATCCACAATATTGGAAAGAGGGAATTGTCAATATCCTCCATTGTAGCTACAGTAGTTTAGATTTGACAACCACTGACCATGCTGTGTGTTTGTTTTTTTAAGGAAAATATAGTGAAACGTTCAAGAATTTATGAGAGTTGCATATGAATCTGAAACCGGACTGACTGCCCTTAGCAGAAAGGACAAAAATATCCTGTATTAGCTTCTATTGGTGATTTAGTCCAACACCATTAATGTTGGAACTGAATGTTTTCATGCATGCATAAATTATGGTTATGAGCGACTGTATGTCCCTGAGCCATTCCCTGGAGACGGCATGGTCATGCATAGCTGTGCTATAGGAGGACGTCAGCATCAAAAATTCACAACGCTACATAGAACATGAGCGTCTCGAGAAGAGTGAGATTTATAATGAAGTAGTAAGGATTAAAGCTGGAGCTGCGCTCAATCAACAGCAGGGTAAGTTGATAAGCGTTAAATCACCAAGACAAGAAATATGAAATGTCTTTCTGATCAGGCGGATCAATCCCTAACTCCTGAAGAATGAGGTCAACCATTTTGTCACAGATTTTTCCCCTCCCGGTACATGTGCCATTTGGAGCAAGCGTTAGTTTACTTTTCACTATCCATGCATCTTGTAGTTAATCTGCTGTACATCATATGCTTTTCCAGAGTGATAGACCCCTCATCACTTCCATGTCATCTTACAATATCAAATCAGCATTTGAAGAACACCCCAAAGCAGCCACCAACATTTCTTGCGTTCATGATGTTATGTTGTATAGTAATGTGCAGTGGTGCACAATGTTTTCCAATGCCAATGCAATGTGAATGCACTGTAAGTGCATCAATTATTTATGATGGGAAGTCGGAACATTGGAAAGATTTTAACTTTCCACAGGCTTTTTCATCTGCTGTTTCTCCTCAGTGCTCCAGCCTTTCACTGATTTCATCAGCAAGGACTAAACACATCACACAGCATACTACAGCATAGTCCGACATACTCCCAGACTGTGGGAGACTATCTTCACTGGTACTCAACACACCTTTCTTATACATTTTTTGTCTTGTTGTTTATTTTGTGATTAGTGTTTAAATGTATTTGGGCCGATAGTAATATTTGTAACATCACTTCCATACCAATTTCATAATGATCTACATCAGTGCACAAACTGCCAGTTACAAACCCTACGGTTCAATGTCTTGATTGTCTTTTTTTGTGTGAATTCAGGTGACAGGCCGCACCCATTGAGCACAGTAATTATTATTTTTTTGTGAAGACAGATCTGTATTAAGCTTGATTGGTGTGAAAACCATGTTATGCCATCCCGTTAAACATAAATCATGGCAATAACACAAAATACTTTGAGCTTAGCTGTACTTACATATTGTAGGTAAGTGGGGTCACAGTGGGTGCAAGTTTGTTCCTCTCAAAATCTGATCCTCGTAGTTGAAACATTGCTTACTTACATTTCATCCTGCAAGTTTGACTGATCATTGCATACTCAAGAAAATCCCTCTTGGGCCATACATTTGCAAGGGTAGATGAATTGTGAATTTGAAATGCAGAACATGATTTCCTATTAATAGCAACATGGGCAGTCGGTCTGCATGAGAGGAAGGGGATCTGCAGAAGCCGACAAGCTGTGGTGCACTCCGGCCTTAGCCAAGCATTGCACCCTGACATATCTAATGTGTTGACATCAATCCTGTTAGGAGTCTTAATGATCAGTGTGACCAAATGTTGAGTGTAGAGTGGGAGAACAACAGTTATGTTACACTGAGAATTGCACAAGTGTCATCTTGAACTCATTAGGAAACGGTGAGGCTTGTTAGTCCATACATGCCACATACACCAATCAAAACAAAAGCCCCCTCTTCAGTGAAAGATGTTAAATACCTTGTTTGTTCTACCACTACTCATTTGAATCAACGTATTAATCAGAGGCTACTTTTTGTTGCCGCTTCAGTATCTAAAAGAATAAAAGTTGTACAATGGAAACAACGTTGTAGTCTTAATGTTATATTACGGTAAATGCACCCCATAGCGATTAAAAATCAGTCACTGGGTGACTAATGACAAATCAACAAAGTGTAAAGTGATTTACACACAGAGTAGAGGAATTATGGGAATCATGCTCTTTGGATTTTTTTTTATCATATCATACTTTTGCTCCAATCAAACTATAACAGCTTATATTTTCATCCATCCTCCAATTTAGTTCTGCATAGACTGCAGAGTTTAATTGACACTGCATGAAATAACATGTTAACACAACCTTTATATCCAAGTCAGAAGATAATCAAACACTTGGCAAAACCTGTTTCAACTATAAATTAAGTAATTGAGTACTATGGTGAGATGAAGAGGTTGATCACCATTCAAATGAGGATATTTCAGCCTGTTGGGTGTTCTAAGCCTTCAGATGTGGGTTTTAGTTTGAAAATGGTCTAGGAGTAGTAACAACACCAGTCCGGAATGCTAACACTCCGGAACATTGTAGTGTCCCCGCAGCAGTGGGCTGAGGAGAGAGGCTGAGTGGAATGTTAAATGCACAGGTCCTGACACAATACTGAATGCCACTCAAAGAGGTCAGGAAGGAAGCGCATCTGAAAAGAAGGAAGGTGGCAGTGCCCAGGCATGGGAGTGGCATGCCCATCTCCCAAAGATCCCTTAAAGATGAGCTAAGTAAAATCGTAAATGTTGAATGACATACAACCGTTGCTATAAATCGTGGAACAGTGGTCTGCATCAATAGGAGCAATAGAGAAAACCTAATTTGAGATCTTCCTGCAAAAGGTTTAAATGAAGCTGTAATGTAATGTGTGAAGTAAAGTCAGTGCAAAGGTGCCTTGAGGACTCGGTGAAAGCAGTCTACATTCAAACTGGCACTGGATTAGCTTCCAGGCCGAGAAAAGGAACAGAATTGAAATGCAAATTAGAAGAGGATTACTGAGAGAGAGCATTCAGTCTTCTAGAATCTCCTCTATTAACTGGTGCAATAGTGCTCTGTTTCTAAAGTCTCATTCTTTCATTGTGCTTAATTGATCCACAGCAACTAGATGCGCAGATCATTGATGTCACCATAATGTTTTGCCATGTCAATTTTCATTGAGACACAAGCAAAGAAGATATGCTTGACTTTGTTGATACTTCATTTGTTGAGTTACAAAAACCAGATTCTGTGCCCCAATACTGTAATCACACTTTTTGTTAAACATACTGTACTTCTGTCAAATATTATTTTAGTAAAGGCCCCTTATTTTCTTTAGGCCCTCTTAGTTCCAACTCCAGAACTCAATGACAGAAACAATGATTTCTCCATCCAGGGCTATGAGGTTTGTTTGACTGTCCAATCAGCTGCATTTAAATCCAAAGAAAATGGCGCTAAATGAGAAACTGAGTCATCATCACTTCAAAAGCATGCTTCCTGCAGTCTCCAGCACTGTGAAATCTGTAGCTGCAGGGGTGACGCTGACTTGAAAGTGCCCAACTGTGAATTTACTTTGATCGTTTTTCAGATTTGTGGAGAGGAGGAAAGGTTGTGTAATGTTATTTTTACACATTTATGCTTTCTGCATATCAAATGTGTTTGTTACCCTAAAATACACTTTTTTTTGTTTGTTGGTTTTATGACTTTACACTCTATGTGGCCAGAAAGCTTTTATGTATGTCAGTAATTGAGTTATTGGTTTTATATCACATTGGGATTTTACACATTAAAAGCAATTCTAATATTATATAATATAAAAAACATAACAATTCTATATATATATATATATATATATATATATATATATATATATATATATATATATATATATGAATGACACGTATATATATATATATATATATATATACGTGTCATTCACGTTCACTATGACATTTGACATTTGACATTCACTATGTCAAAATACGTACGTATATTTGTCTTATACATATATATATATATATATATATATATATATGTGTATATATATATATATATATATATATATATATATATATATATATATATATATACATATATATATATATATATATATATATATGTATAAGACAAATATACGTACGTATTTTGACATAGTCAACTTTATATCATAAATCGTATTTCTATTAGACTGCATCCTTCCAACTACTGTTCTATCATCGCCTTAATTAACTGTATAGTGTATGTTAAACAACAAAAGAAAATAACTATTTACAATTCCTTTAGGTTATAATTAACAGATTTCCCACCCCCAAAAAATCCCAGTTGTATTTCTAAAATGCTTAGTGGCGTGAAAGGGATCTTTCTTTTATCATAATTCAAGGTGTTTTTAAATAGAATGCATACATTTTAATCTCGTTTTTAGATTACTTTTGCTTTTAGATTACTTTTGTTTTATGACAGAAGCCAACAATTACATTTATTTCTATGTGCTGAGCACCATCTAGTGGCAAGTTTGAAGGAAACGAATTTAAATCTTTTCAGATGCTTACTTTACAAAGAAGAATCCATTGTTGACTTAATTTTTTGTGAAATTAATCAAATCAAGTGACAATTGACAGGTTTTGAACATATGGCATAGTCCCACAATTTTATTTTAGAGTTCTAGTTGATAAATTCGGGAATAGCGAAACTGACAATAAACTAAATAACAGACTTACCTTATTAGAGTTGTAAAACTGAGGAATATTCTCATGCAGGAGGAACATTAGGATGGATGGCCTCCAGAGAAAGGTCTTCATACAACATGGAGGCGATTAGTGCAGACATCCATGGCTTAGCCTAAGGAACATCAATTCCCTTTCAATGTGAGTGGGGCAGTCTCTTGGGTTATGTGGAGTGTGTGACCTCCTCCCATGCCTCATGGCAACTGTATATGGCCATAAAAGCTTACACAAGCAGATCATAGTTATAGGAAGGGGGAGGGGGGCAAGGGTATTTTGCTGAGTCAAAGGTTAACACACCTTTTGGAGTACAAGCAGGTAGACATCCACTGACCAGCTAACATGAAAATAGTAGGGAAAATATTCATATGATGTGAGTCTCAATACATCACTGATTCTAATAATCACCACTGACGTTTTGGACATATTTTACTTTACAACACACTTTAAGTACCCAATTCATACAAATGTTTTTTGTAAATAAATGAACCCAGGGTTACTTTCTGTAAGTGGAAACATCGTAAGTATCCTGGTGCGTTGACACGCAAAGGGGTGGGAGTGACACCTTATTGTGTCAGAAGAACAGTTACTCGTATGCCTTGGACGCATTGAGTCAAAATATGTTTGTTGCTTGTTGCCATGGAGACACAACTTCAGGGTACAATTTCATTATTTTTGCCATGGTTATGTGTTTTGTTCACCCAAAACAGGAAGCACACATTCTGTATGAGTAATTTCATATCGGCCCCATACACAATTTTCCTCCAGTGAGTTTTTGACTTTTCAGTGTTTTGGTCTTTTAGGAAATTGACTATAGCTATATCAGTTTAACATAGGACTAACAATATAAAGATTGCTTTTCCAAATACTTTATCCTTTGTCTCGTGACCCTAACCTATGCTTTCAGCTCCCCTTGTGAAAGGATTTACACATGAATGAGGTGAGAAGTGAGTTGAGCTATCCCAACCTGAGTTCACCCCCCCCCCCCCCCCCCTAATAGGAGGAGTTAAAGCAACTGCCATTTTTAAAAGAAGAGGTAGGCTAACAACTGACTGTTGTTGACTGTTGCTCTTGTTGGTTAGTGGTAGCTGATTTAAACTGTTGTATTCTATTTTAGTTAATCCTATTTGATTGCTCTCCTGCAGGTACACTTGCACTTAGAGATTCATGTTGTTTAATTGTAACTTGCTTAACTACATGCTTTTATGGTTTCTTCCCTTTAGCACTTATTTTTTGTTGTTCACAATGTGTGCTTCTTGTTCTTGGCTACCCGCAATGCTTTGGGGCTAACTTGTTGTTATTATCAGTGACCTATGCACTTTGTAAAGCCCTCTCTTGGAAGTCGCTTTGGATAAAAGCGTCTGCTAAATGAATAAATGTAACAAAGTCAGGAATTCATTGTCTTCCCCTGAAACCCCCATGCTACTCATCAATGAAACAAATGTTTCTGTAACAGGCCAGGAAAGGACAATCAGTTATTCTTTCAGCTGCAGTTACTGTAGACTGGATGTGGTTAATCCTTTCATGGAGGTTGGATAATCTTCATAATATTTTCATAAACTGTACATGTTTTTGACCAAATAATAAACTACAGAAATGTCTAATTTGATCTGCTGGCCATAACTGGCACTGGCATCTCTATTTGCATATTTCTTATTTCTTCTACATTTTGCATATTCAATTTTTTGGTATGTTTTTTTTCCAATTGGTTGGTTAAAATTACATGAACGGTTTTTGTATATTGTTATTGCAATTGGTTGTAAATGCAGATGTACAATCTATGTTCACCGAAATGACAAGACTACTATTTTCGAGGCCATTATGTCAAGAATATCCTCCACAATCGAATAAACGTTTGTAATTTGTGTTTGTTTTAAATTAATGAAAATTGACATGAACGTCGAAGATGGCTTGCAAGCTACATTTTCAATATGTCTCTTATATAAAGTGTGATGGTAAAAACTTTATTTGTAACATTACTGTGTTCCTCATGCCACCACTTGTGCTAATCTGATAAATAGAGTATCCTGCTGTATTGGGGTAAACAATACACCGTATTCTAGTAAAGCACCTCTAGAAGGGGCAGTGAAAACACCAGTGTTTTCACAGTTTCGGGATTTTCAAAGGATAAAAATCGGAAGCAGTTTATGTATGCTAATGAAGGAGTTGGGGGTTGTAGATATTTACGTTCATCGGGAGCCGCCCTTCATTCACCACATGGTTAAAACCAGGGTACGTGCGCGCCACTTTCGCAATCTTACTACGATTCACAAACTCCTGGCGAATCAAATCTGCAGGATATGGGGATGTGAATTCTGTCAAATTGCTGGCTAACAGAGTTGTAATGCAATTAAGAAGTTTATAGTTTAGTTGCATAAATACGCCCGGAGCAGTGAGAGTGAACGGTAAGTCTGCACAAGTGAGTGAAGATGGTGGATTTACTGCGCGCATGTTATTGACAAGAAACCTGTTGTTAGCCTTTTTCACAGGATGCAATTGCTCAAGTTAAAGTCGTGGACGTGACCCTGTCCTTTCTGAACTTAATATCAGTACTGATCATGAGAATTTCCCCTTAAAGACGTTGAATTGTGTTATTAACAACAATGTTATAAGAAACGCATGGCCCCTCCATAGTTGATGAGAATGAGGGAGATTTGAAAAGCGTGCGCTACTCCGAAAGAGCACTCAGAACTAGTGTGTCCAGAGGAAGTGTGGTGCTTGTTATATTCTGCCTGCCCCCCAGTAATACAAATTGGAAAGTGATATCTTCGATCGATGGAACTAAGTTAAATTATTCTACTCGTTTTCCCTTGGTTGTGGGTGCACAAATGTGTCCCCAGAACAAAGCGGTAGCACATGGGGGTAGCAGCAGGCCGCGCGCTTGCTAGGTGGCTAATAACGTTAGCTTTCCAGTCAGGCTGACTAGCTTGTAGACGCGGCGATCGTTTGCTAGGTAGTTTGCAACTACACTTGGCCAATCATGGTATTCGCTTTCAATAAAAGCGAACAAAAGTGCCGTAAATTGGAACGTGACTCATGTTGACTGTTTACTAGCATTGGAGGGGACATGCGCTGAGTTGGAAGGCCATGGCTAGCCACATAGCTAGCGACTTCTATTGACCAGCTACTTAAGTTACTTGTTGAGTTTTAATTAGCTAACCACTTGGATAAATTGGCTAGTGTTCACGTACATGTTGCTGGCGTATAGTGGACAAGTTAACTGTGCTATATATATGTAGCTAGTGTTGTTGACTCTCAATGTGGCATTACCTATTGAGCTATGTCGTCTGACCACATTGGATGCAACCAGCTAGCTGGTTGACTAGCTAGCTGTCTCACATGCTGTGCTTGGGCATCATTTTTGTTAGCCTTGCTGGCTGTGCTTTTCGTACGAAGTTTACTTTAACCTGTATCCTGCGCGTTGTGCCTAACGTGTCATTAAGGGATTCCACAGTCCTCGAAGCGATTTGTTTGAACTCAACGAACATTGTTTGTTGTAACTCAGAGCACCTAAACGTTGTTTATGGGATACAAATTGTGGCACTGCGGACTCTGGAGGCGCCATGTTAAGTGCAGTGCATGGGGGAGGGGTGTTCATTAGCTGTTTTAGAACGCATGTGAAGCTTCGAACAGACCTCAAGCAGCGCGTTTCTTTTAATAATAGACCCAATTGACCAAAAGACAAGCTCCTTCAAATGGCGATAACCATATGTCACTTTAATCCATTATTCCTGATAATTCTTCTTGTCCTGAAGTGGATTTCGCTAAATGAGTTTGACAGGGTCCAAACTTGATTTGTTTGGAGGTCCTAGTTGGCATGGTAGGGAAACTTGATTGCACTAGGAAAACTCATTTAAAACCAAATGCCACAGCCCCTCAATTTAAATTACCTTTTGAATCATCCTATGCATTGTTGCAGTTAATTTTCTACGTCCTATATGTTAAACCTTGAAAGCATCTAATTGTCTCTTTTCTCCAGCAGACACCAACACGTGTGGGCCTTATCCTGGAGTCTGTTGGAGTTCACCAAGTAGACGCCATCCCTCCACACGTGAATATAAGTTGTCTTTGTAGTGTCAAAGTGCTTACAGTGCAGGTAGTCTTGAATTATCTACTGCAATGAAGGCACTTTAGGCAATATATCGACACAGTGACCAGCTTCCTTGCACTAATAGTGCATGCTCCTTCAACTAGTGCTTGTGCTAAGGTGCATCTAGTGCAGATAGTGAAGTAGACTAGCATCTACTGCCCTAAGTGCTCCTTCTGGCATAAGGAGCTGGACTTTCGTCTTGTTTACAAACATTGTTTTCCTCCTTGCAGTTCTCTGCTAGTTTTGCATAGTTGTACTGCAAGAAAAATATAGTTGTGCAAATCTATGCAAAACTGACAGTGGTCTGTTTCTTCATCTTACCTGTCGGTTCTAGTTTTGTTCATGGCCAGTGTACGTCCTTGCTTTTGTACATCCAAGATGCTTCCTCCCACAGCAATGTTGTGTGTGCTAACAGGTTTCAGCAGTATTAAAGTGCTTATAGTGCAGGTAGTTTCATATTTATCTACTGCAGTATGAGCACTTGAAGTACTTCTAGATGCGTGCATCACGGCTACGCAGGTGGCGGCGTAGACACTGGTCTCTGGTTAGTTTTGCTGGTTTGCTTTCAGCTTTCTCCTACAGTGTTGTGCAAATCCATGCAAAACTGATCATAGCAGTGATATAAATCTTGAATAACAATAGCAGTCCCATTCTGCGCAGGTTGGGATGCGTAGCAATGCTTTTTTGCTTGTATGGTATTGCACTTGTCCCGGCCTGTTGAGAACTTTGGGAATCGTCCTGCAGCACAGGCTTCAGTGGAAGTGGTCTTGCTTTTTTGTATTATGTGGATATGAAGACCCCTTTCCATAGTTGCAAAATTATTTTTTGTTGACCGTACGGACCGTCCCCCCCCCCCCCCCCCCCACAACGTACACACACACACACACTATACTAAATAAATCCCATGTTATCCCCATCTCAGCCTGTCTTCATCATTCACCTCCAGTCTGATAATGGATTGGAGACATTTTATCTTATTCAGACCACTGAGCAATGGTGGATTGTCTTGAAGACCACAAGGAGTGAATACAATGTCTATTTTAAACTCACTATTACCCTGTTCCCTTCAAATTCCAAAGAGATATGGTTCAAATTACCAACAGATTATTAACTGAAATCAAGTTTTCCTAGGGTGAGTGCATTAATTGGTAGCAGTTTTCTTAACTTTTTAGAGCGTAAATAAAAAAATACACTTGTATTTATAATTTCGCCAGCAGAGGGAAGCACATTCATTGCCATTGCAGCATTGACAGGAGGCATGCACTGATTATATTCTGTCACTCACCAACCTCCTGTATGGCTTGAGTGTTTGCTCAGTATGAACAAACATCTGGTTTATTTTGTCCCTTTCTGCTCACCTCTGACTCTCATCCAGTCTAGTTAATTCTAAAGATGGTATAAAGTCTGAGTTTGTAAAGCAAGACAACCTGTCCTGCATTACCTTGAACAAGGATGTACTTGGATATGCCATCAAAAGTTAAAGGCTGTACTCCTGGTAAAAGGGGTGTAGGGCAAAGGAAGCGACTGAACTGTTATGTTCTTGAAAATGCCAGCTGGAAGTTGGTGCATGTGCAGCATTCAAATAAGAACCTGTCACAAAAAGGTTTAAAACTTGCTTGTTTAAAGTGTAAATGCCTATGTGCTAAAGGTAACACTGTTAGGGCAACTTATTTGTCGGTGGTCATGAGGAACTAATGCCCCTGCAGATACCACTCCTGTCATTTCAAAGATACAATTAAGACTGTTTTCCTACACAATGACGGTAGTTCTCCAGTGAAGCATCATACTCTTTGCCCTGCAGTGGATTGTATGCCTCCTTCGACACCCTCATCATCCTATTCCCTCATCTGTATTCACAAGATCTCTGTCCACAATCCCTCTACATAAAAGGCTTCATCACCTTGGAAGGCAATTGTTGGATTCACTGTTAGATAATGACTCAAGTCCCACAATATTTGTTGGCTTCCATTGATTGGAATTTGCATTGTGTATCAATGTTTTGTTGACCCATATAAATACAATTTTCTCAGGTGACAATGGAACTGGAGCTTATTAGCCTGCAGATGGTAAATTTGCCAAGGTGGCTTTTCTCAGTGATTGATTGCAGTAATTTAGACACGGTAGGAGTCTAGGCAGAAAGTTAGCATTAAACCAGGGGTCTCCATCCCTAGTTATGGAGAGCTACCTTCCTTTTTTCGCTCCGATACTAATGTAACACAGTCGATTCTAGTAATTGCCTGTTTGTTGTGGTTAATCAGGTTAGTTACAGCTGGGCCTGGAGCAAGACACCTTCAGTAAGGTAACTAGAGGAACAGGGCTGGAGATCCCTACCTGAAAGACTGCTACATCCTGCCACATTTCTCGTCTGTCCTGTAGAATTATGAAGAAATATCATCTGTAGTCCAAGATCAGTGTTGCCAGAGTTGAGAGCCACCATGCTGCTGTAGCAGCTGGGCAAATAACTATTGTTACATGCAACAATATCTAAAATGGCAGGTCCACTGCCATTTGCCAGACATTCATCCACATCCCAGATCAGCAAGTATCTGTCATCACTGTCCCCAACTATAGCATTGTCATTGATGAGTACTGGCAGATATAGATTTATCATCCTGCATCATCTCAGAGTTTCAGCTATATCAACACAGATCTTTGTCAGGGACTTATCAGTGTTATCGATTCTGTGGCGATGTGGTTAACTCCACTTTCTTTTTCATGGACCTGATTATACATTCAGAGAGGACCTTGTCTCTGTGTTGATGTTGAGTCTCGGGGGATTGTGTTATTCTGCTAACAGACAGCAGAAAGGCTTGTGTCAGCCAGGGATGCTGAGGCTGCACTTGATTCCTGGCAGTCATACTGGGGGAGGTCGCTCCCTTCAGCTGACCTCTGTGAGTTAACTGAAGCTCCCGGACTGCGCTCGACCCACCAGTGAACTGCCGATTTACGTATTCATACTGCACACCCCAGCTGTCAATTTATGCTAATGCTCCTTGAATTAGCAATGAAAAACAATTAATTTTCTGCAAGAGTTGAGGAGTTTTCTCAAGGAACCCTAATAACATTTCTTTGTGTCAAAGCACTTGCTGACAATGGCGTGTTGAGCCAAGACATGGTGGATGAGTGGCCAAGATTTATAGAAGACATTAACATTCAGCCAAGTAATCGTCAAACGCAGTGAGCATATTGATCTGACGGTGATGTTTCATTCCTTTTAACACCTGTTGTAACATGAATTATCATTAAATGTCAATCTCAGATTGATTTGAACCTTTTTCATGTATCTTTGCCATTTCAATGAAATGTAAGAATGTCTGAATCCTTGGTTGGATTTGTTTTGATTCTCAGTTTTTGAGCATTTCTGACAAAACTATTCAGCATCATTTCTTGGTTGTCATCAGTGTATCCTGCTATGAATTGGATGGCACAGATCCCAGCTTTTTCAGATAGTAGTAGGAGGTACTTAATTGATCCCCAAGGGGAAATTGTGGTGTTGCAGCAGGCAAGAGGAAATTGAAAGAAAAACATATCCAGTACCACAAATACCCATGTCTGTAAAAAGCTGAAACATAGGGTTAAATCATGGTCAATACACATGGACAGATCCAAATAACACTGGTGACATGGGTAATACACATGCAAAACAATTGACCAAAGTCTAGTCTGTACAGTTATTTACACACATGTGGACCATAGTCCTGGATATGGATATGGAGTTTGGGCTATGGACATGTATACACAAAAAGTACCAAAATAATGTGGTTTAATTTGAGTGTTTTGTTACATTATGTTAATAAATGTAAGCAAAATAAGAAATGGCTAGCATTTGGCCAGTCATTTTATTTTAAAGTAGCTCTCAGATGAAAGAGAAGGATTGGGACATTGAGGATTCTATCTACAGCACACAAGGGAGAGCTTGGGAACAAAGTACCTGCTGAAATGTAAAACCAATTGGCAAGTTTGTAATACCATTTGACAGCTTTCTCACACCTGGAATGTTTTTGCATCCTATTGCAATTATGGGCTCTCAGACAAGCATGTCAGAATGAGATGATCAGGCTTTCATCATATCAACAATTAAATTAATTCTATCATGTAGTCTATATATTGTTTCTTTTTTCATTAGACACAAACTAATAGCATTTGAATATGGTTTGAAATGGTTTGTTGTGGTGCTTTGTATTGTTTGTGTTCAGTACATAAATTACTACTTGGGCCACTCATATCACTATTAATGAAATGAATTGTCATTGACCAGTGACTCGAAGCCTTTCCATTCTGAATCTTTGTTTTCGTTTTGTACAGACAGCTACTGATGTCACCTGCCTCTCAAAGCCTGTCCTTGTGGAGTTTATCACTATCTCTGGCTCACTAACCCCCCTCATTCTTTTTCATGTGCAACTGACTTCCAGTGCAGCTGCCAGTATTTCTAGATGGAACTGGCATGGGTTCCCGCTCTGCAGATGTTCAGGCGCCAACTGTTCAACAGCTCTCTGGCCCTTGACAGTGTGAGAGACAATTCCAGGACTGTCAGAAAGATGATGTTGGGGCTTAGTGTGTGAAATGGCCAATGTCCTGGTTACCCTACAATCCAATGACATTTCTATATTCAACATGGGTTAATGCACCTCCTAAATAGTGGGTTTTCAACCATATAAAAGTAGACTGTCCAGGATGTAATAAAGCAGCTGTCTCCTTGGAGGGCTCCCTGGTGGTATTGAAGTGTAGGGGAACATCAAAACCCTTCCCGCTGGATTTCTAGTGGCTACTTTGGTGGGAATGAAGTTGGCAGACTGAATTGTGTCAAGACCACAAGGGGCAACTTATTATAAGAAATTGTGGTTTCTCAGCATTGCATGGTGTAAACTGTTGCAAATTTGCCACTGGGATTTTTCCAAATAAAACAGACTTATTTCACCCTTTATTATGCATAATGGATTAGGACAGGTAACTTGTAGAATAATACCCAAGCATTATATTTAATCACACATCATTTCTACCATGACATTCAAAACATAAACCACACTGTTGAACAGTACATTTGGATTCGTTAAAACCGTTTTTGAGTTTAGATTCATTAATTTGGGTGTGTTTTGTGTTTACACCCTAAAGCACAATGATCTCTGGATTATTCACATCTGTCAAAGCAAACCAGAAGATTCTAGTTTGTACTCTGCTGGCCTTATTCTCATTATAAACTTCTTCTCTATCTGAGAAACCAACAGTGCCAGAGGATAGCGCAGCTGGAGTATCAATAGCCACAGGGTAAAGCCATTATCATGAAATCCAACTTGCACCTACAGCCACACAATGTGGGAGCCTTATAAAAGCTGCAGAACATGTTCAGTTGGCACAGTGGGCTGAGCTGCTGCATTGTATGGTGTGCTGGAACAGAAGACTGAGGCTGAAAGAAAGAGAATCATTCACTGACATAATCTTCAGTCATATGTATTACAGCTGCATACATAATACATTTGCTGTCTATTTGGCCAACATTCTGTGCTGGGATGGACAACATGAGAATGTTTCTTTGCCACCAGCAGATGTCATGCCTCGGAAACAATATTACCTCTAAGCATGCAAGTTTACACTGAAGAACTTGCCCTGGCAAGAAGTCTGTCTCAAGTGCAAAGAATGACTCCAGCAAGTCATTTGAGGTTAAGTTCATCAGGCAGTTTAGATCGATTTCAAGAAAAAAATAATATGTTTTCCCTTTTGGGAAAACAGATTATTATCTGATTGGTATAATAAAGGCTTGTCTGGACATTTGTTTTTGCTCATAGAAATCCTCATCTTTTTATCCAACAAAGTCAGAAGAATTTGAGCAAAAGAGATGTTGTTCAACACTTAATTTGTCTTCAGAGATCACTTGCTCACAATCCATAATGCATGTAAATTGCAAGTGATTTTTGTTGTTGTTGCAAGTGCTGAGGAACATTCATTCAATATAACCATTTAAATACTGGTAGGTGGACTGTTGTTGGAATCACAATATGAGTATATGTTGCATTCAGAATATTTATTTATTTGAGATTAAAATGTCAAATCAGTCACAACCTAAGATTCTGGTAGATGTTTAGAATGTTATGATGTTTTTATTTTCTAAAAGAAAACAACCCTGCAATGTTACTTCTGCAAAGTGACACAATAGTGTAACTAACTATTATACAGCATAACATGTTGTGTGGTATTGTTAGTCTCAGCAGCTAATATATATGAACATGTGGTCTTGGCTTTCTTGCTGTGGTCTTGACATCAGACTTTGGTTCTGGTTGTCAGATGTGTTAAGCACAGCAGTGATGAAGTCATGAAAAATAGAAATAGCAATGTCACCTGCTGTTTGGAATGACTAGCTTTGTTTTCTCTGAACTTCTGGTTCAGTTAGGTGACTCATTTCAGCACAGGTTTTGTGTGTCCAAATTGAGGCCTCAACCATAGGGTTAGCTTTATCTCTTGAGGCAGAACTTGAAGCAGATCACTCTGGAGTAGACTCAAATCAAAGGACTTGAAGTTTTCTTTCCTACAGTTCTGAGCATAAATCATTTCTCTACCAGCATATAAGCCCTCTTGAGAAAAGCTCTTTTTCCATTACATCTCGAAGTTCTCTAACAGCAGCATATCATCTCATTGCCACAATGTCAAAGGGAGAGAAGATCCTAGCAGGAATACACCAGCAGCAGAGGGAGGTGCACTCTGCAGGCCTATTCAAGGCTCAGTGCATTGACATGTTTGAAAACAGGAACTTGGGGGACAGGCAGGAAGTGTTCCATAATCTTCTGACAGCTTCAGTTGCTCTTTATCTGAGCAATATACAGTAAGCCTACAGTAAACCCTGAATCACAGGACTTGCGGGTGAGATTTATTGGCAACAGAAATGACACAAATTGATTTTCTGAAAGGGAATCCAGTCAGAGGAAGAGGACAAGAACCTCTTAGCAGGTACTCATTAATTAATAGGTTGTCTCAGGGTGGAGAAGAGATAATAATGATGACATAATACTGTAGTTATTCGGACCCACTGTGTGAAGAGCTTTAAGAGACAATTGAAATCTCTGACATGAACAAAAAATCCATAGTTTCTCTGTGAGACTTCCTTAATGTGTAAAAACACATTGAGGAAGTCTCACAGATGAAACATGGACATATACTATATCAGATCTGTTAACAACCTTGGCACAACATCCAATCCAAGAGCACACATTTGCTTTCAGTTGTATTCAGGTCTCAGGTCTTCTACCTAAGATACCCTAAAACATATTAATCACAAATCAGTATAACAAAGTTAGTTTCAGCTCCTATTCATAGTTGTTATCCAGGATCAATTGACAAGTCCCTTGATTAGATTTTTTAAGCCAGTTTCAAGTGGTTGGAGATTTTGGTGAACCGTCACAAAACCTTTGTAATAGTTCTCATTCTATCTCACTCATAATCAGAGCCACTTCCAGACTGCATTCCAACACATTAATCATATAATTCTCCCAACAGAGAGATATTCCCCTCTGAGCTAGTCATACATGGATCACAATCAGGAGCCCTGACTCCTAATTACTCAGCTTTAATTAGACTATCAAACTTCTGCCCCAACTTCAGTAAAGTTTATCAAGTAAAGCTGCGAGCAATCATCCTCCTTCCCCTTTGCTGCGGTGAATTGACGGTTTGACCCCACTTGTCTGAACATCAAATTGACACTTGTTCTCCTGAAGGCAATGTCGAACATGACAGCGCAGATGAACCCCATTTAGACAGACATCAGCAGGCAGTGCTATTACAGAGAGGTCATCAGGGAAATGAGGCGATATTTTCTTATGATATAGTTATCTATTTCAATCCACATCACCTTTACACCACCCCCATATGGCTTGGCAGCAACCTGTATTTAGTTAAATTGCCAGTGATAATTTATTTAAATTAGCAATGGCAAGTCCACTTGGTTTGACCTGTTTGTGTTAGGTTGGGACACAGTCGTATGTGCTTTAGTTCATTTCTGAGCAATTTCACACCTACAGCATCCAGTGAAGGAGTAACTAGTGTTTCAAGTTGTGTGGTCCCATGGAGGTTTCCAAAAGGTGTGAGACAAGGCCTACTGTTCCAGACAGTTTTGACAAGGAACTTGGCATTGCTGTCAGATTGAATGCTGGAAGGAGTTCAGTGTGTTGTCCTCCAGAGAGACAGCCATCACAGTGGATTGGGTCAGCGACTGTGATGGCTGCTCTGAAGGTTACCTGTTTCTACTGCTGTTCCATGGATCTCTGCCATCTCTCTCTTCATCTTTAGCACTAGATGCCTGGAAGAGTCAGAGTCTGTTCAGTTCAGTGAAGTTCAGAGTTTTGCATGTAGGAAATACAATATTAATGCGCTGAGGGATGCCAAAGAGGAAAACAAACAATATAAATGTGAGGGGTTATGAAAAAAATATGTTTTCTTTCAGGTTATACAGTATATCAGTGTTGATGAATCTGTGGATGACCTGAAACTGGAGCCCCTTTGGATGCCCAGAACAGTTTTTTGTCACTTTTTTCCAGGAAGAGAGACAACTGATGCAACATGAAGCATTGTGTTCTGGTGAAATACGAGTTATCATTAAGAAACAAAGTGTTCCAGGGTACTGTGCGTGGTAAATGTTGTGTGCCGCAAGTGTTTGATGCTGAAGAAGTCTACTAGAAGGGCATAGCTGTTAACCTGTGTGTTTCCAGAAGCACTGTTTGTGTTGTTCTATAAAGGGAGAGATGGTGTGACATAACCTCTCTTTCTGACAGTATTACAGCCTCTGAATTAATGAGCTGCAGCCTCCATGCAGCTGGCAGGATCATATTGGTAATGGAGCATGGATAGAGCAAGTACACATCATTCAGCTACCAGCTCTAATAAGCCCGATGGCACTCATATCTCTGCCTTTGGACCATAGGTTTGGTGCCGTCATTAGGAGTTTCCAAAAACATCAACAAGAGGTAACCATTCCATATCATTTTTCCCTCACACTCTTTACAATGGAGAGTAAAACTGATTCAAATAGCCAAAGTACAATTCACAAGCAGTTTCATACCTATTCAACTGTATCCAGTGATAAATTACCATAACAACCACCAAGTTTACGTGAAAACGTGCTCTTTGTTTCCAGAATGCCTTTCTTTGCAACAACCTTGTGCTCTATTTTAAGTGTAGAATGCTTGATTATGCTTTTCAGCACTGAGAAAGATTATCGATTATCTTTTGTTTACTGTGTCTGGGGTTGTTTTGTAATGTCCTACAATAGTTGTTTTTGCCCCTGAACTCTCAATTACATAACGTTGAGAGCTATTTAAGTTTTAGTCAAGCAAAGGGACGACTGATGGAGACATAATAAACAGTTGGATAAATGTGAGTCAACAAATCAGGACGAAAAGATTAGTCGTGCCACAGTGCAACTTGACAGCCCTGCACTTAGATGCAGGGGTGTTTAACCAAAGATAGAAAAAGCATATGTTTAAAAAGTGCCAGAATACTTCAGAATGCAAAGCCTTTGGCCTCAATTCACTGCTTGAATAAACATGTGGAAATCTGATTGCTTTTGTATTGCTTTGTTGTCTGGGCCTGAATCAGTTTTTGACTTCTGAATAAAACATCCCATTTTTACATCCTACAAATGCAAATAAATATATGGCCTGTTTTTTTGGGGTCTCGCCAATTAAAATGTCTGACCACTGACAGAACACAAGATCTGACAGTGCTTCCAAACATGTCTGACAGAATCGAGACTTTGTGAGGTTTTCCACTTAATCTTTCTTTTCTTTCGTTTAAAGGTTTTTCATTCATGTTGCAGACATTTTAAATTGGATGTGTTCTTGATGAGGGAAACTGGGAATTGGCTAGCTGTCAAATAAGCACTATTATCTGCCTTTGGGTTTGAGGAACATTAGACTTGGGGTCTCAGAGGTGCTGGGTCCCTGACACGCTGGCAGCCCTGCATTCACCAAGCGTGTCACTTCCTTGATGGAAATTCTCTTTAATCAGAAGTATAACAGTCCACTCTTTACTTGTTCACATCTGTTTGATTTTATTTCCCTGGCTTTCCAAATGGGACTGTCACCTAATGCACCAGAAACATATTGTTTGAACAGTGACGCTGTGAATAATGGTAATATTAATAATTCCACAGGAATGCTTCAGCACTTTGAAATCTAGTCTGGAACAAAGCATGTCTGTCCTTACTTGCACACACACAGTTCCTCTGACAGTTCTTGTAGGGAAGGAAAGACTGCTCACTCCCTGCCTACTGCAGAGGTGGAGCAATGGGGACCTTGTCTCCTGCTGGGTTTAAAGCTAGTTAATGGATCACAGAGTAAATTAAATGAGGGTCAAGCAAATGAGAGAGAGAGTTCTGTTAGACTGATTTAAAAAGGTATCGATGATACAATGTTTTGAGCTTCAGCAAATCCAGCATGTCAATTTCTCAAGAAAATAAATCCAAATTGGGAATGTGCTCAAATATTGTCTAATGTGTACTTTACTTTGGTTGTGTTATGGAAAATCTTCACACAGAATTAATATAAACTGCACAACAATTTTCTGTTGTCAGTTGAAGAGGCCAGCAACACAGCTCACCACACAGGTTTGCACTACAACAATCTTGACCGTTTTGGATGTTGTTCTTCAGTTTCCGTTCTCTGTACCATCCATCTCCCCTTATCACTGTTTATATTTCATCAAGTGTTCAGTGCATTAGTCTCTGGTAATTCGACATGCAATATATTTTCAGAACATCTTCCAGGCCTCCCGGAAAGCTCCAAGTCATTATTGTGTCTGGCTGGTACTGTACCTAGAGGCGGATTAAACCAGCGAGAAGCCAGAGAGGGTGTCAGGACTGGCTTTGTTTGTCCCAGCTGTGTTATTTACCTCCCCCACTGCCAGGGTGGTGCTCAGCCCATCCTGAAGGACAGCATGGAGCAGGGCGCAAAGTGTCTGTCTCTGTGTGTGCGTGTGTGAGAGAGAGTGCATGCAGATGCTCGGAGCGATGCCAACCTGATCCTCTCACTGTATTCTGCAGGTTACACCATTGGAAATTGATTGACCACCGGCTTTAGATTAGAATTGATTGCATCTGAGCCAAAATAATTGCTGTCTGTTAGTATTCAAGCGGTGGGCAGGGGGTGTGTCACACTGTGGGTTCCTGCTGGCAGCAGAACAACTGGACGCATTATTACCACACGTTGTCTCCCATTCAGATTCTTAAGATGAGAGAGCCTTTGATTTGAGTAATGCTGTGGTTCTAATTGGGTTGTATTGATCCAACCTGTTTCTGTTCATGTCTGAGCAACAAACACAGATGCCTCACTGGTCTGGAGGAGTCTGAAGAATAAAACCCCAGGGGGTAGCACTCAATGAACATTCTGTGCCTAGCTTTATCTTACCCTTCTGCACTGGGTCTTTGAAGGCATTGTAAATGCGATTTTGGATCTAGTTACTGTGTGCTGCAGGATTGAGAACAAACCATGTCTTCTTCTTGAGGACAGGACAGCGTGCTGAGCTGCGTGTGCATCCGTTTGCAGAGGGTCGTCGTCTGCTGCCACAGAGCTGGGCCTTGATCTTCTCTCTCCAGGTCTAGGCAGAGCTGGGCTCGGCCCCTCTGATCCTCAAGTCTCATAAACTTTACTGCTGCCTATTAGGTGATAACACAGAACCACTGAAGTTATGCTTGGTATTGTTAGGGTGAAAGTGGTGACTTTCCATACTCCGATGCACAGAAGTGGACATTGTTAGCATGAAATCTAGAGTGTTGTCGTATAACATTATACATGACATTCATAATTGCTTTTATTTCTGTCATCCACTCTAACTGCATTTTGATTGAACCTGATTTGTGGTTCGTTTTTGCTTACTTTACTTGCGATGAATTACGATGACATATGGGCAATCGTTTTTTCTTCCACTTTATAGTCATGAACAGTTTGCTAATAGTCACCCATATCTTAAATCAAATTCTAAATTGACTTCAAATTACCATTGAGCCTTCGCTGCAGAACGTCAGATTCTTAATCATTGTCAATCATCTCCTCTTGAGTGAGAATCAAGCCATGCTGACTGTGCATTTCAAAACCAACTAAGCCTACAGAATGTACATTGCTTTTAAAGCGATGAACAGTGTGAAGGAGAGAAGAGGGATAACGCTAATCATGTTCTTAAGCCTATTGATTTTGCACAATGTAAAGTTTATTGTCCTGACATTTAAATATGAATACAATGTTACACACAATCTAAAATACACATGGCTTTTGTTTACTCCAAACAAATTACAAACAGTAATTTATCAGCTCAGGGCATTTCTTTGTCAATTCAGCTGACATTTGGAATAAGTGAACAATTTGAATACAAACCATATTATATGTTATTTTACATATATTTATGACGGTTTCATATTCCCAGTCTTAACCAGAATGCTTTGATTCATGGTAGTGTGTTGTTAGAAACTACAGTGCTAAATTAACCATGAAGAAGATGAAGGTTTTACTCAGCTCAAAGGTTCAGGGAATTGAAACTGTCAGCATGTTGAGCCTCTCTTTTAAACTTTCATGAAAATCTAAAGTCCAGACAAAGAACAGGCCACCATTTGAATGTATAATATCCATTAACTTAACACAACTGTGGGAAATGATGGCACAGCAGTTAAGGGGTTGTATCATGAAGGGAAACAGAAAACGGTTGCAGGACCAGAATTCTTTCTTTGATCTTGTCTTAAACAAACAGAACAGAGAACCTGTTAACATGCCAACGGTGTCTGAATCCACCTCACAACACCTGTCCATGACCCTTTGCAGGTCACTGGATGAATCCATGCTGTGGAAATGTTTCAGCACGCTGTGCTGAAAGTGACACTGTATTTAAAGCAGACCCATCCAATCGATTGTTTACAGCAACCTCACTCTGTGGTTGATGATCCATTGCTGCCATTCATTCTCAGCATTTGAAAATACCCTAAACTTAACGCGGAGGTCATTCTTCCTTATTAACCTGCAACATGGCAGTATGCTGTGTAGATCTCGCACAACAGCAGTCTATTCAGGCAGTGTCGTCCATTTACTTTCAGAAAAGAAAAATACCTTGGCAACAGGATGATACTGCCATTAGTTCTATGAGCAATGCTATAAATAATTGTGAAAATGTATATGGTCAAAACCTTTATGCCTGTGTGTTGTTCTCAAATACATTTCCACACACGTAAATATTTGAATTTTTAATAAATGACGATTTTACTGCTTGTTGGTATTAGGCAGAATGATCAAATATCGATTAATCCAAAAAGTTACTGTTCTCACTCTCATGCCCAAAGGAATGTCTTATTCTGTGAATTGTTTGACAATCTGATATGTGGCACCCCTTCAAATGACCATGTCAACTTGAATCCGAAACTAATTTGGATGGGCTTGCAGCGAATGAGTCAGCAAGATCTGAATGGGGATGGACATTGTAACAGTAGATTCTAGGGATGGAGATTGTAAAAAAAGATTGCAGCATTCTGGTATAGATGAGTTTTAACTTTAGCAGTTGTTTTACTTTCGTGTATTGTTGTAAGATAATACTTTTTTTGTGATTTAGTGATGGAATGTCACAAATGTAATACAAATGGTACATTTCTTGAGATAGTAAGGGTATGTCATCTTGAGATCCATATAAAGTTCCCAATGAAGATATTTGAGATTTGCATGATCAAGAGAGTCTTTGTTTCAGAGATTAAATGGTCAAACACAAGAGCACCTATCTCTCTGTGCTAAGCTACCCAACATCATCACTTCTGCCTGGCTGTGTTCTAGCAGGTCACAGGCTAGCTCTGTCAGGTGGAATTCCCTGTTCAGGGTGGTCCACATTCAGATTAGTCTGCAATCCCCTGTTAAGAGAATGCTAATTAGGACTTTCTCAGTTGACAGGCCCCGGGGAAGATTTGGAGCTATGCTTTGTGAGAGATCAGGAAGAGTAATGATTTAAAGGCCTTGTTAGAGATGTCAATTGCAAACCTGTCCTTTTTTTGCGTTATATCTTTGACAATGAAATCCCTTCTGTCGCTTGACTGTTAAATGGTTGTATTATTGTCTGGCAGAGCCTGTCAAGGGTAAAATGAAGACAGTATTTACTGGTTGCTCTATTTGCATTCTGTAACTGTTGTGTTTCTTTTTTCATTATTCAGAAGATTAATTTCTCCCAGTCAGCTTCTGGAATACCCCAAAGACATGTTTGTCTCTGACACAATGAGCAATTGCTTAAGTGAGGAAGCAGTGTGCACTGTAATGTATTCAAAGTCTTCTCTTGCTTCAGGCGTTCTTAGAATGTCTGGGACCTTTTTGACCGTACTATTCCACTAACTCTATGTAGAGGAATAATCCAGTAAGAAGGGAAATATGGGAACGAAAAAGATGCCTTCAAAAGAGAAAATGTGGTCAGAACCTCAAAAGTGGGATGTTTTTTCTTCTAATACCATGCCAATCTGACATATTCATCAGAACTTTGAAAATACCCTTCTGTACATAGTGGAAGCCTCTGGCCAAGGCAGGGGTACATGTGACAATTTTCAAGGAAGAGATTTACTATGCATCACTTTCAAAAAATTGGCTTTAGCTTTGTAGACTGAAATAGGCTGAAGACATATCACCTATATACTTTTTTTTCTCTGAAAAAATCTTTAATATCTTATTGACAAAAATATAGTACATGGAAATCCATGTGACATCTCTTCCAATCTCGTGGATCCCAGTCACTATCAAACAAACCTTTAATACTAGAATTAGTGAAAGGAAATTTGATATCTAGCATTATCAGACACCCTTTAGTGTTGATCTTTTTGTTTTCTAGGGATAGGGTTAGTGTTTGTCTCAGACGAGGCTTAGCTTTTGGAAATTCCCAGACACACGCAGCGGGCATATTCAAATTAGAGATTTAAAGTCCTTTACTGGGCCTTGAAAACAAGCTGGGGGGATGCGTCCCTTGTGAGTTAAATAAGTAATGCGTCTTATGTAATATGTGGGGAGGCAAAGGTAATATTTATGCCTTGACGGCATCGGCCATTTTGCCATGCTTAGTTCAGAAAAACAACAACTAATTCGCTCTATTCCTTCCGACCCAGTTTACCTGGAAACTACAACCATCCCTTGAAGCTGTGAGCAAGTCAAGTCAAACTGTTGCTCATCACATCTTTCTCAGAACATTTTTAAAACGTTTTTCATGACAAGTCTATGGGGGTCAAAGTGTAGTGTTCTGCCCCTCATGTCACCATGTTAATCCACTCTTGGTTGGCCTAGGATCAAGATGGTCAAAGATCAATATACCACGATAGATGAGGGACTCAGAAAAGCGGTCTATTCATCTATGCAGACCGACAATACCTATTCCTATATAGAGGAAGAAGAAAAAAAATGAAACTAAATGGTTTTCCTCAGTCAGTAGGAGTCAAAATATGTTTTGTTTTGCTCAAGTATGGCTTTATCATGCTAATATGCTTGTTATGGTAATTAGGTTTGTTTTCAGGACGTCTCTGGACAAGGTGATGCACTCGTAGTCTATTGTGAGAAGAGTTGGAATTCCACTCCGTATTTTCTCGCGCGCTCTGCTTCTCCGATTCAGGTCTGCACTCGCGGTCCTCTATCCCCAGCGTTTCGACTTTCTCCTCAGCCTCCTTGAGAGTGAAGTTGAGTGAACACGCTTGGAGCCTTTTCTCTTTCTGGACCCATGTGGCACCTGTCCTCCCGCACTTGGGTTTTCTGCGGAAACGGGAGAATCACTATTGGTTGCCAAATCGCATACAGAATTTCAGTGCAAAATATGTCCTGGTAGACAGTTGTAGAAAGTGGAAACCTCTACACGTTCCGTTCTTACCTGCGGATCTACTGCAACGGGAATCTGCAGAAGATCAGAGGGATTTGTCACAGAAGTGCAAGATGCTGAGAATTCAAACAATCATTTGCACTTTATCGGTGCTTTCACTTGCAGCAAAAGCCGATCTCAAAACCCGAAACTGCAGTGAGGTTAGGGACGCCTGTGTTGTTAAAGGCTTCAGCTTTGCACATGTTCCACTCCAGGAGATTTCAGGTAAGGATGGAATTTAACATACGGCTTACTCAATGGTCATCTACTGCATAAACCAGTCATAGGATTGATATTCTGATAGAAATAACTTTGGAGTTAAAATGTGGATGGATAACTTTAAGCCCGATCAAATACTGCAAGTTATAGTCTACAATGATGTTGTTCGAAATAAGTCAACAGTTAATTTTATAACTGGTCAAAAATGTGGGGTAAGTTCACGTAGGCTAATAGAGAATCCTATTACATATTATAAACGATTAAGAATTATATTTCTATATTTTTATAACTGTTCTAATGTCTGAAATGGTTTTATTCAGTACATTTACTTGTGAAAATCTATAGGCTACACTTTTTCCTCACAACACAGTACCGACTCCCTACTTAGACTACCTTAGATTACACTGACAAATCAGACAAAGACTAGTAGTCATTTGCTCTCTGTAAACGTCAATTTAAAGCTAATCTTGGGTAGCCTGATCACTATTAGATTTTTTGTTTAATATGCAAATAGAGGCAGAATCAGTTCTTTGGTAGAACACTGTCCAGTAGAGGTCTCTGTGTCTTCTGCCGTGTTTTCTAGATGATGAATACAATAAAAATGGTTTCGGTTTTTCAACACAGTTGACACATTGACAACGTGCTGTCTGCGTGGCTCATTTACCAGTGGTCTAGCATTAGATTATGGAAGGGCCGTTGAAAGTAGAAAACATATTAGGCCAATGCTGTAGAGTACAGGTGGATTTGGATCCAATTCATTTGTTGTTTGACTTTCTCAAATGAGTATAATGTGCTTTGTTTGTCCAAGCCATTCGTGTCATAGAACCTCAAATCCTGTTATTCAGTGAGTAGACCAGGAAACCTGCCACAGGTAAAAGGCTGCATATTTACAACAAGCACACCTGTTCATAGCTGGGATACATGACTACCCAATGACATCCTCCAGAGGCACTGCATGGATGTTCATGTGCTTGCTTCTAATCTCAAATGAATGAAAAACTCAGACTCCCTCATCTCTGTATAACGCCACTGTGTGGCTGTTTTTTGATCAAATCCACAGCAGTAATCCCTGACTGTTGGAAAGGATAACCATGACAGGCTTTATCAACCGCATTAAAAATGCTTTTAGTGTGTGTTTGATGATGACCAAGACCTATAGAGGTATATTTTACCTACTTGGGAGCAATATAGTCAGTTCAGTGTCATTGTAAGGATCCACATACAAGTGTTAGTAGTATACAGCCTTCATGCCTTACTTGCGAAGTACAGTATGTCAAATGTTTAACTGATGCAGTTTAGATGAAAGGACACAAGACGGCCGCACCATGCATTGAGGAGGCTAGCTCCTGGTCATATCCTGCAGAGGAGACCTATCAACCTCTAATTGTGGTCAAAGAGAGAAGGGTGTGTCATGCGTGTGTTTGAAGTCAGATGCCCTAGAGGTTGGTGATGTCAGACATCGATGTCGAGGGAAGACACTGGTATTCCCTTCTAATCCCTATAGATTGAAACATCTGGTTGTGTTTCATATCATCGACTTTTTCTTTTCATCCGTTTTTCTCAATCTTCTGACGGTATGTAGCCTATGTATGGGCTGTTACTCATGGCAAATAATATTTGAAATATACGGACAACATCTACAGACAATATTATTGTCCGCCATGTATATTGCATCTCCAAGTGAATTCTTCAAAATAATTCTGTCAGCAATTTATGCCATTTTAACAACAAACTGCAAATGAGGGGGCTTTGCCTCGCTGCATTCACCACACAATTTTGTTTTATCACCTATGATTGGCTGCGCCGACTTCAGTTTTATTAGTGTGTGGTCAGTGAGACAGAAGGAGCTAGGTCAGGGGGATTGTCAAAAGTGGTGTCAGCAAAATGGACAGGAGTGTTGCAGTCAGGGCCTGATGGCCCAGTTGGTATACAGTAATACCAGAGATCCTGGCCTCTGGATTCTGAAGGGGCCCTGGTCTGGGCTGTCAGCAGCTACTGTAGCCAGGGCTTAGGAACTGAGAAGGACTGAACCTGTCCCCCCACTCTGACTGCGCCCTAAGTCAGAGGGTCTGTCAGCACAGCTAAAAATGGCCAGCGGTCCTCCTAGTCTACTACAAGTCTTGGCTAGGTGTATTTAAATTTACTGTCAGTGAGTTCATTACATACTGGCCTCCCTAACCCAAGCTCGTCACTGCCCGGGTGAAAGACTAGCCCCACTTGCAAGCTTGGGAGAGATCTATCTCAGGTTCCAGTCAGTGAATTACCCAATGTCTGAGATGAGATGAGGCGATTTGGAAGGTGAGTCACAGACCCCTGGTGTCTTCCGAGTACGTGTGCTTTGTGAACCCCCGACAACCCTATCCTCATTCAACCCTATCATTTCATGCCCAGCCTGCTTATTGCCGGCCATGCAACGAGACAGAAATAACGTCCCTATATTTTATGTGTTTCCTTGGCAGCATACGCAACCAGGCAAATGATCTCTGTTCAGGCATATAATGTGCGGGTCCACCACCCACTTGTAATGGGATGGAATGGATTAAATGGTCCAAATGTGGTTGCGCATAGAGAGAGAATGGCCTTGTGATTCTGCAAGTTAGCATTACTGTGACGCGTCGTTATCACATTATCAAGATCTCGCAAGTGTCAGTCACAGGTTTTGCAGGTGCCCCTGTAGGTGAGGTGCTAGAAAAGGCTCACCTTGCTTTTGAGGCCACCTACTGCATTTCAATGTCAAGACAACATGCCTGTGATGTAATTTGGCTCTAATTGGACTGTTGGGACTGACGTGCGATCGTAAGTGTTGTGGTTAATAGCAGTGGTGGTGTGGTCCTATATAGCCTGTTGATTGGATGTGTGTATCCCCTGCTGTGACACAAATGCAGGAAGCACCATCAGAAAGCCAGGACCCCAAACACTCATCTATTATTTTCCGGTGCCAGAGTGGATTTCTCAAATGCCCCCTCCATCTCCATGCCATTAATCACGCTCATGAATACTGAAATGGCTGCATGATGGGCTATCTCAACAGGCGTTCCCTCTTGAAACAGGAGCAACCACTACAGACTGTGCAAGTGTTGCAGAGGCTCAGGCAGAAAACTGAATAGCTGAGCAGTCAGTCAAACCAGACAAGAAGTCTCCTACAGGGAGACCTGGCAGTTCAATATTATTTGTTTAAGATACTGAGTTGGCAAAGGGATAGAGCTCATCTCTTCTTTGTTTTTCATTGTTTTTTGTCATTTGTATAATAAGGGATTTTTTTTCGAAAAAAGTTCTTGTTGGTTCCTTAATTTGCGACTTTGTTATTTTACCTGTCAGACCATTTTACCCATACACCTAGTCAAAACCGTGATTAACAATAATATGCTGCTCAGTGCTTCACAGCGCGTCACAGATATTAGAAATGTCAGATTTGACAAGTCTTCTCATTGCCAGGTGTTTGTCTCCTCTTATCCTTGTGGATACTTTACAGAATGCTATGACAAAATAATTCAGCCCACTGAAGGAAGATATCTTTAGACACGAGTCCGCCAATAATTTGTGCTCCATTAAGTTGTCATGATTTATTTTAGCAGAGAGCGAGCTGTCTTTGTTGATGATGTGATTATAAATTTTGAGCCTTTCACTTGTTTCTTCTGATGTCTTTATAGTCAGTGACAGATTTGTATTTGTTATAGTTGACTGAATTTGATAGTGGTTTAAATTGAGATTAGTCCTTAACCATTACCGGTCTTTATTGTGTGTAAAAAAATATTTTCACTGATCATTTTCTCTTTTTTTTTAGTTTGTGTAACCGGTGAGGTTTTACAATTTCTTTTTTCATTTATATTTCATTTACACCTGCCAACTCTGTCAGTGTGTTATCTGGGGAAGATTGTCACATAGTCAAGGTGCCAGGCAATAATGAGCTAGACACACCAATGGCAGCATTAATGTTTGATAATCTCATCTAAGAGGGATCTGCATTAATACGAAATTCGGAAATACTCCTGATTCTTGTGAGCAATTATTCATTGTAAGATATTGATAATTAAATTAGATTTTTTGCGTCATCATAAGTTTGCACCCATTTTAGACCATGTCTCTATGCTTTACGTATTGGGTAAATTGATTGGGAATTGATTATATCTATTAAAATGTGTCAAATTCATCCAATTAAACTGTATCCTGAAGCTGTCAATGGTAATGTAAGCATATGCAACACTGCTACTATACATATGTTGATGATGAGTATTGGAAAGATGTTGATATTGTGAACGGATTTAAGACATAATCGACACCATTGTGTCAAGAAAGGAGTGGCGTATAGGGCAAGTAAACAGCTTCTAGAGTGAATTCTACTTTTCAAGCAAAAAAAAGAAAGAAAGAGACCACGGATGTTTTACTTCAGAGCACAAAGATCAGTAGATCAACAGAACAAAGGCCTGGCCTTGTGTTTCAGCAGCGATGCACTCATATAGCTTCCTATGCCCCATCTGCTTGTCAAAACAGTGAGCCATCGAAAAAAACAAAGCTCCCTTGAATGCATCATCGCTGTCGTTGGATCTATCTATAGCTGTGCGTCTGCCATTCTGGTCCTGTTGACAACATTTGACTAGACATGATGTGCAACTGGAGGAGATGTTTGCCTTTACACTGCTCCTGGGAAGGGGCAGTGAGGTGTGTGTGTGTGGGTGGGGGGGGGCGTAGGGGGAGGTGTAGTATATCGAGCGGCCTGCGTCCTCTCTCAACCCAGTTGGCTGCTGGGTAGAGGGCACTGGCACTGGAACGAGACATCAGTGCTGATAATAGCCAGCATCGCTGAACTAAGCTGTAAATGAGGAGTGAAAGGTAATGATCAGTGCAGCCCTCGGGGCAGTGCTACTCTTCTCGCAGCCACCAGCTGCTACCTGGACTCCTCTGCCATGCTCCAGTTAGCAAGTTGACACACGAGAGAGTCACTCCCTCACCGGTTGTTCCCTTGCTAGTCGCTCCCTCGGTCGCTGCTCCCTCGCTCGGCGCTGTCGGTGGTTCTCAGGGTGGTTCTCAGGGTGGTTCTCAGGGTGGTTCTCAGGGTGGTTCTCAGGGTGGTTCTCAGGGGTGTTCCAGGCCCCCTGCTCATGGAGATCAAATCTTGACGGCAGGCTTCTCATTCCACAGACAGTCCTTTTATGACATGCTTCTCAATAAATATAAAAGCCAGACATGGTAGTACTTCTGTTGATTATGCGCTGCTTGTCATTCCATACTGTAGTGTACATAGTGTTTGGGTATTCCATAGGGATTATCTGGAAAGGTTTGGAGGGAGAGTGCCAGTATTTCGTTCGTGTTCTCAATGCTTGATGGTTTTGGAATTAGACTCAGAAAAGCTCCTTGTTACATCCAAAGTCTCTCTAATCATTTTCCAAGGACCTTCTCTAGAAGGTATATTTACACAGCCTTGCCTTGAACTTCAAATGACTCCATAGCTGAGGGATCTGATATGATGTTCAAGTCAGTTCATCTGCAGAAGATACTCTGAAAACGAAATGCTCAAATGCCAGTGAATAGCTATTTCATGTCTATGGCAGACAGGACTCATCCCAAAACAGCATTTTACAGTCAGAGACATTCCCACAAGGTATTTCAAAGTCTCCACTGAGAATATGGTAAATCATCATTGAAACAGCGTTTCCTTGTCTCAGTGTGAGTGTCCTGGTTTTTATGTCCCACCAGCTGTTATAAATTTAGAAAAGAAAAAAAAATTGATATTAGTTTTGGTGAATGTCCTGAAACAATAACATTTATGCCATTGTTTCTCTCACAATGAATTAATAGCACTGACGCCACATTTATTTGTCATGTCCCATCCTCCTCCATTTGACATTGTTAGATTGACTAAACAGATAGTACATTATTCCTCCTTTAACTCCTATGTAAACTCTCTGGAAAATGCGTATCATCATGCCTGTTCTGTGCTGCTTTTATCATATCTACACTTTTCATCAGTCAGACATGTTTTGAACCTGTCCTCGTTTATGCAAGGACAAACATGCTCCCCTATCAGCATCTAAAGTTATTTAAAAACACGGGGCAACTTTTTCATTTGGACTTCTGACACGACCCAGAATGCTATGGGAATTGTGTTCAGTTTTGACTGATGCAGCTCCCGTCTTCGGCAGCAATGTGGGTTATTCCTAAAACGTAATATTTTTGGTTGGGTATAATTTGAAGTGTTAACACTTGATCGTTAGGAAAACACAGATGGCAACTTCTAAAATATCCTTGAAGAAGGTTTTGAGTTCCCAAAAATCTGAATTTTCTTCAAATCCACCTCAGTCAATTTGATTGAAAATAGTATTATATTTTTTAGTGATTTAGAGTAGGGCATATTATAAGTCAAAGAGAGAACCTGGAAGTTATTAGCACAGCACTTCGTTTTTATGGCAGATAAACTTTTTCTGTGTTTGTAATGTTCATGAATAATGTGCCACAGTAAATGCTGTTTATTTACCCTAGCATTTGCCTCAACATTCATGAGCTGAAGAATTAAACTCCGTTCTTGCTGAAGAGGTGTAAACAGTATCCGTAGGGGGTCTCAAACTCCAGTCCTCCCCTGGAACAGATCAATGTGGGGCCATAATTCTAGCATAACCTTTTGGCCATGGTTTGAATATTGATAAGAAGGTGAGTGGGTAGATTCAATCAATGTTCAGAATGCTAAACAAGGATATCTCTACCTTGTGTACACACTGTTTGTGTGGGATTAACTTAGGTGAAAACAGATGGACACCGTTGCCATCTAAGGGAACTCTGGTGGCCATTTGGATTGACAGATCCTTACACAGTGATGCCCGACACTTTCCAAAGTTTGTTTGTTTTTGTTCTTGGAGATTGAGGATGAGATATCCGGTCTTTCAAAGTTTGTCACAAATTGCCTGGGAGGAAGCAGATGGCAGAGAACATATGCCGTGGGTCTCTTCAGCCAGGTACACTGAGGAATACTTCTGAGAGTTGACCTACCTATGACTGGCATGGAAATATAAGCCTTTTGTGACCAAAGTGGGCTTATACCTGTAGTCCCTAAAGGGGAGTTCTGGCAAACATGTCTGTAGTTAATATATATATAAATATATATATACATATATATATATATAAATATTATTATATTTATGAATACATATTTTAAAATGTAACAATCAAAAAACAACACAAATCATCTTATTGTCTTCTATTAAAGTATTCAAAATGAATACTTTAGAAAGATAGTTTCTAAGATAGTTTCTATCTTTCTTACTCCAAGCTCTGGTGTGAGAGCGTGGGAGTTTAGTTCATGTAACAATGTTATGTATAACAACATTATGATAACCTCACCTCTCTTTCCTACTCACTCTTAGTCATTTCACTTAACATATTCCAACAAAGACATTGACGGTAATCACTGGACTAACAGACTAGGAGGTCAGCCACTTCAATCACGACGATGGGGTCTCTTATTTGTGATGCTTGAATCTTTGGCTGCAGTCTCAGGTGAATTCGAATGAATAAAGCCACGATCATCTGTATTTTCGTATGCACAGCTAAGACAAACTCCAACTCTGGGAGTGCAAGGAATATAAATCGCCGCTGTGTTGAATTTGTGGAGGAGCTTCATCTGCAGTGAAAACAGGAGAGGTGATCTGACTGACACTCTACCAGTGTAGACACGCGGGATTGACAGAAAGTAATTGCAACTCATATACATAGCAATTGATAAAACACTGAATGCATGCATAAGTCACCCTTATTTCCTCTGTAGACCCCCCGCCCCCCACCCCCCGTAAGTTTCAATAATATAGTGAGAAGAACGTTAGACTCGCCTAACCCCTAACTCTACGTCCCAGAAGGAATTAAACACATTCATTGCCCATACAACTCACTGTCTGTGAAACTGTTCTTTGCTAACCATATTGTTAATTACTGTAATGATTTGCAAGATTGATTTTATTTCCTAAACAGTGTGAAGATACAGTCGGCATGTGATGCTATCTCCCGCCTCATCCTCAGGGAAATGTAACCAGCAACGGTTGTGATAGAGGACAGTATCAATCCCGATGCAGGGAGCTTGCGTTGGGACACAACTCTTTATTTCCCTCTCAGCCCCATCTTAATACTGAATGTGTCACCAGAGGCTAGCTTTGACACCAGGATATTAGCAGGAAATAACATCCACCTCAGCTCCTGCAGTTGGGGAAACTCAGGATAACAAACACCTTCATGTGACAATCACCCTCAGTAACATACATGCCAGAGGCAAACAAAGGCCTTGTCTACATACTATGGTTGTTGTTTTGTTGTTGTGGCCTATCTCTTCTCTACTCATGGAGAGTTTATATCCTGTAATACACTGTCCACATCATGTTGGATCGTGGGAGTCCATTGTGCCGTTGTAACCTTGGCCCGTAAAAGGACACAGCACCTTGGCTGAGTGCTGAGGTCTCTGAAAGCCTCTTCTGGGATGTTGATGTACGACAGACTCATTTTAAGTGATGTTTTGCTCTGTTGAGACTACAGGAACACAAGGCGGGGTTATGTGAAGAGCTCTTTCAATGTCACACCTCTGATGGAGGGCAGTGCTCAGTGCACGTAGCTAATGGGACCTCCTGCTAACCTTCGATCCCTTGCATGTCCACCAACAGACACACCCAAACTTTCTGATGGGACACGTTAAAGCTTTATCCGTTTTGATTAGAGAAAGGAAGAAAAGAGAACCAATTTCAAATCAAGAACAATTTCCTCAACGTCAGTGATTTCACCTGTCAAGGACGATGAACAAATTATAAATAGGACCTTAAAATAAAAGTGAAAGCTCTGCCAATACCTATCTCTTACATCCTGATTGTCTTCTGGCTGCAATTCAACTCTGTGCAGTGTCACACCCCGACAGCTATTTTCTCAGCCAGTCCTACTTAAAATAATGACATTATTAGTCCCCTCTGTTGCCCTACTGAGGGTACATCTCTACACCTCTGAATTCCACAGACAAAATACACACACAGAGAACTGGAGAGAATTAGAGGGATGCACTGTATGGGGAGGAATGAATGCATATCATCAAGCGAGGGGATTGACGGAAATTTGAAAACCTGTATACTGTTGGCAGATGCTGGGACTTGCTGTTCAATAGAATGAGAGCTTTTTTGGAAAGTAAGATTTGGTGTGAACGTATATCAAGTTGCAAAAATATTGTCTTAATATTTTGCCAATTTAAACAGATTACGTTTGTTTGTTTAATTCAGTTGTAGGCCGAAAGGCAAAGAGATAAGCTGAGTCAGTGTTATGTGACACTGGAACATTTCTCAGCAACATGGGATGATGTAGATCATTAACTTGAGATTCTCTTCAGTATTTCCTGAATGTCATCAGTTATAATGTGATTTTGTGTGAGATGATATTTCCTAGATGACATTTCAGTCTGTTCTCTTCACTGACTTCTAAGTGATGACTTATAGAAAAGGATACCTACTGTACTATTAATGTATACAAATATTTCTCAATATCAAAGCGGAAGGAATTTTGATAGAGAAAAGTAAGCAGAGGGAGAGGACTTTTGATATTGAAGATGAGATTCCAAATGTTACGGCATATAAATCACAGCTGAACACAATTTCCTCATGAAAACCAAGCACAGTGAGATGGTTTTTCCATTTACTGTAAATATAGGCTGTTGCACCATTAAGGTTTCTGATTTTTCCTCCAGTAGAAGAAAACAATTAAAAACAGCAGTAAACCCCACGTCTTTATCCTCTAGTGATAAATAGAGCCTGGCATGAATTTCATCTCTAGACTGCTGGCTATTTTAATTTAATTTTGTTTGTATGCAAGCTACATAGAGAGCTGGCAGAAAGTTGTGAGAACTGAGCAATTGTATGGGGAGTGGGAATGACTTTGACACACATTATGATGTCCCTCTGTGTGTGTGTGTGTGTGAGAGAGAGAGAGAGAGAGAGAGAGAGAGAGAGAGAGAGAGAGAGAGAGAGAGAGAGAGAGAGAGAGAGAGAGAGAGAGAGAGAGAGAGAGAGAGAGAGAGAGAGAGAGAGAGAGAGAGAGAGAGCAAGAATGTAAGAAATAACCAAGAATAACTTGGTTGTAAGAAAGAGCAAAGACAAGCTTTCACAATGTCTGAAATTGCATCAGCCATATTGCTTTTGGGGTCTTGCTCTGTGACTATGGACAGTTTGTGTATCATATCTTATAGAGATATGACATTTAAATATAAAATATGTATTTTCATCTTCACAGTATGACTAACAATGTGTTTCTGAAAATGACCCTTATGAAATTATTTACACAAGAAGGGGCCTACATCATTATTATCAACAGATGGCGTGAGTCTGGTCCTCACTTGAAACATTTTTGGCAGTCATACAATTGTGAGATCTTTAATTCAATTATGTGATAGGTACAAAGAAAGAGAGTTTCAACAGCACATTGTATTTAGAAGCTGTTATTGAACTGGTCCTATCATGTTCAACAGATACATATTGCTTATGTAGAGTCTGTGGAGTTGTAAATCTATGTTCAAGTCACAGACAGCACATAATTACCAGATTGTGAAAAGCAAAACCTGACCAGAAGTCCTATCATCTTTTTTGAGGAAACATTGCTGATCCATGTTATAAAGAGAAAAGACCGGGCCGTCATCAAGAGGCTTTTTAAATGGAATTATCTTGCATTGCAAATGATTAAAATATCTGCGTTAGCACAGCATCACCATGGTTTTACCTGCATTTGTCATTCCAAGGCGTATGTGGAGAATGGCGCCGTCCATACAGTAGCTACATCTGTGTGTGTCACAGATTTGTCATTTGTTCTCTAAATGAAAGAGTAACGTTTGGTTTGTCTGCAGGTGAGCTGCTCCGTGTGTGTCCCCAAAGCAACACCTGCTGCACCCCGGAAATGGAAGACAAGTTCGGCCAGCAGAGCAAGCTGGAGTATGAGAATCTCATAGATGAAACTAGTCACGAATTGCGGAGCACCTTTGTATCCCGACATAAAAAGTTTGATGGTGAGTATTTTATGATGGTTGAATAGTGTTTGTACTACATGACAGTTCTAAGAAGACACTTTCAATGTTGTCTCTGAATTACTTTTATTTAAATGTATATTTGTACTTATTTTACTAATATATATATATATATATATATATATATATATATATATATATATATATATATATATATATATATATATATATATATGTATATATATATATATATATATATATATATATATATATATATGTATATATATATTATATTATGGAATTGTTCTTATGACCACCTTAAAACAACATCAAAGGACCACCATTATGTACATTTTACATTAATGCAAGTTAAATTAATATGTAGTATTGCATAGGAGTATACTCTAAAACACAAATCACTGCATACTGTACAACTCATTATTTAAATAAACAGAGGATGACCGTCAGTCTCTTACAAAGACCTGTAGTGAATTTGTTCTTTTTTAGGATTGCTAATAGACACTGTCACAAAACAGTCATTCTTTTTCTATGAGACAGACAAACTAATAGCAAAATCCTTTTTAAATCAGCAAATAATTTCAATTAGCTAGTTGTGTGAAATGTGCTTAGTCATTTAAAGGGAAAGAGAAAATCAACCCCCTTTTGGTTGTTTTTACGTCCACAAAGCTTTTCCCTGCAGACTTACAGCGGGGAGAGGTCCAGCCTGAGATATTAAATCTGCTTGCAGGCCTTACTCTACTGTCTGTATGATCCTGACTTAGCCCCGCGTTGACTCTCCTCATCACCACCCGTCCACTGACGAGATAGGATCTCCCCATTTAAGAACCTTGCATTATACAGCCCACAGCTCCTCTCTAACTTTCCCTGTCTCTCTCCACGAAGTGAGCTTCAGCTAGTTAGCGTTTAATGAGTGCTGATATCAGTTAGCAGACTCTGCTGTGTGGGCAGCAGCTGTTCCCATCAGGAGGAGGGAGAGAAGAGGATGGAGGTGAAAATGATGTCAGCCTACAGAGCCAACTTGTCAGTGCCCAGTCACAGGCTTGGAGGAATGTACAGTATTTCACTGTATGATTTATTTGAGAGAAATTCTAAATAGAGTGTTTTCTATGGCTCATCCTGGCTGGATGGGTGCTCTTTACCTCAAATTTGGTGTCTAACTAAAACCACATTGTGCTTCTGCTTGGAATGGATTCGCTTCAGTTGCCCCTCTGTTAACGTTGGGAATTCAGGGAGAGTGTGAACCATATGCCAAGCTGTGGCCTTGATTCAGTGGGGCTTTCTCTAGTGTGATGAGAAGCTGGGTTCTCTCAGATTAGTCCACAGGGTTGGAGCAGTGCTCCTCAAGAACAATGAGCTTAGTCTGTGTCTTTCTCTCCCTCTTCATTCCTCACTCACTCTGTCCTTGTCTTTCTCTATTGCATTCTCATTCTTGCTTTTGCATGCTCGCTCTCTCTCTCTCTCTCTCTCTCTCTCTCTCTCTCTCTCTCTCTCTCTCTCTCTCTCTCTCTCTCTATCTCTCTCTCCCTTGCTCTCTCTCTCTCCCTTGCTCTCTCAGAACACAAACATCCCACCTCCAAGTCTGTTACAAAAGATTTCTGCACGACTAAGCCGAACCCCTTTTGTTGGATATTGAATTGTATTCAAGACTTTTCATTGTGAACGCTTTGTAAAAAGACTGCATTTTACTGATGTCCGTTGTGTGAAAACATGCATGCCTCTTTGATGTACAATGTGTGGGCTGTGAGAAATTAGTGAAATCTGTTGAGTAAGTGCCTCTAGGTGGGCTGCAAAAGCATCTTCCAAATACATTTAGATGGCAATACTATTATTCAGTGGAGAGCAATATGTTAAATCCTGCAGACATTTGCAGCTAAGCAAAGTCATTTTTCATACAGTAGCCTCCTGTAAGATGCATCTGACAGGAACGCAGAGGGGAATATCCACAAATCTCCCATAATGGCGTCACGGCAACTGCATGGTGATTATGCTGGAACATGTAGAGAACAGTCACGCTGATAACTAACACACATGGCTGTATCAGAATGATCAGTGTGTGATGGAAAATGTTCCGTTTTATTTTTACCATATTATTCTTTAGACTTCACACATTCTTGATTGTGACTTCCCAACACCAGACAGTGTAGACTATCAATCAGTAGTTCTCTAACGAAACCTAGGACTTCTGTACTTGCTCTATGCTGTCAGATGTTACTCATTCTGACCCACCAACTTAAGTGTTTGGCATGAAATATTCATCTGAGAAATCCTCATTTAAAAGCTCGGCTCATCTTGTGATAGGAAAGTAGAATTCTGTTATTCAGATTCCATTTAAGAAAGCTTTAGTGTAAACCTATAACTGTAATCCTTGATCCATGAGGGAACTTATCAAGCCTCATACGCATCCAAATAGGCTTGTTTAAATGTGCCACACAGTGCCCATGGCAATGATAAGCCCACTTCTTCAAAACAGCTATGTTCAACACAGACTGTACCTTTAACTATGGCAATGGCATGCACAATGTCAGAGACTTTATTTTTTTCCGGGAAAGTAAAATCTTTAGAACATATGCCTTTCCTGGAAGGATGCATGAATAAGTAAATGTTATTTTGATTGGCTTCTGTCAAGAGAGGTGAATGTCACGAGATGAGAGGAGGGCACCAGAGGAGGAGGAAGTGGGGATGGGCGAGCAGCACTTAGATGCATAGCTGCAGGCACCCATGCTCCTGCGAGGTACACTGCCACTCTTCATCACTTCATCAGTGTCAGGGTAGGGCTGGCCTCAGCACTGCTGCTCTCTGCTGTCTGGCAGACTGCAGGAGACATGCAGTCTGCTGAGGGGCTCCACAGACGACCCACACAGGAAACCTGAGACACTCCTGTTTGGATGTGAATTTCACTTGTGTGTGTTGGTTATTTATCAGGTCCAGCAAAATGGCGGGATATTATTATTCATTTTATAATTAAGTTCATATTTCTTACCCTTCCTTGCCAAACTATATTAGATAACAGAATGTGTTTGGCATTTTTGAATGTCTGCATCCTTGTTCAACAACTGTTGGCTTGGTTGAAGAGGACGAGAAATTCAGAACAGTAACACCCAGGTTGGCTTTGCAGCTGTCAGTATTGTAACACAGGGCTACTTATGTTGCCTTAGATACTTGGCATTAAAAATCAAATTAAATGTAAGTCTTCCTTGATTTAGAGCTCATACTCATGTTGCTAAACTGCTGTTTACCACGCATTTAGCACCTGTTGGCGCTGTTCCACCCACACAGAGTCATGTGCTCTTCATGTGGAGCCAGACAAGATCTCTGCTGTATCTGGCGGAGCACGCTGGCCCACGCATGCTAACATCCCTGCCTGAGTGTTATCGCCACCACAGGGAGAGGGCATCGTCACTTCTGTGCCAAGACCAGAAATAATACAAACATCCCACATCACCCCCACCGTCACCCCATAGACCAGCAGCAGCTGGAATGCAATACTAAGAGTGTGTCTGTGTGTGTGTGTGGGGGGGGGGTGGTGGAACAGGTCATCAGCTCAATGATTATTGTCAATAGCACAGACTCTATTAGTGTGAATCACCATGATTCTCCCCATGTTTGCTGATATGCTCATGCATACAGCGTAGCATGAACGTATTTTCAGTGTTTGGCAGTAATCCATATCCCAGTACTCAGAGAAGCAGTTCATCTGCTTTGAGAAATGAGAGAAATAACAAGCCTACAGATTTCTCCCCCGTTTAGCTCATTAAAGACTGAGAGGGGGGTCTTAATTACTAATCAATGGCTGGCCATTCGTTGACCACCAACACCATGGTTCTGAGGATCACAACGGAATATTAATGAAGTGAGACTTGCATAATCAATCCTATTTGGAGCGGCACACTCTGAATTCTTTGCCACAGTGACCTGCATGCTAATAATCCTATAGAACAGATTTTCACACACTTGGAAATCAACTGCATCCCAACCCGTTTGTCGTTTTTGACAACAATGACACATTATATAATTATACAAAATTATATATAAGAAATTATACTTTTTGTTTCTTGTCTCCTGATGGTTCCTTTGATTTGAAAGCATATTCCAGTCACCTACCTCCACGCCCCCTGCCTCCCGCCCTCTTCCCTCTCCTCCCCAAACCAGCAGTGTGTGACTCATAACAGCTAACACACACCAATAATCCAGAGGCATACAGAGGATAAAAGGTCACTGCTGTCATGTTTGCTGAAGTAGTACAAGGCCCATTCCAAACTCATTCCCCCATCCCTCCGCAGACATTCTCCTCCCTTCAGACCGGCCCCTTTAATTGACAGGTGGAGTATGGGGCCACCCCTCCCAGCAAGGACACAGCATGTTTTCTTTCGAGCCATTGAAAGATGGAGGAGTGTACTCTGTGTGTACCCTACGTTGTGGCCTCTGTGGTGAACACATGGTGATAGAGATGGTGGGGCGATCTGGAACGGGGCGCAGAGCTGCTGGAGGAGAAGAGATGCTACGTAAGCTCTACCGGAGAAACCATCAACTATGTCATTGTAGTTGTGGGATACAAAGCTATGGGTAGTGTTATTATAGACTGCTCTAAGAAAGTTTGCCTGACAACATCATCAGGGCACTGTCTCATCCCAGGGGCTGTGGTGGTACTGTTTGCTTATATTATGAAAGCTTATTAAACCCACAGAGGCATACTTTGCCTAGAAGCATAATTTACATTGTGTCGTAAAACATAAAGTTGCCCTTCTGTAGGTGGGGGCAATACAGTCTTTGAATTGATCTTCTTTGTAATTGGTTTCACACTCAAACCCTGCTGCACAGAGGCTGCCAAAGATAATCACAACGGGTCAATGTTGAGGTTGCTGCGTCTTTAGTATTAAGGGTTTATAAATGACCCGCCAGCTAGTGATGGATGGAGCCGTTGAAACTGTCTGCTGTTATCCCTGCATGTTGCCTTAATTATGTGACCTCCATATTTTTACTGTCAGCTTAAACTAGGGGCTTTACGACTTTGCCTCAAGTATAATCTCTCACCCCAGCAACATCATAACATTGTTGTTGCCACCAGGATCCCAATTGGGTGAATGCTGCACAGCAGTCAAGGGTCTCTTCAAAAGCAGGGGTTATGCTTTGGTTGGTGATGTACTCTGTCATTTTGATATCTCCCATAGTTTTCCTGAATCCCAATTGCTCGGGATGTCTGTCTGTGGCTGAGAGCCCTGTTTGAGTTACTGCTGGTCACCGCTCAGGGGACCTTGCTGTAATTAACTACAGGCCGCAGGGTCCAACTTTACACTGTGGCCCCTTAACAATGTCACACAGTTGCACACTGTCATCCCAATACACAGCCACCTCTGATGGGTGTGCACTGAAGCCCAGTGGGCCGCTCCTCACTGTCTTTCAAAACTTTCCCTCACACCCGGGGGCCTTCCATTGAGAAACAGTGATTCATCAATGGTTTTTTTTGTGTGTGTGTGTGTCTATGCATGGGCTTCACATATTTGCTTTAGAAAAGCTTGGTTTAGAAGAGATCTGAGGATCTGCAGCGTGTTTTGTCAGGAGACCAGACCACAGCAGGCCTCGGCTGGAGAGAGAGGTTCTGTCTCAGGGCGAGCGAGGCTCACACTTCATCAAAGAGAGAAGGGCTCCGTTTAGCCTCCTCACACAGTTCGCTGCGCTCAGCGAGGAACGGCCCAGTACTGTACTGAGCCTCATCAGCGCAAAGTAATGAATTCTAGACGAGTTAAGGGTATTAACATCAGTCTTGTCCAACATTTAAGGGTCATTGTACTCTCTGCTAGCTGCACTTGCAGGCATTAATTTGGGCAGACCTCTTAATTATTAAGATTTATCAGGTCTTTACATGAGTTCTCCTCATAAATGACATTTTTTGACGTAATACCCGATTTTATAAGTATGATCCTCTTCGTGGATTATCTGTAATTATGTTAAATTGTCTTTTAACTAAAGGTATTAGTCACTTAACTGCAATGAGGTCACCCATAATGTGAGTGTTAATTATTCATTGTAATTGTTCTGAATTAGATGTTCTGAATTAGAGCTTGGAGTCATATCAAAGATACAGACTATACTTAATACTTGAAAATTAATTCTGCTTCCATTATGTTGATTGTATTCGATTAATAGCTCAGCTCATCCAAAAGGGAGAAGATTTTACTCCACACAGATATTTGCCAATCCTTTCATTCATAATGAAATTAGTTTCAAACATGTCATTAATCAGAAAGCATATCACTTGATACCATAGACTTTTGCATATCATTAATCAAATCATGTTGATTAAGCACAAGGAATCAGGAAAATTCATGGTGATAAGTGCAGATCGTGCATAATTGGTTCACTTAACACTGCCATCTTGTAGCATTTTTTAAATTGTTATCAATGACCTTAGCACATCATCCAACTCTCTGCAAGTTTCATGGCATTACATTGGTAAATGTAGGAATAGCAAGTCAACTCAATGAAACCATGACAAGCTTGTCTTCATCTGTATTTTTCACCGTCCCTGTAGTGAGGGATAAATGTTCGAAAATGCAATTTGATATAATTATGTCCCAAGAGACACAGAAACTGGAGTCCAACAACACCAACATTAAAGTCTCAGGTAAAAACAGAAAAACAGAATCATTTTCCACCACTGAAAATAGAACTATCACCACCACACACACATGCACACACCAAAAGAAGTACCAAAAAACTCCAAAATATATTTAGATGTTGGCCACAAAAAGAGCTCACCGTGCTATATAAAAAGATATAAATCACATCTATCATCAAGACAGCATATTGTCTTACTAAACATTATACCATTTTAATAAGTACCCTCATTAGTGATGGGTCCTTAACACATTAGCTACTGTAAAAGTCTGCATTAAAGTCTTTTGACCTCGTTAAATCAGATGCTTTCCATGCCATAATGTGTGGGAGAGTTGTACCATATTTCACTTTGTTAATTAGGCTTATATCTGACCTTTTAACCATCTGGAAAATACCGATGGAGATGCAGGTAGACTACCCAAGTTGAATGTGTCTTTTAAGTCAAAAATGTAAATGTAAATAATCATTTGAATGATTTGAAAACCATAAAAAATGTGTTTCTGGGGTCAGTAAAAAGCTAGAACGATACAGCTAGATCTGAATGTAATTGCTTTTACATGTGCTTTTATTCAGGAAAGCTATGCAAATGAACAGTATGTAAAATGGTGTTGACGATAGATGACATGTCGGTTGTGTCTTTTTCGAGGGCAATTGATACAGTAATTAACATATGTGGAAATGGGATAATGCCGGTCAAGTTTTATTCAGAGCTGCATTTCCCAAGGACCATTTCAGTGTGTGGAGGTTGCTAATGTGTTGCTCCTAATGTAATTGGATTTCTCTCTTATTGCAGAGCACAAGTGATCACTTAGTGACATTACCATTTTAACAAGGCCCCTCAATTCATACCTGATAGATGTTCAGAATCTTGAGAGCCGCATGACCACCCTGGGAGAGAAGCTGGTTCTCGACAGACAAACCAATTTCAATCATGCGAATAATCGCGTACGGTCCATGTATCTCTTGTTTTTCATCGTGGCATACAGGGGCCAAGGAAGGACTATATCGTTTAATGCTATGTTTTGATAAAATGTGTCTGAATCTGAATAAAAGTAGTTTAGTATGGTAGTCATGGAACCTTCATACTGATAATTTTGAACTATTGAACTCAGTGTTCCTAATTTGCAGAAAAAGGTGTGAACCCTATTCAAATTTAATCAGACTACTTGAAAGTCAAGCCTGTCATCGTGGAGAGCATAATATGGCAGACATCACCTCAATGAAGTTTCCGTTCATCCATTTAGGTCATTCTGTAAATATTACGCAGTGTTGACAAAGAATATAGCCTCAATCTTTCATCCAGAAGGCTGAAAAGTCTCTGTTTTTTGGAAAGAGTTTTTCTATGTAACTTGTGGCTGTGTGCCATTCTTTCTCTATTAAGCGTAGAGATGCTCGAAAAATAATGATCCTCCACAACAATCTCAGGAAATATTGTTTTCCAAAACTGCTTTTGGATAGATATAAAAAAATTTTTTTTAAATCAAGTTGAGTAATAATACATAATTTTATAATCAGCAAATAATTCACTTTTTAATCATTATCATTACTATGGTTGGTTTTCTCAACACATACTATAAATCTCTAACATTACACATTTTCCTTTTTAATTTAATGTTTTACTATTGAAGGAAATCATTTAAAATGCAGTTTCAATAATAAACAATCATCAATATTTGATTATATATTTTGAGAGGATTATGACTGTAATGCCTCAAAAAATATCTTCAAACTGTCTCAAACATGGTATAAATGAGTGCTTTAGATTCAGTTTGATTGATTGACTTTGGATGTCAAACAGGGTAGCCTGAAATGTGAGCAGTTAATGGTATATAGAGTTACAGTCATAAATACCTCAGTCTTGAAGAACACACTGTATGTCACTGATGCATACTCCCTCAAGGTGTTAACCTGATAAACATATGTGAGTTAACAGTTTAATCTTGGCTGCAGAGTGTAATGGTATACTATATGGATATGTCACACTTGTAAAACAGTGTCTGTCTTTCAAGAATAAAAATGCCAAGTGGTTAATATACAGTTTTTATTTGATTTGCTATATCCGTTCCTGCTGTGATTTATACCGTTTGACGAATAATTACATGAAGAAATACCACTGTGTGTTCCCGTTTAAGTTTATTTGTTTTATCAGTGTGAATATATCTATACATAATGACACAATGTTTTGACTTTACTCATGGGAACATACACAATTCACTTTGATTCAATTCACTTTATTAATCCTGAACAGATTTGATGCTCTGGTTACTATGTGCACACTTTGAGATATGAATTGTAGACATTTATACCCTCTTTCTTTTTGTCTCCCCTCCAAACCAGAATTCTTCCTGGAGTTGCTGGAGAATACTGAGAAGTCCCTGAACGAGATGTTCGTGAGGACCTATGGCAAGCCTTACATGCAGAATTCCGAAGTATTCCAGAACCTGTTTGCTGAGCTAAAACGCTATTACACAGGAGGAAACGTTAACTTGGAGGAAATGCTCAACGACTTTTGGTCTCGTCTGCTGGAGCGTATGTTCACCCTGCTCAATTCCCAGTACATTATCACGGAGGACTATCTGGAGTGTATCAGTAAGTACACGGACCAGCTCAAACCGTTTGGAGACGTGCCCAGGAAACTCAAGGCTCAGGTTACCAGGGCCTTTATTGCGGCACGAACATTCGTCCAGGGCCTCTCCGTTGGCCGAGAGGTAGCCAACCGAGTTTCCAAGGTAATAACCAGCCTCTCTGTTGACCAAGAAAGCTGTCTATACAGTACATGGTTGCCAAGTTTGGGATGTAGCAGACATGGCAATATCATGTTTTTATTTAGCACAGTTCCATCACATGAAGCAGATAGGTGACTAATCAAAGTATTTTATTATACAAATTGTGATGAGTAAACTGAAAGCCTGAGTTGAGTAACATCCAACATAATTTTGAGCAAGCTTGTCATGTTTCTGTTTTTCAGCAGGGGTGAGGATTTCTTATGGTATTTCATGGCTCAGCATCATGTTTTGCCCTCTATACTGTTCTAGAAGAGTTGGTATACTAGACGGTTGGTTGGTCTTCGGGGCTCTGAGTAATAACACTGCAGAGATCCTGCATTGTTTGGGAGACAGACTGGCAGAATGAAGGTACTGGGAGACTTGCTTGCCTTAAGCTATAGAGTGAAAAAGGAGAAAAAGTGTGCCGCAAATGTTTGTATCTCTATCTCCCAATATTTGTTAACTCCATATAGGAGCCATTAATCATGCTCAGGCCTGAGTATTCTGTTTGATGTGATGTAATCGTACTGCTGCCGCTGCAGTATATCATATTGCCCTGGGAGTGTGTGTAGTTTCGATCGTGTGCAAAATAAGATTAAAAGGAAAAGCAAGGAGTCTTAGGCTTGGAATTAGCCTCACTCAACAACAAGGTGGGGGCTGCTTTCTGGATGACTCATTTACTGCTCATAACGACGTTAATGCAGGTTTTAGTCCCATGTTCCACCCTGGGAGACTCCTGTCTGATAGATGCCCATTTCACCGCTTCATGACTCATTGTCTCTATCAATGTGTGTGCACGTGTGGGTCTGTGTACCTGTGTGACTATGTCTACGTGTCTTTTCCCAAATGAGTCTGCGCATGTGTCTGCGTGCAGTTCTAACTGAAAATGTTTCGTTTCATTTTGTCTTACGTGGTCGACCACTTCACTTTTGACTTCACGATGGATCTCAATAGTTTCAAAAGGTAGGAGCAATTAGCATCGCATAGTGTCACATTCACCGTAATCTATTGGAGTTATGCTGTATAATGAAGAAGCCTGATCCCTGAACTTTCAAGTATCTCGACATGAACCTCCCCCCCCCCCCCCCCCCATAGCGAGCTACACAGAGAGTGCCTCACTATTTCCACCACTGATGAGACCAAGTTTATGAGCCCGCCCTGAGAATGAGTGGTTACTATCCGCCCTAGGGACACACATCCAGGCTGCCAGAATGTCCCTGCTTCACCTCTGGCATTTCCCAGGGACCTGAGACTCGGGTCATGTGGCGGGGGCCGTGTCCTCTTGATCCGCGGGGTCTGAGCTCACGAGCCTGGATTGGGTTTAGGCTTAATGGAACGAGACACCCCAGAGGAGGCGTCTGTGGCGCGGCTGATGTGAGATGTGACATCCACGTCTATCACTGGCGGGGCGTTTATTGAATTACAGTAGCCGGTGTTGTACATCACACCGCTTCACAGCTCATGAGAGACAACAGAGAGGGCACACAGGAACTAAAGACTTGTCTGAATGTCTCCTTCCAGACAAAATTCAGACGGTATCAAAGACTACACTACGATTCTTCCAAATATATCTCCACTGTTTGTGTTTCGGTGTCATGTGAAGTGATGATCTGACTTTTGATTCTAATAATAGGAGCTGCTTTGACGTGCTTATCCACTGTCATTTGAATAAACCCAGCTTTAGTGAGACTGTAATGCACTGAATCCATACTCCAGACCAGGCTTTAGGACTGCAGAGCAGAGCCTTTCAATGAGAATGAGCTGCTTTTTTCAGATGTCGGTGATGGACAGTTTTTCTGTAAAGAAACAAGCTTAGAGATTATGGTTATTGTCGTTCTGACACGAACATTGACTTTCTATTCAGTGCTCGACTGTTCGAAAAAGGTGACGAAATGAAGTTGAACTTGCTTTTAGATTACCTCAGGATGATCTTTCCCTTTGATGTCAGACTCCATTGTGTTATTTTTTATTTTTTTTACCAACCTGTGTGTTTTATCTGTTGCTTTGCAACCGCAGAACAAAGAAATTAGACATCTCGTAGATACTTCCTACGACAACCACCCAGAACTTCCATGGAAACAGTTGAAAGAAGGTTCACCCTTGTTATCTCCAACTCGTCAACCTGCACTCCACTTGAAAGTTTGTAGGGATGCCACAATGACATTGTCTGAGTGATCAGTGTCAGGGCTGAGTAATAAGCCGAGCAGACGTGCTACCATTAGATGTCTGAAACCTGTCTTGTCACGGGTGTGTGTATGTGTGTGTGTGTGTGTTTGATCCTGCCATATGAAGGCAGTTGCTGCCTCCTCTACTCCTCAGTGGCTGCTCACTGGTGGGTTGAGGAGAAGCAGGGGTCCAATCAGATCAAACATTTAGACTGCTCAGAAACCACTAAAAGACAGAGACTTCCAACAGTGACAAGTCTTGTGCTCCCACCAAGTTCATGCAGTGTCTAGGTTCTTTAGAAACTTGAAACTAGTACATGACAACATTCTGTATGTCTTTAAACTAGGACATGACAACATTCTGTGTTCCTTTAAACTAGTACGTGAAACTGTACACTAGTGGACAACATCATATGTTCCTTACACTTTACATAATTTCCAATCTCATAAACATGTGATTCTTTGTTCACAGCCTATTGAACCAAAGTAAAATGTGCTTTTTTGATTTGCAATGGATTTAAAAAATTTGGATAGATACATACATTGGAAGTACAAATGCCAAAAAACTGAACTCTGTTTGTAACTATTAGTCAATGGACCTACATAGAACACACACACACACACAGTTAAGAAGGCACACACAAAACACAAGCACCCGAAAAGCTCGCTTTTCAGTTACCAGTGTACAAATTGGAATTCAGGGAGAAGCTGCTCCACAAGCATTGGCTTTTGCAGCAATGTTGAGGAAGTGTGGAGCTGGCTTTCTCAGTGTGAAGAAGAGAGATAACGCCATTCGTTGTTCCCCGTGAGACTTTGAGCATCTGTGTTGATATTTGTTTTGTTCATCCGACACACTGCTGTTCACCTGTGCTGCATTTTCTACAACCTCCCATGTTAATATTAATGCATTTAGTCCTCATGCATTCTGAGCCCATGGAGAGGTATTGTAGATATGACGACAGTGTAGCAAGGCAGCATATCCCTCTGCATCCCAAACAGTGTCTTAGCCTTGGCAGTCTCAAACTTAGCTTGACCCCTGGAGAATTCTGTATTGCTGTGCAGTGCTTTTAGACAGGAAAAACATTTTTTACTACCCATCCCATTGCTTTCTCTTTGAGTTTGTGTGAGCCAGCTTTGCAGGTTTTTCTTAACTGTTCTGAAAGAGGTATGGGTATAATTGTGAAAATGTGTCATTCAAATGATTTGAATCAGTTTTATTTCAATGATGGTTTGTAGAACAGATCATTTCATGGCAAATAGACACATTTGATAGCCTAGCACTGCAGCATTAAAGTGTAACAGTTTTAGTATAATGCAAGATTGACCCTCTGTCGTTGCTGTGCCCAGTACAGGATCGGTGGAACAGTCTTGTGGGTTACAGGGTTCCTCTGACCTTCCTGTCCCCCTTCTGTAGGTGAGCAGTACCCCGGCCTGCATCCGCGCTCTCACCAAGATGCTGTACTGCCCCTACTGCCAGGCCATGCCTGCTGTCAAGCCCTGTAACAACTACTGCCTCAATGTCATGAAGGGGTGTCTCGCCAACCAAGCAGACCTGGATCCAGAGTGGAACCACTACATCGGTAAGACCCGCCCCTTTGGGTTTGTCTCGGACTGTTCTAGTATCTAGACGTGTCATGTCACAACGGCACAAAAGCAAAATATCGACGTTTTTATGGGGGGGGTTTTTAGTGGTAAGAAAAAAGCGTATTTTGAGATACTTTCAGATCTCTTTCATGTTTTGAATGTTCCATTGACATGACTTGGGCATTTAGATAAAAGGGTGCATTTCTCTGCTGGTATCCTCCTTTTGTCGACATTTCATAGTGGATGAAAAGGCTTTGTTCATGGGAGTCTAGTCTCCTGCTGTGTTAAATGGGGACTTGGAGGGGGGCAGCAACACACTGATGGGAACAGAGGTCCTGTGAGGAACAGCAGCTTGTTCAGATGGAAAGAGAAAGAAAGATTACAAATATGAATGTAACATGACATTTATCTATTTAATAGGATGCCTTTTTCAGATCCTTCATTTAAGATATGTCACGAGGGCTGGATTGTACTAAAGCTCGAGCGAGCGTGGTAGCAAACTGCACTTCAGAGGCACATGGCATGCTGGCTGTCAGAAACAAGCAGTTGAAAAGGGGTCATAGCTCTCTGGGTAGCTACAGCCTGTCAGAACAGCAGAGGCCCCATCTTAAATACAGCACTGTGAAATGTTTGTGGAGCTATGTGACTTTCCTAAGATTAATATTCACATGGTATGAGAACCCTTGTTGCTCAAGGGGGAAAGGTAGAGAACATGGGATGTACTGTCTGTGTTTTGAAATATGTCTTGGAAGGCACTCAGCCATACTCAGTTTTCTGCTAACCCCACAGGACAGTCACCGAACCTTGTAATATGGCAATTCTTAAGAGATAAGTCAACCAGTGAGTTGCTCTCAGAAGCTTCGGTTGTTTGAGTAGGATTTTAGTTCCCCCCCCCCCCCCTGAATTATACATTTCTGGTGTTTCTGCAGAGTCAACCCAACTGGAAACGCTCATTCTCACGTCATCAGAATTCTCCTTACTCTAAATTGAATAATTGCTCCCAAGGTGTGGATTAAATGTCATTTTTATATCTTTTGGCTGTCTGACATTTTATTTTCATTATGGGCTGAAAGATTTTCAATTAGCTCAAGGTCCAACCACAAAGAGATATTGATTTGGTTCTCAGACGCTACAGATGCGAGCGTGTGTCTGCCAGTGAGGTGACCCCTGTGGTGCTCACCGCTCCTACGTAGTTAGTTGGGAAAGGATAGACTCAAAGAAAACTCGAAAACCTCAGCTAACCCTACAGTGTTCTCAGAGAAGACAGCGATGTATAAATGTCACCCGAGGTGGGGCCTGTATGATTACGTATTGAGCGTCTGTGGTGTGAGGAACTTGTGCGGCGTCAAAACAGACTTCAAAATATGACTCACTCATGTAAAAGTTGAATTTCCCCGAGCTATTTCGGCTGCCGTGTACAGAATGAAGTAACCAGTGACTGGAAGGCACAGAGTGAAAGAGAACACAGAAGCCTAGGAGACAGACACGGATGTGGCACCAGAGCTTAAGCTAAGATATTCATCTTGACTCCGGAGGCATGTATCGAGGCCAACAGCATATGTCTGCTCCACTGACCAGAGAAGACGAGATACCACGGAGGTGAAAAGCTAATTCAACCAAGGAGTGAGAAATCCTTTACAGCTGGAAGCTGAGCTCCCGATAGCAACGATTTTTTTCCCCCCCTCGCCACCTCCTCACTGCATCCCTCCATCCAGCTGGGAAGAACACTCCTAGCATTTAAACTTCTGACAGAAGTTGAGGACAAAAAAAGTCACATAAGGCTACATCTGACCTTTATTTATCCACAGTGTCAGTGTGTAGGGCAGGGGGACTATGGAGGCCCTGCCAAAAGCAGGCTAAAACAGCTGTTCATTCAATGCAGCTGTGCCTCCATTCATTCTGCAGAAATATGAATTGCTGCCTAACATCCATCTCCTCTCAGAATAGCTTTGTGCCAATTCTGAGCTTCCGTGTACGCATAACCGAAGACGATAAATGGGAGAGTCTGAATAAAGCTCACATTATATTGGTGGATGTGTGCATGTTCTTTTTCGTCTTTGAAAGGATTTAATTATGTTATTTATGAAAACACAGATTAGGCTTGGCTGATGCATATTAAAAGATGGGACTATTAGTACAGCATGTTAAGCACCAATGTGAACCAATTCAAGTCTTAGTATTTCTGCATATGTCTTTGGACACTGAAGACAACATACTAGTCTTCATGCCAACTTTCTCAATTATATACCTCTGGGAAGCAGCTCTCAGTCATATTTTTTTCTAAAAAGAACATTTGTTTTGTTTTAAATCTCTCTCAGGTGGCAAGACTAGCCAGTCTGCACATTTCTTAGCCGTAGGCAGAGAACAAATGGTACTAGCAAATACAATATGAGAGATATTTTACTTTGATCAAAAATGTGAAATGCTGTATGATTTCTGGGCCCAATGTGGCTTTTGAATAACTCATCATTATTTCAGAGTACAGAAAGGTCTTGCACTCAAGAATGGAGTTGTGTCTACCACCTGTAGATATTAACCAAGTTTTCAGATGGCTAATGTCAGTGTCATCAACAACATGAAATCAATCTCTGATTCACGACTCAGAGATTGTGAATTATTTAAATGAGATCACTATCATCTGATCATGTCCAAGATTATCAGTGAATTGGACATGAAAGATGTTGGCCCGAGAGTCATTCAGTATGTACAGTACTACATGCATAGGGAGCAGTGTAAGTATGGATACAAATTGGGATCTGTAAACAGCAAGGTATTTGTCTCTCTCTTCCTCCAGAGATATTTGTTTAATTAGATGGAATATACACATGGATTATATTGGGTTCACTGAGTAGCCAGTTTTTTATCCATTTGTGCCCACTGAATCACTCCAAGACTATTATGGAAGCAGATGGCAGGTGATATATTTCATATTCCTCCCTGAAATATAATAACATGTTAATTGAAATAGAAAAATAGAGGCATTGTTTGGAGTGTGTTTTGTATGACGTATACAGTAAGTGTGGCCTAGTTGGTCTGGTGTAGATGGATTAGATTGGTGGCCAGATGTTTTTGAAGAGAAGAACCAGTTGAAGCATTGAGTAACTAATGAACAGATGTCGTGCACACTTGAGCAATTGCACATCAGCATGCTTTATTGGGCACATTCTCCCGGGTTTAACAGCACTGTGTGCTTTGCATAAATGTGTATTTGTTTATTTGTATCATCATTTTTGTATTTATTCTGCAGTTGTTGGAATGTTCTTTACACCTCTTGAGGCATCTTGACATGCTCTTGATGGAGGAACATCTTTTCAGTTGATTGATGTTTTTAAGTATCTTATTCAGGACTGTTTTTTAGGACGTTGTGTATTGGGCTGTCAGAGGCAGAACTGATGTCTCGTTCAGCGTATGGGGTCTGGACATCAGTTACATGCTGTGGTGATGAATACGGCCGTCTCTAGTTTACCCCCCAACATGTCATTATCATTTTTTGTGTTGACAGGTAGGGGTTGACAGCAATGATAGAAACCCATTTTCCTTTTTCCAATGTGCTAATACTTTAGCACAATCTAAAAGTGTTCCACTTGGCCACCTGACAGCTCCATGTACCCTACTTTTGCTCTGCAGCTGTCCAGAGTTGTCTTTTCCTGTCTGGGGAGACACGCCACCAAACAGGAAGTGATCTGCATCGATTCTATCTGCTCATTCCTCTTTAATTGCATGATTTGTTTCACTGAGTAACTGAAGTCGACCACAAACCCACATTCCTTGAAAAATCCAGCAAACAACATTTCCTGTCCTTTGTGAAGATATACTCATGAATAAAATATTGGCAGAAAAAAAAACCGACACTCCACCAGGGGCTTGCGCATGGCTGAAAGTTAGACCTCACACCTGGACCAAAATGTCTCCTATGCAAAGGCTCTGTAGGCAGTGAAAAAGTGATCTAGTCGTTCATTAATTTGGTGTCTTTGCATTCGTCCAAACATGGATGTAATGAATTGCAATTTACACTTCAACACCACACTAGCTAATGGAACCAACCAAGAGGGACTTCCACACAAGGATTTATATTCCACTACATCTGTCTCTGTCTCTTGGAAAAAACGGGACCATTCACAGCCATGACTTACTGGTGTGCATGAGAACTGTAAATACGGTGGCTTTGAAAGAGATCTCCGCCTGAGAAATATAGCCTTGAGTCAGTTCTGATCAGAGGTGGGTTTGTCAGAGTGCGAGACAGGAGCACCTGATACAGTTACACCTCCGTTTCACAAAATGGAGGATAACTGGAAATGATGGCTGTCTGTGGGCTGAATTTCTGTCATGACTTAAGTTTTTCATGATAGTTCTATATTTGACAAAAGGATTGGTACGGCTTTTAAGATACTCAAATGACAAATTGCTCAATGTATTTTACAGGTGTTTACAGTATATATGAATTTCAAAAGGCTTTCATGCTGTTCCTGCTTTGTAGTAACGAGTGTTTCAGGTTAGCTGAGGGTCTAGGTTCTGCTGCCTGGATCGGTGTCAATCGGAGGAACGAATTAACTGATAATGTATAACATTTTACAAGCCTCATCTGACAGGACGTCATTGTCCTGGAATTGTTTAGGGTCCCACTGTGATGCAATGTCGCACGGAAATTAGTGCAAAGCACCAGACTATCTGTCCTGGACATTGTTTCTCCATTAGTGTGTTTGCTTTTCCTCCATCTCTTGAGTCACTGAGGTCTGAATTTCCATCCTCGGTGTGCAAGCCTTTAAACAGGGGTGATTTAGCAAGGTCCTCCCTCATAGCTATTTCACCCCACCTCAGGAACCTTGGCTAAATGGATTTATAATGGCTGTTTGCTCTGACTAATCTATGTGGCCTGTTTCACCACACATGGACACAGGGTTAAGCAAATACAAATAAGTAATCTTATATCCTCTGTGATATGTGACCACACTTGATAGAACTCAGAGGATTGGTGTTAATGTCCCAAGTGGGAGGAAAAGAGAGGGTTGGATGGTCGAGGCTGTTAGGAGAAATGGTTTTATTTAATGAGCCCTGAATTACTAGAACACAATCCCAAACACATTAGGAATGCATTTCTGAAGGACAATATGTTCAGAAAGTCAAAGATTTACCTTACCTTATCTCGCCAGCTTCAAGTAACATATTACTAACACTACGAACAACTCTAGTGAAGTGCACCAAAGCAATCTGTCCTTAGAACAGGACCGTGGTGCAGACTCGAAGCTAAGTGTAACCACTTCCCAGACCCGACCTTTTAGTTTGATTTGCCTTTATTTCTCAACTTAAAATACATAAAGGAATTCCTGAGAAAGAATAGATGAGTGCTTCTGCAGCTGTTGTCTTCTTACCAGCAGTTCCATCCATTCTTGTGGCATTCTCAGCGCAGTTCAACTGGTGAAACCGTGTCCAGATCACGATTGGGTTTTGTGGCGATAGTGCCCTCCAGAACATGTGGCTTTACGAGGAGAAAATGTATGTTGACTGGAAGGAAGGATTTCCTCAACATATTTGTGGATAGCTTAGTTGAACCCCCCTGTCAGCATGCATTAGAGGCCTGTGGACAGATGTTGTGTAAAAAACTGAAGCCCTGTGACATTCCCAACCCCATTAGTAAGGGGATCTGCTGGTGAATGGCTCATTATTGAATTCTGCTGCTGAGTTTCATTAGCACTAAGGCATCATACAATCAGTGTTGCCCTGGAGAGCATAAGGTTTCCTCTCTAGAAAGACATGCCCAGTATGTGTTACATTGACAGGCTATTTACAAGCACACTGATTAGGATATAGAGGGAGCAAACTGTCTCACACTAATGCAACCAAACAGTATTTGTTTTGTTTCCATTTTAACTCTTAAGGGTAAGTATGTCGACTGCATGTATATGTTGTACAAAAACGTAAATAACTGTTAAAAAAAGTTTATTCCATTTTACTACCACTTGGGATGCAACCTGGTACAATATTTTAGGGGTAATCTGTATTGTCAAAAGTCTGTGGTTGAAAAAATGGTTACTTGTGTTGGCCTTATTGGCAAAAGAAGAGGCTTTGTTGACAGCTTTTAGATATTCTCCATCCAAATAAGACCTGTACTTGTTTTTAGGGATTCTTGTTCTAGACAAACATGTGTAGGTATCCAAAGAGATACGACTCTGTTCCACAACAGCCTTCCTTTCCACAGCGATGTTTCCCTTCTTTTAGTTTCCATCCACACCAACCTGTGAGCCCTGCAGAAGTCTGTCTCCACTCCCCTAAGAGAACCATGAGATTACTGCTATTCACAAGGGGCATTATTTTAGTCTTCCCGCTGGGTAGGATGTGTTTCATGCACATCGTTTTTATCTTTAGGTTAAATATTCATGGGCTATGTTTTAAAAGAGGCCCCCAGTGCTCTCCCAGATTAAAGGACACCTGTGTCAGGCCTCGACTGGTTCCCCGGCTCGGCATTTCCTCGTGGCTGAGCTGCCTGTGGCATTAGCATCAGGGGTGAGCCGAGTGAGGAGCGGCTCACAGAGCCGTGTCTCCAACTCTGATTTGCTGTAAACCTTCAAGGAAAACCACTTCTGTTGTTGCCTGTTGCATTGAAGGTTGAGCACTGTCTGTATATTCAGAGCATGGACTTTGTGATCTATGTTTTGGACGTGGTGTCTGATAGCTTTTTGTTTGATTTCTCTTAACAAGTCTCAAGAGGTTGGTACTGTATCAGAGATCTGACACTTTCTGGTAAGGTCATTTAGTAGATTCGGTATAAATGAATTGAAAGCAGGCACAAAAAATATCTGTTGGCAAGTGGGAATTTAAATTTTGTTTAAATTCAAGTCAAGGAGACTTTTTTTTAAAGTTCTCGGACTGTCTCCTTAAATGTGTTATTGCAATGAATATTTCAGAAGAACAGGGGGCAGTTTCATTTGTGTGAATGTGTGTGTGTGTGTATGTTTGTGTGTGTATGTTCTCAAGGACTTTTTCATCAGGAAAATCTTTCCAACAAGGAGCAATATGCTTTCTTTTGAAACCGATTTTTTTTCACCGTGTCATACAGCACCATTAGCTGGCTGAGTGAACCGCAGATGAGCTATGCTTTACAGAATCCAAATTACACAAGAGCCATTTTTCATCCAGGGGATCCTACACAGGCTAAGAGTCATAGATAGGCCTTTTCACTCCCTTATTTGTCCTTGTCTACAGTAGCATTGCTAGCTGATACTGCCTCTGTTTTGGTGGGCTGCAATCTTGATAAGTAGGCAGAACATAGATTGACTGCACAAAGACACAGTGTTTTTATTTTCCTGGCCTTGTAGTACTGTATGTTTCAGTGATCAACTGAAATACCAGACCTCAAGGACAAGAAAAATTATACGCTAATTTGTGTTCTACAGTTTTGTATTACTGTAGCGCTAGTGATATTTTAAATGCTTAAATAAGCACTTGTACAGTGCATTCATATATTGTCCGATCGATTGCTGTATTTTGAACTCAACAAACCATCATATTTTTATTCTCATCTGCACTGATTTTTGTTTAGTATTTTTCAATATGTAACCAGGACTAATAAAAACATATTCAAACTGTTGTGGCCTTCCCATCGTGCATCTTAAAATAGGACAAGATGAGTCAATTTGCATAGCTGTGTGGCGATGATAACCAGATTTCCTTTTTGTTGGCTGGTGTCCTATCTCCACACTACAAAAAGTGGTGCAGGGAGTGGTTTGGCTCATTGGAGTAGTGCAGGCTCTGTGGACCAGGCTCCATGCTCCCCTCATAAATGAGAGTCATTAATTCTCCATGTAGGTAGAGTCTGCCACGTCCCTCCCTCTCCTTAGAGACAGAGGTGTGCTGCCCTGGTCCGACTTGACCCAATCAACATTGCCATCTCCTGTCCCTCCTATTCTCACTCTGGCTCTCTCTCTCTCTCTTCCTCTCTCTTTTGCGCTTTCCCTCTCTCTTCCTGTCTCTCACTCTCTCCCGCCCTACCACCCTCTCTTTCATTTCCATCGCTAGCTCTCTGTCTCATCCCCTTACTCTCTCTCACTCTCACTCTCTCTCATTCTCTCGGGGATTTGTGTGGGATGAGGTACTGTATCCGTTGCTCCTTGTGTTTCAGGATCCCATCAGATAAACATATCTTAACCCAACACAGCTAGCAAAGAAGATTGCCATCTTTTTGGATGCTAACGGCAACTCCATTCACTCACCATTTGATGTGAGTCAAGCTGCTGTGTGCAGTGGGCTTGTATCTTCAGAATCAACAGCATTTGCATACAACAGTATTGTTCATGTCTGGATCTCAGGGAGTCATACTTCTTTTTGTCTCATCATAGACTATACCTGAAGCCAATTCAGGACAATTAACCTCTCTCATAATCAGCCAGTGGCATTGTTACAGTAGATTCAGACTTTTCTCATAGATTAAAAGCTAAGAGCAGCAACACACTGTAGCTACATATGTTTGCATATATGAGTTATGTGAAGGAACTACATAACATAAAAGCATGACATAAAAGACATATGTTCTGTATAGTTTGTCGATCCAATGTACTTGAATAATCTCCTAGCAACAAAAGCTAGTGGCGTGGCCTTGAGAAATAGTACCAGGAGAAACCCAGTGCTATCTTTACTGGACTCCAAAACACCATCACCCGGCAGAGGGATTGTTGGAGGAGGCTATCTCCCTGCCCCAGCGTTAACAAACATGAGGCACTCTTCAAAGGCCGAGCCACAGACGTAATTGGAAAGGGAATGGCACCCGAGTAGAGCTAGCACTTGCTGGCTCTTCCTCCCAACCATTAGTGATCTCAGGTCTCCAAAGACGGTGGTCAGGCTTGTGCACGCTTTCACATTATGGAAAATGTTGCACCGTGACTGAGTTTTATGAAGCTGTTAGATTTTTTTTCTCTCAAAGCCATCCTTAGAAAAAAAGCCATCCTAAGTCTTTTTGTGTTTTTGATTTTTTTGCCTTAAAAGCAAGCAAGGTTTTTCCCTTATGTATATGGAAAATCGTTTGACGACAGAAAATTATTCTTTAATCATCCGCGGATGCAATTTTTACCATCAAAATCACTGACAAGCAGCAAACACTACACTATTATCATTAAGTCATGTGAAGGTTATTGCAGTAAGGCAGCTCTTTCTGAAGACATAATAGCGTTCAAGTCGGTGGAATATGCTTGGTATTTGCAAGCAATGTTAAAAATAAATATGAATTTATGAGTGGCCAATGTTTTCTCAGGCCCCAAATGGAGTGATGACTTCATTGAGCAGGGCGGTAATGACAGAGTCATTAGAGCAGCCTGAGGGTTAGGTCTGGTCCTGGGAGGTCTCTGGGATGGATGGAATCTGGGCAGCGCAGGGCAGAGACGCTCTGCCTCCCTGACAGCCAGCCTACAGGCCTCGCTGTGTTCTCCTATGGATGGTTAGGACACTACACCAGCTGTCCCTGCGGGGCACCGCTCATCCTCCAAACTGCCGTGACACAGACTGTCACACATTAACAGGAATATTCCCCTCGGGATAGAGCAGACTGCTCAGGTTGAGGACAATAACAATTAACCCTTGAAGCTTGGAAAGGGCAAATCTGGTCAATGTGGTAGACTAAGGGATCTGAGACAGCGAACATGTGCGTGGTCCCTTCTGTGCAGCGCCGGAGAGACACTGACAGCTTCGATTTATAGGGCTCACAGAGAATTGTTCTTTTTAACTTGCTGTCGCGGATGTTTTATCTATAGAGATGGTGCAACGGATTGTTTGTTGATGACTGAACAGTAGTTTGATTGGCACATGAAAATGCAGGGTTGTTCTAATGATATGCACTGTCTCTTTCCTGTGTGCCGACGAGAACATATGGTTTCAGTTCACATTAAGAACTGATTAGGCAGTGACCTCGCGCCATCGCATACCAGCAGCAGATGTAAATAAGACCTCAAAGTGCTTGGCTCTTAAAAATTCAGAATTAAATCAATGACTCATCATCCCTATTCATTTTGGTCCATATAACTAAATTATATTGACTCTACTGAGCTGATATACATAAAAATGTAATTTACTCTCAGAAGAATTAATGTTACATGATTATAGGGTACCATGATTATATATATATCAAGTGACTGCATAGGCAAAAGCTACATATGTTTGTCAAATTGTATTGGCATTGAAATGTATCAGGTTAGAATAAATGATGCATAATAAACTTTCATTGTAAGTGTTGTTTGAATCGCTTGTGTCTTGGTCAAGGTTATTCATCAAGTAATTATGTGTTCAGTATGTCCTTACTGCCATAAAAAGTAGATGTGTCTACGTTGTGAAAGCAAGGTGCAATGTTACATTCACATTTATAAATTGTTTAAGATTGATGCTCTTCCTTTGAATGTGAAGTTCCCTGACTAAATCTCCCTCCCCTCTCTACCTGTCTTTCTCTCGCCTTCCTACTCTCTGACTACCTCTCTCTCTCCCCCTCCTTCCCTCTCCATCCCTCGCTCTCTAATGCTATTGTGACAGATGCCATGTTGCTGGTGGCACAGAGACTGGAGGGACCTTTCAACATTGAATCTGTCATGGACCCTATTGATGTCAAGATTTCAGAGGCCATCATGAATATGCAGGACAACAGTGCCCAGGTCTCCTACAGGGTATGTCAAGCGAGTGTATTCCTCCTCCACACAGTGTCTAAACTCCAGGCGATTATTTAAAAAACGTTTCAAAGTAAAAGACTCACTGAGAGAATATGATTCATATCCTCATTCTACAGTAAGACACCAGGTAAAAGCATGTGTAAACTTGGAGCTTTATCCAACGAGCCGAGGTCTTTAGGTTTGTGCGTTTTGCAACACGTTCTAATTATATGCCCATTTTTAGGTCTTTGTATTTGAATTGCATGTTTTCTCCTTTGGTCAGATAATCTTAGTTCAACTAACAGTAGTTAATGTGTTCCTGTGTTTTACTGCACTTCCCTTTGCCCACAAAATTGTAGTCACAGCTTGAAAAAAAATAGGTGGTTGCAAGGAGATTCTTTGGCCTACACAATACTGGATGCCTAAGATGGTTCAAGGCTAAATGCTTGGTTGGCTTCCTACAGTACACATGCTGTTTTGTTTATCTTGAAAGTATGTACATGGCGGTGCATTTCTCTTTATCCTCTATAAACTTAACTCCATGATCTTTTTATAAGCTTGGTCATGCCCCAGTTCAAGAACCTATCCATGGTCAGATCAATGTGCCACTGAGCTCTGTCATGTTGCTGCTGTGGGGGGTGAATCGTCCACACAGTCTTAACTAAACAGCATCCCTTTCCCTCTTTTCCACATCCCACGTAATTCTAGCTGGTCTTGCAGTCCGACAGTTGGATACCCATCTCTGTGTAATTGCAGGTTTTTCAAGGCTGTGGCCAGCCCAAACCCTCAGGAATGGGCAGGTCTACCCGGGGCGTTTCGGATGTGTTCAACGCCCGCTTCAGACCCTACAGCCCAGAAGAGAGGCCGACCACTGCAGCTGGTACCAGCCTGGACCGACTGGTAAGGCACACACACACACAAGCATCTTTGCTTTACACACACACACACACTAACGCTGACACAGAGGTAGATTAGTGAACGACAACAACACAGAATTATGAGAAACAGAAACAAACTCAAAAGCATCCAAAACACAGAGGTGGACTAGTACAACCCTCTGCAGTACACACACACACACACACACACACACACACACACACACACACACACACACACACACACACACACACACACACACACACACACACACACACACACACACACACACACACACACACACACACACACACACACACACACACACACACACACACCAGCCCAGACACTGAGACCACCAGTTAAGGGACATGTGGAGGCAGACAGGGCTTTGTGCTCAGACGGGACTCTACTTCAGTGTAAACACCATTTGTCTTTCTGACTTGACAGTGTTGATTAAAGCTGATGATTTGCCATGGTAGGCCCCCGGAGCCGGAAATTAATTCTTTGTGCTCGTCCTCCATCCATGGCTCCCTATCGATCCCTGTTTGTTAACAAATCATCAGCTTTACGCCACGAGGGCAGGGAAAGGTGAGCCAGGTTCTATCCGCTTCCCTCTCAGCGTTTGAACTTCACAAATGAAGAAACAACACAGACGGGATTTTTTCGACGCTTGACGGGAGGCTAGAAGGACACAGTTACCTGTTTGTGCCGTGTCGCAAAAGCCCTCGCGGTCCATCAGATTAACGTTGGGCTGTTTTGTTGGATCCAGTCGAGATTTTAATCTCAGACAACCTTGACACCGGAGCTGCGTGCTACTGAGGCCAGAGGTTAACATGGAGCTGGCAGGCCAATTGAGCTGAGGGACAGTTCTCATCAGGGATTATCCCTCACAGCAAGTGCGCTGCTCTCTCCTTAGCATCCAGAGTGGGAGAGACAGAGCTAAAAGTTCCACAAATTGGCTGATTTTGTCTCTCGATCATCCAGTACTATTTATATGTCTTGCAAAAGGTCCTCTCGGTTACTATTACTGCCACCTGAATAATATTCAACCTTAGGAAAGATAGGCTTTTTTGTTGTTTCAGTTCATACTCAATATACCTTCTTTGCAAACACATACGGTAAACACAGACATATATCACCCTCCAGAAACTGTACTCATAGTCATTGAACTATATTAATTAGAACAGAGACATTTCATACACATTCACGGAATAGTACAATGTTAATTTCAGAATGACTAGCAATTATAATTGTCCTAACCGTGTCCTCTATAAAAAAAAAAATTAATCTGACGTTGGAGTCTTCAATCCTGTGCTTATGCTCTGTAACTTGTGTTCTTGCATGTTCACGTTCCTCCTGTGCTTTGCTGTGTTTAATCAACTCTCTTTTCTCTTTCTCTGCTGCACATCAGAGGATTGTCTGGAGTGCAATGCAGCACAGCGTAAGATTTACAAATTTCATAATTAATCTCGTCTTTCCCTCCCCATCAGAGGTGTTTTCCAGGCACCATTGTCTCTCATCTCCCCTCCTTTACGGTGCCCTTAAGTTGTTGTCACTGGAAAATAAATCACATGTATTACTTATTTGCGTTATACGAGATGCTGTATTACAGGTATATTTTAAATGGCCGACATTCTAAACAAGTTCTGCGACATCCAAGCTCCTGTGGTTCAAAGCACCTGATATATTCCACAGTCCCACACTCTGCTCCCATAAGAACACACTTCAAATGACCTTTTTATGTTATGATGAAATAGTCTTTGTTTGATTTACAAAGAGTTGTATTTTTGGAATTCTCCAGACCATGGTCGCAACCTCTGTGTTTTATTGGCCTTTTTGTCAAATGTCAGTTGTATAACGTTGTATTAAACGGCCTCTTTGCTGTTACCACTGGGAAGACCTGGAGAGGTCTGCTGCAGTTCCTCCTCTCTGGAGATCTGCGACATGTTTTTCCTAGCCCACTCTATCTATCGAGACACATCTGAGACCTCCCTTGCTTTAGCTAATGGAGTCAACTCCTGGAGGGCTGCAGCCAATCACTAGGTGACCTACTCCATCAGAGCTGACACAGTAAAAGTCTGCAGGTGGAGGAGGAGCAAGTGGTGGAGGAGAAGGAGAGTGAGGAAGAGGTGGGAAGGAGGGAAATCTTGGAGGAGGGGCTGGTGACCATGGTAATGGTGAAGTGTCCAAGGCTGCTCTAATGACACAGTAAGAGGAAGACTCCAGCCTGCTCATGAATAACTGGGCAATTAGCCTGCATGGAGATTCCCATAAGGTGGGTGGTGAGTGACAGGAGCTTATTTTGGACATGTGATTGCTAGACAAGGACACCTGAGCACGGGAGCTCCGTTATTGGTGTCCATGTGCAGCTGGAACTATGGGCAGACTGGGGCCTGCAGCTCTGTTTGGCTGGCAGGTTCTCCTGGCAGGGTAGCTCCCCCAGCTCAGAGCCAGACAACATGGAACCACAGGGTTCTTCAGAGTTTGGGGAATCGGCTGCTGCCGTTTTCGTACTTGTGTTGTGCACTCACCCAAGTTCAAAGTCTGTCATTGTTTGCTTATGTGAAGCTGGCCGTTGTCTCAAAGCAATAGACATTTGACAAGCTTCTTTGAAACGGAAATGCCAGTCATGTTGCAACAGCTTTGTGACCTTATCCTTCTGTATCATTGCTAACAGAAGACATTCCAACTCGCACCCTGAAGTTGTAGAGCTGTTTGACAGAAGTTATGACAGCTCTGTGTTAAGTCACTCATGTGTCACTATCTTTGACAGCTGTAGACTGAACGTGTTTGTGTTCCAATGTGGGGGCGGCGCTTCTCTGTCCAGATACGACACAAACACACACAGTGAAAACTGCCCCCACAGCCAAGCGGCTTACCTCCCTTCGACCGTCATTAAACAAGATCCTGCCGTCTCCAGTATCTGCCCCCCCCCCATCCCAACCCCCCTCCCCCTCTCTCCTCCCCCCAACCCCCCGCTGCTCAGGCAGTTATCAGTGTCACAGCGTCTATCTGTTTATTCATCATCAGGGATGTCTGGATTCCCAGTGGGAGGGTTCCTCCCCCTCACATCTCCCTCGTCCTCCACTTGCCGTCCTGGTTTACATTCCGTAACATCATAATCACCGGTGACAGTGACATTGCTCGTGATTGTCACCGGGTTTGCAAAGCAGAAGCGTCCTTTGATTAGGAGTTTAGGCGTCTGACTTCCAACGTTGCGTGCGCCGAGTTCGGGAGACGGGAGGAATCCCAGGGTGCACCTTGGGCGCGTCGCCTGCACGGGTTTTTACGGAGCAGCCCGCAGGAGTCGACCCACCTTCAGCTCGATGAGGCTCGACTGCTTAATTGCCTGACTTCCTGTCACAGGACACCGTCACTGCCACCAGAGAGGAATGGATATAGGATGGAGCAGAGAGACTGGAAGGCACCAGCAGCGCGAGGCTCGAAGGCCCTAACCGCTGGTTGATGAGGACCTGAGGGTCTTTAATGTGTAATTTAGAAGATGTCATGTCGTAGGTCGGGATTCGTATTGAGCGGCCATGCTCGCGAAGTCAGTTGGTGTCTACCGCTTGTGCTTGGATTCTAGTTTCGGTGATTGTGGAGCTGATGTGGGATGTCGCATGAGCAACACGAACCTCGTCGGTGGAATTAGTAACTAGACAATTTACAAGATTCCAAAAAGCTTGATTTCCCCTTTTGTGAACTGATACGCTGAGATCCATTTGCATGCACTTGCCGAACCCATATGATCTCTAGCCTCTATACAGTAGTGTGGACGGAAATTAATTGTGGTCTCATTGATTGCATTTGGGAGACTGAAGTCCGCTCGCTGTACGTGGACATGGCGCCTTATGTGCAGTGAAGGAAATTGGATAACTCCAGAGCACTGCCATAGATACCAGGCTACAGCCACTCCTAATTAGATGATCATCATCTCGCAACCCAGCAGTCAGCTGCACACTGCCTTATCTAGGATTCTGGCCTTTGATTACAACCATTAAAAATATCACTTCATCTCACCGTTTCTAATGCTGTAATCTGTGACATGCTGGCATTCATTCCCTCCCCTCTGCGAAGTTCCTTCTTTAATTTCCAGAAAAAGAATACAGTATGTGCTGTATTTATCAATTGGTTGCCGTTCACAAGGGAACAAATATGAAATGCCAGTGTGGTTGCTGGAGTCATATGCTACTGCCAGAAGACATCCATCTTCTCCTTCCCCAAAGTCTTGACTCGTACGTAATGCTTCGACAGCCCTGGACCATTTTGAGCCATCGGAACATTCTGGTTTGGGATACGGCTTAATGGAAATAAATAGGCCTATCCACATAGCCCTTCTCACAGTTGTTGTATTTATTCTTTCTAACCCAAGACATGCTATTATGTAGATTCCACAGATTCTAACATAATTGTTTCGAATCCTCAGACCACATGAAAATAAACATTGTAAAAACCAGTCCTTTTATATGATAGCATTCCTAGCTCTGAACAAGGAGCTGCACTCTGGCATAGCAATGTAATAGTTGAAAATGGTAGCCTGACAAATTCAGCAATTATGGATAACCACCCGAGACACTGGCTCTAGATAAACGTTCAAACACACAAAGGGACCTAACCTGTTTAGTGTGTGCTTCAAAGCGTCTAGAGCCACTTGCGTATGAAGTAATTTACCAGCCTGTTGCGCAGGAAATTCACATTGGTGACTTGAGAGCACGATAGCTATATTAGTTGTTGTTGCCCACATGCAGTGTATGACTAGTCAAACGAGGTGAGTTGTGTTTTGTATAAGATTTCTGTTGGAGTTGTATTGAAGTTATCATTTGTATTGGAGTTGTGTTGTAGTTGCCGTTGGCAATAATGTGTTGGTCTCATTGGAATGAAATAAAAAAAGGGTTACGATTTTGTTTTGATTAGCTCTCAAGCTGTCTTCACGAGAGTGTCTTCTTAGAATAAAAAGTTCTCTCTTGACAGCATAGCCGTGTTTAGAGTTTAAAAGCCAAGTGAAAAAGTAGGTTGAATCCCCAAGAACGTCAGTCTGCTCTGCTTGTGCACTTGAACAGACGAACAGTCCTGGCACCAAGACGTTCTTTTGCTATATATATATATATATATATATATATATATATATATATATATATATATATATATATATATATATATATTCTTTAGCTATACTTTGCAGGAAGTATACTTTTCCAAGTTTAAGTTCCAAGCAACACTCCAACTACCAAACTTGCACCAATACCCTGATCTATATAATCTCTGATTATATTCAAAATCGACTTTTTATTAAAAATACAAATTTAGCATTAAGGTGTACGGAAGCTACTTTCAGTCATACACATACAGAACGTATTCATTGTTGGTACGCTGTACCCGGATGCAAAAATATTGCACTTGAAATAAACTACAGAACTTCAGAAACAAGACAGATCTTCCCAGGTATGTGAGTTTTTATGGAAAGGACAAAAACTATGATTATTAACAGGTCCTTTGTCATGTTTTCTGTCATGTTCTCACAGTGTCCTCTTTCACTGAGCTCCACCCACAGATCACTCCTTCATGGAGACTAATGGCCGTGCCATTAAAGCTCTACTTCTCTTCATATCTGTCAATACGTTAATGAGACGCATTGGCCCCATTACACTTTGGCCCCACTACCTCCCTAGGGATTTTGGAGCAGCAAGGAGAGTGAGAGAGAGAGACAGAAAGAGAGAAGGAGAGAGAGAGAGAGAGAGAGAGAGAGAGAGAGAGAGCAAAAGAGAGGAAGAGAGCAAAAGAGAGAGAGAGCTCAAAAGAGAGCTCAAAAGAGAGCGAGAGCAAAAGAGAGAGAGAGCGCAGAAGAGAGAGAGAGCCCGGCTCAGGATCACTTTCTGTTCTTCTCTACGGCGTCAAGCTCCCCTTTAATCATCTCCCTTTCTCAACATCTTCTCCTTTACTAGCCTGGGGCAAATCACCAGCACAAACTCACCACCATTTCATCAATATTCTGTCATTTTTCTTCACCAAGGGATGCTTGTTTGATAAATTGAGCTCACCATGATAAAGTATATAGACTAACTGCTTGGTCACCTGGGAAACAAGCCCGAGGTCTGGAACACTGGATATGTAAAAAGGGCTACTTGGAATGGAGCATACTGCGAGGTCAGTTAGCCAGTGTGTAAGTAGTGCACGATGCCTTACTAAACTGAAGTAGCCAAATAATTGGTGGGCACTCTTCAACACTGCTCCTGAGGTCTGGCTCTGGTACAACAATTCAAGCACTTAAAAGCAGTTTATATTTCAATAAACAAAGGACAAATTACATGTATTTAAATGAACAAAGAACAAAGAAAGTTGATTTATTTGCGAAATTACGAAGATGCATGGTAATGAGTACAAATGCACTTCCACCTACTGGTTAAACATGTAGTGTTACACTGAAACCCTCTCATTATTACAGGTAGTGTTAGGTCTTAATGTGTCTGCTCCTGAAATGTTTTGTGGGGGCGGAAATCAGACACAAGTGGACACATCTCCCTGTGACGGAGCCTGACCAAATCAGCCCACAGAGGGTGACGCCATTAGCAGTTAATTATGCATCCCTTGAAACAACACTATTTGAGCTATTTTGGGATCCAGGCAGTGTTTTTTATTATATTACAGGTAGTCGAGGGCTAAATTGATGTGTCTGATGAATAATTTCAGCAATGCATGTGACAACCTGAAGTTAATAGGATGTGTTGAGAGTTGTAGAGTGATGAGGCACCTCCAGGGTCTATCAGAACTGAGACAGAATGCAATATTCAGTGTGCTACATATTTAGAGGCGGAATCAAAACTTGCCCTTGACATGAGCCGTCACGTTATTTAAAGCATTCAGCGCTGTATTACAGTTTTTGTAAATTTTTATGGAGTTTCCAAATCAACACCAATCTGCCTGCCACAGCAACTACAGCCTGCCTATAGATGGAATAATAGATCAGAATAGTGTTTCATCACTGCTGCGCGCGTGAACCTTGTCTAAAACCATCTCCTTGTCGAAAACGAAGATTGCTTATATCAAAGAGCGATGTATGGGAAACCTTGTGAACAGTGATAAATATTCATTGCCTTTGTTACATTGCCTTGCTTGCAACTGTGTCATCCTTTCCATCTTTGTCAGGCTGTACGCAAAGATGGATCTCTCTGCATTTCTCTCATTGTTGTCAACCGTTGCTGCTAAAATCAAAGATAGCTGGAAATAATAGCACATTTGAATAACAATAAGATTTCAGCTTCCGTCAGGTAGCAGGCGTGCCCAGGATGCGCAGTGCTATCAGCTGGAGCGACAAGGCTGGAGCGGACATATGGTGCCGTTACTGGGGGTGATATACTGGCAGGATAGCCACCGCCATGCTGAGATCTACGTGTTAAATCACCAAGCCTTCCGCCTGGTCAGATTTGATGCACAGATATTATCAGGCTTTTAGGGAAACAGGGCTGGTGACTGGGAGTGAGTCTGGGAACAGAGATGGTGCCAGGGCTGGGACCGGGGCTGAGGCTGGGGCCGGGGCTGGGGATGGGGCTGGGACTGGGGCTGGGGCTGGGACTGAAGTGTAAACTATGGTTGGGGCTGCCTGTGAAACTGTGGCTTGGAGTGGCAGTTGAGGTAGCTGTTGGGACTTTGGGGTTTGGTGGAATGTGACGACGTTGTCAAACTCATCAAGCGAGACACTTTGACTCAAGGTACCGTTTACTCAGCATAAGTATTAGTGGTGTACTTTAGAGAGTGAAGATGGCGTTGCCTGAGTGGCAACTGCAGGAGTAGCTTTCTGGGTGTAATGTTCCTGTGTGTTCAGACTGAAAGCATTAACAGCTGGTTGATCTCTTTCAGGGGTGACCTAGCGCCGAGTCACAGAGGGGAAACATATTTGTATTTGCCCTCAGTTGATGGGTATTGATTAAATGAGAGAAGCCCACGAGTATGTGCAGACTGCCGCCTGCTCTGAGCACTAACCCCAGTCACCTCTCAGGGAGCACGACTGTTTACCAGACAAGGACAAAAGCTCCAATGCAAACGAAAATCCATGGTTGAACCACTTGCTATTCAAACCATAACAACAAAGGTCATTTACTTCGTGTATTCTTTCTCGACCAATATTATCTTGCGCTACGGTTTATTCATATGCAAAAAGTGTTTTTGGAGACAGATGGCAAGTTGTGGTTGAGAGCTTCGCTGTTTATGGGTGGACCCAGGCCCAGCAGGAAGGGCTTTATGAGGTGTAAGACACCAGTGATTAAATAGCCGTGTCGAGGGACACACACCCTCAGGGGTACACAGGCACACACACACATATACACACTCACACACACACACACACACACATATCCATTCACACACGTACACACACAAACACACACAGACATACACTGATACATACACACCTAAACACACACATATACACACATCCTTAGAAGAAGGCTGATTGGACCACTCATGGGTTGTGACCTAGCTGTGCTTTTATGTTTTTAGTATTTCACCATGAAATAGCTGAATATCTGAATAAAGGCTTTTTCTGAGAAGACCAGAAGATGTTTTTTGTTTACTGAACTTTTGTGTTCCCTACCAACGAGCACTTTCATCACATTTGTTTTACGTAAGGTAAACCTCCTGAGCACCCCAGTTCTGTCCTTCCTGAACATTCTTTGGAAACGACTCTAATCCTGAGGGTTGCTGCCTATGACAGCGCCATATTGAGTAGAAAAGAAACTGTAGTTTCAGTATAGAGGGTTTTGTACAACTCCAAGTTCACGTTCAAATGGTTTGTTTTGATGTTGTTATTCCGACTTTGCACATACTTTGTCTGATGAATTGTTAACCTTGCAGTGGACTGTTATTGAGAGACAAGGATGTGTGGGTTCCCAGTGCTAGCTGGGGGAGCAGACAGACTCCTTGGACTCTGTCATTGAGATGCACGTTGAATCCAGTATTCATATCAAATGAAAAAACTATTTTAATACAGACGGTAACAACCGTTGCCAGGGAAAATATGTTGATCACCGAGTAGTCAGGCTCTTGCGGTTTCTGTGGGGAGACCCTGTTGCACAGGCTATGATTAGATTGAGCCTGCACTAATTTAGCTCTGACCAGTCGCAGAGGGGTACTTATGTTAGACATTGAAGACGTCTGATATACGATCCTTTGATTCACTGCAAGAAACAAAGGTTTATCATTCACACGTTTCCTCATAACATCCTCAAAAGCGACCACTACCCCAGTTTAAAGTGTGTGTGCGGTTCTATTTGCCAGAGAGAGAAAGAACACAAAACAGAGTGAGATAGAAAGAGAGAGAGACGGCATGTGTGTGTGTGTGTGTGTGTGTACGTGCGTGCTGCGTGTGTGTGATATTGAAGACGGTGTGGTTAAAGTCATATGAAAGGCAGATTGATCCTCGGTCAGCCTGTCAGCACAACACCAGTGTACAGAGGCTGGGCTCCTGACATCGTGAAGCAGCCAGGACTGGGACTGCAGCTTCAAAGCCTCTGACATGGCAGCGTCTGATCTGAAGATAGGCAAGGGCATCTGAACGCGACTGATCCGGGGACAGTGGACGCACACTGGTACGCTGTGCTGAAAGGTGGAACCCAGCAACTGTTTGATCAACATACATGCACCCCCACTGACACACGGACACACATAAACACACATGCAAATCAGGATTGGATTGTCATGCACATAAACTCACATCCAGCACTAACCAAGCAGCTGCTACCAGTATGCTTAGCTTTCAGTGATGAACTGGTTTGAACATAATACACAAATTACCATGTGTTCACCATCCTCATTATCTTGATGAATTGTACTGTTTGTTTGCAAATGATGATCATTTGTACATATTCCTCATATATTTGTCTACTTCTAACTACCCAATTATTTTCTACTGTGGGTAAATATTGTTTATGCAGTGTGTTAGGCTTGGAACATGCTGCTTTGAATTTTAAAGCATTTTCCATGGTCGATGATGTGAAAGGGTGAAGCCATGCCTACCGTATGACAGGTACTGTTGTATATTATTTACCGTGAGCATTAGCACATAACAGGCTCCTTTTTAATGAGGTTTACAGCTGGATTAATCCCCTGCATTGCTGTTTACAGCCATTAGTTAGAGTCCCTGGTAATCCCTCTCCAGACAGCTACAGAGGGGGCCAGAGAGAAGAAGAGGGATGGATAGAGAGAGATAGAGAGAGAGAGAGACAGAGAGAGAGACAGAGAGAGAGACATAGAGAGAGAGAGAGAGAGAGAGAGAGAGAGAGAGAGAGAGAGAGAGAGAGAGACAGAGAGAGAGAGAGAGACAGAGAGAGAGAGAGAGAGAGAGAGAGAGAGACAGAGATAGAGAGAGAGAGAGAGAGAGAGAGAGAGAGAGAGAGACAATAGGAGTGAATGTACAGTTTCTGTCCATAGAGACAGAAGTGTAGACTTGACTGTCGCCGCAATTCAATCCTCAAATTTAATTTGAGGTTTAATCTTCAATATAGTCAAACCACTCCATCCCCTGTTCCATGACCTTCATGTAAAAAGCTTGTCGCAACAATATGCAGACAATCTTTCCATCAGTGCTGCATGTACTGTGTAAAACAAGACTAGAAAGCTCTCTTAAGTCTCTGTGAACCTGCAAAAACCTTTATCCTCACCAATCCACGGACAGCCTCGCATTTCCTAATTACTTTTTCCCTGTCGTGTGTGTTGGTCCGGACGTACAGCTCCCCCTGTCTATCTACCTGGTAGCTCCTGTCAGAAAGGCATCATGGGTACACAATGTCCTGTAGAGTTACAGTACAGTAGGAAAAAAAAAAGTCATTAACCAAAAGGACTGCTGGTGCTTTGAGAAGTGATGGATTATAGATGACATGATGCATTAAGCAGAATGTAGGGCACAGAGGTTTGGCCACACAGGCCCTGTAATGGGCTTGTCCAGGGTCCTCTTACTTGGCATAGTATAAGTACCCCCACTGTGAGTATAGCATACACATGTTTACAGAGGCCCCGGCGTGATTGTGTCTGTGTGACAGTCGAAGGAAACATAATTACGCTGCTTAGTTGTCATTTATCTTAAGTGTTCCTCTAAGTGCCACATGAGAGGAAACGACATGATAAACATCAGACTCACATCTTTTGACAGTCAACACCTCTCCTATCAGCAATCCTGTCATTAGTCCTGTCATCCATGAGGGACAGAAACATGTTTTACTGCATCAATAACACCTTTCATGTCCCAAGCCTTTGCTATCATCCAACATGTAGACCTGTAATTATCTGTTTGGATCACATTGGGTTGAAAAACAAAAGCGTTGTTGGTTCCCGAGATGCTGTGTGTGAGGCAGTGCTCTTCAGGTCTGTTTCAACCACCTGCTGGTCAGCAACTCATAAGGAGATGGTCTCTCTGTCTGGCTGCCAGTAACAGGTAACAAGAAGCTTGTTGCCAACACCTCTTTATTTGCTTTATCATGCTGTCTCTCGATTCTCCTCACTTTAATCCGTACCTCTTGATCCAACTGTGTTTGTCTTTAGGATTGATGCAGACGAACCTGCTACTGTTTGCTACCTTCATCATGCTTGCTAGATTTATGCGGAGATTAAAATGTGTTTATTCCAGTATGATGAAAATTAGTTCTCCACCTTTTGTTTCAATTAAATGTGTGCATTTATTCAGTGATGCAATCAGTATATTTCTTCCTCTTTTCAGGGCGGGTTGGCTGAATACATTAACTTACAGTACATGTAACCAATTTGTGTTATCACATGCTAGACGCTTGCCCAGTTTGCCATTCCCATTTGCTATTCCCATTGCATATTAGCACGGCAAGAGACAGCACAGTTTAAACAAGGCCTTGTTACATGAGTATTAATTATGAATGATTAGTATAATCCATGTTTATTTATTTATTTATTAATTTACTTGATTTGATTGGAATTCTCAGCCTCTCCCTTTCTCTTTGACTCTCTCTCATTGTCTCTCTCTTTCTCTCTCTTTCCATTTCTCATTCTCGATCTTGCTTCTTTTTTTGCTCTCAGACGCTCTTCGATTCGCAGATAAATAGTGCCACCTAGTGTTCACACTGATATCACACCAGCTCTGCTGTTGCTTGCTTAGGCTGTCCCCAGACTCTCTTTATTTATTCATAGGGAAAGCACAGTAGAGTGCCAGACTGACTCTGACTGAAAAGCAGTTTAAAGAAGTAAATTGCATCTGTGCTGCTCATATGAAAGCACTTTATACCTCTTTTTTTCTTCTCCCTTCTTTGGTCTTCTGAAGCATTTGAGGTCAAATACAGTACAAAAGTCAAATACAATTTCAGAAAATACTGAAATCTCTTTTTGGAACACTTATAGTATAGCTCTTTGGGAATATCAGTTTGTAGTCAAGAGGATGGAGAGGAAGACAACCATATTCAATATTAAATATTTTTGTATGAAATGGCCTATAGAGAATCTAAATAACTCCATTTGGAATACATATTATTGTAATCACTTCTGCATATAGCTATTTGAATCGGTTCAGTCTGAAACCAACTGATGTGATCGGTTGCATTGAATATGTCGGGAAAATATATTGTAATTACAGTATGGTTTATCAGTATACAGTATATGGTTCATCACAAATGGGCACAATCTGTTTGGCACTGTATGTGTCAGGTGCCTTACTTACGGCGGTACTGTATACCGTCTAACTGTGTTTCTCTGCGTGGTGTTTACGTAATACTGGGGCAGATGTGTGGTTAAGTTGAACATGGTGGGTCATTTTGTTGCAGTGAGTGCTGACCCTCTGGGCAGGATCAGAACTGTTAAAGTGCTTTGGTATCTGTGTGACAGGATTAACACATCAAAAGCAGTGTCAGGCCCTACAGCAATGCCACACTGGCACAACAGCACCTTTCATGTTCTGCTCAGGTTCAGTATTCCAACTCAGACCTCAGCATGACGGGGGAGCCAGGTAATGGGGCCTTACCTTTACCTATCAGGTTTTCCCCCTCACTTCAGTGGAATATGGAAATGTGGAGCCTTTTTTTTTTTTTTTTTTTGGCACAAGTCAGATTCATGAAGCTTAAGTGTTGAAACATGCTCCAGTTGTTGGTGTGTGACTGTCATGCAAATGTGTGAATCTCACTCTGCGGGGGTGGTAAGCAGAAAGGCCTCTGTGAGCGTTAGCCTCCAGTGTACCAGTCCTCCACCCGCCATCTGCATGGCACGCCACATCTGATCGCTGACTCGCGTGTGAAGCAACGTTGCTCGAGTTTCACATGCAAGCCCATCAATTGTTTGACTGGTGTCCCTCCTTCTTGTGTCCAGGTGATTGACATTAAGGAGAAACTGAAGCTCTATAGGAAGTTCTGGTCCAGCGTGCCTGAAGCCATCTGTCAGGAGGACCGCGTCACTGCTGGGGACGCCAGTGATGACCAGTGTTGGAATGGCCACACCAAGGGCAGGTACTTATGCAGCCACTCGTACAAAGATCAACAACAACAACAACAAAGTTTTAAATCCTCCCAATGAATTGTGTAACATGTCTGAGCTCTGAATTAGGAACCCTGGATTATGTATTTGCACCAACCCACATGCAATAGCTTGAAGAGCCTTGCGTTCTTTGGAGTAGAATTTTGGCGGAGGCAACACAAGTGGAAGACAAACACGCTCAAGTTCCACCAAGGAGTTGTTCAACAGTCAGACCAGGCAGCGTCTTACTGTAACTGGTGCCCCCCAGAGAGACCCTTAAATGCTTGCTGAAATTTGCTTTGATGTTTCTTTGCAACCAGTTCTCTCACGTTTCTCCCTCTGAAAATGTGCATTATTAACCAGAATGTTTGACAATTTAAGCTTAAATGTTGCCTCGCTCCAGAAGGGAACACAACTGTGTTGCTTTCTGCTTGACATCATTGTGTTCCATTCCTGTTATTGTTGTGCTTCCATTTGTTTCTACATTAGTATAAACAACAAAAAAATATTTTTGTTCCAGTAAAAAGTAATTATGTTGTCCAACCAGTTCAGAAGAAGTAGTCTGTGAAATGAAAGTTTAAAAAAATGTGTCTGACACGTCCTGGATACACCCGTTGAGGATGTTTTCCCCAGAGAAATATCTTACAAGTGTGTCAACACATTCCCCAACATACGCAGGGTCAAGAGTTTATCCTACCCTGACAGACTCTGGCTCGGCCCTTCTGTCAGAATGTGAACAGTGGACAAAAACAACAAGATGAAGCACTGCAGAGAGAGAGAGAGCAGCCTCTTCTCACCCTGCCTTATCTAGCTGAAGGGGAGGGGAGGAGGAGGGGGGGGTGGAGAGGAGGGGGGGGGGGGGCAGAGAGGGGGGGGGCGGAGAGGAGGGGGGTCAGAACACAGCCTCCTATTCTGGAGAGTTCTCTGTGACATCCCCAGCATGCCAGAGGCCAGGACAGCCTGTTATGAGGCTGTCTGGTGGAATTAGCCTCCCTGGCTTCATCCCCATTCACCCAAACACTCCATGTTGCTGCAATGTTCCACTTGAAGCGTTTTGCTAATTTTCAAATGACAGGTCTTGGCCTAGGTGTGCATAAAACAGGAGGAGAATGGAAAGGAAAATTGTTGGCCGTGGATATGACAGGTCTTTTCAGCGTAACCATGGTAGCTGTATTTTTTGTTTATTACCACGTTTGTTTTCGTCTGGACCATCAGGTATTTCCCAGAGGTCCTCAAGGATGGACTAACCAATCAGGTCAATAACCCAGAGGTGGGTGTGGACATCACCAGACCAGACACATTCATACGCCAGCAGATCATGGCTTTGAGGGTGATGACCACCAAGCTAAAAAATGCCTTCAATGGCAATGACATCTACTTCCAAGACTCAAGTAAGTCTTCGCTGCATACTTTACCGTTTTCTCATGTGGGTTAGGGTTAGTTAAGTAAACAAACAACGTTCATGTTGTTTCCCATGGCAATCATGCATGAAAGTGTATAGAAAAATAATAAAAATACAAAAACAATTACACATTTTTATGTCAGCAATATGTGATTTGCACAGACGGTATAGATATAGTATAGTACATATGGATTACAGTACTGTATACATTACAGAAAGCAGTGAGTTCTGTGGTTCTGAGGCGTCCTCTGTGCTGCTGTTCTGTGGTTCTGAGGCGTCCTCTGTGCTGCTGTTCTGTGGTTCTGAGGCGTCCTCTGTGCTGCTGTTCTGTGGTTCTGAGGCGTCCTCTGTGCTGCTGTTCTGTGGTTCTGAGGCGTCCTCTGTGCTGCTGTTCTGTGGTTCTGAGGCGTCCTCTGTGCTGCTGTTCTGTGGTTCTGAGGCGTCCTCTGTGCTGCTGTGCTTCTGCAGGTGACGAGGGGAGCGGCTCGGCGAGTGGCAGTGGCTGCACGGAGGCCTGCGTCACAGAGTTTGACTTTGTCAGCACCGAGGCCCCCGTGGTGGGGGCTGATCGCAGCGGCCCCATCCACGACTCCGCCACGCTCCCCGCCCCCTCGCTAGTCCTGTGGGCCACGCTCGCCCTGGCAGCCCTGGCACTGCACCGGCTCTGGAGATAATGCTGGGGGAACCGGCCCCCACGTGGACAGCAGGGTTTCTCTTTCCGCTGGTTTGTTTTGTATTCAGACTGGGGCTGTGGTCAGGTTTTCATGCAGTCTTGGCCTCTTGGATACAGAGGGGTGCTTGGAAGAGAGCCCCCAGGCATCCTGGTTCTCCCCCTCCCCCCCTCCCAAAGACTGTGCAGTACCATGCTTAGGTGTTTGCCTTCAGCCACAGCTCCACTATGTTAAACAGACGGCCCCCTGTCAAACTCTGTTCCGTAAGCTGACTGGAGATCACTTTTTTTGCATACAGGAAATGTAGGTCTCCATGAGAAAACAAAAAAACATGCACTTTGATTCTTTTGGTTTGTTGATGCTGTAAAAGATAATGTATTATTTTGTTGTACCACTGTGAGAATGTGAGATCTCAGCTTTAAGTGATGAGAATTAGAACATGTTTACCAAAATTATATGATGTGGTCTAAGTCTTGACTTGCACATCTTGCAAGTCAAACTAAATTATCTTTTGAAAGGTGTGTAAAGATTAAACTTATTAAACAGCACCACAAAATATTAGTTGGCTGCTACCCTTAAATTTTTGCTTTGAAGCCCTTCGTTTATTAAATATACAGTAACATTTTACATTAGTATTCTTGTTAAAGTTTCATTACATAAGTAAGTACTACAGTATTTAATAGGCAATGTATCGAGTTCAACAAAATATTCATATAATACACAAAATATACTTATAATTGAAACAAAATATTATAATATATCATTTTGTTGTGGAGAATTGTATAATTATATAGTGTCATTGTATATGTCAAAAATATACAAGTGTATATTATTTGAATAGGAGAGAGCACAATTGAAAGAGCACAGTAGCGTTTACAGTGGTGCATAGTGTCACATAATTGCAGTGTGTAAATACATGTTCATTTTCACATTGCCTATTATTGTACTCAGTACATGTACTTATGAATTGACGCTGTAAAAGGACACTACTGGAAAATGTTACCAAATTTACAAACCAGTTGCTATTCAAGTTTAACTTGATAACTCAAATCATATACAGTTCTTACCAATGATTGTGTTTTTTTGTTCCGAGTGCAGATGAAATAAGATCCCATCCTGTTTGTGTTGTTTCATACTTCACTGTACTTACCGTATTTCTTCAGATAAACTCTGCGGGATTCATTTTTGAGGCGGCGTTTATTCGAGGGCGGCGTTTATTCGAGGGCGGCGTTTATTCGAGGGCGGCGTTTATTCGAGGGCGGCGTTTATTCGAGGGCGGCGTTTATTCGAGGGCGGCGTTTATTCGAGGGCGGCGTTTATTCGAGGGCGGCGTTTATTCGAGGGCGGCGTTTATTCGAGGGCGGCGTTTATTCGAGGGCGGCGTTTATTCGAGGGCGGCGTTTATTCGAGGGCGGCGTTTATTCGAGGGCGGCGTTTATTCGAGGGCGGCGTTTATTCGAGGGCGGCGTTTATTCGAGGGCGGCGTTTATTCGAGGGCGGCGTTTAATTAGTAAGAGAGATTTTGTGAATTGTAGCTGCAGTGTTGCCATAGACAACTTTGTTGCTGGCATTGTGACAAATGAATCATGCAGCTAAAAACGGAGGTTTCATTTACTACCGCTGACCTCCTTGTCTATTCTTTGTCTGTCTATGAGTGCAGCAACTCCATTTCTCATTGGCTATCAAGTAGGTGTGCATTGGTAGTACAACTCTCTCTAATCCAAGTGTTCTACATTCTGTAGAAATCTGAAGCAGTACGCCGAAACGTTCATACACGTTAGCTTTCAAACAGAAAGCTGTGCAGAAAGTTATGTACATGTGTAATAAATACTGAAGTTGAATTTAACAAATTAAATAATCTTTTTCAGATTGTTTGGTGCGGCGTTTATTCGAGGGCAGCGTTTATTACACAACGTTCATTTTTGGTGCAGCATTTATTCGAGGGCGGGGTTTTTTCGAATAAATACGGTATACTGTCTTTGTATTATCAACACCTCAATAGAAAATGTCAACTTATAGTTAAGGAATACTTCCTGGTTTACAAGGCTTGTCATGGGTGCACTTGATTCAGCAAATTATTTCATTTTCTCATACGCATCCTTAGCAGGTTCAGCAGTGGACTAAAGTGTGTTGTTGGATTTCATACATTATCTAAGTGAATCATAACAGCTTAATCAGCAGGAAAATGTTTACATGGGTTGTGTTGATGTCCAGTATTCATTTCCTGTATCCGATTTGAATCTGTACCTGGTAACTCTTTGTGTTTAATTGACAGCATTTTCAACTTCACAGGCCTGTCCCTTAAACTGTATGTTCATATTTTTACATTACCTGAAAAGGGGTATTTTTGCCAGCCCAGTTGTCCTGTAGGTTCTGCTTTGAATATCAGATTGGTCCTAATAACCACCTTGTTTGCATATCAAATTCATGCATATTCTGCGAATTATTGACCGATGGAGTATGCATTAAACTGTTTTGAATCCAAACAGTTTATAAAATGTTTGGTAGGGTTTTAATTATGATAATTAATGATAATTCACTACACGAATGCCATGCTGTAAATGGTAAATAAGAAAAGTAAACAATGTGCCATGTTGTTGCAGCTGAAATTCAAAATACATTGAAGACTTAAACAGCCAAAGGCAAAAAAAAAAAGTCATTGAGTTTATCTCTGAAGCATGAGTGGTTGTGTCTGTGCAGGCTGGCCTCAGGCCGACCACAGCCACCTGTGAAATGAGAATCTGAGGAGGTGGAGAGGGCCCGGGCAGGCTTGGTTGCTCCAGAGAGGATCGTCAGTAGAGCGTGCCTACCGAGGCTGTGAGAGGCCCGGCATTACTCGGAGGGGGCATACTTTATTTAGCCCTCAGACACAGACCAGCCAAACCAGTCTCAAGAAGGACTGTATGTCCACTGTTCTCCAAAAGGCCAGTCAGCTCAGTTAACCATAAAGGCCAGCTACGCTTACATATCAGGGGAGTTAGCCAGTATTATAACCTTTAGCTCTTATCATGATCTCTGTTGGGCGTTGCAGCAATTTTGTTGGCTTGCTTGTTGCCTTTTGATAAGTCAGTATTATTGTTCACATTGTATGGATGTAGGGGAAATGATGTGCAAAGTCATGGAGAACAGTTTGCCCCTTTGTCAGTTTGTCCTTGAATAAGATTCTTTATTATGAACAATGGTCAGAGAGGATACTGTTTTTATGTTTTGTATCATTGCACTTTTAATGGTAATATTTTTGCAATAAAGTCTTGAAAATTGATGTTCATGAATCAGCAAAAGTAATGTACAAATAAAGGTTTCCAAAACATTATTCATTGACATTTTGTAAAATCATATGTACTATGATCTAGCTGACATAAAAATCTTACAATTATGCCTTACAGTTTTTTATTGCAATTAAAAAGATTTGTTCCGTTTTTTGTTACTCTTTCTTGCAAATAAACATTTGATAAAAGATGACAACAACTTTGCAATCTGATTACTTAATTTTAGTATAAATGGGGGGAAAAAAATAGTTTTACAATCATTAAAATGTGGTAAATAATTACAGGACAAAATGATTCACGCCCAGAATTCTCCTTTTTCTATGTGGTTCACTTGTAGTGATAGGTGTAGTGGTAGCCTTAGCCTTTAAAGATAAAAAAAGGTTTGTGGAGGACTTAGGTGTGTATGAGTGCTGAAGAACAGCTCAATATTACAACCACTTTATTATCTAGGCTTCCTCTGTGTATTTTCTGTTTGTGAACTCTGCTTTAATCAGAGGTTCAAACCCTCTTCTTCTTCTCCGTTGCACCATGATGAAGAGGAGGAGGAGGAGGCCCAGGAACACGCCACCCAGAGTGGACCCCAGCACAAACACTGTGGCTCCACCATCGCCGTCTGTGGCAGCATTAAAGTACATCAATTGTGAGAATATTACTGGTAGAAATAGCTTTGGAAGATTTCTGCGCAAGCAAGATTTGCTCACCTTCCAGTGCAATGGCATAGGAGTAGCCCAGTTGTTCAGCCGCCACGTAGATCTCCTCATTGGTGATTGGAGGGAAGAAGGGCACCATGTTGAAATCTCTGTTGTGGCCAATAGGAGCCATCTCATCTGGGTAGGTGGAGTTTGTAGGAACAAACCTCTTCATCCACTCATCAAAGATGGCATCCGTGAATGCATGGAGCACCTACAAACACAACAATATGATATTATATAATTATGGACAACAATAACTAGTATTTAGCACATTTCCACACACTCAAAATACTTTTAAATGGTTATGGTGGATATATATTTGTCATATCATCCAAAATTATGTTGGATCATTTATCACTTTCTTTGAAAGAACATGAACCCTGGGTCAGATCCTTCAATCCTCACCAGGAAGATGGGGTCATTGGCAGCAGAGTGGGCCAGACCACTGGTACCATTGAGGAAGGAGTGGACCAGATTGTGCAGGTTGTCCACCGATGAGTCAAGCTCTCCATTTGGTTTGTCATAACCTTCAAGAGCATTCCTGTAAAACACCGATCACTGATATTTAAATCAAAGCATCACATTGCAGTTTAAAAAGTCTCAACATCCTCCATGTAGTCAGTGTTAAGGTTCAGCTATTATTTCTGTTGGTAGTACTGCAAAATGTAAAAATAAATACATTGTGAAACACCCATGGCAGTATTCTTAAGTTTAGATCTGTTATATACATGAATCAATCTGGTCTACAACTGACTAGTCATCGTAATGTGATAAATGTGATATATATGTAAGCATGCGTAGAAGACCTGAAGCTGAATGTGGAGTTGGTGAAGTAGGGAGGGCTGTCAAAGTCCCTGAGGGAGAGGCAGCTCCTCACATCATTCATGGTGGGCAGACTCATGTTGTTCCTCTCCACCACACCTCTCCTGATGGAGCCCTCCTTGGTCCCGTTACACAGAGTCACCAGTTGGTTGTATTCGTCCAGACTAGAGGCAGAAGTTCATATTTTTACAACCTTGTTGTTAGCCCACTGTGGTGATGTGGTATGCAAAAAAAAAGGTTTTAATTCAAATTAGATTAAATTATTGGTAACTATTGATACATGAAATGTTTATCTGTAAAATGTACTGATGCTTAATCAAAAAGTAATTACTAATAATGCATTAATTATGTGCATACTGTATTCTGTATATACAAAAACTAATGAACAGAGAAAAGCAAGGCACATAAACATCAAATATGACCCATGAAAAACCTTTGTGTGACAGACCTGTTACATACCACCCCCCAGTTGGAGAACCTGGACTGGTTGCTGATGAGGGAGGGGTTTTCTGGGTTCCGCCCCCCCAGGAGAGAGTCTGTGCAGACGTCACACTCACTCTGGCCTGTGGCAAAGTTCCAGTACGGCACAGCAAAGTTCTCGTTGCCTGTTAAACGCTGCAGAGGAAAAAAAGATGACCAATGACCAATGCCCGTTTGTTAACAGAAGTGTAAATCATTTCTAGTTTTTTACCATTACCACTGTTATGAATGACTGATTCTTGATCACTTTGAAAGCCCTAAAATTTAGGATTATCGTAGCTCAGTTTGGTTAACTGAAGCTCAGCCTCTTAACAAACTTGCATACCAACAAGTGAACCATTTTTCAGAGGTCTTCAGATAGATAAAACATTTTTATTGAGATTATGATACTTCCTTGTGTATTGGTCTGTTTATATAATATCTCTTACCTGCAGCTCTCTCTCCAGGCTGAGGAGGTGGTACCTGTGCCAGGTTATGAAGGCTGGGCCCTTGTGGGAGAAATCAATTGCTCTGAATGGACGCCCTGGACCTGCAAAGGCACCATATCCAGGTTTTGAGAAGAAAGCTATTTTTAACATATCTAGCAGCCATACAGATACAAAAATGGAATAACACATCGAAAATACAAAGAAATATGCTTATTGATTTACAGAATGCATCTTTCAATAAAAAAACGAGCATTATTCTAATTAGTTAGTGAGAACATAGTAAAAAGATGTTTACCAAGGAGGGTGTCCCTGACAGAGTAATAGTGCTGCCAGACAAAGAAGTCGTAGATGGAGATGTTGGTGAACTGGGGCTGGGTTCCATTGGGTCCCAGTAGGCCCAGCCAGTGCTGCGTGGCGATGACATAGTCTGGGTGGGTGGTGGTCTTGGCCAGGTCCAACACATCCAGGAACTGCTGGAGCTCAGCTGGTGTCAGAGAGTGGATGTTCTTCCTCACCACTGGAGCTTTTCTCTGGTCACAGTTTGGTCCTGTCCAGCCAAACTTACACTGGCCACAGTCAAAACCAGCAAAGTTACCTGCACATGGGAAAGGAGAAGAGAACACATCAACAATAGAAAAACATACAAAATAGAGTTAAACCGACAATGTGCTCAAATTTATGCTGAAACTTCCAGCAGGTCTGGCTTATATCCAAGTCCTGGTCTATTTTTGGTCAGCCAGTGTAACTTTTTTGTAACCCAACACTCTAATCCAAAATCATAGATGAGGGTTTACAGACAACAGTTTACAGCATGACTCACCAGAGCATCTGCATGTCTGATTGAAGAACTTGGTCGGCCATCTCTCTCTGTCATCCACATTTCTCAGTCGATAAGGTCCTCCCCAGGGTTTGCTGTCCACCCTGATGTTGGAGCAGTTTCCTCTCCCTGATAAACGTCCACACACGTTAGCAGGATCTGAGCCCAGAGACGGGCAGCACTGCTTGGACACGATCCCCTCCACCGTGCAGCACACTCTAGGAAACTGAGCCCCTGTCGGCTCGGGCCTGAAGACGAAACAAACCAACACCACAACCAACGCTTTCATCATCTTTCACACTTCTGTCTCCTCTCACTCCTTCCAGTAAAATCAGTTTGCACACCAATTCACTGCGATGATGTCACCAATTAGTTCCTCCAGAATGGCATGGAATCCCACTGTGCTATGCTCCTCTGCTGTGTATTTAAGATTAGATACAGTGATAACTGTAACAGCTATGAAAAAAAGCCCTGTGAGGAAGTGACTGAGTTCCACTCACTTTCATGGACATTAACAAACCTTCCAATTTATCTGCCGCCTCTTAGTACAGCCAGAAAGGATTAAGCCATTGGTCTCGTGGTAATCACCTGACAACACAGAACTGTGAGCTGGGCTAATACCAGGAAAATGCCCGGAGGGAACTGTGCTCTGGTGGTCAGCTTGTTTGTCTGAGAACAAAAAAAACGACTTAGCTACATGTCATTTTTCAACAATTGCTCATTGACATCAGGATTTCTTACATTTTCATGTAGTGATTGTGATATTCATACTGTGATGAGTTTTTTTTTTTTTATTAAGTTTAATCTCAGTTTCATTGTTTACTACTTAAACTAATAGGCCTGCTTAACTGTAAGTTATGGTAATCAATAACACAAAGTTACACAAAAGCACTTGTTCTACAAAGATAGATTTGCTCACAAGACACAAGTTCACTCGTGTGGCGTTAAGGGGCACTGACCAAAACGTAATCATCCACTTCAGACTGTTGTACCTAGACTGTAATACTCTTCAAACTCATTTGCATGTTTGCCTAAGGAGGGCGTTCTAAACCAATAACTAACACTGGGTGCTACAGGGGATTACTCTCGTGTTCTACTTAGAAGATCACAAATCATTCAAAGCGACCAATGACCTTTTTGTTTCATGGCAACGAAGGCATATGATACATGCTGCGCTGGTTCACACTCATCTCATGTCATGTGCTTTATCCTTGAGTGCGTAGAAGTCTTTCTCCTCCCCATTTAAAAAGACTTTGTGGCCTTCCATGTGATGGCTGCTGATGCTGACGAAAGAGTCACATTGCAGATCACAGCACAAACTGTACTGAGTTTGTGCTTGTTATCAGTTGTCAAAAATCTATGCGGGCCTACCAGCCATTCGTAATAAGAGTTTCCTTCTCAACCATTAAGTCTAGTGAGAGCTCAGCTTAGTGAAACTTGTTGAGATCAAAGGATTTTGGCCTACTCTAGTCATACAGAGTTACAATGGTTTATTACTGTACTGTATCCAAACAGAAATGAAAATGTTTGTTGCGTGGATTTATCAACATCTAATGTGTAATTCGGCTATTATGAGAAATTCTTGAGCCTGAGGCTTCTTCTCAGGAGTAAAAGATCTACTTGTGTAACAACAAGTTTCATGCTGCTGATTCTCTGGGGTTCATCGCACAGGATTACAGCGGACATTCCAGGAGGACGTCCAAAGGAATGTGTCTGAAGGAATCACTGTTAAAGTGTCAAGATACAAAACCAACAGCACACATCACCACACTTTTGGATAAACATAGGAGTGTAGGTTTTATTAGACCTGGAAGGGACATGCCGCACACAATTTTGGGAAACGGCCCTTTTCATTAAGAAAGTCCTATTTAAACGGTTGTATCCTCAGTTATTAAAAAAAAAGCAGTTTCCCCCACATGCCCGTGTGTAAATGACTCAAGGAGCTGAAACATGAAGACAGTAAAGTAAGACAGTATCATGATACATTTGTACATAGAATAAAATATATAAACAGTTTAATCAAGCTGTGCATTATCCCCAGCAATGATTGGTGACACTATTAGTCAGAGTGGGGGCAATCTTGTTTCCTGCCCCATCATGATTTTTCTAAAGAAACAAGCCGTAGCGCAAAGATGAAAAGCAAATGTAGATGCCAGTCTCACTATTCTCCAAACATTCTTGTTTTCACTAAGAAGGTAATTGAAATTATTTATTCCCTACTAAATATATTTATAATGTATCCTTTAAAAATATACAACTTCAAACACCAACTCTCTAAATTATGACCGTACCTGAAAAAGTTATTATAGAAGCACTAATTCCATTTGTTTCACAGGGGACAGTAGAGTAGCACTTTAATAATCCCAGGAGTGAGATTGCACTGTTTCAACAGCAGAAGAATCAATAACAAACAACAACAAAATGTACAGAGTTTTGAATTTCATAGTGCTTCATGGAGCTACTCAAACCGGAAAACGTAGTAAAGCGGCCTCACAAATACAAGGTATTTGATACATTTGCATAAGTGAAAACATTTTTCTTTTAACGTTTTGATGGGGGGAAAAAAACACCTCAAATGTAATTTTAGTAAATTATAGGTTGTAAACGGTCTATGCTATTTGAATCTGTAAATTAAAAATGCCACTGAGCTGACAGCACACATCCCTACACCTCATTTTCATGGTGCCATGACGATGATCCCCTCAACTTACTGAGTGTGAAACTTTGCAGCCTCTACTGAAAACCCCACCTGAGATCCTGAGATGGCATGACATCGACAAACATGACAAATATGAAATGACAGGAGGATGTAGACTTTGAAACCGCTTTTGAAGGGCACCCGAAAGACAGAAATTGTAAAAATGTTAAAATACTAATCACATCTGTCAAATTTGAACCATTTTGTTGCTTGCACACCAATGTGTATTTTCAGAGAGAGGAAAAAAAACTGATTAGTGTAATTGTATTTGATTATATCAGAAATACAGTGGCTCCAATAAAAAATAACATATTATTAGGAGGATTCTGTGTACATTCTGTTGGAGTAGTTAAGAAGTGGTTCAAAGCCACTTCTCCTTTGTGCCCGTAAATAAAGCAGGAACACCACAAGGAGAACCAACAAACCTATAAAAACTCCTCCCAATGTAGATCCCAAAACGAGCACATCAAAACCGTTGTCTGTTTCTGAAAGAAAAATGCAGAAAAGTTGTTGAGCAATAAATTCCTGTACGTCGTACAAAGGCAGTGAACAACCCAGAAAAGGCTTATTCATATTGGAAGCTTTGATTGGGGTAAAGAAATACAGTAGGTCACTCGTCACTCATTTTACCTTAAAATGAATACAAGTATTTGTATTTCAAGAACTAACCTTCCAGTGCAATGGCATAGGAGTAGCCCAGTTGTTCAGCCGCCACGTAGATCTCCTCATTGGTGATTGGAGGGAAGAAGGGCACCATGTTGAAATCTCTGTTGTGGCCAATAGGAGCCATCTCATCTGGGTAGGTGGAGTTTGTAGGAACAAACCTCTTCATCCACTCATCAAAGATGGCATCCGTGAATGCATGGAGCACCTACAAACACAACAATATGATATTATATAATTATGGACAACAATAACTAGTATTTAGCACATTTCCACACACTCAAAATACTTTTAAATGGTTATGGTGGATATATATTTAGGTCATATCATCCAAAATTATGTTGGATCATTTATCACTTTCTTTGAAAGAACATGAACCCTGGGTCAGATCCTTCAATCCTCACCAGGAAGATGGGGTCATTGGCAGCAGAGTGGGCCAGACCACTGGTACCATTGAGGAAGGAGTGGACCAGATTGTGCAGGTTGTCCACCGATGAGGCAAGCTCTCCATCTGGTTTGTCATAACCTTCAAGAGCATTCCTGTGAGAAACAGACTCAATCATTGCCAGGGAAGATATTTTCGTTTACTCGTTTTTCTAACCTAGACAGACAAAGAGATTTGAGAATTCAAAACAAAACACCACCTGAAGCTGAATGTGGAGTTGGTGAAGTAGGGAGGGCTGTCAAAGTCCCTGAGGGAGAGGCAGCTCCTCACATCATTCATGGTGGGCAGACTCATGTTGTTCCTCTCCACCACACCTCTCCTGATGGAGCCCTCCTTGGTCCCGTTACACAGAGTCACCAGTTCATTGTACTCGTCTGGACTGGGGAAGAGCAAACACACTCTCATCACACACCATAATGTTGGTAAACACACACATATCATTTTTCTGGATGCTTTTTTTAATGGCCAGGATGCATTACTGCATTTTTGGTTGTTCACAATATGCACTTCTTGTTTTGGCTACCCGCAATGCTATGGGGCTATCTTGTTGTTATTATCAGTGACCTATGCACTTTGTAAAGCTCTCTGTTGGAAGTCGTTTTGGATAAAAGTGTCTGCTAAATGAATACATGTAAATGTAAATGTACTGTAGCCACAGACCTGTTACATACCACCCCCCAGTTGGAGAACCTGGACTGGTTGCTGATGAGGGAGGGGTTTTCTGGGTTCCGCCCCCCCAGGAGAGAGTCTGTGCAGACGTCACACTCACTCTGGCCTGTGGCAAAGTTCCAGTACGGCACAGCAAAGTTCTCGTTGCCTGTTAAACGCTGCAGAGGAAAAAAGAAAAAAAAGTTGTTTTGAAGGACATTTTTCAAAAAATCTTGTTGATTTCTATCACGCAATAAAGTGATCCTATAATTTCTAAGTAAAAATCTAAAGGACCTGCAGCTGTCTTTCCAGGCCGAGGAGGTGGTATCTGTGCCAGGTTATGAAGGCAGGGCCCTTATGGGAGAAATCAATGGCCTTGTATGGACGGCCAGGTCCTAGGGCAGATGAGAAATTGTCAACATTCCTGCTACACATGTATTGTTGTTGTGTGGGAATGCATCACATTTACCAAGGAGGGTGTCCCTGACAGAGTAATAGTGCTGCCAGACAAAGAAGTCGTAGATGGAGATGTTGGTGAACTGGGGCTGGGTTCCATTGGGTCCCAGTAGGCCCAGCCAGTGCTGCGTGGCGATGACATAGTCTGGGTGGGTGGTGGTCTTGGCCAGGTCCAACACATCCAGGAACTGCTGGAGCTCAGCTGGTGTCAGAGAGTGGATGTTCTTCCTCACCACTGGAGCTTTTCTCTGGTCACAGTTTGGTCCTGTCCAGCCAAACTTACACTGGCCACAGTCAAAACCAGCAAAGTTACCTGCACATGGGAAAGGAGAAGAGAACACATCAACAATAGAAAAACATACAAAATAGAGTTAAACCGACAATGCGCTCAAATTTATGCTGAAACTTCCAGCAGGTCTGGCTTATACCCAAGTCCTGGTCTATTTTTGGTCAGCCAGTGTAACTTTTTTGTAACTCAACACTCTAATCCAAAATCATAGATGAGGGTTTACAGACAACAGTTTACAGCATGACTCACCAGAGCATCTGCATGTCTGATTGAAGAACTTGGTCGGCCATCTCTCTCTGTCATCCACATTTCTCAGTCGATAAGGTCCTCCCCAGGGTTTGCTGTCCACCCTGATGTTGGAGCAGTTTCCTCTCCCTGATAAACTTCCACACACGTTAGCAGGATCTGAGCCCAGAGACGGGCAGCACTGCTTGGACACGATCCCCTCCACCGTGCAGCACACTCTAGGAAACTGAGCCCCTGTCGGCTCGGGCCTGAAGACGAAACAAACCAACACCACAACCAACGCTTTCATCTTCCTCGAGCTCTGTGTTATCTCTCTTCTTCTTGAAAATCAACTTGTGCATCAATTCCGCTAAATTAGGTGGTCAATTATGGTAAAATATGTCTGATCTCAAAATGAACCAACCGGATCTCTAGTAACTGTACCTATTACTACTGATGTGGCATCTCTGCCCCTCGTTTTTAAGCTTCCAGATGACAATGTTGTTAGTTAAAAGGTTTGCCCTTCAGGACAAGATCTCGTGGGATGGCATCATCCTTAAATAGTTTGCCCTGCAGACAGATAATTATGGCCAATGTTTTTTTGTTTTTTTTTATCCTGATAGTTCCTCGTTTTTTTAAGCTCAGCTTTCGAAGCTGGGAAGATATTTGCAGTGGCTCTTAGTTCCTTTGTCACTGAGCTGGAACAGCAACTTTTCTTGTCCAGTCTATGGTGGACAGTACTGTAGCTTACATTTTATCGCATATCTACCGTTGTTGGAAACACTTAGGCACTGGACACAGTTTGCACACTATGAAGACCAAGACACACACTATGCAATACAGTGGTGATAGTCACACTGTTAGCTCCTGATCAGCCCTTAGGGATGTGTTTGGTATCACGTGTTCAGCTGTGCAGTTTCCTCTCCTGCATTAAGTTCACGGGCCACTATCTCATCGTACATTAATTTTTCAGACATTTAGTATGTTTGCATTTTGTTTTGTTTGAAATAATCACGCAAACACCTTTGAGGTGATTTGCTGTTTATTTATGCTCAACAACAAGGAATCATGCCTATATGCAACAGTTAGCTGACATACTGTGGTTAAACCACAAGATGGTGATAATCCTCCATGGAAAATGTTCAAAGTTTCAAAGAAGCTCAGGAGATGATGAAGATTGTACTTTCTGGTGTAACATTTTATGTAGATTTTTACATAATGTCACTTATCCCCAAAAGCTATTTGGGGTGAAATAGGCTTTTAAAAAGGAACCAACAATACACCAAACAAAATGAATTAAAACAGGAGAAATACTGATATTGGGCACAGTGAAGTGTATAATTTTACAAATATGAATAATAATCAATGTGCATTAATAATGATAATTGATAGTATTGTTATAGTAAATAAATAAATAATCAACAACATCCTCCTCATTATTAATTTATAAGAAAAACTTCTAAAGATGCAATTCAGTGTTCAATATTTCCCAACCCATGGAACTTGGTAATGCATTTATAAGTTCCATTTGCTTCACCTGCCCTCCATTATCATGTAAATTATTTGTGTATTAGGCTTTGATTTTGCACTGAGTGGTTGAACATTGTATGTGAACAATTTGAGTGCTGTTGATTTTTGAGCTGCTAATTGCACCAGCGTGCAATATGCATGGATTGGGTCCCTTTTTGTCCGGGAGACAATGTCACCCGGTGATGTCGAGAGTCCTCTACGTCGCCCACGGAAGTGTCATTGTTTTAACATGGAAACTTCCAAACAGAAGGCCAGCTTTGCGTGAAGAGAGAGAGTGCTCTGCCCTTTGAAGTGGTGAAAAACAAAAAACTCTCCTTTCAATACCATTTCAAAGAGATATCACAGGAGGAGGTGACACTTCGTTTGTGAAATGATCTGTTTTATTACCATGCTGATGGAGAGATGCTTACATTCTGCTAATGGCTATGTGAATATTCCACTTAAGAGTGTTGTACCCTGCACACATTTAGAGGAATATAAAGTGTCGGTTGGAAGACAGAGAGCCTTTTCAAATTGTAATCGAGAGCACTTCAGTTTTATTCACTATGAACAGAGCTCAGTAGGCAACGTCTGGAGGGACTGATAGGAGACGAAGCTCTCACCTCATTGAATCCAGAATTCTAGACTACCTCACACTTATGTGACTACCTTACAACACAAATTAAAAACAGCTACTCATTTCTCCTGCAACTAACTCACAGTGATAGTAACGCTCGTGTTTAAAGGCAGCAGGCTAAGAAATGAATGCAGTGAATGTGTCTGGTCTTACGCCTCTAAAGGAAGAATATGGCCTTGCTTCAGATACAATATCTTCTATTTACTGAAAGAAAGCTTTTGATACAACTTTCAGCAGCGGTATACAGTTTAACCTGTCTACCTCAGGCAGAGGGAGGGAGAATTCATTACTCATCAGGATCTGCCATCTCGAAGGTTAAAATCATGAGATCTGCAGAGCTCTGAGAATAATATACTGGTAATGTCTCCATCCATCACCTGAACATTGTAACTTCACTTTAGCTGAAAGATATGAGTGATTCCCATGACAAGATCAATATAAGTACAGGGGTATATTGTTGCTACTCTATATGCCATGTAAGACTTACAGAGAGACATAAATAGAGAAAGAGAGAAGTAGTTGGAGAAAGACTTAACTGAAATGCAGTACTTCTGAAGAGCATGAGGGGGCAGTGTTGTTCACTGACAGGCCCTCGGAGATGATTGACCGTCCCTCCTGAGTTGCCTTCATGATGCTCTGCCAAATATGCCATGAAATAGTCTAGGTATGGACATCTTTGTACTTTGACAGTCACCATTTCAAATTTCAACCATGCCAGGCAATGACTTACAGTATACGTTAGGCTGGGTGGTGTGTACAAACATAGATTGAGTGGCCCAGTATCCCGTCTTAATCCTCTTTAAGGCTTCTAGCCACCTTCAAACTAATATCTAGGGGCGACGCATAGTTCATGATGTACCCTACTTCTCCTGCAAACAGTTCTAATTAGCAACTGGAAAATAAGATTAATAGTTAGTGCTAAGCAATACGCTTTAGGTCAATTATTCTGAAGGATCCTATGATGTTATCATGACGTTGTAAAGCAAAATTCAAGGACAAGTAGCGTAAAAACATCTTAATTTGATATATTTCCATGAAGGGTCAACAAGCGTTCAAATTGATGGAAATGATATCTGTTTCCATCAGTATGAGGTGTACATTATAGGGAAACCTCTAACGCTCATTACATGCTGTTAAATGAATTTATCCTCATTACTAATCTGTCCCTTGTACCATTAGAGATGGAAATTAGAACTACAAACAGGACCTTGGGCACTTTTTAATCAGAATACATTAAAGTTGCATTTGGAATGATTTGTGTTTTAGCTAGTTTGTCTTCAGAACCCTGTCAAAAGCCAAACACATGATCCTCTTACAGTGAGAATCTGGCCTGTGTTCCCATGGCCTAGGCATGGGGTCTGTCAAGCATCTGACAAGCATTGTTAAACAATTAAAGGAGGGAATGTGGTATATTGTTCTTTAACTGGCTCCCCAAAACAAAACTAGCAGCTAACAAAATACTGTTTATTTTGCTGTGCCCCAATCAGAACATTGGCTAGACCCTTCAGTGATCCTTTCTTCACCGAGTCCCGCCCACCTCTCTGGCAGCTTACCGATTTACATTTCAGCATAATGCAGGCATTAGAGGAGGCACAAGGCAGGCCTGATAAGTTACAAAGTGCTCCAGGGGTAAACCTCGTAAGAGAGGGTTTGGAGTTATTTACAGCCTTCAAATCCTTCAAACATTCATGTCTGGAGGATGAGATTGGTTTTGCTGTTGGTGCCTTGCTCACAAAGCAAGCACAATGCTTGTGTAGGGTGTTTAACCGTAAATGACCAGATGACATTAATTTTAATAGACTGATCCCATCACATGCTTTGGACTTGTGTGTATGATACTGCTTAGGACATAAGAGCCCTGTCAAAGAAGAATCCACGCATAAAAACATTCCAGAGACTCAAGGGTTGGGTCTGTAGAAGAGGAACACAAGGAGACTCAAAATGATTTTTAAATGCAATTTAATTTTCAATGAAGCACTACTTAAGTTGTATAGGTTTTTCTCAACAAAGATATGTTTTATTTGTGCATTTTGCATAATAATAATGCTCAGAAAATGCAAAAGCTTCACAAAGGAGGTGAAAAGCAATGGATTTCCTTCTTATCAGAATTGCTTTCTGTACAGTTGTTCCGTTTGAAATGCATTTAATTGCAAATAGAAAAGAAGAGAGAGAAAGCCAACAATGCGCGCGGCTGAAGCGGTTTCTCATCTGCAGCGAGTGAAAGTATTCAAATCTAAGCGGGCAGACAATGAGGGAGGAATCGTGCTCTGAATAGTCTCTCCCTCTCTCCCCTTTTACTCTTAGACCAATCCAAGGTCTTTTCCTTTCCTGCTCTGAGGGGCGGGCTCTCAACTCTACACCAACTTCTTTACCACTGTGGAACAAAATCAGTCGGATCGTATAGCAAGAGCTGACATGTAGGCATTATTCATTGTGTTGCTTTACCAGACTTGAGTGTGAATTTAGATCTTATACAGCTCTTGACAATATATTCCGAGACACTATTCAGGGCTAAGGTCCTGTTCTTCTGTGGCGTTCTGGCTGCTTGCTTCACTAGGTGCCCTGACAGGGACGCCTCACCATGCTTCTGCCAAGCTTTACCAATCCGTTTTTTTTCGCAAAGCCCCAGAAAAGGCCTCACCCAGACTACCTCTCCCTTCTCTTTCACTGCTCAGAGGGAGGAGTGCTGGGGGATCACGGGCTACAGACGGGTTGGTGCACGGACCTTTGAGGGGCAAGCCTGGGGGACAACACCCACCCTATCTGTCGACAGTCTCATTGGAGCAGGAGGGGGAATTCGAAAGAAGAAAGTGCACCCATCAAACTTTCCAGTGCAGCTAGGAATTCTATTTTTTCCCAACAAAGATTTATACATATTTATACAAGTCCAAATGCTGATAGGAAAGTGGCAGAAAAAAAAAATCTTGGAATTGCAGAGGTAAACTATATGTAAATGCCATAAAGTAATAGACTTGTAGTGCAAATCACACCATTTTATCTTTAATTTTGCTTTCGTACCCCCCTCCCCCCCCCCTCCCAACCTCTTTCCTCTGGCTTAAAGGTGCATCAGAGATATGCATTTAAGCATATTCAGAACACGGGGCGTGAAATTAAATGTGTGGCAGAGTGAGAAAAATATACAGACGCTGGAGATGCCTTAAAAATAGTCATTTATGCAGATGGTGAGGAGTGAAATCATTTGCAATGGGATGACCCTCTCTCCAAGCATTTTTCCCTCACTGTTCTTCCCTAATCTTACACTGTATCTTCCTTTTTCATTGAACTCGCCAGTTTGCTGCTAAGCAGCCTTGTAGATAAGGCAAAGTGCTAAAGGAAGACTACAGAAGGAGCTCAGTGGGGCCGTTTCTATTGCACTTTCACCCAAGGCAATGGGCAGAATTTAACGGATTCCTTCCAACATATGTTTTTGCCAGATAAGTAAACAGTGTGTGTCGGAAATGAAAAAAAAAGCATTTGCAATTTAATGACATTACAGCTCCCAGCTTAGCCCGCCGCGCTGCGAGGCGAGGAGCAGAGAAAGGGGAAAGCGGAAGAATGGAACCGGGTGTCATCAATGTATTTTTTTTCTCTTTTCCCTTGCAAGAAGCAGCACTGAATTCTTCTTATTCTTTTCATAGCCCTTCACTTCTCCATCCATTCCTGCTATTTTCTCCCATCGCCCATAGTTTCCTCTCCTTTGTCAGGATGAAATTATCTATTATTTTATTCAGAAGTCTTGATATTTTTCCCTGCCACAGGAACTTCTTCAACATCAGATTCCCTGGGCTAGTGAAGATCGAGCCCGTCTTTTTCTTTGCTTCTTCTCTCCCACCCTCTTTCTCTTTCTCCTTATCTTTTTTTGTCTGGCTCATCAAAACACATTAGACAGCTTGGTACAATAAGACAGTGTCTCCATGTTGTCAGGACATTCAGACTTTTAATACCAGGACACAAAAAAAGAAAAAGGTCAGAGGGAAAAATCAACCCAGCCTCTACATTTCAGAGGAGGTAAAAGATCTATCCACCCCTGTGGAACTCAGTGATTTTCCCCTTTTCTTCCTGCCGGCTGTCAGGCAGCAGCCTTATTATAGAAGGCTAATTGTGCAGGAAAGCAGATTATGAGAGTGGTGGGGTGTACTCCTTGACCATGTGCTAATGTGATGACAAGTTTGGGGACCCTCTAAGCGAAAGGCGTAGCATGCCAGGGCAAGTTTTGGCACTGGCTATAATCTGCCTTTGGTATTAACTCAGCAAACCGGTTTGTTTGAGTACGGATCAATCGCTCGCTCATTATTTTTACAAGAAAGCTTTATATTCAAGACGCTTTCCTGGTGTTGATCTCTCATTAACCATGCTATGTAAATGCACTGGCAATCCCTGTGTAAGGGATACGATGTCTGCCCGGGGCCAAGGCTTGCAGAAGCACGTTAAGAAGGAGAAGGGGCAGGAAATTTGGGTCAGTCGCCTTCGCCAAAACTTGAATTTCTGGTTTTCCTTAAAGCCGCCTGTTCTCTTGTAATGTGTTTTCTGTTTGGTGATGTTATGTTTTAAATGTCAGCCCTAGAGCTGTCCAGTAATTTAGGAGACAGCTAAAAAATGCCTCAGAATCAGATCCAATTGTTCATGATACTTCTGTAATCTCTCCTGGCTGCCGTGTGAAACACTCTGCTGTCCTGGTTACACATGTGTTGTGTTCCAAGGGGTTGGAGGAGAGCAGGATGATAGAGGAGGGGGATGTCGATATGGGATGATAACATAAAATAATGTATCATTAAATGAAAGGGTCATCATGATAAAATAATAGAAAATCAACATCTGATTTGACTACATTTACATTTAGCAGACGCTCTTATCCAGAGCAACTTACAGTAAGTACAGGTACATTCCCCCAAAGCAAGTAGGGTGAAGTGCCTTGCCCAGGGACACAACGTCATTTTGCACGGCCAGGAATTGAACCGGCAAACCTTCTGATTAATAGCCCGATTCCCTAACCACTCAGCCACCTGATCCCCTGAGTGTGCAAGGTGCAAAGCAACCAGGATGAGGTAGTCTGTACCTACAAGACATAACCAAGCCGTCAAGAAGCATTGTACATCAAATTAGAGGGAAAATATTTGAACATGTTTACTTGCTGTTCTCAAGCTCAAAAACAAACATCTTTCGGAGACATCCAACAATGAGGAATATTCTTATATCTGGGGTTGTATGTTTGCAGATCAAGATATGTGTGGTAGGAGAGATTGTTGAGAAGTCTTCAGTGTCTGGTGATATGCACTCTGGCATGGTGAATGATGCAACAGGAAAATTATCTTGACAGCCCAAGTCATGGGCTCTGCATTTCTTTAGTGCCCTACATACATAAATCTATGTCTCATTATTGCTCTATGTCAGCTACATGTATTTTTACACCTGTCTGCAACAATATAGTTTGATAAAGTTTTGAGGTGTTTCAACTCATTCAAGTATGCCCTGTTGTGTGACTTATGAGAGTTCCATTGGTTCAAATGTAAGAAAAAGTTACAGTGCAACTAAAGGCTCTAACATTGGAAATATTAAAGACTGTTTTTTCTGCATGACCCATTTCTGATAATACCACAAGTCAATGTTGTGTACGTGTTTAAGGAAATCAGTTCATGTGTAAGAAAATGCCTGTCCTACATTAGGCAACACAAAATTAGACTTTGAGTAATGGTTTATCCCATTACTAATAAGTTCCCCCTTTTGTTGTACACCTTCTATTACGTCAGCAGAAACTCATATCCAGAGCGACTTGCAGTAAGTACAGGGACATTTCCTGAGGCAAGAAGGGTTGAGTGCCTTGCCCAAGAACACAACGTCATATGGCATGGCCGGGAATCGAACCAGCAACCTTCTAATTACTAGCCCGATTCCCTAACCGCTCAGCCACCTGACTCCCATTCCTTGTTAAAAACCTTAAGAAGAATAAGACATGTAACTACCATAAAGATGAAGACTAAGTATTGTTTAAACTATTCGACTCTGAGGGGCCTCAAATTCAAAAGAACGGAAGGTTGGAAGGGAGTACATGTCATGTCTGGCCTTGTGATGCTTTTGTAAGTCAACACAAAAATGGTAGAACGTGTCTTTGATTGCTTCCTTTGTGACAGGTTTTCCACAGCACTCTCTATCTCTTTCTCCCTCTTTCCATGCTTTGTTCTTCAAACTTACAAGCAATACCCATACAAATGCTGTTTTGAAAGGGTTAGGTTCGAGAGTCACTACCTTTTGTATAGCCATTCTTGGAAAATTACAACAGTTTGTTGTATGAATTGACCATATAGTTACAGTGGTTGTGGGAAAGAAAAAGACCATTAATAATAGATTTGTTCTGAAGACCTTGACATTATTTCACAATTAAGGCATGGAGTCATGCTCTTAATAAGGAAACCAAATGGAATGTTCCATGGGTGAGAACATGTTTTAAGATGAAACATGTCTCATGAGAGTGTTTAAGTCTCATGTTCTGCTGAATATAACCAGACTATCAAATGAGTTGTGCTTTTGTTATCATATATACAACATTGAGGAAGCATTCGGGGAAACCAATAGAGGTCTTGAACAGTGTGGGCAGTTATGCCTTCAGCATAATTTCCAAATGACGAGAATATCACAGCTGCAAACAGGGGAAATATGTTGCCATTGTACATAGGTAACTACCATTATTGAGTCAACATTTTTACCACAGCAATCCAAGGAATTACCGATATGAACAACATTGCCAGCCATGGAGATACTTGGATTTGATTCACCTCTCCTTATATGACTGCCACCCTTGCAGAGAGGAGTTATACTGGGGTGACTACCTCCCTCTGCAAATGGAGCCCAAGCCAAAGGTTCTTAGCCACCTGAGTGGGGGCTGAGCATCCAAACATTTCAGGACATGGAGATTAGCTATGGAACAACATATCATTTGGCAATGATCTATTTTGCCACTGTTGTTAATTACAGCAAGTATGCAGAATTTGTGTGCAAAACCATGATACCACAATGAAGGGAGTGAATCCCAGCCGGAGATTTGCATGCCATAATCCTGTTGAAATGTGAATAAATAAAGACTAGGAATTAATGTGGGCAAGATTTCATTTTTAATAAGTGCTTGGAGAAACGAAGAGGAGAGAAAAAAAGAAGACTATTACATCTCACTTACTTCAAGTGGAGTTGTGAGTGTGCAGGAAGGAATCATTCCTTCTCATTAAAGGTGCAATCTCGAGCCCCCCAGATCTCCAATGTAATAACCAGAGAAAATAATCTGTTTTATTGATAGGCACATGTAGCAGAGAGTATGCCAACTGCCAGGTACTTATCTTTTTGCCTGTGTCCTGTGTTATAGAAGGATATAATTCTTTGTGACTGCTCCTGAGGGCATCAGCTCTTCAACTTCATTATTTCTACTTCCGATAGATATGTTTTGCCCTAAAAACCTGAGAATTTAATACGAGAGCTGACAATCTCTGCCAGCGGTCATTTGGAAATGGAACAAAAAATGTCATGTCAGTTGACAGAATATTTTCTTAAAGCCACACACCTTCCATCTTATTTAAATTTATTGATGGATTCACAAAGTAATCCTGTGCCCGTTTACTGATGGGAAAAAAGGATGCTCGCAAAGCATATTGAGCAGTCTTTGAGTATAAGTTAAGCCTCTCAACAGAGAAGGATTGATTTTGGTCAGTTGTCATCATTGTTGACACTGTTCCTGTTGTAGAAATATTTTACGTTTTATTTATTTTTTTATAAAAGATTTCAGTAATAACATAATAAGAGTAGAACTGGAATGTATTCCAAATTCTTCAGTAAAAATCTAATTGCACTCACAATCACATTGAAAAAAACACAATTGCAAATTTGTAACAAATGTCTTCCTAATGCTGATAAACCATGCCAGGAATCATAAACACTGCTCATGTGAGTTTTGTCAATCATCCACAACCAGACAACACTCTATGCCCAGGTAGACAGGTGGCTGAGCGGTTAGGGAATCGGGCTAGCAATCTGAATGTCGCCAGTTCAATTCCCGGCCGTGCAAAATTGAGTTGTGTCCTTGGGCAAGGCACTTCACCCTACTTGCCTTGGGGGGAATGTCCCTGTACTTACTGTAAGTCGCTCTGGATAAGAACGTCTGCTAAATGTAAATGTCCAGGAAATACATCTTCACAAAACCAAACCTTATTTATACAACAGATGATAAAAAAATCCTCCCATTCATCCAAGACTGATCCCAGTCATAAGTACTGACCTCAAAAGAACACATGACAAAAGCTTTGTTGTCTCCATCAGAAGACGTCAGTGTAGTTATGTGTTTCAGACAGCAGTGGGAGCTTTAGTGTCAGACAGCCTGTTGAGAGCACAAGAGCTTCCTGCTCATTATAAACTGCAGCTGCATGCATCACCTACTGCATCTTCACTGCATGCTAATGTCATTTGCAAGTACAACACAAAAACTTCATCTCAATGTAGAAAACAGGCCCAAAAGAAAACTATGAACTTATTGTATCTCATCTGTATTTACGGAAGCTGAACATTATTATAACAGGGCTTTGCAATTATTGGGATAATACATACTATATACAACCAAATTAAAACTATTGTGCTTTACAATAATTCCATTGATAAAGTTACCATAAGTCACGTGGAACCATCATACTGATAGAGACCTATGGACGGTTTATCAGATATGACACAACAGAACACTGACCACTTAGAGAGAAATACAGATTTATCTTCACCAGTCATAATTGATGTCCTTCCGTGCAAAGATCACAAGTAAACCCTAGCTATCTCCATCAAGACATCTTTTGTTATTGCTTGACTTCAGTGGATAAGTTATTTGCCCCGGCCAAATAAGCGATGAGTAATTTGATGACCACACAAAGACAGATAGAATATTCTCTGTGTCGGACATGAACAACAAAGTTGATCACAAATATAATTTGCCAGAGAATCTAATTCAGGATGTGCCACAAATAACAACTAGAATAAAGTGCACCTTACGACTATTAATAAAAGACATAAAATGAGCAACCAGCCACCTGTTCAGGGCAGCAAATAAAGCCTCATGACAGCGATGGATTAGTGGAGGAGATCCGTGAACAAGTGACTAATGCCACTTGGAATGTTGTATTGGTTTTGTTTGGTTTCGTTGATTGGTTAGTGTGGTTGTGTTTGTAAGTCTGGCATGTATACTGCTCTTTGTCAGCAGAGAATGGGCGCCCCATGCCCACTTTGGATGTAAATTGTCTTAAAGTTCAGAGAAGCTCTAAAGTAAAGCTGAACATACAAGCTTACAGCAGGCACAGTGTTGGCAAGTAGTTCTAAAGTGAGGAAGTGCACTGCCATTGAGCTGACGCTTAGGATATAAAATAGAGGAACATCACTATTAGGAGCAAATGTGTTTTATTGTCAGTGGTTACTCCTTAAGGATGGTCCTTCTGAATGTCTTGTTTGGATGTAAAAGGTAAGAAATGGGTTGTAAAGGAAAATGAGCTGTTTAGTGGCCCTCATAAGACAACAATTCGATAGGTAGAATGCTGAAAGGATCGAATCACCAATGTAATAACAGGAAACATCAGAGAGGATGTCCACAAGCTTTAAGATATGCATTTATGCAGTGTCATTCCTTTTTTACTTAAGATATTTAATATAACAACACAACACCAACGAGTAATCCAAGTTGACATTTGGAGACTGCAGACCCCCCGACAGCCTCACTTGAGTAAGAAGTAGTATCCTGGACACACCTCTACCTCTCCCTCTCCTGGTCCTAATTCAAGCATGCCTTCTCTTTGCCCCAGTGGGGGTCCATATATCCCCAGCATTATGCACTTTTAAACAAACTTGGGTCTCTTAAAAGTAGAGCCAGACTTCAGAGGACGTGGCATGTTTATGGGAATGTGCTGTATGTGGAGATTTTCTCATTTCTTCTGGTGACCTTGGGCACAGTGACATGTATGGTTTTGAGGCTTTGATTTGCCACGTTGGGAGTGTTGCGGAAAAGGTGCAATGCAAGATAATTTTGGCATTTTTCCCCTCCTGGGAGCATAGAGAAGTAAGAAATGTACCAGGTCCTCCTCTGGAGATTACAGGTAATACAGCACATAGCCTTCATAAACATTCTTGACACAACCTGATGATGGAAAGATTGCTTCAGGAGAGACTTTTCACACTTGGATTTGCCTAAAATGAGCTGGGGTAGTCAGTGATGGCTTTGAGGTTTTTAACAGAGAAACTTGCCCAGGCATTAGATCTCCCGCATCCACCTATGTTATGATATCCAGGTGAGACCACAAAATGCTATGTCAAGTAAACAAATGAAGGCAATAAAACTACAAAGAGATAGTGTTGATTTGTTATTCATGTCAGAAGAAAATACTCTAAATGTGATCCATCTGAGCTATTGAAGCTAAAGGCATTAATCCAGGCCCTGCAGGCCAGCCGTAGGAGAATTAGGAATGTAAAAACCATTGGTGGATGCCTCTGAGGTCAACACAGAGTTGAACTGGTGCTACATATGTATGTTAATTTGCCTAATCTCTCTTCTACAAATGTCTTACAGGCACATAAAGAGGTTTAACTCTAAGACACAATGATATCAGGGCATCTGAAAGGATTTATGAAAATATGAGACAGACGTGGCTCCAGATCTTCTGGAAGAGCCTTCCTATTATGTCTCCATGACAGACTAGTTTGTAGCGGTGCCGATGTTTTTTTGTTTTATTTTTACAATTAACAATCAAGTATTTTTTATTCTATTTTATCTATGATATATATATATATATATATATATATATATATATATATATATATATATATATATATATATATATATATATATATATATGTATATATATGTCAGCACATCCTATTTACCAGTTTATTATACATTTTCAGAAATAGTAAACAATTGTGATAAAGTAGAATTTATAGACTTACAGAAAAAAACATGACATCCTGTAATTCGCCTAATAAATACAAATTATAATAAAAAATACTGGTCTAGGTTAGTTGAATGAGTGTTGCATACCGTTTATTTGTATACAACTAGGTAACATTTAACTATATATTTTTAAGAAATTATACCTAATATTACAACTACAGTTGTTACACTCCTCAGGATTCTGAGATTAAGTCTGCGTACTGTATAACAACAACTTTTTACCAATGAAAAATATGATGTTTTCTCCCAGCAGGAAACACAGAGTTATAGACACGCTGTCATCCCCAAGCTCATTTTCAAACACTGGGGAAATGACATAAATAAAGGTCCCTGTCTCCCAGGAGTAAGAAGTAATTAAGATGTCCATGAAGCATCTCAGCAGGTGGATGCGGGAAAGTCTTTCAATTAAGACTGGAGAATGGAATATGATGTGGACCAATCTTGGATAAAAGGCCATCTGGCAATTATAACTTAGCATTTAGTGGCATTTTACCATAAGGTAAGGCTGCAAAACTCTGGATCTGAGATATTTGGCGAAGAAGTGTGATGGAATGCTTATGGTGACATGAGTGCATGTCTGCACAGCCCTGCTGACCTGCATGTGTGGACAGTAGGGGAGAACATCCCTGTATGTAGGATGTGTGTTAGACAAGCTTGGAGTTTTCCTTACAAAAGTTGACCTGTGGGCACTATTCACCTCAACAAGACCTGTGTCACTCATGCCCCTAGAAATCTGATACATTTAAGATGTAATTTCAATTCAAAATGTTATTTATGGCCCAATAATAAGAGATGGTTGTATAGATGTTGTTGGTGCTGTTTTACATGAATGGCATAATTGATGACAGGTCTAACACAGGTGTAATACATTTTCACATTGTTTTACAAGACAGATGTCCAACTTACAAGTGTAGGTTGGGAAAAGGGCAAGTAACTGGTTGTCCAAAGAGGGATTCAATATTAAATTTAAAGGACAACAATATTAACAATTATAACAAAGTATTAAATAAAATATGTATATCATTATAATGTGGTAAATCGTACAATTGTCATGTAAAACAAAGTAAAATATATTGAAAAACAATAGTAAAGAAAATGTATAATTTCACCAAACCACTCACACAAATCACAAGTTCATGGGTGTCCGTGGTTACCTGACCTGACAATCTTGTATCAGCACCGGAGAATGATTTCCTGAGAAAAAGTTTTCTCCCAGTTATTTGCATAGTTGCATCTCCACCTTTCCTATTCAGTCTTCTTTTTCTTCAACGAGAAAAAAAGCATATCTATTCAAAAGGCATTTAGTCCATTTCTTTCTTGGCCGGTAAACCTATTCATCAATTGTTCTGCCTTGTAGATTGCATTCTAATGCTAATCTAGCGTGTTAAATATCTTTTTGTTCCCCTTTCACCGTTTTGTCATTCAGTTTATCCAGTTTTGGCCACCCATTTTATTTATTTATGCGCCTGCTTCTATTCATGTGCTCATGTATTTTTTATTATGTTGTTTCACTGTCATGCAGTGTCAACTCACTCTATTCAATGTGGGCTACTTGAAGGGCTTGGACGGACAAAGCGTGTACACATTGCAGTGCTATTCACTCCGGCCAGCTGGATCGGCTGAAAAAAACCTTGTGAAAAGAAATCCTCCACAATGGACACAGAAGAAGTGCACAATGCTAACAGTTTTCCAAATACCACTGATTGCTTTCATCACAATGAGGGAAAGCAGCCGCTTTTTGCTGAGCTCCACTTCAACAAACAACACTCTCACAAAAACCTCCCAACCCACGTTTTGTTCCCAGACAAAACCTCCTCGACCGTCTAAACGCTCCCAGAGAAGAAAAAAGTTCTTTCAGGTTTCTTCCCCTTTCCTCAAGTAAAATATAATAAAAGGGCGAAGAAAGAGAGGGAAATGGTCACTGAGCTTGTAATGTGAGTTCCTTTATCAACCTGACGACCTTTTCATGCATTTTAGCCAGCAAAATGTGTCATGCTTCTTTAGCAAAAAGCTGAAAATATTCTAGAAAATGAACATACAACATTCAAAATATATTTTAAAACATCAGAGTATCTTGTGGCTTTGTATGCCTATATGTGTAACCTATAATGTATTTATGCACGGCTTATAAGACTATAAATTAAAATAGAAATAAGACACCAGGTTAAAACATCAATACCGTTTCTCTTAAGATTTGTTTTGATCCACAGCGGTCTTTGGATAAACAATTTGCTGAATTGGTTTAGACAAGATAACATTTGAATATATACTGTAACTGCTTGAAACAGGTCACTTGCGCGTTATTACCAGTGCAAAGCAGGAAGTTCCGTGGAGAGAAGTGATCGGGGTGTTACAATAGAGAATACAGAGTGGTGAAAGGGTTTAATTAACCGTGACGGAGATAATTATCCCTGGACAGTCCAAATTAGTTTTGCATAATCGCTCTGATCCATATGAATTAACTTCTTAATGTAATCGAGGAGGGGTGGTTTGCTTAAATAACATGTCCAATGTATTATTGCATGTCCTAATATGAGCATAGATTCTGTCCACTCCCCCCCAAATATAAGCTATAACCACCCAACCTCCCTTCTCTCTCTCTCCAGCTCTCTCTCTCTCACTCACTCGATCACTCTCACACACACACACACAAACACACACACACTTAAGGACCAGAGATCAACTGTTCCCAATAGTGCATGGGAGGCCTTCAAGAATGTGCTTTTCATTGGATGATTTAATTAATATAAAACATAATGTAATTAGTTGTGTTTTGGATTTGGAAGTAGACACTTCATTCAGACTCTGTTTTAAATCTCAAAACGATCCCTCCTCAACAGCCCTAAGGGGATCTTTTTACTGGGAATAGAGGGCTTAAAGAAACCCACTCAGTTTTATCTTCCTTCCTATTCACGATTAAAATTGTGATAAATCAGGTTTTGGCTCTTGATTACAATGGGTTGATTTAGATTTCCGGGTAATGCTATTCAAAGCGCGAACAAAAGCGGCCTTTGGAGGATACCTTACACTTCACCTGAACTGACCACGTCAGGGCAAGATAAACATCTTGTTAGCAATTCAAAAAGAACTACAGCGCGATTCTTTCCATTTGTCCGCATACGCTTTATTATAATCCTTTGTTCAACAAATGAACAGAATAGCATTTAAGAGTTTAAAGTACATGTAAGTGGTGTTAAATAAAACACAAAACATACAACTTCAATAAGAGTTAGTAAAACGAATGATGCTTCTTATATGCACTTAAATGCACATAAATGCGGATGTCTCAAGAAACAAAAATTGTCAGTGATAGTTGAAAGAAAGATCGACGTTTTGTAGTCGATTCAAAACTTTGGGGATACTTGGCAGAGTTTCTCCTTCAATAAATTACATCATATAAGCACTTCATATTTCCTGTGCAAATGTTACAGGACAACGTCCTCTGGTAAATCGTTTGGGTCACCATATGCTTCCACCAAACAATAAATATTACAGACATCCATAAAACAGTGTTTAAAAACGTAAAATATACACCGGATTTCTAGTCAAACAACCATGCCTGTTCCAGGGCCTATCTCAAAAACTAGTCTAATGAAAAATCAACTAGTATCATTTATCTGTACACATTTACAGTAATTCTGATTGCAATACGTTTTGAAGATGATACAGGTAGCAGGTGCATGATAAATTTGTAAACCCATCAGTATGTGATTAAAGTTCCTAAATATTACTGAATTATCAGAAGAAGTAGTCAACAAATTAAAAAAGTGGTCATCATTGGTCTCATTGGACGCTGTCAGCTACCCACCCACTTGATTCCAAAAAGTCGGAAGCAAGTGCAACTGCAACAGATAGAAATCAAATATGGTACCTTTCAAATGAGTATTCACATTGACAAGGGTAAACTGGTCTCCTACCCTTTCCTCTCCGGTTTCTGTATTATGCCATCCGTTTGTTCCTTTCCTCTGCCAGGTGATAGCTGAATTGTATTTTAGAGAGTTCTCTAAATAAGCATAATAAGATACCTTAGATAAAGGCATTAATCAATATACATACACATGTGATATCTGAGACGACGAGCACTTCATCACATGTACAAATTTGTGCATGCATAATAAATTCTTGCATGAATATTTTTTTTTCACATTTAAACAACTTCTAGGTCCATATTATCATAATGCCGCGGCATATGCGGGGTACGGTTCTAGTTGTGGCTTGCCCATTCCAGGAAGCAGGATATAGGCTAACGGTGGCTGGAGCCCCGCTGAGGGCCAGCCTGCACAGTTACAGGGGATCATGTAGCCAGGGTTGCCCGGAGATGGATGTGAGTGAGTGTGAGCTCCACCGACACCGCCAGTTCCAGTGAATGCTGTGCCACTGTGGTACCCCAACGGAGAGGCGTACGGGAACGATGGTGGGGAAAGCTCTGCCATCTTCGACCCGAGGTCAAAAAATGAATAGGGGTTCGTGGACATGGACGGGTTGAAGAATACCCTGGCAGCTGCGGCTGCCGCTGCCGCTGCCGCCTTGTCGGGGTTTCCTAAAAGGGACTCGGAAAGTGTTCCATTAGATAGACCGCTAACTTTGAGCGCGTCGTGCTCTCCAAGGTTGTAGGGCACTGGGAAAGCAAACTTGTCTTTTTTCATTAGAGTCTTTGGCTTCCGCCTAGGTCTGTATTTATAGTCTGGGTGTTCCTTCATGTGCATGGCCCTCAGTCGTTTAGCTTCGTCAATGAATGGCCTTTTCTCTGACTCGGTGAGAAGTTTCCACTCCGCTCCCAATCTCTTGCTGATCTCAGAGTTGTGCATTTTAGGGTTTTCCTGAGCCATTTTTCTCCGCTGAGCCCTGGACCAAACCATGAAAGCATTCATCGGGCGCTTTACGTGATCCATTGGTTTCGACATGTTGGTACAAAGTACTTTTGGCCTGAAATACATCCAAAGACAATAATGTCAAGTCACTCATGAAAACAGAACCCAAAACAATATGTCACATCATCGGAAGAATGTTACATTTAAGAACATCGATGTACATTTCAGTAGTATAACATAATGAGAAAGAAAAAAAAAAAAAATACAAGTAGGCTACTCTAGTATACATCTTCACTTACTTAGATTTCAGTTCTTCATCCCCCCCGTTCGTATCCGTATGGAAAAGAGAAAAATACAGCGCACTGATGAATAACTGTGTAAAAGTTAGGTTTTCTGATTCATTCTGATATCCGACGACGACAATATGACACAGAAGTCAGAAGCCAATACGCCCGATGTAGCAGTTGTTATCTTGTATTTGCTCTATCGCCAGAGAATGTTAACCGCCACTCAGCACTTGAATCCAGCATTTACGCAAATGGATGATAACTCCGGGCTGCCCCATGTGAAATAAGGATTTGTGAAGCAGGTAGTGAAAGTGCTTTAGGAGCATGCGCAATGCGTCTAATACACCGAGCGCTCTTTTAATCCCTCCCTGTTCGCGCGAGGGAGACCAAGACCCAGAGGAAAACGCATCAATATTTTCTTGACTCAATCTTACGATTCTATTAGGACCAATTCCGAAGATTATAACATGTATACCATAACAATTATGACTACATGTAGTCCTCCCTTGATTACAAATTAGTATAAAAATAAAGCAAGCAATTTACAATAAGAAACATGTAGGCTAACGCCTTTATTTATAGGGGCCAATACATCGGACTGCAATTTATCATCAGAATGAAAACACTGAATACTGAAAACCTTAAAGATGGCTCACTTCGACTATAATTCCGTGGTCTGGTGAGGATGCAAGCTATGTGCGCTATAGTAATTGGTTGGAAGTCTGGCCTACGTTTTGGGATGACATAGGCCTACTTTCTATCAAGTAGTCAATTTGTTGATCAAGTGTCTCAAGCCCCAAATGACGATCATCCTTCAATACATGTAGCCTACATGAACCTGTATGGCCTTAGATATTGTGATCTTAAAGATGAATCCGTCTCTCTCCCCCCTCTGTCTACTTTTTCTAGAAACATTTTAAAATGGTAAACCTACGTGACCATCCTGTTTGCAATGCTAATCTATTAGGCCTACAGAATAGGCTGTATGTAATTGGTAATTGATATTAGCCTACAGCCCGTCCTGCATCCAAGCATAGTCACCTCCCCTGTGACATGTCCTCATGGGTGGTAGGTATAGAAATGGTACACGTGTACACACACAATATATAGATGTCTTCGTTACATTTTATTTTACTATAGGAAAGCATTTGTCATAAATACTACTAAATATTGAGGAGGGTAGAATGTCTCTAATCGCACTTGGTAAATTAATTATTTTACCGAAATTCCCCTTTCACTCTCACTTCAAAGGACTTTCCCAAGGGCGGTGAATCGACAACTGAAATTAGGTTGTCGAATATTCAACTAAGCAATTACAGTTATCTAAAAGACTTGTTGAGTAAATTGTATTTAAGTGGTTTGTTCCGTACTGTTGTGCATAATTATTTAAATGAAAAAGTAAAAAGGGGCTGCATCAAACAATTGATAATGCTGAATAGGTCGGACATTTAAATTGATATATTAATGAATCAACTTGCACTGTGTTGGAATTTTTGACACCTCAGTTTTTATATTGGCAAATCAAAATTTGCCCTTTTACTATTAGGCCTATTCCAGTAACGTGTAGCTATTACTATTATTTGTAGAATTTATAAAAGTAGGCTAGTATTCGGTATTGTTGTTCTAATAACGAATATTAATGTTTACCATTGGCAGTTGTAGTTGTATATCGCAATTACCATATCCTTTATGATAGTAATTTGAATAACAATAATTTAGATCATCATAAGATTCCCATAGTTATACAAAATTGCAGTGGAAAAAAATCATGCATGGTCTATATATTTTTAGAATTAAAGGGGAAAAAGTTCAGCGAGTGAACACCAATCGGCTCAATAAATAAATATATGCGGTATAGAAAAAATGCGCTCCATATCCTTTCATTGAAAGGAACGATAACATTTTCAATTTTAATAAGCCTAACGACCACGATTAATGTTGTTTCAATGTCAACGGGAAATACTGCCCTCCTCACTGAGAGACTTCCATTGTCTCTGGAAGGAAACCTGATGACAAGGTGGAGATGATGCGCGTCAAAAGAACCGGCCGCTGATTGACAAGTGCACGTTGACGCATCTCAGAGAGACAAGCTGCTACCTCTACTGAAAGTACCCGCGTCTCTCAACACCATGGTGTGTCCCTATTGTGGTCTTGTCATTGCCTAAGATAACATTCCAACAGTGAAGCGCGCGAATCACTCTGCGGGAGCTTCTTCTTTTATGACACAAAGAGGCAAAATGACTATGAATTATATGAAAAAGTTCTTATCGGGAGTAGATTCTACCTACACAGGCAAATGATCACACAAAACAATGCTTTTTATCCCCCTGTAATTAGAGTCTCTCAAAATCATAACTCCATATTATTTCAATTCGTGAGGAAGCACTAGATAAACGTTTAATTCTGAACTTGGCAGCATTTAATATTGTGTATAATTAGGCAACTGAATCATAATAGCATGTTTCATAATAGCCTGTTGCTCAACCGTGACCACAAGATTATGGTGTGCATTGGGAGTATCCTGGACATGCCCATAGTTCTTTAAATGATAAGGAGTAGCTGAGAAAACCTTCAATTCAATTAGTGTTTCATCACCTGTTCTGAATATGATTAAACAGATTGTTAATGATTCATTGGCCTTTCTATTAGGTGAAACAGTGCAGTACATTGTGGCTGGGCAAAACACATGCAATTAAGATCTTATAAATTGTTGCAAAAGACACAAGTGTTTGGCTTTTTCTCTGTTTCCTTTTTTTCCTGGGGGGCGTGGGGGGGGGGGGGGGGCAAGGTTCGAGAGGGAATAACACTTCAATAATTCAAGATGAGCTAGTGAGAGTGGGAGAATTACCTGGTGATAAAGCCTGGGTCCAGCCTCTGAGACGAAGCAGAGCAGAGCGCTGCCACCTCACAGCACACTGGTGATAAGACTGAAAAGAAAAAATATCATGCAAATGGCAGGCAGACAGCAGCACAACAAGCATGAGGGGACAGTTTTTTTTGTGGAGAGATCACCCACATTCTGGGCTCCAGCATCTTACAGCACACTGAGGTGGAGGTGGGAAGTTTTTTTTTTTAAGGCATAGCACGAGTTGGATGTCTTAACCCACAGTGGTTTTCTCGTTATTCAAAAAGAGAACATTAATGACGACAGACTGTTGTCTAGATTAGCATGTAAACACACACACACATCTGCAAAAAAGACGTTTGTCTCTTTCCTTTCAGTGGTAATTACAGGACCATAGGAGAACTGCACTCCAATCATTACAGTTGCTTTCCACAGCAGAAAGGAGGGAGGATCGCATTGTTTATGAATAGGAAGTTGCGCTCAAAAGCATGTGGAGTTGACCTCTTGGTATCAGAGCATCTTCTACACAATAAACGTCACATGGCAACATGAAAGTTTACTCATTATCAGGGAGAATGTGGGGTGGAGAGATGGAGGGAGGGGCTCAGATTGTGGCCCTGATGCAGTCTTTTCTGCTTCTCTGATCACAGCAATGCCTTCCCTGCCTTCCTGGTCCATCCCCCTTCCTTTCCATTAGATTGCACAGGGGCGAGACCCAGATAGGAGCTAAACCTATTACACTCCAGGTATTCATGCACTCTTATTCATTTTGCCTGTGATTTTCATTAACCTACATCCTTTGTCCAGTTTTGTCAGCTACAATGTTCATCTAGGTTCCTCTTTCTCCATTAAACAGATGTGTCAGCATTGCTGGGGAGATGTCATAGCAGATAGGAGGGAAATAAATAGCGGTGTCAGTTTTGTCTTGTTCATAATTGTAAGATGGCTTAGCCTGTTTTGTGGTCTGATCCTTGCTTGAAATAAACAGCTATTGTGAGAAAGTACAATGGCACAAATTAGAAATTAGGACATGTTTTTTTAAAGTACTTTCCTGACTCTATGGAGAGGAAAAAACAGCTCAGTTTAAAATCAATCTAATTAACATACTGTATAAGAAGGAAATGTTCTTGGCTTGATCTCCTGAGCCAGACAGTATTGAAAGTCAATTTGTCACCCATTAAATACTATTTGCTTCAGTATCTTATCTTAATACATAATCATTTCTTGATAGAAAGCTAATGGCTTTAACAGTTTAGTCTTGTGTAAAATCCCATTGACTACTATTAAAAGATCCTTGTATTTAGATTAAATAAGTAATTTTGTCTCATGTCTATAGTGTGCTGCTGTTTGTACAAAGCCTAGTGAGTGTTTCAAGTGTCAGAAACATAAAGACTGGTTTGGCAAATCAACAATAAGGTTCGCTGCCTTCATTCTAATGAGTCACATTCATCTCTGAATAAGTCCATAATTAAAGCAATAAAGTTAATATTTTCCTCAAATTCAATGTGACCTATTTTATGATGTTTTCCAAAAACATATTCAATAAGAGCCAAATGACTTCTCCAGCTCTGTAATCACTCTAATTATACTGTGTTTATTTCTCCTCAGGGCACACTTTTGAATCTTTGTTTCTGTTGGGATTTTTGCTCTAGAGAACCAACACGTTTACTTCACCACAACCTAAATATTAAGCATATCAAAATAATTCAGAATTAATCCTTTCATAGAACAGAGTATTAACTTAATCACATTATTTTGTGATACTAAATTGAGCATAGTGGTCATGTTGCTATGATTGTGAAGGAGTAGCTAACCCTCAATAATAATAACACTCTTTTATACACAATGAATGAGTATAAGCACAACAAAACACTCACCTTTTTCAGAGAAGGATTGTGTGTGTGTGTGTGTGTGTGTGTGTGTGCGTGTGTGTGCGTGTGTTTGCGTGTGTGGTTTGAGGGCAGACATTGTCAGTACCCACACGTGGAAGGTAACTGAATGTAAAAAGACTGAATGTAAAAAGCTACACAAAAGGACATAGAAGCTACAAGGTTGATAGGACCTTCATCCTCAAACCAAGTCAGTGGCTCACATTGAATAATCTTCCATTGAGGGATATCTCCACACCTCAAGGCATAAACAAAATAAAAGTGACTTCCTGCATCATTATAGAATGACCTTGATAGCCTTTTGTCATGGAAGTCAGATTCCGGAGCGTTGATTCCTACAATCTCCCACAGGGCAAAATGTTCAGCTTAAAACACCCACATTTTCTGTCGCTGAGCCCTGTGATTTAAATCCACAGATGCTACTTGTATCCCTACAGGCTCTGAGTTGACTTTTGCCATGATACACTGTTTTTCAACCATTTAGCAGATGTATTATCGCTAGCCTTTTCCCCCTCATTATTCGCCCCTTATCGACCTAGCATCGCTGCACAGCCCCAAATAGAGAGTTGTAATTACCCAGACTGCCACCTGATAGCACCACCTCTATCAGCTTTATCAGTCCAGGTCCCGCTAACTCATCACAGGGACAGAGGGAAGAAAAAGCCTGCTTGTGGCACAGCCTGCCACAGATAGCTCATCTCTCCTGATACATTTATAGTTCCAGTTGGGATCAGAGAAAACTGATGCACCCAGGCAATTTTTCATCCACCCTCTCCCTCAGCCCCACAAAGACTGCTCTCTTGCTCAGCCGTCCTCAAGTCTCTATCCTTATTGTGGAGGCAGAATTGAGGCCGTTTGGCACACAAAAAGTGATCCAATCTCCTTGAACCAGTGGCAGTGCGGTGACAAGCCATTTGGGCCCTCATATTGTGCCATCGTCCTTCCGCTAAAGAGAGTGAGTGCCTTGTTCATCGGTGACATTCTTTGCAAGCTCCAAAGCAAAGGGAGAGGGAGAGTGCTTGTGCTTCTCTGTAAAGGTCGAAGAAACATCTATCTTGTTCACAGCCTTTGACTTCCAGGAACACTTTTACCGATGTTACTTTGGGACAGAGAAATAGGAGCCTTGAACGGGATACATTGACTTGGGTCGCAACACTACATCAGTTTACTGAAAGCCTGGACCCGAAGCCATGTTCTGAACTCCTAAATATTGAACAGAATTTTATGTAAATCTAACTGAAGGTGATGACAATCAATCCAGCTTTAATCTCCGATATGAGACATGTCAAATCAGTGCATTAAACATTTACTATTGGGTGAACACACTCTGACTCTTTTGAATATGCCATTTACAGGTTGCTTCTCATTGATTGACATTAGCCATATTGCTGCAGCATTACCATTTAGCAAAGAGAGATGAAAAAAGCTCATTTGTACTGTTCAGGAAACGCCTGTGTTTGAAACAATGACATGAAAAATATCAGCAAGGTGACCATCTAGTTATTGTGATTCACATGTCTATCAAGACTCACTTGATAATCACAGGACAATTTGAATAGCATGTTGGCATTCATAGAACACACGCAGAACCCTATCTCTTCGTACCGTGCTTTGTGGACATATCTCTGCTCTTCTCTATCTGTTATTACAATGAAAGAACCTTTGTTTGTCTCCTCATCAGTATGTCAAGGCAACAGCCACAGTAACTGTGACCTCTATCAAATGGAGGAATTGTGAGGATGCATTGGAACTCCATGGTTCCCATGGCCTGGTTACCTTCAAACAGAGGCACTCTAACCCTGCTTGAAAGGGGAAATCAATCTTATTTGAGGAGATTAAGTGACCAGGATAATAACCATGTCATTGAGAGAGAAAAACCTCCCTCTTTTCAACAGAGTGAAATAACAGTGGTCCTGCAGATGGCTCATTGTTGGAGCTGAATGTCACATCTCTCAAGGTAAACCTATTATAGCAGTGGTGTCTGACATGCCAATGTGACAAAACAAGGAGCCATTTTCCAGGTTTACGTTTGAAACAAGCGGGACCAGAGAGGTCACCACGGAAACAGCTCGGAAGATCCGGTTACAGCGTGGCTCACACTGTATTTCCTGTATCGCTTGTCCTTTCCACACAGCCGTGAACAGGTGCGTCTGTGTGCGCGCACGTGTCCTCCCCGGCGCTCGTGCGAGCGCGCTATTTAACTCAAGCACGGGCTTGAATGACACCGTGATCAATGGGAGGGCAAGTGTCCTGTCAGCACGTCCTGTCGCAGGGGTCCGCGGCAGTGGTCGTCTCAGGTGATCTCATTATTTGATGGACGCACCGGCGGAGAGCCCGCGTTCACGCGGGGCCCTCTCACATGAGGCTTAATCAGTCCGTTATTCATGCAGAGCACACGAGACACTTATGGGTGTTATTGATCGCATTTTGACAGAGTATTTTCTCCTCTCCATAATCAGCAATACATTACTGCCATGGCTGTGTTAGTGTGCACACAGCGGCATCCACTACATCATTATTAGAAGCCACTGCAGAGGGAGGGCCCTTATTATCAGCTTTTGGGAAGAAGTCTGCCTGTATTTGTGTGTTAAGATAATTTTGGGTTTAATGAGGTAAATAATCTGTTTATTTCCAATGTTTATCTAAATAGCCCGTGAGGGGCGGTGCGGTGTAAAGCAGGGGAAATTCACAAAATCAAAGACATCAAAGCGCTAATCGGTTGCGTCAGGATTAAGGGGGGTGCCCATTATGAATGCTCCTCTTGGTTTTCCACCAGCGCTGCTTTTATGTTCGCCAAAAGTCGATCCCCCGTGCAGTGAAACACCCTGAACCGCGCCACACCAAAGACCTGCACCCTGACCCAGCCCAGCCCAGCCCTCCCCGGGGATGGCCTTGGCTAAAGATACCCTGTGACAGCTCCAGCTACACCTCCTAAGCTGAGCTGACACACAGGGCAGAACCAGCCCTGACTCTGTCTGTGTGAGCTACCCCAAATTAAGCCCAGCTGAGGGTCAAGTTAAATCAATAGGGTGATCCATAAATTGTCCCGGGTTGATAATTACTGTGGGGAGCAGTAATTACAAAGAACATTCATTTACTGCTTAGATTTTGTGCCAGTGGAGTGTTTCACCCGGGTCTGATTCATCTGCAGGCACACAATTGGAGGAGGAAGCGTCTCCTTTTTCTAAAAGCAGGCTGATTCTGTGAAGGAACAGTAGGCGAGCACAGGCCGGGGTTCAAAGCAGATTTGGGGTGGGCCCCAGGATTGTCAGCAGGTTTGTGAACCCCTGTGTAGCCAGCTCCAGGGTTCTTACATTGACCAGTCACTAACTGTGTAGAGATGACAAAGGTTTCTCACAATACACACTTTTGTTGATCCCGACAATGCGTCCTGAACATTAGCATCATAAAATAAAAAAAATCCACAGGGAATATTTAGGGCTAAAATCTTGATGTCCTGGGTGCTACTAAGGATACAAAGGGCCCTCCATACAAATGCCATATTGCTTTGGCGGGCGGACAACCTGTATATACTTTGGTCTTTTTCTTCCCAGCCACTTTGAGGCACAGCACAAACGTTGTACAGGCATTCTATTCTAAGCCCCAGGTTGCAGCTGTTCAGTCACTTGCTGTGCACTGCCAAGTGCAAGGAACGGGTCTCTTTTATCAGAATAGAGCAAATCTGGGCTAATGTGTCTGGTAGAAAGAGTCCTAGTGAGCCGCGCTCCTCCATTCTTTGGCCATTCTTCCTACTTTTCTCCTCTCCTGCACTTGGGATAATTGCAGTTTAATTGGGTGACAAGAAATGAAAACTGTGTCCACATTATCTAGGATTATCTCTTTTTCCTCCAGCCTGCCATCAATTCAAAGCAGCCCATTTATCAGAGCAGGGAGGCTGGGGCTTGGTCAGCGGCAGGCAAGCTTTGAGCACCAGTTAGCAGAATGAAGTGAGAAGAGGGCCGAGAGCAGTGGGAGGAGGGCTGACAGTTAAGAAAAATGCTCTTTGTATCTTATCGTAAACGTACATTTATCTTCCAGATGCATATCTTTTTCAAGACTCCCAATCAATAGAAGTAATGTAATACTATGCCAGAGAACAATTTTGCCCCCAAAAAGAATTATGGAAAAACAGTGTCAGTTGTGCCAGTATACGGGTTGAAATTCAACTGCAATAAAAGGTTGTGTTTAATAATAAGAAAATATCTCACTAAACCCGTGATGCATCACATTACTTCAGCTACCACCGTCAAAATATGTCCATGAATATAAATAAGCTTGCTGGTATTGTGTCTTGGATGTGCTTTGGATCCAGTCTCATTCATCTGTGCTGGGTATTCATCCATTTCTCAGCGTTCTTTAGGCCTGCATGGTGAGGTTATAAACATTGAGTCATTCTCAGGCCAGCACTAGCCTACCTTCTCTTTTGTCTGAGCTGTACTCAACTTTAAAAGCCCCTTTCAGAGAGCATGAATGCACTTCATTTTCTCTCAAAGAACTTTGCATTGATAGCTGGAAAAAGGAAGGTTGTTTAGAGAAGGAAGGAGAGACAATGAGAACAAAAATGAAAGCTTTCAGATTCCATTATGAACATTGCTCTCTATTCTTCTTGGCTGTTTATACATTTTCCACACAATAATGCCCCCTTGCCGTAATATGTGTCCCCATCATTCAGTGGTCCTTCTAAATGGGCCTTGCATCAAGGCTAAGGTAAGAAATACTCAAGAAAAGATGGAGACGCTGTTTTGGGGTATTCTGGGGGAAGATCAAGGTAAAGAGAGCAGATCTGAAAACGTCTTCGTTAATGCTTTTCTCGCCTATGCACCGAGGCAGGTAAAAGAAAAGGGACCTTGTACATGCACTATGTATCTATTCAGACCCAGGTGCATTGAGTAAATATTTAAGATGGCCTGATCGCTGGGTAGAGAGAGGAAGCCTTGTGCGGATCTGAAGCACTGAAATCTGTGGTACAATGTTGTCGCTGGAGTGCTTTCTGCTCAGAAGGGCCAGTAGGAGACCTTAGTCCTCAAAGCACAATGCACATGAAGGTTACATGAGGTTTTGTTGGTTGCTTTTAGATGAGCAAGTGCGTGTGTGTGAGAGAGGGAGGCATGGGGATGTAAAAGGTTCAAGGGTGCCTTTGGTACGCAACAGCTTATATGCAATTGCTTACTGCTCCAATCATTTGTTCATCAATGTACTCTTTGTTGGAGGCCTTTCTACTCGTAAATGTAATTACAGCATGCGAAAATCCTTAAGATCTCATGAACAGAATGCATATATTTAATGTTGTCTCGCCATCTATGAAATTATTTCATTGATATAGTGACAGGCACAATGTTCTGATAGAAGAACATGCAGCCCAACTCAGAAAAATGTTGAGTGATTTGGGCCACTGAGACACTAAGTCAGCCTTTGTTTGTCAAAGTGAGAGAGATAAGATCAGAACGTTTGAGGGAAAGGTTGGTCTCGGCGTTTGGGAGGTGAAAGAAACCTCTGTCTTGCTGATTCAGCCAGCCACTGGGTGGCCCGAATCCACATCCATCTGTTGAGGAAAGTCGTGGCTAGATATGGCTGTGTCCGGAGCCCACTGTGACTCCCAACAGTCACACAGAGCCACCAGGCCCACTCAGCCGTCTCTCTGCATCCACACAGCACGGACAACACACCTGAACGGGAGCTTCCGTCAAACGCCTGGCTTCCGAGCGAGCACCCCTTCTAAACACATTTCACATCATTGAAAAAAATTGGGGCAGAAACTAGATTTGTAAAGGATAAGGACGGAAATAACACGGCTGCTTTTTAAAGATACGCGTCGTACCTTCCAAAACGGGGCCGTCCGCTCGGCTACGTTTATCTGTCGTCCGTATGGGCGTGATGCCCCCGTGGCTTGCGGAACTGACGGGCGAGCGCCCTGTCTCAGGACCCGGGCAGGCCGAGGATATTGCCGGTGGTGACCGGCAGCGCCTTCCTCTCGCTCGGTGTTAATCATTTTTATGCTGGCCAGCCGTATACCATTACTAAAGGGGAATTGCTTCAGTCTGGTCAGTGCAGGGAGCAGTTTGTCTAATCAGAGTGCAAATAAGGTTTGATCACTGTCCAGTGTAATCTACTCCACGAGCAGCATTTACAGCACTAAATCAAGCGGTTTGGAGGCTGCAGGTGCAGCCTCACAGACAGCCCTCCCCCGGGGGCCCTAGACTGGGGAATAAACAGCAAATAAATGGCAGTGCTGAGGAGAGGGATGAGCTGATTAACTCGCTGCAGGGCAGTTTCTCATTATCCCCCCTCGCCTCAGCCCCAGACTGTCCCAATCTTCCACTCTGTCTCACACAGGCTGCTGGCCAAACACCCACCGCACACTGAGGCCACTGGCGCGACAGCGTGCGTGTTCCCCCGCGCCGCGCCGCGCGGAGGTGACCGGCGTGTGCGGACGGGGGCTGTGTGTGTGGGGGGGGGAGGTGGGGGGGGGTTTATCCGAGTCCCGTGCCACCCAGTTGTTCCAAGCGGTCTCAGGGGAGAGTACTAATGTGTCAGCTCCATGGCTCATTTCTTTCAATTACCCTGGCTGGAACAGGGGAACCCAACAGAGGGCCAGCGACAGCTCCATATGTGCAGGGCCATCCCTACTTATCATGGCCCACTTATGGACCATTCATATACCCTTCATTGGAGGTGACATATTGGTATCATATATCAACGAGGACGGTTTTCTATCTTAGGATTCGTATTTTTATCAATTTAGGTCATGTTTTCTCAGAGGCTTATTCAAAGAGCAGATAGCAGTCATATATGATCATCTTGATAACCACAGTCATATTGTGGTAATCATATTTCACCACAATCAGATTCCCATCAGCATACTCTCCCTATCGCATGCTATTACACAAACACTCAATTGAAAACACAAAGCACAACGCCACAGTATACACCAAATGCAATAAATCTGTTTCAGCTTCCTAAATTAAAGGGTGGGAATATTTTCTGTTTGGACCACTCAGGTCACAGTGAAAAACAGCAGTATTATTAACGTTCATCTTTAATCTGCTAGTGATGCTCCAGAGAAATACAGAGAAGAATTATTCCATTGTTAACATTTTGATTTAGCACATCGGCAGAATATAAAACGTTTCCCGACATACTTTAAATGAGCCACTCTGTTTTCCATTGTGCTTTCCCTTATGGTTTCAGAGCAAATTAATTAACATGATACAGAAAAAGGTAGAATGCAAATGTTGAAGCCCTCACTTGATGCCCGCGTTTGCCTTTTGTTCCCCTTTATTGTACCAAATTATTTAATTGGGTCTCTGTGATTGTGTACAGACACAGGAAGGAACACAGCCCATTGTCAGCCTCCATACAAGCCACAATGCAGTATCAAATTCAATTCCCATCAAAACGGCAGGCTGCCATAGAGCCCACAGCGGCCCCAGAGATTAATGAAGATCTGCATTAAGGCAAAGCGTTGGTCTGAGATGGGAGATTTCTCCCAAATAAAAGGCCCCCTTCACCAAGAACAAAGGGGGCCTTGAAAAGCAATGGGCCGTTCTGAGAGGATAAAATAAAGCTAAACTAAAGAAAGGAGTCTGGGAGGGGAGGGAAATGGTCTGAAATAAACCAATTTATTTCTTCTGTCATCTGGTTTACTTTCCTAAATCAACAAGTTGAGACACGTCCTATGACAGTGGGATCAGTTTGACTGATGGAGCTTACTGGTGGAGTGTTACACACAAGTCATTATGCTAATGCTATTGGTAATGTATTCAGAAGCATAACCTTCACCTCTTAATATTTGATTTCATTTAGTTGACATCTATGTAATTATCACTGTTATCACTGTTAGTTATTACAGTTTGAAAACTGATATTGTGTAATCCCATAGAAGAAGAAAAAACTAACACAAATTGCACTGTTGAGATATCTAATCAGTTCCTCTCACCATCACTTGTACTGTAAGTATAATTGAATATGAATCATGTATTCAAAGATGCATACAGCTGAGAAAGGCACACAATGACTAACTGGTTGAGAATGTAATGTCTATGATCCTAAGCATTTCCCAGCTTTGTTCGTGTATAACAGAAACTTCTTCAGAGAGCTTGACTTGGACTGCATTCAAATTGTGTGAGAACAGATTTGCATTCTTTGTTTGTTAGAACATTATGATTGGATAACTAGTTTTTTTTGACTGCAGCCTGTTGACAGGAGTGCTCTTTCAACTAGAAGCACAACAACATTGTTTTGTCTGGGACATTTTGAACTCATTATTTCCTTCTGCTTGTACCTAGGCGTGCTTGATTAACTCTGAATGACATAAGCATTATTTATCTGAATCTCATCTCTTAACACTAAGACTGGATGCTTTTAAATCATTAGCAGGGTTATATAATGACAAAATAAAATAATAATAATTTAATAATAACACAAGTATCATTTGAACAACAGGTATTTACAATAAACAGTATTTAGGACTGACCTTGATTTCAGGTGAATTATGATTATGGGTCATTGTTAATGCATGATATAAATGTATTTGGCTTCTACCATTCTGAGAGAGAGATTAAACTGAGATCACAAAGCAATATTGGATTCTAAACTTTTTGGGCTGATGCCACCCAAACAGCGCTGCACTCTTTCACATTCAGCGCATGGTGTGTCCCGGCCGGCCATATTTACTTCATTTCCCCCGATTCATAGATGCTGCTCACTGGACCAGAACATTCCAGCTGCCACCTCAACATCTCATTATTTTTTGAAATATCAAGCTTGTATCGTCTTGATAAATAATTCGCAGTAGTATAATGTATCAGACTAAAACATATTTTCAGGGGGCCATGGAGGTTAAAGTGCCAATCTCACCTTTTTAATTTTTTTCGCCCTGAAGACAGAGATTTCCATATATAGAGTGACCAGGGTTTGTGTTGAACACGAGCAATCGGGATGAAGCGCGAGGCGACACATATTGCTGTCAGAGATTGGATATGAGGCCTGCTAACCTGTAGGCAGCCTCAACGGACCAATCAGCTTTGCGCCTTGCCAATGCATTATCCACCACTAAAAAGAATTGTGACTGTGAAGTTTTTATCTGAGTCGTTGACAAACATTACTCTTTAATGCAGTTTTGTAGAAATGCATTCTTATCCCTCTTGGAAGGCATTTATCTACTTGAAACCTGCAAAATGGTTGCCACAGGGAAGGATTTCTTTTAATAGACCACAAAAGGCCCAGTATGGGCCACATTCTGATTTTGGTGAGAGATAGGGGCCCTGTCGTATATTCATGGGAAATTGTTTATCTTCAAGCAGGGGTAGTGAAAAGGCAATTTTACAATAGCATTTTAACTTTCATCTGAAATGATTCTTTTCACTCGAATAAATTGTTCCTTAGAATCTGAGACAGGTGCTTTTCAAAGTGAATATCAATCTGTGAAAGGAGACATCATCGAATATGAATACTAACCACCTGGGGGACTGAATGCTACACATGCAGCTTGTATGGCACACGTAAACAACAATAGTCTTCATTTTTTGAGAAAAAAAAAATACAAATGCAATTTTGTAACTTCAAACTGATATACATTTATAGAAATTGCTCTGTGATTTAAGTTTGAATGTATATGCACATATTCGACAATTCAATCTAATACATACGCACTTTATTCCATAAATAAAATAAATAATAACATCCGCATTTTGGACAATGTCAAAACAAATCACTTTTTTTTCTTCCTTCTCTTAAACACAGCGCTCTGTCCAGAGCAAATGACCCATGGAAACTCCCATTCAGACATGGCAACACTGTGTGCAGGCACTTTTCCACCAGGCCCACAGCCCGGGCTACTTTCTTGTGAGGTCGGTGGGCCAGTCCTGTGGGTGAGGCAGAGCCCAGAGAGCAGGGGACACAATGCAGCAGTAAGGAAGAGTAGGCACTAAAGACGGGGGGCCTTGTGCACCCTTAATACCGCTCTCAGGAAGCAAGGACAATAAATCAATAGACCGGCCCTCTCCGGCAGGGGCCAAATGTAAACAAATTGAAAAGAATCCAGAACAAAACCGATTGGTGACTGAAACACACAGGCTCAATGGGGGGAGTCCTACAACTGGAATGCCTTTGTGGGGGCTTCTCATCCAGCTCGCAGCCTCAATCACACGACTCACAGAAACATGGCAGTTCATTGAAGGTCCTTTTTGTCTTTTTTTTTTGTGTGTGTGCGCGTCCAACTCAAAACTTTAGACTCCAAACCAACGGGTACAGTACGCAAAAACCAACAGAGACCCAATGCAGTATGCAATTGTGTCTGTGTTCCTGTAGAAACATCTAATTTCAGACTGCGAACGCCTGCTACCATGGCGAAGACGTGTGAAAACAAACATGACAGAAGGATCCAGCCTGTCAGACCACACTTCTCTTCGTCACCTCTCTCTCCCCAGATGAGCCCCAGCATCATCCTACTCTTGCTCAAAGGCACTAAGCGTGGTACTCAGGCTGTCAGTGCTGCACGCCACAAGTTCAATTAATGAACCTATAAAAGGTTTAGTTTTTTTTTTTTTATGAGAGAATCTCTTGTAGCGCTTTATCTAACCACTTCATATTTCAGTGAGGTGAAATGGTGCTTCCACAGTTGCGAGGCAGAACTAATGCTATATAAATCTCAAGTAATAAGCAGGCCCCGGGGACATCGTCTAAATGAAGATTTTACACCAATTTGAACCTGCCTGCAAATTTGATTCCTGCCTAAAGTGTATTTGTTTAACAGGTGCTTGAGATGCAAGCGTTTCCCTCCAAAGTGTCGCTATGTCTCCTTTATTAATTTCTGGATTGTGAGTGGGCGAGGGAGTGTGAAGAGAAAGGGGAGTTTACAAACACTAATCAAAGGTTCAGAGGGGCTGTCTCTTACATACAGCCAATCTACTTTTTGCTTCATTTGCAAACTAATGATTTAAACCCCCACAATCTGTTTGGGGTCAGCTCCTGTGTGTTTTGGATACGCTTGGCTATTAGCATCACTGAAAGCTTCAGATGTGTCAAGCCTGCTCTCCCTCCAGTGGTAGTCACCTACTTTAATTTCCCTGCAGGCCTCAGAGGGGGATGAATTCAACTAAAATCACAAGCTGTTTTGTTGGCAATCCTTTGTGGCCTATAATGAATCTAATGAATATAAAGAGAGTGGGGGCAAGGAAGGGAGGGAGAGAGGGATGGAGGCGAATACATTTTGACCACGCTGTGTGGCTTTTACTTGACGATTTGTGACCCACAACAATGGGACAATGGCGAGTGTTTTTGTACCCTTAATTTGCCTTTGTGTTTCAGCTTCATCACTTTCACAGCCAGCCATTCAAAGTTGTCAGTTGGAGAATAACTGCTGACTCCACGGTCTGTCAGACAAAGGGGGAGGCTTTAAGATGTATCCCTAACTATCATCAAGCCAGCAGAGCAGAAAAGGAAAAGGGGCTGAAAAGAAAAACAGACAAATCTAAGGCATGATCTACCAGGGTTCCTAAAGCAGGATCTGCCAGGGTTCCTAAAGCAAGATCTGCCAGGGTTCCTAAAGCAGGATCTGCCAGGGTTCCTAAAGCAGGATCTGCCAGGGTTCCTAAAGCAAGATCTGCCAGGGTTCCTAAAGCAAGATCTGCCAGGGTTCCTAAAGCAGGATCTGCCAGGGTTCCTAAAGAAGGATCTGCCAGGGTTCCTAAAGCAGGATCTGCCAGGGTTCCTAAAGCAGGATCTGCCAGGGTTCCTAAAGAAGGATCTGCCAGGGTTCCTAAAGCAGGATCTGCCAGGGTTCCTAAAGCAAGATCTGCCAGGGTTCCTAAAGCAGGATCTGCCAGGGTTCCTAAAGAAGGATCTGCCAGGGTTCCTAAAGCAGGATCTGCCAGGGTTCCTAAAGCAAGATCTGCCAGGGTTCCTAAAGCAGGATCTGCCAGGGTTCCTAAAGCAGGATCTGCCAGGGTTCCTAAAGAAGGATCTGCCAGGGTTCCTAAACAGGCCTGAGGCACTTCTTCTAGCCACTGACACCATGTCCCCGGTTACCCAGACACCTTTAAAAAAAACATGCACAACATTTCTGCTGCCACCTCTGAGAGGACTTGTAGCAGGGGTTTTGGCGCGTTAATTAAAGTGCTACATCTGATAGGAGTGTGAGTGTGTGGAGTTAGAGGCCCAGCGGAGCTGTTAGAGCAGTCGTGTTTCTGAGTGCACTGATTTCACAGGCCCCTCAGGTGGCAGGATCGTATTAACAGCGCCATTGTTCACCTCTCCAACCCACATTCAGGTCAGGGCTTAAAGTTAGGGGAGATGAGAAACTTGGAAAAAGTCTCCCCAACACCTGTTCTACAAAAGACACAAAATAAGTAGGTGAGAGCACACAAGCAAGATGTAGAAATGTTTGTAAGTCACACACATGCAAAACTGAAGTCAGAGTGATACTAACAGGCACCCTGGGAGTATTTTAGGGGTTCTTCCAGTGGGCTGCTGTGCTCATCAACTAGGTAGACGATAAAAAGAAAAAAAGGTCTGTGTCAGTGGTCCATGTGAGCGTGCTCCCCAGTCCCTGTAATCATTCCTATTCATAAACATGCAGTGTGCTACCCTCCACCTAGCAGCTGCCTCTGTGCATTAGAGATTACCATTATGCATCTTCCCAGTCCCAATGATAAGAATCTTCCTCCACTTTCAAAGTTTGCAGGCGCGAGGCATTTTTAATACCACATGACTTGAGCATCACTTCAGGTATCACTCGCCATCTATTTTTAAAAATTCTATATACATTGTTCGACTTTAATGGGTATCTAATTTGTTTTATCAGCTTACAGGGCAGTAAGTAATAATTTGCATGACTGCCCTAAGTAAATATGCTTCCATAAGCAGCCCATAGAATAGACCGGGTGATGGATTAGCCTCTATATTGGCTATGCCCCGATGATCAATGTTTTTAGAAATAGAGAGAACAGATAGATTGGTCTGTTGGAAATCTTCGAGTAAAAATAGGTTTTTGTGAGAAATCCTGCTTTCTCTTCACTTCTTTTTTCCCCCACCCATGGAAAACCTCCTCCACTCACAGCACATTTGAGGTGGATACTAATGGATCAATTTTCCCCACTGGGTCAGTGACAGATTCTGAACTGAATCAACACAGCACATGGATTTGTGCTTGAATTATTTCATCCTCTCTCTGAACTGTGGCTATACAGCCACTACAATCCTGTGTACAATTATGTGGACTCTTTATCCTCAGTGAATTACAGTGCTCTCTCTCTTGGCCCATGTAATATATTTTAAAAGTACTTTTAGTCCTAGTCTGTGGCATTTGGTATCTAGGTATTTATTCTAGCCATTTTCCTTCCCTACTAAACCCCTTTCGTCTTGAGCGCGATAACAAGGTGCAGAAGACAGAAGGTCACTGTGATTACTTGAACTTGTCAGCTTTACACAGAAGAGGCTATCACAAGAGATAACCTTGTGCTCCCACAACATAACTAATACTCCTTAAGACACTGAACAAGCCCTCGGTAGCGTGTGAGATATCTGTAAACACATTGGTTCCGACAGCCAACATAACCCCCAAAATCAGGAAGGGCTTTCGCTCTGAGGCTGTGAGCGGATAATAAGACTTATTGCTACAGTTCCTTTTTCCTCCGCTCAGAATATTTTTTCTAACGTCTTTAAATACAAAAACAAAAAGATACAGGGAAAGGGTGTGGGGAAACTGGTTAGTGTTTTTCCTGGGTTGCATCAGATCTGTTTTCTGGTTGTTAGCTTAATAGACAGCCATAGTGGGTGGTTGGAGGGCTAGGAGCCTGATCTTAGCAAGATGTCACAATTGTTAATGGGTACAGTTAATGGGTACAGGTAGATGACGAGCGACACGCTGTGATGTTCACAGCAGAATTGGATAGAAAAGCTATTATCAAAGTTTTCAGTCAGGAAGTTTACTGTTAAGTGCATAAAGACAACAAAACCACCCACTGTCTGCCTTTTGAGCTATTCGGCATTTGTTGAGCTATTCTATTTCAGCCTTCTGGTGTGAGGGTCTGAAAAAGAAAATCCCTGTGGCACAAAGATAAGGTGTGGTTTCTAGTGATGCACATTCAACTTACACAGACACAGTCTCCCACGTAAGACTATGTTGTAAGATAACCTGCAAGTGTGCAAACTGGTCATTTGGCCGCGCCACCTCATTGATATGCCAAGAATGATTTGTAATTTGCAAAACGCTTCACACAAAAAAAAAAAAAAAAAACTGACAGCATGGTTCTGCCTCTTTAAAACCAAATGCACAAATGCGCATTGAGGCTATCCATAAAGATTGATTAAAGTGATAAAGATTTTGTATCAAAGTGACTCTGATTAAATCTATCGGATTCCCCGACATAGAGAAGATCCTAGTTTGCATCCGTCTCCTAATCTCCCTCACTTGGTGGGATTGTTGTTAACGCAGAAATGATATCAATGCAAAATATATTAATAACCATGATCCGGGAAGCTAGGGAGATGTCACTTAATCAATGCAAACAAATCATGCAGACCATGCTGTGATTATCTGGAGGAGTGTGAATATTAATGCCACTGTGCAAATCAATGGCAGGGTTGCATACATTGTCTCCTCTGTTTACACATAGTAAAGGCATTTCTTTTCATTATACAGCTGCTGCATGCTGGAGAACGATCCGACAAGACGATGCTAAATGGGCTGAAGATAACAGATCACAGTTCAACAAGACCTGGAACAAAAACACTAGTGATTTTACTGCTGCCTACTAGAAAGAAGGGGATGTTTAAATTTCAATTACCATTGGTTTGTGTTTGGCTACAGTCATTAAGAGGGTTTTGCAGAAGGACATAAAAGGGACAGGTTCATTGTCTTGTATTATTCGCATGAACGAAGCATTAGTACGTAGTACGAGGCCACTGTACCCAATTAACTGGTATGAAACAAGACATTACTGAGGAAACCTTTTGATTTGGAGGAGGTACTCTGGGTGAGAAAACGATTCTTCATTTCATTATTTGATAAGAAGGCCCTTAATGAAAATATCAGCCAGTAGCAATAGCAGTATCCTACTTAGCAATAGTAGACTCCTGCTTGAGTAAAACATAAAAAAAGAAGATGATTGCTTTGGGAAAATGTTGTTGGAGCATCTGTATTATCATATGCCGCCAGAGTTCATTAATAAAAACACGGAGACACACCTGAAGAACGGATCCAAAACAAAACAAAGACTTACCTCTAAAAGCTTAATGAAAACGTCTGGGTCTGACTCCCCAGTGTGTGTGTGTGTGTGTGTGTGTGTACTGCAGCCCTGTGCTCTCTGGGAACACACCTTCTCATGACTCTACCTTCCAGACCCTCTGACACAGCAACTGTATCTATCTAGGTGAGTAACGTGCCATTATTGTATCAGTGTCACTAAGAGCTATCATAACATTCCTTTCCTCAGGGGTGGAAGCTGCCTGGGCTGCAGGAGGCTGTAGGGGAGGGGGGGGAGGGTCAAACACACCAAATCTCACAACAATAAGGCCTGGAATATCAGTTACATTTCTCACCTATAATCACTGGCCGGCATTAAAAGCATTTTTTTTCCTCAGAGGAGGGGAGTTCTTCATACTAGACAGTGAATGCTTTTGAACTGGATATAATGTAATCTGTGCTGCAGATATCTGCTGCTATTGTGTGCCTATCTAAGGGGAGAATGGTTGGGCCTATCAGTTACACTGTGGGGGTGATGTATTTGCTCTTTGGAACAATGTTAGAAACGGATAAAGACCACGATACGCTGGCCATTCCAACTTCTTTTTTCTTCCTGTCAAAAGCTTTTTTTCATAAAGCACAATAACAGGATCTCAAAAAAGCTCTTCAGGGACAGAACAAACATGCTTATCTTTTCATCTCAACTTAAAGAAAAAATGATCTCTCAAGTGGCAGACGAACACGAACAGGAAAAAGACACGCCACTTCAGATCGTCAAACTGACCACATAACGTGAGCGCGGAGGACGGGGCTAGCGCACTTTACTGGAACAAAATCAGGGGTGTACAACAATCACAGGACTGACACAGTGACACCAAGACCAGGCCTAGGCAAACAGAAGTTTCTTCTACACTCTGAAACTTCTACGTGCGAGTTCTGACACAAAGCTGACTGGCAGGCTGAGAAAGACCGTGCCGCTGCAACTGATCGCGTCGCTGCTGTACATCAGATAGCTACAGTAGGCTGGTGTTTTGACATAACATTCTCGTTGGGAGATGCCAGGTTCTAGACACTTTCTTGTGTGTCAGATTATCCATCTGGCGGGCCCATCTGCATCCCGGTGTCAGATTCATGCAGATGGCTTGAACAATAAAGACATAAGGCTTAGATCAAACCTTCCACTGACGGAACAACCTGGGTCCATGTTTCGACAGATAAGAGTCGGGATAACCGAAGGATGCAACTCTAAATACAGCGATGCCGATTTAGAGTTGGTGCATTCTTCAGGTCATCCTGACTCAGGGCAACAACCCAAGGTCAGAAACCAGCATGTGACCAAATAATCAGAGAATGAAGATGACAGAGATGAATATAAACAGTCAGCAGCGTGAGAGATGCATGCAGTCAGCAGCGTGAGAGATGCATGCAGTCAGCAGCGTGAGAGATGCATGCAGTCAGCAGCGTGAGAGATGCATGCAGTCAGCAGCGTGAGAGATGCATGCAGTCAGCAGCGTGAGAGATGCATGCAGTCAGCAGCGTGAGAGATGCATGCAGTCAGCAGCGTGAGAGATGCATGCAGTCAGCAGCGTGAGAGATGCATGCAGATGCTGGGCGTGATGATGATGATGATTCACTGACAAGTCCAAGTCACCGAACAGCAACCCGGCAACAGAGAGAGACAGGAAAAGTTCCAGTCCGTTAGTATACTTTGTCCTACTTTATCAGGAATCTCTGTCACCATCCGTGGGGAGTTAACTTTTAGACTAGCTGTTTACTGGCTGAAAGACCAGCCATGCATCTGAAGCCACACAGGCAAGATTATATATCCCTGGTCCACAAAAGCAGGCGAATCACTGTGCATTAAGACTGCCTCTACAAAAGGCAACAATGGCTTGCATAAACACTATTTAAAACTATTCACATGGCATTGAAGAGATGGGCGTCGACTCAGTATTGCGGCAAAGCCGCCGCATTGTGCGGAGGTGAAAAGAAGTCTAATGAACAGGAAGCCTTATTTGAGAGAGCTGACAGTAACCATACAACGGGCACATTGTTAGCCTGCCACCAACCCTGTGGGTCTCTACATTAGGAAAAATGATGAGAAAGTAACCCCGAAAGACACAGTGGGCCCTTGGACCCACGCAGAAAGAGGCCAACAATAACGGGACACACACACACACACACACACACACACACACACAAGCTGTCCGCACCTTCACCCAGCGCTGCACGTTTACATGCACAGAACATCACCCGCTCTCATGGCCAGGGATAAAAGCCCCCCCGGCCACATGGGACTTTGAAGTACATTTGGAGGAGTTTAACCAGCCTTAGCCTTTCAATTTAACTGTGGCAGCGGTTGCAATCTATTTCTGGTCACATTAAGTGTCATGGGTAAGTTATAGATTAAGAAGTGCCACATACATACACACATACATAAACTTGCATTGACACAGACACTAGTGTGCACACACCCACACACGGATACACACACACACACATATATGAATGCGCGCACACAAACACACACACACACACGCACACACACACACACAACAGCCCCTGCCTCAAGCTCCATCAATCTTCCACAAAAGGGTGACATCACCAATAAGTATTCTCCCTCTTTAAGCTTTAAGCAATAAGTAACCCTTATTTACTGATGAGATAAGCCCTCCTCCATTGTCGAGGCCTCCACTTGGCTCCTTTCTCTCCCAGCTGAGGAATCACACAGCATTTTGCTAAGGTGCCGGACCATGCACAGGATTTAGGGTTGAGTCTTGCAAAGGGGTTTCCTATCTGGTGGCCTTTCGCAGGGCCACAGGCTTAGCCAGTTCAAAGCATTAGGCCCAGGTAAAGACTGGCCTTCTAAGCCTGTTTGTTTTCTTTCTGTAGTGAATCCTGTTATTTCAACAGTATAATAGCTAATGATGCTTTGTGATTGTAAGGGAACTTGCTGTATTTAGATTAAATCCCTTGCCCTTTAGCCAAGAAAAAGTACTAGAGAGGCCTTTGTTTGTGTGTTTTAGTGAGGGATGCAGCCTTTCCATATTCCTTAGTTTGTTGTAACATTGTTCAATTCATGTAGTTGCAAGGAAATGTGGAATTGTTTGACAGATGTCCAAACCCAGAACAGACGGAGGGTCAGTTTAGGGTTGGTACCACGATAACGCTCATTAACATGGGAAACAAATGGGGGGGAAATCCTTATAACATCTTTGTTTCACACTTAATCCAAACATGTAGTGAAGAGCACTAACCTCAGCTTGTCATTGACATTAACAACTCAAAAGTTGTAAATCAACTAGATGTCTAAGTACACAGAACTCTGCTTTCCTGTTCAAGTTTCACAGGAAAAAAGTGAGCTAGGTTGTTGGCAGTAATAATCACAGTCTAGAAAACAGTATCAACATATTCAACAGTGGGTGGAGGAAAAATAATAATAATAAAACCTCTATTTTTAACAAGAAACTGTATAAAGCCATTCTCTATCACTCTACACCCAGTGTCACAGCACGAATCCATAAAGGTGTTTTTTGTTGTTTGTTTTTCTGAACGCTACATAGACAAGTCATGTCAGGTCTTGGGAACTTGTCAGATATTCAGTTTGCAGTCGCTTTAGAAAGGCTGAACCAAGTCTCAGGGGAGTCCCACAAGTCTCCCCCATCTCTCCTCCATGTCACCAGCCAGGAACAAAGCCGCCTTAGTCAATTCTTCTAATTTCACTACAGCCTGTCGAAATCCTGCTCTCCTTTTCTCCTTCTCTTCAACAAGTACTTTATGCCTGGATCAGTCAGGACTGAGCCTCCTACAGAAACCTGAGGCTCTCCCTCTCTCTCCTCCGTCTTTCAGCGCGGAGTCTGACACAACACCGCTCCCTGCCATTCACAGACCTACACCATGCAATTTGTTTCCATTTGTCAAACAGCAGTATCCCTTCACAAAAGAAAATGCTGGCACAATAAAAAGTTTGAAAAAACAACAATGTCCCATCCGCCCAAAATGGTCACCTGACAAACTGTTAATAGGCCCCTGAAAAAAAAGAGAACCTTTTTCTATTTAACATCACTTTCACTTGTCATGGATACTTGTTACATTCTGTTTCACTTTATTGATAAGGCAACACAATCTTTTATTTTTTTACAGAATACAATGTCTCATACAGTACCTCTTCAAATCAGCATCGCCATATCGCGTCTCCTAAAAATGCACACCGGTTAACTGGCACGGTCTGAATTCATCCCTCATTTCATTCATTCCCTCCTTATTGTGCTGAGTCTCATTTTGTATTTTATTTCTTTGGGATTAACTTCATTGTGCGGCCAGCCAGGTTTCTTATTCTGTTGCACAGACATCTATTTATTAAAGCTACATCAGCACTCCGATGACAGCATTGCTATTACACACCTATTCAGATATGTCTTAAAATAGCCCTATTATAACAAACGCAGGAAGGTTCCTGGTTAATAATACTTATTGTGCAAACTTTGTTGTCGCCATTCTCGTGGCTGGCGTTATCGAGAGGTAGAGCAGAGAGGATATATGCTGACTGTGATGTAGATAGTGCCCTGAGTATTCCTATTGTGGCGGGAGCTGCAGCAGTGTGCTGCTGTCCAAGATAGGGTTTAGGCTGCTGTCGACGCTGTGTCAGGTGTATTAGCACCTCGGAGACCCAGGACTCTCCAGCTGTCTGTGAGCCCGCGGTCTCCCCGGGCTGTGGCCGCCAGCCTGACACACGACACAAAGTAATCACAGATCACAGCGTTTAATCACTGAAACAAGCACTCCAGAGGACCCGGCGTGTCAATATCCCACTCTCTCATTATCTGTTTGGATTGCACATCCACACTGTCAGATAAACAGAGTGGAAAATTAAGATTAAAAATATGGTAATTTCATTTCAGGCAGCAGGCTCCTCTCACTGCCCCATTATGCTATTGATTACCTCTGAATTCAATTTCTCTTTTCAATGTAAACTTTAATCTATTCGCAGGCCAACAATTCAACTCCCCGGGGGCTATTTGAGAGTAAGTAACCATTTAATACGACGCTAGCTGCAGATTCACTGGCCTTAATGAATTGTGTAAATCACCCAGCTTAAAAGGACCGGTTCACGACCCAAATCTGAGCCCCTTTCTGCAGCATATTTAACCGTGGTTAAATACTGCTATTTATAAAAGGCTGAATGTTTACTGACAGCAGTCTTTGGCGGTGGTATAACTGTCTGTAATTGTGGTCAGTGTGAGGGAACAAAAGCACTTCTTTTAATTGAGCAAGTGATCATAGCATTGTGTTCCATTTACAAACACAATACAACACTGTCTTTATCTAAGATGATCCTATTTCAAATCAAAAGTATTAAACCATCCACTCAGTATTCGTCTGTTCCACTTACCATCGTGTTGTCAGGATTCAGACCAGTGGTCACTAATGTTTAAGGAGAGCAGACTTGAGACACACACACACACACACACACACACACACACACACACACACACACACACACACACACACACACACACACACACACACACACACACACACACACACACACACACACACACACACACACACACACACACACACAAATCAAAAAACACATCAAGAAAAATGTATTTGTTAACATATTCTTTATTAATGTAATGTTTACATTCCTATTGTGTTTAGATTTTTTTTTAAAGGCTTACAATTGACTGAAGCTTAACTGTCAACAATCATGGACTACCACAAATATACATGGCCAGAACATTGCAGTATGTAATCTATGCAGAAGACAGTGTTTCATACATGATGGGTACAGCCTCATTACCCACAGGCAACACAACCTGGATCCCAACAAGCAGCTGCCAATTAAGCTTAGATCCTCACAGTAGGACAGACGGGTTGACAATTTTACATTCTCTTATGTAAATATCCACATCCATATATTCTTGAACATTCAAGGTATTGCATTATTTTCACATGTTTTTTGGTAATCTCGAGTAACAGATATAATGTAATGCACCTACAGCAACCACATCCTGTATGACCTGTCTGACTGTGATTCAATAGCCTGATCTAAGAGGTAGCAATGCAGTCTTTCTTTTCAAAGTGCAAGGAGACCAATCAGGCCTTAAGACAATCAATGAAAACAGCGCAATTACAAAAGATCGTTATTCTGATCAAGGCACAATGATTACTGAACATAACAGTAAATGTCTCCCCTCTGGCTTCACTTGTATTCAACAATTCTTGAAAGTACAGACTGATTGTCATTAAAAGCACTAAAGTCAGTGCTCAATAAACTCAATAGTTTTGCTTTAACTAAAATAACTTACATTGTGGAACCAACTTTTAACTTGACCAAGAACACATGGCATCCCAACACTTCCTACTTCCTAAAACATGAAGTACATCAAACACACAAACACTCAGGAAACAGCATCTTGTTCCAACACAAGGCACAAACTTCTTGGAAACATTTTCATAAGTTTAGTATGAGCCCAGTGCTGTCAGGCCAGTCATGGGTTAAAAATATCTTGAAGGCCTTTTATATTTGAGCACTGGGTGATTATTTGGTGAGCTCTGGTGTTGAGAAGCTCTCCATCCTGTCACAGAGCAGGGTCAGGTAGGTCTGCATGCTGTCACAGAGAAGGTCAGGTAGGTCTGCATGCTGTCACAGAGCGGGGTCAGGTAGGTCTGCATGCTGTCACAGAGCAGGTCAGGTAGGTCTGCAGGCTGTCACAGAGCAGGGTCAGGTAGGTCTGCAGGCTGTCACAGAGCAGGGTCTGGTAGGTCTGCAGGCTGTCACAGAGCAGGGTCAGGTAGGTCTGCATGCTGTCACAGAGCAGGTCAGGTAGGTCTGCAGGCTGTCACAGAGCAGGTCAGGTAGGTCTGCATGCTGTCACAGAGCGGGGTCAGGTAGGTCTGCAGGCTGTCACAGAGCAGGGTCTGGTAGGTCTGCAGGCTGTCACAGAGCAGGGTCAGGTAGGTCTGCATGCTGTCACAGAGCAGGTCAGGTAGGTCTGCAGGCTGTCACAGAGCGGGGTCAGGTAGGTCTGCATGCTGTCACAGAGCAGGGTCAGGAAGCTCTCCATCCTGTCACAGAGCAGGGTCAGGTAGGTCTGCATGCTGTCACAGAGCAGGTAAGGAAGCTCTCCATCCTGTCACAGAGCAGGGTCAGGTAGGTCTGCATGCTGTCACAGAGCGGGGTCAGGTAGGTCTGTAGGCTGTCACAGAGCAGGTCAGGTAGGTCTGTAGGCTGTCACAGAGCGGGGTCAGGTAGGTCTGTAGGCTGTCACAGAGCGGGGTCAGGTAGGTCTGCATGCTGTCACAGAGCGGGGTCAGGTAGGTCTGCATGCTGTCACAGAGCAGGTCAGGTAGGTCTGCAGGCTGTCACAAAGCAGTCTCAAAGACGACACTGCTCCCCTCAGTAGTGCTCACGGCCCTCAGCCCGTTGGCATCAGTGGGACGACCTTTGCTCATGTAAACCTGGAGGGGGATCAGGAGAGTGGTGTCACTCCTTAAGGCCGAAATATTAAATTTACTATTTATTTAGTCATATAGCAGACACTCTTATCCAGAGCGACTTACAGTAAGTACAGGGATATTCCCCCCCCCGAGGCAAGTAGGGTGAAGTGCCTTGCCCAAGGACACGTCATTTGGCATGGCGGGGAATCGATCAGGCAACCTTCTGATTACTAGCCCAACTCTCTCATGGCTCAGCCATCTCCCTTCTTCTGCGTCTCCGTTTACGGATGGGCGGGCGCACGCATACGCACGGATACGGACGGATAGACTGCGTTTATGGTTCTCCGTAGGCTGTGGGTGCTGAAAACAATTCACTGCCAGAGGAGTAGGTGGCGCAACGTTTTTTGTAGGACGTCGAGTGTTTATTTACCTAGGTTACCAAGAAGTCGGAGCAAATTTACTAATGAACTGTTTCATCAATAAAATACGCACATTTTCAGCAACTACACTGCCCATTTCTCGTCACATTTTAATTCAGATGCTGATTTAAATGTACTGTTTAGCTGAAATATGAATTGTAAAAACATACAGCAATGGCAGTCAAAGGATTCTGTTCGTTCTGTTTATCACGGCAACCCCGCCCCCGACGCAAGCGGTTCTTAATACTGACCAATCACAGCCAAGGGGGTCTCTGTAGCTCTCCATAGATCTCCGAAATTACGAAGGATAGTTAAAAAATTCAGGAGGTGCACGTCAAGCTGAGGGAGAGCTCGTAGAGGGCGTTCCACGGAGACAAGGGCGTTCCCATGTGTCCGTTTTTCGAAAAACGCAGAAGCATATATCGGCCTTTACTGCACACAGTCATGTGATGGGAAGTCTGTGAACGACAGCAACTGCACCTTGTTCAGCTATTAGTCTCCCACTATGAAGCAAGAAATGCTTATTTGGGTCTCACAACAGCAGTGACTTCACAGGAAAATGTATCTGAGATCATTACAACAATAATCTGGATAGATTTTCTTTGCTTCTCCACACCGGATTCTAGTGTGAAATATTCTGTGTAGCTTTGGCTAAACAACAACAGACGCGACCTATTTCAGCCACCTCCAAAATCAGCCCAATGGCTCGAAGCTCGAAATCCAACATCCATGGCAACACAAAACTATGCACAAGAGGAAAAGAAACAGGTGAAAGTGGGTTGTGGTCACAACATCAGATCGACTCCTAACTCAGGGCTTCTCATTCAGCTCGGACAAAAGGAGCGAGAGGCTGGTATCAGATGGTTTAGTATATTTAAACCTTGACTGACAACTATAGAAACTTCACAGTCCGTTTGTGAAGCGCCTCAGTATTTAATAAGTGGTGCTAGACGGTTATGGGAGTTGGAGTAATCTGATCTACAGAGAACACCCCCACAATATAGAAAGGAGACGTAAGGGCCTGAACAATGTCTCGACCATTCCGCCAGTGTTCAGGGTAAGACGACACCAAATAATACCTCAGTGTGCAGAGTCTTTTTGAAATCAGTATTTTGCCCATTTCAGTCTGTGGTGTTGGGAGATACAGGTCTCCTGATAAATTTGTACGAGGGACAGAGAGAAAATGAAATGATGCCCACTTTTTCTTATTTCACAAAGACCTGTTTGAAGTTGCAATATCGTATCTGTAGTCCCAGACAGATGCACATAAAAATGGAATTGAACGATGAATACCCAGTCCTTATCTGGAGAGTGTCTGAAGGGGAAATACATCACCAATGAATTTCAAAGAAGAAAAAAAAAAATGTTCTCCATTACAGTAATCCCCATAGAAAGTTTATCCTAAATCGAGACAAAGTTAAAGCCAATATTTCAAGACAGATATAGGGCGGAAAAAAAAGCTGCTGTTCTGGAATGATCTCTCAAACGATTGGAAAATTACATTTAGGAAAACAGATTATATGGACGGCTCCTACTGTATGATAAAATCAGCCCATGTCAAAAAACTACAAAGGGGAAATTTCACTCATGGGATTAAAGTTATGCTACGGCATCACTGTACTGCAGATCAGTGAAGGTAGAACAAAGTACGTTCAATCTGAATGGAACCAAAGCTTCTGTACATCGGCGCGGAACTCTTTTCCGCTGCTGGCCTGTGTTGTTCTGGTGCAGAGGCGCGAGGTCTGTTGTTAAAGGGAGAGCCCAGGATCAGTGTGTCCGAGTCGGGACAAAGCCCAGTGTTTTGGGGTTACCTGTTTGGCTGCGTGGAGCAGAGAGGCAGCCTCCGCCCGCCCTGTCTGCTGGACCATCTGATAGAAGGCCCCGTCCTGGTTCTGAAGCAGAACGTACGGTTCCTCGTACTCCTGGATCCTCCCTGCGTCCAGAACCTGCAATCAGGCACACAGCAGGGTGTGTTCCGTGAGGTACTGTACGTGCTATACTTTACTGCTTAGAAAAAGGTGGACTTCAGCGGGTTTCACTGCTGAGAGAGACAAACAGATAGTGCAGGCTAAGAGGGAAACAGTAGTTCTCGACAGCTCTGAACCCGCCAATTCCAGTGACTCACGACAACAACACACACCGGGGATGGTTTCTGGCCGACAGTGTTGCGGACAATGGACACAGCCTGAGAGTGACGTGACAGTGGAAGCAGACCAGAGATGGGCTGTAAACGTGCTTGTCTGTGCATTTTCACCATGTGTTTCAGCACGGCAAGGGTGGTCGTTTTAACAAAGCCAACAATCACACCCTCTGTACACTTAAGAAAATTGCCATCGTTTCTTAGTGAGTGAGTCAAACAAAGACCAACTCAGGCACAAGGCTCAGACAAATACCTGCCATTATATTATGGAAACATTTTTACCAAGAAGAGACTTCTTTACACTACAGGAAACAACTACTTTGGGAGTCATTTTGAAGCTCTAACACGTTCTATGTGATCAGCAGCTGAAAGAAGCTCAGTGAGAACGCAGGCAGCATAGTTGCTACAATCCATTTCCTCGGGGGGGGGGGGAGCAGGCTACGATTTTTGGACGGGGCAATTCAGGTGGGCCCCGGGTCCGTTTTAGCCGACAGCCTGACAATCTGGGGGCATTTGACACGAGCTCAGGTGTGGAAAGGTCCCCGCTGCGTGACATTTGGCTTTTCTCTCCACCCCTCTCACCATCCAAGAGGCTACCCAGGGCCGGAAACAAACGCTGCCACAAATGGCACTAATTGGCACCTCTGCAGGTAGTGGCCTGGTTGAGGCCAAGGATCGAGTGGCGTGGAGCACAGGCTGTCGGTGGCCTTCGGAGGGGCCCGGGTCACGACAGGAGTGCCTGGCTGTCGCATGGATAGGAGAACAAACAGACAGAATACCATCTCCAGAGAAGCTGCCGGTAAAATGTTACAACAAGTCCCGACAGTGTTAAAAGTAATACTTCTCTGGCCCTGACCATGGGGGTATTAGAGGCAGTGTACAGTACAATACAAAGCTGTTCTATAGAGTGGATACAAGGGCTTCATTATATATCTCACCGCTATGAAAGAGCAACTTCTCAAGAGGATGAACTGAAAAGCCTTTTCAGAACCATGCCATTGTTTAGGACTGACAAACTGTCGTCGTTTCAAGCACGTGGACTGAAGATGATCTACCTGGCTCCTGTGTTCAGCCAATCACAGTCTGGTTCTCTCGCTGGCTCTTACCAGTATCCTATCACAGTCGATGATGGTGTTGAGCCGGTGGGCAATGGTGAGAACCGTACACTCCCTGAACTTGTCCCTGATGGTCTGCTGGATCAAGCCGTCGGTTCTGAAGGAGGATGGAACACAACACCTCGTTAACCAGCCCCAGACAATGCTCTCCTCATGGACACCCCAAGGCAGGGATTTTACACACACATCAAAACAATGGCTAATCCCAAAGCAGGTATGTGCAGCTGGATGAGATGTCATGGTGTTGAGTTCCAGTGTCAGTAACAGAGAGCCATCCTTTTCCCCCCATCGAAGGTGTTGCAACTTTTACACCCGCTTTTAAAATCAAAAGCGGGTGTTTCCTGCACAACCGGCAATGTATGGTACATGCAGTGTGTTACGGTCAATAAATAGGGTAAAACAGACTACAGTGGCTACTTGTAAATTGCAGCACATGAAATGTGGCGTCGTGTCCTGAACCCAGACCTGGGGTCCACGTTGGCGGTGGCCTCGTCGATGACGAGTATGCGGTTCCTCCTGAGGATGGCCCGGGCCAGGCACACCAGCTGCCTCTGACCCACGCTGAAGTTGGAGCCGGACTCGGCCAGCACCGTCTCCAGCCGGCCGGGCAGCTCCTCCACAGCGGGCCTCAGCTGCACCTGCAGGGAGAAAGGCAGCGCCGGGGGGGCCCCCGCCCTCCCGTTAGCCCGGCCACAAAGACCTCCTGCCGGGGACGTCTTTTGAAAAAGGGGGGCATCCAAACACACCCATTAACTGCCTGGAAAACAATGCGAGGGCCGGGCCCACGGGCGAACTTGGCCACTGCTGCCTTGTGGCCGGCCTCGAGCTTTAATCCAGGCCACCAAACCCATTCAGGATCAGAACCAGGAGCTAGAGCCCTCCGCGGCGGGGGGAGCCCTCATCCCGGCCAGCCTCACGGGCCAAACACACCCCCCCCCCCCCCCCCTCCCAGTACTTTCAATGGCTCCCAGTTACAAGCCGCACATTGAGCTGGGCCCCACGGCCCTAATGGGATTTCCCTTCCATGACTTGTGGCGAGCAGGGGAGGCTGAATGTGAGCATTGTGCTGCGGGACAGAGGGATCCCCCCCCTGGGCCGAGGAGGGGAGAATCATTCACGGCCACGCTGGAGTACCTCTTGGAGTGCATTCCACAGGTCTTCGTCTGTGTGCTGGCTGAAAGGGTCCAGATTCTTCCTCATGGTGCCCGTGAAGAGAACTGGATCCTGCATGGGGATGGATGGATATAGAAAGGGAAGGCCATGGCCGGTTAAGATAATGACCAGGGAAGACGTTTGAAAGGGTTAAGACAGGCTGTATAAAGAGGTGCTGGGGCTATGTGTGAGGGAGAGGGCTTCACAAAAGGCCTGCGACGCCTCACTCGGGAGTCTCATTCAGTCCCCAGGCCTCCTTTACTCGGTTTATCTTTTTTATTTTTGGAAAAGCTGTAGGTGACTTCATGGTTTCATGGAGAGTGTATTGGGAATAAAGGTTGGCTGGAAAACAAGGAAAATCATTCAGGAATAACCTGAAAAAACTGTTGTATTTAACATGTAACTGTAGAAAGTAGAAATCTGTGAAACATTCAATGTTTTGTGAGCAAGTGTCTTCGCGGTGAGCCACAGTCCACACCTGTGCCAAAGTTCAGCCATACAAGCATCTTTAGAAGGTAAATAAAGCTTGTTTTTATAGTGCGGTGGAAACACCTTGACCCCTGGGCGCTCTGCCCCAGCATGCCCTGGTGTTTGCTTTAAAACCTGACAAACACAAGTCCAGCCACATTCGCATGCCAGCTCTGTTAAGATATTCAGACCACCTGTTCGGAGGAAAAAGTGATTTCCAGAGCACTGTGCTTAATGTGCGTGGACCATCTCCTCCCTGGTCATAAACCAAACGTCAACCCATTCACATAACAATTTAAATACTGATAACATATTCATAGTCTCGTTACCTCATTGTTTTATCAGTAAGCAAATACCACAGTGCTTTCTTCTACAACAAACGACGGGTTTAATGACCCTTTAATGGCCATAATGACAGTAAAGACGCTACGTTAACGAGTGTGACTGGGCATCAATAGAGATAGCAGAGGACAAGGAGGAACTGTCAGGATCCACAATACAGTCAAGGAAAGAGGATAAATCACGCTCATACTAGACACTAATCTGACCTCTGATCAAGATCCACATGTTCACCTGGCAACTGGCAGATCAGGGAGCTAGCAGAGGTAGGTGCTGGAGAGGGCTGACAGGGTGCAGCCTGAAGGCTGTGCTTCCCGGCCCAGGGAAGGAACAGTGACTCATACAGTAAACAGCCCAGTATGTGCTTGTGGGCATGTCAGAGCTTCTGAGCAAACACTGGGTTAGCAGTACTAACACGACTTCAGGAGACAACACACACATAGACCCAAACACACACACACACACACAACGCAAACACAGATTCACACGCCTCAACAGACTTTTGTGTTAGCCCTGAAACCCACGGCAACTGCTCAACTCTGAGCAGATTCCAAAAAAAGAGAGGGAGAATTTTTAGTATTCGGAGGTTCATCCTTGTCTCCCTCGCCTTAAAATGTTCCACCTCTCTAGTCCCGATGAGCTGTCCTTCTGCCAGGGGCAGACTGCCTTGTCATTAAGCCAGGAGTCCCAATTCAAACTAGTTTTGTGACACACTTTAATTGAGGATTCAATGTTCAGTTGGAAAAAACTGCTTTCAAGCACAGCTTTCCATAGACCGATTATGTGCTCCAACAATTCTAAGCCCTCTGTTTGCTGCAGAATTCATTTTTCTTTCTGAAAACTCCTTCGTAAGATTTCAAAAGAACCTGAAATGGATTCTTTTTTAATGCCACATACTAATAGAAGTTTATCATAATCAGATCGGAGGGAGAGGGAAGAATAGTGAAACAGCTCACTGGCAACATATGGAATGCACCTCGCAATCTGAAGATCGCACATCACAAGGTAAGCCAACAAGTTATTTTCCATTTGAAAGGCTGAGTGAATATCACTTTTAGATATAACGTTGGAATATATATATATATATATATATATAATAAAAGGTTTTTAAATGTACATTTGTAAATGCAGTGAATACTTTCTATTGGGCAAGTTTAACAAAAATTGCAAATAACAGACGAGACCCAATCTTGGTAAAGTAATACCTGTCATTTGAAATCTTTTGGCAATTTGTCAAGTCCACACTTCTACAGTCAAAATCAGTTGACAATAGAGATGCAGGATTGCTAATCTGAGGTGCTCTGTTTGCATTGCAAGTTCGAAAACCTGCAGCAAAACAAACACCTGTTTACACCTGTTTGAGCAAAACCTGATTTGGAAATGTGACGATAAATCGAGTCGCTATAGAGAAAAGCATTCAAATCAACCCGTTTAGGGGGCATCTTGGCTGCAATCGAGCAGAAGTTCAAAAGACTGGGGCCAAGTGTTGCTGTCTGAGGTACTTTGGGGACTTTGACTGTGAGGCTGGGGGAGAGCCGCCCTCTCCTAAGCAGCTTTCCTGTGTTTTGGGGGTAGAGGGCTAATCCTCTGTCAGGGACGGGGAGGTGCTCTGCTCACAGAGCGGCTGTGGCAGGAGGCTCCTCCCCCCTCACTGTTGACACGCTCCCGCGGGCCGCCTCCTTCTTAATGCCGTATCGCTTTCAACAAGCGGAAGTCAAGTTCAAACTGTCTCAAGGCATCCGTTTGTCTCACTTTCAGAAATCCCCTGAGTGACAACTGTGATTCTCCTCGGATGGGTCTCTCTGTTGCCTTTCAGACAGACGGCCGAGTGACAAGGCTGGGTAAACCCCGCCGAGGTGTGATGGCTTCTCTGGCTTACCTGCCTGGGGAGTGTGGATTGTGCCTCGGGAACGCCAGGGACATAAAAACCTCTCCCCACGACCTCAATGGGGAACTCAGGAAGAGTTGATGAGGCACTGTTACTAGTATTACACTTGTGACATGGTGGAACTACAATTCAAAAACATTTCCAATCGTTTCTGTTCTGCCAATGGAGCATTGTGGTATGAAAACCGTTTGTTATTGGACATCCTAAGATAGATAAGCTTGATGAGGACAAACAGGCTCCTGCAGGTGTGACTGAAGCACAGTTGGTCACAGGTAGAGGAAGACCAGACAGGAATATAGGAGAGGAAAGTTGAAGGTTGGATTTTTCAGACTTGGCACCTGTCATACCAGGGTCATAGGTCATGTGGTGGACCACACAGTTCGACGTGACACTAAGCCTCCAGGTTGAGACAGCGAGGTGACAGTTGGGACTACCAGTGCATGATGATTACGGGATAACCAGCACTCCCCATTCATTGGAGCATTCCATCTTAAGACCCAAGGAGGAAAGTATTCAATGGAAACGATATTTGTCCTTGTTTACCCCGTTGTGTATATCAGAACCCCTCATTAGAACCCCGACTCACTAGGATGGGGCGGTTTAACGATCCGAGCTCGTGGTAATAAACCTCTCGGTCAAACCTTTATATTGACGGTGTGAGTTTGTCCTCGCTCATGCGGACGCGAGGGCCGTAAAGGAGGGAGCTCATACCTGTGGGATGATGGACATCTTCTGGCGCAGGGTGTGAAGGCCCAACTCCGAGGTCAGGACGCCGTCGATGGAGATCCGCCCCTCGGGCTCGGCCAGGCGGAACAGGGCGGAGATGAGGGAGCTCTTCCCTGCGCCCGTGCGCCCCACGATGCCGACCTGCGGAGGACAGCGTGCCTTCATCCCCGGGACCTCCGCTCAGAGCCTGCACTCCTCAGGGCTCAAGGCATAACCAAGCCCCCCCCCCCCCCCTCCCTAAGATGAATGAAGTCGTTTTTTTTTTCTTCCCTCGACGACAATCTGCATTCACGCTGACAGCTGACATTCATAAACTGACTTCTCTCGATCGCACCATTGTGAATGGGGTCCTTTATGTTCTTACAGTAAAAGACATGAACAACCAGTTCTACATGAGAGGCCGTGCTTTTACCAAGCTGCCTCTTACTCGCAGCTATCCGAGTATCAGTTATTAACAAGCCAGCACACGATAGGGCTGACATTAAAACAGCTGCGTTTTCCGGAAGTTAACATGACAGGATTTGATGCTATCACCATGTATGCATACGAGCCCTGTTCCACCAGTACCATTCTTCCCTGCGATAGGTTCTCACTCCGATTCTGAAACATGAGTCGGGAGAGGCTGTTAACTGATCAGGAATATCACATTTCCTTATGAATTCAAACATAGAACACAAAAGGCTATCTAAATTCAATCTGGAAACCACCTCTTCCAATCACTACAATACATCACTACAAAACGTGAGAAAAAGACAAGCAAACTAGTAACCCAGTCTTGGCATGACCAGGGTGGCTACAGCTCAGTGGTTAAGAGCATTTGACTGCAGATCAAAAGGTCAGCGCTTTCTATCCCCCCAGGACTGCACGTCCCTTTCAATAAAACAGTCAATACATTATTACAATACAGAGAACATTTAGATTGTTCTGCGTTTAACCCAGCCTGGTTTCTCTCTGGGCTGAACTGTGTTTGTATGTGTGTGTGTGTGTATATGTGTGTGTCTGTGTGTGAGTGTGTGTGCAGCGCGGGGGGTGGAAGCAGTCCTCAGAATGCTAGGTGCTGCGCTCCGTGTGTGACACAGTCTCAGGGGGACTGTCATGATGCACAAAGCCTTTCAGCCCCACGGCGCCCGGGTGACGAGCCCTCCCTTGGGCTGCCAGACGCCCGGGCCTCTCCACTTATCAACCCATCCATTGTGAAATCAGCCGCACTGGCCAACCGTAGCCATGCAAAATACACCCCCCTGCAATAAACGCTGGGGTTTCAATCACAAACCCCAACCAACGTCCTCCTCCGCCTCTCTCTTTCCCTCTCTCGCTCCTTTTTCCCCCTCTCTCTGTACAGTGAATAAACAGTTGTCACTGTCAGGTATCCCAAAATGCTAATGGGAACAAACGGATCCACTTCAGCAGTCTTAATTACATGATATGTATTCCATGAATCACAAATGGTATATTCCCCCGGATTCAGCAGCACAATATGGTGGTCGTTCAATTATTGATTAGAAAAATAATGACACATAGAAAAGGAACAGGCCTACACCTATTACACAAGCTGCATATCAACTTCAGCTACTGGGAGAGACAGTGTGATAGTGGGCCGGAAGATATGGACCCCCTCAAACCTTCTCTCTGGATCTGAAGACGGCCGACATGTTCTTCAGGACCACGGGGCCGTCCAAGCTGTAGGAGAAGTTGACCTGGTCGAAAATGATGACGCCGTTTCCAGGCCAGTCAGCTGGAGGGCGTTTATCGCTCTCCCAGGTGGCTTCCCTCTCCAGCTCAGAGTATTCCACCACTCTCTCCACTGACGTCATCTGGTACATGAGAATCCACACAAGCAAACCTCCCGTCAGTCATCCTGCTGGGAGGTTCAGAGATGAACCCCAAGCAGATCGGTGAGAAGACACGATGTACGTTTTACAGTTACATTTAGTCATTTAGCAGACGCTCTTATTCACAGCGACTTACAGTAAGTACAGGGACATTCCCCCGAGGCAAGTAGGGTGAAGTGCCTTGCCCAAGGACACAACGTTATGTGCACCGGCCGGGAATCGAACCGGCAACCTTCAGATTACTAGCCCGATGCTCTACCCGCTCGCTCTACCCGCTCAGCCACCTGACCTCCATGTTACACGTTTTGCTCCACGTTTTGCTCATGTTGAAGGTCAGAGAGGGTCCTCACCATGTTCTCCACCTCGGCACTCTGTCGGACCCCCCACTGGAACATCCCGATGAGGGTCACAGCGTAGGAGAGTGCCAGGCCGACCCTCCCGGCCTCCATGTCTGCCACACCAGGGAACAGAGACAAACACAACACTGGATCCTCCAACAAGAACCAATTCTATCAGCAGAACCTCTGATCAAAAAGCGACATACAGGCGGCGGGATTTGAACCTGTGACCTCTCGAAGTCAAGAGGACAAATGCTCTACCACTGAGTTAAACCCATCCCTCAACACGCAGGTTCCACCAAGGTTGTGTAAAGATTAGTATCTATATTGGAGGGCTGGTACAGTACCATCCCTGAGGAACAGGCAGCCGAAGGCAGTGAGAGCCACAAAGATGGAGCAGATCCCATCCAGACGCACAGCAAACCACCGTGAGGTAGTCAGGAACAGGAACCACGCTTCTACATCAGGAGAACCAGGAGGCGAACATGTTAAGACATGACACTGATGTGCATTGGGGAATCGATCCAAAACAAAAACACTGATTAGGTCGAATACCAGAGTGGAGGTCCTGGTGTTGGTCGAAGGTTTGCTGTTGTCTCTGTTGGGCTTTGAAGGCACGGATGGTCCAAAGACCTTGGAGGGAGGAGGACAGGTGGGAGAAGACAGGACTCCGAGCTGGGGGAGACAGAATCAGGGGGGGAGGGGCTGAGGAGCTGTACAGACAAACCTCCAATCCGTTTTACAGAATGTACAGGATTTCCCTTTTTTCTTATTCGAGGACATTCAGCTTGAATGCCACCCCCCCACCCCCACCCCCACCCCCCCCGGTCCATTATGTCTGCCTGCCATTCATTATAGGAAGTAGGCAGAATATGCAAGTTGATATGATAACACCTGCACATTTCAATGGAAAATTCGCCATGAAAACCCCTTTATATGACCTCAGCTTCACACAACCTGCATTGAGGAAAGGGCCACCATTGAGAGTGCTTTGTTAAGATGTGTTTGGCTTCTGAAAAACAGAGACAAAGCCTGAATGTTTCCTTGGAGCCTCTTAATGGCACTTTTGTTCGTCAAGATCAGGGAACCTGTCCTCCTCTATGCCTTTGGGCCATCAGCCCAGAGGGAGGAGGATGAACTAGTTGCTGCCATGGCCCTGCCATGGCCCAGCCATGCCCGCTCGCCTTCACCGCCTTTGTATGTGATGTCACCAACTCTCAGCACTTGAAGGAGGCTGTGTGTGGGCGAGCCATGGGCCACAGCTACCTTTAGCCTTTATGCTAGAGCCCCCCGGGAGCGTCTTCAATGGTCTATTAGCATTCCCGCGCTCTGCCTTTTGTCCGCGAGCCCAAACGGACGTGTCCCCGCGGAAACCTACTGGTGGACTCCAGCCGCTTGATGTCTCGCGAGGTCCGCAGGAAGTAGCGGCGGAGGAACAGGAAGGCGACGAGCAGGGGGGCGACCGGGACGAGGATCCAGGGGATGGCCACGGCCGCCACGGCGATCACGCCGAGGATCTGAAGGAACACCTGAGGACACGAGACACAGGTGAGATCAACATCAGCCCTCTGAGCGGGGCCAGCATTAGCTTGTGGGCTACCACTGAGCTTTGAGCATGGCAGGAGTGGAAGCCTATCAGCTGTTGTTGTTGTTGTTGTTGTGTGGGAACACCACTGCCTGAGGGACAGCAGTGGGATACAGAGGCTGTGAGGCTCGCTGTGTGCGGGGAGAGAAGCCAAGGCACTAATTCTCACTTAGAGGCAGGTGAGAACTGGGCCCTCTTCCTGTGTGACTCACAGCCCCCTGTTCCCAGGGGCTTCCCCTTCAACACCTCGGCCCTAACTCCCCCTGGCACAGCACCCAGCCAATGGGCATCGTCACTGTGACTGGCAGAGGCTTCTGGGAACCACACAGTGGGTGTCTGATATGCGGCGCAGCCAAACCACACAGCCCTCAACAACACAATGACTCGTCACTCTTGTTAATGGCTGGCTATCTGACACAGCTAGACCACTAGGCCGCATGCAATCTGATACCTAAATGTGAGCCCGGCTCAGTGATATGGTACCAACACTGTCCCACTCTGCTCTGACCAGTGGTTTCATTTGAATGCTTTCAGAAGGTATTTTGTACCCTCTGCATCCACTCCCTAATGCCCTCTACTAAAAATAATAATTGTTTGTGACAATACCACAACACAATGAGTAGAGCTCTAATAATAGTAAGCCTTTTTTTTTTACCCAACTGTTAACTTTGTTTACAACAACACATGCATATAAAAGTCCCTTTCCAAGAGTTTCCAAACTCTCAAGATATCCTGTACTGCATATTTCATATTTTCTTGATGGCTGATAAAATTGAAATCTTACACCCTGAAATTAGAGACAACCTTAGAGATGATTCCTGTAAGGAACAGATTAGGATCAGTTTGTTACCTTCAATGGTCTCCTACTAGCCCTCAGAGATGAAAATTTAATTTAGCACCTTAATTACGGATGTTATCTGACGCTTAAGCGCACGTTTAAGCATGATCACTTTCAATGTGGTTTTATGATGAAAAGCCACTCAATTCCGTTTACAGTGGAGATAAGAGGGTATTACCAGTCTCACCATCGCCGCGCTGGAGCACACACAATCAAGCAGTGAGTGAAAACTACTGAGCACAACTGATCCTGAGAATTTCACACTACATAAGTTTCAATCTGGGCTGTGATGGGGGGCCACCGGACTGCAAAGTGAGATGTGAGCACGCAGGCTATTACTGCATGTTATCCAACCTCCAATAGTGGCACACCACTATTTACCAGTCGACAAACATGGATTTGTGTCTACACTTTAAAAGGGCCCCAACATTTGCTTAACATATTTCACACCCTGTGTGATTATGTACTGTGAACTCTTGTTGATCCGTGGCTGCGTCGTTTGCGGATGTTTGGAGAGCTCAGGCGGGGGGGCGGGGGGGCCTTCAGAGGCCCGGCTCGGACGGACGGTTCATCTGAGGAGAGTCTTAGCAGGAACTGGAACCATTAGATAGGAGTCCAGCCTCTCCTCTCCTGCTCCCAAGGGGGCCACTGTCGCCAAGACCCCAGTTGATCTGATCCCTCTGCCTGGTCTGCCCGTTATCGTGTCAGCATCAGAGAAGACCGCTGCCCCCACCCACACTACACACAGATGGACCCGATAAGCAGTGGTGATACCGCCCCCCCACACCAACTTCACATAGCGACCACTGACCCCCGCCCCCCCCGCCCCCCAGCACCCACACAGGAATGGACAACTCCCCAAGCCATAGCCCGCCGAACATAAAAGTGGATGAAAAGCTTTTGTATACAAACAGTTTAAATAAAGCATTAACTCTAATTGCTCTTTAGCAAGAAAAGAAAGCTACAGTAGGCATGCGATTCAGCCATTCAGACACGCAGCGCTCACCGCTGTGCCTAAAGACCATTCACATCTCTGCTGACCCTAATTGCTTTATTTTGCAGGTGATACCATCTGGTCTTTGATGTCCAAATAAATTCAGAAAATTGAAGTTAATTGCAATATTTGTGCTCGGCTCCGATATCGACTGTTGTTCCACGGCGGAACATAAACACTTCCCTTTAATTAAACATCCCCCCGGACACGAGGAATCAGTACGCTTCTTTACAACTCCTTTTTCATCCTCCCTTTATGCAGTGACAGCATGCAGTGTTTCGAAGAGACGCAGCCGCTGGGAAAAAAGCACAAACAAAAACGGGAAATGGAGGGAGCGGCGAGGGGGCCAACTGAATTCCATGCTAAACAAAATCCTCTGTCATCGCCAGCATTTTTCTGGCCACACACTTTCTCTGACAGACTGGTCCAATAAGATGTAGGGGTCAGTGGTACTGAAACAAAACAAGACCGTTCCACTTGGAGGCTGGGACAATAGTGGTGACCCAGTCCATTCTGCACCGTGTTCGCCCTTCATTTCAGCTCTAAATGCCCAGATGCTGTGGCTTTTCTTAGGGAGAAACGACTGTGGACACCTCCTTCACATTTTCTCTTTGGGGGACATTTTCACTTCATAAAGCTGCAGTCAATGTGTTTTGTGTGTGGCGAGGAGGGCCTGACACATTCTGTGGTGGTCTCGGTCGCTGTCTACATTGGTGGCTCAAGTAGTCCCAGGATTAGGCCTTTGTCCCTGGTGAAAAGGTAAGAGAAGTCACTTATTTGGGCTCAGTCAAGCTGCTGATTTCTACCCCCCCATTTTGGAAATAAGAGAAAGGCTTTGAAATGCACTCTCGCTCACACACACACACACACTTTCTCTCCCTGTCTGTCTTGCTATCTCTCTCGCAACTATAAATCACGAGTATCCACCGAAAGCAGCTGCCCCAATGCTCTGCATGCATTCTCACACACACACACACACACACACACACACACACACACACACACACACACACACACACACACACACACACACACACACACACACACACACACACACACACACACACACACACACACACACACACACACACACACACCCTCCCTCTCTGACCTCCCTTCCACACTCCCACACACACAAACAAAAGCTTACAGAAACCAACAATGAACACAAGCCATAGTTCACAATTGTACAAAGTGTCAAGGACACTTTTTTTTTCTTTCGCCACACAGTCTGTGGAAGCTCACAGGCGAGTCAATAAAACAGTAAACCACACACTAAGCGCGACAACGAACCCCCAACTGCCGAGGCTGGCGCGGGAGCCCCGTCCCCCTGGTGGAGAGAGGCGGCGCTGGCGGTTGTCTCCAGGGAGCGGCTGCTAGCCAGCCTGGGTTCCCAGGCTCCAGTAGCACCAGGCAGTCCAGCATGGCTGAGACAGGAGAGGTGCCAGGACAGTGCCATGGGAGACCACACAGACACTGGGAGCTTTTCACCCGGGGCCAGCGCCCACCATCACGTGACCCGCCCCCACCCCCCACCCCCCCCCTCCTCCAGGGTACTACTGAGACGCAGAGTCAAAACACCCCCCCCCCTGCTGACACACACTGTCTCTCCATGTTACACACACACACACACACACACACACAAACCATTTTTGAGACACAAATAATGATCTTCAACCGGGGAACTTGTATGAGAATGACCGTGGGAGATGTACCGCCCGTGTGAACACCAAAGGAAAAGAGTGTCTTTCTTGGCCTCTCCTTTTCTGTGTCACTCTCGTGTTTTTCCACCTTGCACACAGAGACAATGGGCCTGTCGGATAACAATGTTCAATAGGTATTTATGGCGGATATATTTCCATCGTGGTCCCTCTCTTGTGTGACTCTGACTAACCTGGTATGTGTTGTGCCCGGAGCCAGAGCATTCCTCCTCTCTCCTGTCACCCGGCTTGCTAAAGGCTCCAGAGAAAGCCTCTGAAATCCCATCCTACAGCACTCGCAGTTACGTCAGCAGTTCTCATATCCCACAAAGCCACCGAAGAGGCCCGACATACAATGTGCCACAATATACAGTCTCACCCTGCCGTCCACCCGCCAGTGTTCCCAAACAATGGCCGTCACTGCCCCGAGTGTGTGTGCGTGTGTGTGTGTCTTCAAGCTGTTGCCATTACACACACACGCACACACACAGGGGCCTCTCCTCCTCCACAACATTGACGGATCCATGCCGTCATTTATGAGAGAGGGACCTTCTTCCGGGTTGTAACCGCTCAAACTGTGGTCAGACCAAGGTCAGCTCAACTCAAGCCCACACGCAGACTCATTGGAATAGTTTGCCCTAACCAGGCCGTGACACAGCCACTAAAAGCGTAAGGAGTAAATACAGGTCACTGCTAGCTCAAACCTCAGAGCCACCCTACCCTCACCGCGGCCCCAACCTGCCATCTTAGGGACGATTATGCAGCTGACAAACTCAATTTGGACGCTTAGGAAGATGCCGTGGATGTGCCTGGGACCCCACAGCCAGCGGGGTGACGTGGTCAGGAGCCTTGGCCAGGGCCCGGGCCCTCTGAAAGGCCCCCCCGGGTTCCCTCACCCCCCATTGTCCCCCTCGCCCTCAGCCACCCCCGGTGTGAAAGGAGAGGCAACCCAGGATTTAAAGGTCAAGGCTACACAAAGGCCCGTAGTCCCCTCTGCCTGAGGTGCTTTTAATTGACATTTCTGTCTTTGTCCCCGCAGCATAAAGAGGGGAAGAGAAAGGGCACATTTTTTCAATATATACTAAATTGCTCCTAAATGAGACCTGTGAAGAAATTGGCCTCTGGGATGCACAGAGGTCCCTCATGCCCCCTCCCAGCTACAGCCCCCCCCCCCTTCCTACACACACACACACACAGACTCCTCCCCCAAACTAGAGGGAATCCCCTTGTTGGGCCTGTATGGGGGGAGTGCTGATGGCTGTGAAGTGCTCACTCCACCATAAAGAGGGCAGCTTCGATGCAAATCCCTCCACCGAGGCTGGCCTCTCCCCTCAGAGGAGATCAGCCCGTTAGGGCATTGTTTATCAAGTTTCACTCTATTCCCCCTGACAACCATTTAAACAATGACTGTTGGGAAATGTCCCTCCACAAATGGCCAACAATGGTCAGGATCAGCAGCTTCTCTGTTCGGCTAATACTTTGATAAAAAGAGTGAAAATCTTCCTTCCTGAAAGCATTAAAGACTGCTCCATAAAAGGCACCTGCAAACAAGGGCAGAAAGAAGGCCAAACAAAAGCACTTTGTCCAAATGATGCCACCTTTGTCCTCTTCACAAAGTGCTCCCATTTTTCCACTGCACCAAAAGAGCACATTGTGCATCATCACACACAATGTCCCACCACACATATAGTGCCAACGAGGTAACTAGCCAGCTAAAAGTTTGAACAGAACTAAAACAACAGCCTAGCTTTAGAATTGCTCGTCTAGGCCTCATTTCCCACTGAAAAAATGTACATCACAACAAACTACTTTAGATAAGTTATGATTTATGTACATTATTGTTGCTCCACGAACGGTGTGGTATTCCAGATCAATAAAACATGGCTACATGTGACCATGGCTACATGTGACCTACAGCAGCCAGCTTCCACTGTTTTCCTGCTGGACCTGAAGGCCTTCCACAACATTACTCTTTTACACAGACTATTATTCACCATATTATCAAAATAGCGGGGGGGGGGGGGGGGGGACCATGGCGGACAAAAAGCTTTTGTAGGTATGATCTTTTGTGCTTTCAGCGTTTAAGATGGCTTTTGTCTCCGGTGAGATGGGTATCTGCCACAAACATCACTCAGGCATTGTGGAGGAGGGATTGGTTTCCAGAGCAGCTTTGTTCTTTTCTTCGGCCCTGACCAAGGAGCCACGCCTGCTCCCCTAACTCGGACTGGGCTGCAAACATTCCCTCCTTTGTGGCACTACGTGCGTGAGCTGGCTCATCTCCGCGGGCTTTCCTGGGAGATGATTGTTCGGCGTGGTGCGGTGGCGCTCGGTAACATTACCTGGCTATGCGTCAGGGTGGCCCTTGGCTAACCAGCCAGCGACAGACTGGGGTGGGGTTGGGGGGGGGATAGAGGATCACGGTAAGCTGGGCAAGTCCCTCTCTAGTCTATCAGTTTCAACTGACCTGTCCCCCATCACCCCCCCCGCCCCTCCACCTATCTCCCTCTATCTTACACTCCGTCTCGCTCTCAGTCTGTTCTCTCTCCGTCGATCCCTCTCCCCTTGTTCTTTTCCTCTCTGTCTCCCCATCTCGCTCTCTTTACCCCTCCACACACTACTGCTCACTTCCTTTTCTCACCACTCAGGGAGATCATCCCCTTCTTTTCTCCTGCCTTCTCCCTCACTGGCGCCAGATCTGGCCCATCTTCCTGTCGCCATTATGTCCTCTTGTGGTACCTTTCTCTCTCCCAATCACTCGCTCAGTCCCCTGACACAGTCCGAGGGCCTGCAGTGTCGTGCCACACTGGGGGAGCCACGCCCCGGCCCTGTGTGCAGACACTTTTATTAAATCTGTGCAGGCGCTGGGCCGCGCTGCCAGGTAATCCTACAGTAATTGTTTCCAGATTAGGGGACCCGGACCACAAAGCAGGCCCAGCCAGGCATGAAATGGCCTCCCCATGCAGCCCCGACGGCGGTCGAGGCTGAGGCCGGGGGGGGGGGGGGGGGGGGGGGGTGCGAGGGGGGGAGGGCCGAAGCCGCCGAGATGAGACTCACCTGGGTAAAGTCCACAAACGTCCAGGGCAGCAGGGAGTCCAGCTGGCCGATGTCCTTGGAGAACCTGTTGAGGATTCTTCCTGGTGCATGATGGGAGACACGAGACACGGGGTCACTGATTAGTCGGGTGTTCCACTGAATCATCGGTGGACGATTTTTTTCAGAACTTGAGCGTTTTCATTGTCAGTGGTGTGTGATGATTATTTGCTCGAGCAGCAAGAAGCATTTGTACAGCCTCAGTGCTGCAGTGCCTTTTATCGTTGGAGTGTTCTGCTAATATGACCAGTGAAAGGATCATGAGTCTTGTGTGGAATGTTTTTCAAAGGGAGGAAAAGATATGACTCATTTCAACTCACGCTGCATCTTACCTTGAATGAGCTCACCAAATATTTGCGAACAAAACCACACACTGAAAAAGAACTTAGTAATCCATGAGCTTATACGTCTGCAAACAATGCGAGACCTTTCTCAATAATTATATCACCCCCCCCCCCCTTCACAAAGTCAGTTGCCACTTCATAAATGACTTTTATTACCCGAGTCTGGGCCATATCACTAGGATGTATACATTGAACGTGATATCAGGTGGACAAATAGAGAGCCCTATCTAAATTAAACAAAGAATCATTATTTGGCCTCGATTACATAAAGGCTGTCCTAGTCTGGACTGAATACATTGGCGAGTCTTTTGTTTGTTCACAAAGACGGAACAGAAGCGACGTACATGCCTTTCTCTCCTGACTGGCAGTGTCAATGACTTTAATTGAGCTGCCTCCGAACTGCTCAGGTGTTCATTATCCCGGCTGAGGCTGCACAGGTGCTCCTCCAAACCTTCATTGTGGCTCCTTTAGAAACGTTCCTCCTCCCAGCCCCATCCCAGACCACGGAAGATTACTCTCCAGCTGCTCACTTCCTGTGTTTACCGCAGGCCCCGGTAATAGCCTATCCACAGGTCTCAAACCTCGAGGCAGACAGGCAGCAAAGCTTGTCCTGTCTCCGAGGACTTGGAGGGAGACTTCAGACTTCCAGATTGCCAACACCACTTCTAGAACTAGACTCAGGTTCTAAGGAAACGACTGAGCGCACGCAACCGTTTCAATGTCTCTGGAACAAGCGTATCAATGTTTTGATCTTTTCACGGGTGGCCATCGCCCAGTACGACCTGTGTGTGAACCCAGGGTGTGGAGCCCAGGCCTGGGTTTAGGGCGCCCTGCAGAGATGCTGACGCCCCCAGGCTTGTTTTCCCCGCTTCTCCCTCCTGTATTGATTGGTTGTTCTTGCTGGCACTGTGACAGGCACAGGGCATGATGGTGTGTGCGTGTGTGTGTGTGTAGGGAGGGTCTGCGCATGGATGGCATGTACATGGGTATATGGAGGTTTTTCCAGTGGGAGCAGAGTTGAGGCGCTGACCTCAAAGTCGCCTGGCGTCTCCCAGTGTGTCCCATGGAGGTGGGCCCTGTAATCACCCCTCTCCACGGCCGTAAGCAGCTTACAGCTTTATCCCAAACCCCGCTCCCGCCTCCCCCCCAAAAAACAGAAAAAAACATGCATGCATGCAGACGAGGACGGGCTCCCCATAACAGCCATCGCATAAACCCAGCCGGCGCATTATTCCCCCCACAACAAACCAGCAATGCTCCAAATCAGCGCCGATTCAAAGTCAAGTGGCGTAAGCATGTTGTAGCACTCGGAGGCAGGCTAATCTTCTTCACAGCGTGAGTGGCCCTTTAGCATGCAGACCTGCCTGAGGGGCGGGCGGGCGCGCTGGAGGAGAGGGGCGCTCCTGCCCTTCCCTGCGCCAGACCGAGGGAGAGCGTCGCCCCGCTCGCAATTTGGCAACAGAGAAGAAGAGAATTATGTTTGTCAAACTGCGCCTTTGGTATATCCTTTAATGTGTATGTAATGTTACTGTCTAAGCGCATAAATGACCCAAATCGATGCGTGTCGGACAAACAAAAGGCCGGGGCAGAAGGAACACGTTACTCCTGGTTACATCATGCCATGGTTTGAGGGTGTTTGAACATCCGAGAACAATCAGCTGTCTGACGAGCAGGTTGGTTAACGGCAGCTCTGATGAGGTAAAGCAACCACTCCAGTCCTGGCTCACTATAGGAGAGATGCATTACAGCGATGCAGTTACACAAAGACATCCAGCACATGGAAATGCCTATGAGGTAAGACAGGTCGGAGGCACAATGGCTTCAATCACTACGGGAGGCCGTCAACAATATCACCTATTGTGCAGAGGGTGGTGGGGGGAATCGACGTTTCGGGATATCAGCTGCATTTAAGTATCAAACAATTTCTCATGCTCGGGGACTCCAGGGGTGATCTGCACCACTTTTTCGGGAGCCGGGGAAATATCAAGCCCTCCCAATTGGAGCTGTGGGTGGAGGCATGAGGCAGGCCGGGCTGCGGGTCCAGGCTGAAGCAGTGGAACAGTGGGGTCCGACTGGAGCAGGGGCGTGTGGCTAATCGCTGTTCCCTGTAAACATCTAGATAAGGAGGGCGACTGAGAGGCCCATCGTGTGTGGGGCCCACCTGATGCCGGGGCCCTTTTCAGCCAGACGGGCGTGATAATAGAGGAGCGCTGGGGAGGGGGGAGGGAGGGAGGGAGGGAGGGAGGGAGGGAGGGAGGGAGGGAGGGAGGGAGGGAGGGAGGGAGGGAGGGAGGGAGGGAGGGAGGGAGGGAGGGAGGGAGGGAGGGAGGGAGGGAGGGAGGAGGGCCGCCCAGGTTTGAGGTGCCACAACTCACCTGCACGTCCGTGGCGGGGGCCCAGGAGCCCGGGGGCGGCTAGCCTCCCACCGCTGGCACCTCGCTGCCAACACTAATACATTCTAAATCCATTCTCTCCGCTCACACCACCAGGCTCCTGCAATCTCCTCTCCTTCCCTTTCATGCAATTAAATAGTGGAAGTGGCGAGCGAGGGGGAGCCCTATCAGCCACACTGCACACACACACACGGCTCCATCTCCACATTCAATTTACACACCCCGATATCATCATCCTCTCTGCACTACCTTCACCCCCCTATCTCCTCCACTCACCAACTCTGCAGAGGGAATATAGACATTAAAAACACTGCCTCCGCAGACACAACTAGCTACACGGCGCCGCTGTGACATACTGTACCGGCGATGGAGAAAGTGGCTACTTAAGTTTCCTGTATCTACGTTAGCTGACTGACAGCTCCCACTAAGTGACATCTTTGCAGATACGAGATGACGGCGGTTTGCGTGTGCGTGTGTTGGTGTGTGTGTGTGTGTCTGCTGATGAGCTGGAGTCTGGGCCTGCTGTCTCTGAGGGGATTAGCCCACTCAATGACACTAAATTACAGGGATCAACATCAGCTCAACACATCCACTGCTGTGTGTGTGTGTATGTGTGTGTGTGTGTTGCTCCACAGGGAACATGTTCGGTTGGGTAGTACAATGAAGAAACGTGTTCATAATTGTAAAAATTCAAAGTACACCCATACCAGGATGTCAGAGGATGGTTGACATTAGGCATTAATCGTCGAGAGTACTCCATGATCCTGTTCAATCATTCTTACCCAACCTCAAGGCACTGTTATTGTTATACAGCTACGTTTCCACAGGCACAAGAACGCCTGTCTTTCAGCCAAATGGCAAATGCACACATTACAGCGCTTGATACCGTCCAGCTACAATACCTATCCATCACTCATATTTCACAAACGATTTGTTCCTTTGTTCCAACAAGCCACACCGCGAACGCAACAGAGCCGAAGGAGCTTGTGGCGGTAACCTTTAGCTCTGTCAGTAACAAACACGGGGCCTGTCGAGCAGCAGCACCCATCACTTCCATGTGTAAACAGTTGTCAAATCCTTAACAACGCATGCACAATCACAAATGCATTACTCACACTTGTTTTGGTAGCACAAGGGAATGGCAGATATTATGGAGCAGGGAGTATGAGAGAGAGGTAGCGAGGAAGGAAAGAGAGAGAGTGAGGAAGGAAGGAAGGAAGGAAGGAAGGAAGGAAGGAAGGAAGGAAGGAAGGAAGGAAGGAAGGAAGGAAGGAAGGAAGGAAGGAAGGAAGGAAGGAAGGAAGGAAGGAAGGAAGGAAGGAAGGAAGGAAGGAAGGAAGGAAGGAAGGAAGGAAGGAAGGAAAAAAAAAGGCAGTAATACAGTTCCAGAACTGACAATAACTAAAGCTTAATATTCTCCTTGGCTCACCTGTAATCTGATTCAAGTGTAAAAAGTAACCTGTTAACATTTGATGCCCGCAAACACAGAAAAGTGGAACTTTGGAATGGAAACATTGAAGAAAATGTGTTTTCTTTATCTTTCCACTCATTTCAACAGGCATGTTTAACAGAGATGAAAGTCATCTGGACTTTGGCTGGGCAAGTTTTCTGTTTGATCTCCAGTAGAGATGCCGGCCTGTGAGCAGGTCATCACTCAGAGAAGTGATCCAGCTCAACCTCAGTCACACACGGACACGTCTCCCAGCCTGGGACCGGATCTGGAACAACTTGACCCGGCCATACAACGGTCACCGATAGCAACACAACAGCCATCAGATAGCAGCAACTGTTATGCGTCTCCTTGACTGCACTATTAAAAAGATGATTACATTATTCAAAGTGTTTGCACTCCTCCTCTGTGCAGATTAGCAGGGAGACACACCCCAGATAAGCCGACAGGTAGACTAGCATGGAACAAAACGGCAGCAGTCAAAACAAACCCAGAAGGTTAAGACTGTGTTTGCTACCAACACACTCTTCCAAAGAAACAGTATGTCGCTACACCCAGTACTAATGCCAGCAGAAACCACAAGCTACCGAACACCCTCAAATCATATTTGGAGTTGTGTTACCAGCTTATTGTGACTCATTATACACAGAACTCCCAACTGTGCCGATTGTGTCTGACATGAGTGTCATTTTGGAGAGATTAGACTGAGTAATGATCCACTGACAAGTGCACAATGGACTGGGAATTTTATTTTATTTTATTTTTTTAGTTGGCCAAGTTGTCCAGTTGACATTAGACTTTGGTTCTGAATGACAAAAAGTCTATGACCTCATCTAGTCAACTTTGCTTCTATCAACATGTTGATATTGGCATCCCATTTGCAGCAGAATGTGTTTCAATTTAAATTGTACAAGGAATAATTTATCTAAGTGCTAAAGTTGTCGGCGGTTCGATTGTTTATGTGGCTTTTATGTCAAAATGTATTGTATGCCGCTAGTGTTTGCACAGTTATGAGATGATGTCTATCTGTCCACTCCAGACTCCAACCTACAAAGCTAATGAAAGAATCAAAGACTTCTGTCACAGCGCACTGGACAAATATACCCATGTGTGCTCAACTCAGCCGTTCAAATACCTCACTGTCCAACATCTACAGCAAACAGTATTCATTTCCCTGTTTTGTTGTGTTTTGTTCTGGCTCACGGTTAACAGATAGCCCTCTTCTCGCTACGTAGTGAAAGAGGCGACACCTACGAGAGGAGCCCCAGCCTCCTGAGGGGTCTGGCCTCACAGGTCCCCAGCCTCCTGAGGGGTCTGGCCTCACAGGTCCCCAGCCTCCTGAGGGGTCTGGCCTCACAGATCCCCAGCCTCCTGAGGGGTCTGGCCTCACAGGTCCCCAGCCTCCTGAGGGGTCTGGCCTCACAGGTCCCCAGCCTCCTGAGGGGTCTGGCCTCACAGATCCCCAGCCTCCTGAGGGGTCTGGCCTCACAGGTCCCCAGCCTCCTGAGGGGTCTGGCCTCACAGATCCCCAGCCTCCTGAGGGGTCTGGCCTCACAGATCCCCAGCCTCCTGAGGGGTCTGGCCTCACAGATCCCCAGCCTCCTGAGGGGTCTGGCCTCACAGATCCCCAGCCTCCTGAGGGGTCTGGCCTCACAGGTCCCCAGCCTCCTGAGGGGTCTGGCCTCACAGATCCCCAGCCTCCTGAGGGGTCTGGCCTCACAGGTCCCCAGCCTCCTGAGGGGTCTGGCCTCACAGCAACACCAGCTCCCCCTGCCCCTCAGCCACCGGCTCTGATGACGAGAGCCCGTCTCACGGCAGTGTCTTCAGGACGTGGAAGACATCGCTGTCCTGAGCTGATTAGCTGTTTCAAAGGTTTACCGCTTAACCCCTGCACTCCAGTTCATTCTGTGATCCTTGTATCATATATACTGTATGCACATATTTAATACTTCTTAAATAATTATAGGTTAAAAATAATAATAATTATAACAATATTGATAATAACAACAACGATAATAACAACAATTAATGTATGTTGTTATTATCAGATATAAATATATATATATATATATAACTGATTAAGCATCAATTTAATCATAGGAGGAATGCAATGTGCAATTAAAGATAATTTTCATCCTATAAAAAGCTGCAGAAATACTCGTCCGGTTTCAAGGCCCGCTTAAACAAACAGCCTGCTGAGTGTGGTGAGGAAGTACAAGTGCTCTCTCTGTCCTTGAACTGAGGTAGACGTGGCCATGTCCCAGCACTAGCCTGCTCTCTAGTGGACAACAGTGAACACATCCTGGAAACAACATGGTCTCAACCCAGGCCAAGCCTCATAATCAAAGCCTATTATTAGGACCTACGTCTTCCTGACCATCAACTGTTCATCTGCTAAAGAGAGTGCCATGTTTGAGACTTAGATGTGTGGATCCTTCCTAGAGAATGTGCGTGTTCAGAGAGAACAGAGCTCCTTACCAATCGGATGGACGTCGAAGAAGCGCACAGGCGTGCGCAGGAGGGCGTTGAACATGCGGTTGTGCAGAGTCTGTGCCGACATCACCAGGACGTTGAAGTAAACCAGGCTGCGCAGGAAGCCAAACAGGATGGTGGCCGCGGTCAAACCTGATCAACGCACAAGGTGGGATCCATCACCATGCAGCCACACCAAGCCCCAAAAGAAGGACAAGCCGTGCGCTTTCGCACCATTGGTGAACACACAACTAAACCAGAGAAGAAGAGCTCCAACAAACCCCCACAGCGCTTCACTTTCAGACCTGGCTGCAAGTTTGAACTCTGAATACAAAAACCAGGAACTGTGAAGAGGTGAAGAGTCAAGGCAAGGCAAATCAGGGCAGTCTTAACGCTGGAGGGAAAAAAAACAACAAGAAGCCCTCCTATCTTGCAGCTGAGCCCCAGGAACACACACTGGGCCTTGAAGGACTGGGCCACAGCCAAACAAGTGTGGAGACGTGCAGTGAATGCCTGGGGCTTTTCACAGCCTCAATAGCACACAAAGGGATGTGCTCCGACTGGGCCTCACCTGCGTAAACACCCAAGTACAGGTCAAGGTCCAGATGCTGAGGGGAGCTGCTGTTGGTGATGGGTTCTGTCACATTGAGGTGCTGCTGTTCAGAGGCCCTGACGGGATTTATAAGAGCACAAGGACAAATAAACACTGCAGGCATCAATGGATGAAAGATGCTAGCTGTGGGCACATATAAAGGAAATGTTCCAAAACAGAGCCACAAGGCTATACTCAAACCAGCAGTGTTGAGTATAGCAAAGACAATCACACACTGTCAGAATCACTTGTATTCTGTCGAACAAATCAGATTTTGAAAGAAAATCTGACAGATTGTTGGAACTTGAAAAACAAAAGTTGTTAAGTGTGCAGTGCCTTTTTAGAAACTAAACTTAAAAAAATTGCTTTTGTGTCTTACCAATAGGCCAGCCACCAGTCCTGCAGTATATAGCTGATCTAAAAAAAAAAAAAAAAAACAATGTGTGACACAAAGTGCAACTACAATTATGCATAAAACAATCCCAAAACCATCCGTGTTCAAACAAACCGTGGGAAGCCACTCACATGAGCGAGCAGGTTGAGGAGGAGGAGAGCCAGCAGGACCAGCAAGTTGGCCCCGGCTCTGAAGTACTTGAGGTAGAGACGCAGGCCGATGGTCCCCTCCGACCGGCTCTCCTCAGTCATGTGCTGCGCCGGCTACCAACACAAACACACGCGCGGCTCTCAGTGCCGCGACTCGATCACCACTGAATAACTCTACTACACAGCGAAAGGGTGGGGGGGGGGGGGGAGTTTGCGAGTTGAGGGTGAGCACTGCCCTCTAGTGGAGGTAAGGAGGAGGTTGCACGGTGAATGAACTAGTCCCACCCATCCAAGGTTTTAAACGAGGTTGTTATGCGTGGAGAGGATGCTGGGGGCGTGTACGCACCAGGGGCAGGTGGTCGGCTCCCTCCATCATGGACTGCAGAGAGGAGGTGTGGGAGAGCATGGAGCTCTGGGAGAGCGTGTGAGGGGAGCGGGAGAGGGCCCCGGGGGGGGCCCGGCTGTCCTGCTCCTCGTCCACGTCCTCCTTCAGCAGGGAGGTAAAGTCCACGCCAGAGCCCTGCAGCTCAGAGTAGGTCCCCCTCGCCACCATGTGGCCCTGTAAGACCACAGGAGCTCCGTTGGACTACCAAGGTGTGTTTACCGTTTTGAACATAGGGGAACTATAAGAAACAGACAGACACACACCTCCTTTAGGACAAGGATCTCGTCCGCTGCCTTCAGGTACTGCAGCTGGTGAGTGACGAGGATGCGAGGTTTGTTCTTCAACAGGCCGCAGATGCACCTGGAACACACAAGCACCGGGTGAGCTCGTCTAATCCAGATCCAAGCAGCCACAACAAAACTTAGGAGTCCAGGTCAGGGGGCGGGGGGGGGTTCCGAGGACCAGGGTTGAGAAAGGCTGAACTAGGGGAAGGTGTCGGCGGTCGTAACTTACTGCTCAAACAGGTGCTTCCCCACCTCAGCATCCACAGCACTGAGAGGGTCATCCAGCAGGTATATGTCCGCATCCTGGTACACTGCCCTAAATACAGACACACACACACAATGTGTGAACCTCCTAAATGATGTGGTTGTACAGTTAATGTGAAATAAGTAGGACTGTAAACATGTTATACGAGTAACAAGAGTGTACAGTATTAACCATGCGTATCCCGGTCATATGAATAAGCAGCAGGATTGTGTGGGGTGTTGGGGGAGAAGGGAGAGAGGTAAGCAGCGTACCTGGCCAGGTTGACCCGGGCCTTCTGCCCTCCACTCAGGGTGGCCCCCCGGTCACCGATCACCGCCAGGTCCCCGCCGGGCAGCATCTCCATGTCCTGTTGACAACCCCAGGGTTAACCATGAGGTCACCCTACACCACAACACACTCATCACACTGATCTAGTGGACCACCTGAACACAGGCGAAATACTGTTAGAACTACGCACTTCTGATCCTTGATCTTCCGCTGTGCCTTCTAAATACACTCTGACCGTTGCCATGGGTGAAATAACTTCAAAAACATTAAATAAAAGGTTGATATAAATGTAATGATAATCAATTTGTTTGCTAGGATCCATGAGCAGCTCACCCTCTTGAGGGCGCAGGCTCGGAGAACTCTCTCATACTTCTGGGGGTGGAGCTCCTTCCCAAACAGGATGTTGCTCCTGATGGTGCCAGGGAAGATCCAAGGCTGCTGGCAGGCGTAGGTCAGCTCGCCCCTGACCTTGACCACACCCGTGTCCAAACACAGCTCTCCCAGGACGGTGCTGAGCAGAGAGGACTGAGGAACACAGGAAACAGTGGAGCCAATCAACACACACCCTATAGAGAAGGGTAGGGTCAAAAGTCATACTGTATCGCTTCTTCTCTAAGGCTCCGCGGCCAATAGAGTGTCAGCCAGTCAACTAGAATGGACATGGGGAATTAAAGTAGTCCTAGCTGATTAGCAATAGAATGTGAGAGTTTAAGGTGAAGCTGAAATTGAAGAAATGAAGTGGCCTGCTGCCCACACAGGGATTTGATGAGGATTAAGGTCAAGCTCTGAGAACATAGCCCTGAATCATGGACTAACAACTAGGACAACATCACTGAATTGGTACGCACCCATATCGACCGGCAAGCTCCTGACAGTGACACTTATTTATTTTTTTACCTTTAGAAACTTTTAACACACAATGAAAGAGAGGAATAGGAGGAGAGGGGAGAGGAGTACTGGGACAGTGAGGAAAGTTAGTTGCCCTGGGTGGACCTGGCTGTAGCTAGTGAAGTCATCCATGGGAGCATCATCACATCCCAATTCAGGTTTCTTACCTTCCCAGCGCCTACTGGTCCGATGACAGCCAGGAGCTGCTCCGACCTCACTGTGAAGGACACGTTCTGCAGCGTCGGGGCATCTGACACCTGGGGGGAGGGGAGCACAGGCCAGAGAAGATACTAGAATCATAATCTGACACACTGCAAATCTTGACAAACTGAAAACAAAATACCAGCCAGTGCTCCACACTAAGTCCCGTGCGCTCTAACGCAGAGCATCACCTTGTCCCAGTAGCAGACTATGTTCTCGATCTCCACCATGCAGTCCTGCTTTTCACCCACAGGGGCACCCAAATGTAGTGTAGACACTTCCTCCAACAACAAAAAGTTCTGTCAAAAAGAAACAAACATGGGAATGACAAGACATTTCTTTCATCGACATAGACATGTTTCTTTTCATCGGTTCGGTTTTTAAATCAGTGCTGCTGCGTGCGTCCGGACGGCACCTTGATTCTGCGGACGCTGACCAGCGTCTCCGACAGCCTCTCGATGGCGGAGGGGAAGAAGAGCGTGACGGTGAGCCTGACGGCGCCGTACAGCGACACGGCCACAAACACACGGCTGGCCGAGATCCTGTTCCCGCTCAGCACGTACACGCAGAAGGTGATGAAGACGATGATCTTGCTGGCCACGAAGAAGGAGGCCATGTTGAGGCCTCGCAGGTAGGAACTCCTCATGATCTTCGAGATCTCCTTCCTGAACAATTTACATTTTAGTCATTTAGCGGACGCTCTTATCCAGAGCGTCTTACAGTAAGTATGTCTACCAATTTATCACAGTAGATCAATAGGGTCTAATGTTACAGTATGTTAGCACAGTAGCTATGATGGTCTTATAGTAGGACTACCACGATAGACTGCCACCTGTCCTTCATTTAAACGGCTAATTCAAAACACAACATACCTTCTGATTTCATCTACCAGAGCTGAAAAAGGTTTCTCCCATGCATACATCTTGATGATACGAATTCCTGAGACCACTTCATTCATTGTGCGTATTCGGTTGTCAGTTAAAGATGCAGTTTGCGCCCTGGACAGACATTAATACAGTTGGTCAGGTTGCAAAACATGCTGGCTTCACACAGACTAGAAGTGTCATGCAGTACTATCCATTAGAGTGGCAAAAGCGAACTTCTTAGTAAGCTAAATAGTCTTTGTATGGCAACTCAAATGCATGTACCTTAGAGATGAGAACAAACGCCCAAAGAGAGTCTGGACAGGCATCAGGATAACCAGCAATGCCATTCCTGCAAGGCATGATGGGCCTATCTCAAACCACAGCAAACCTATCACCGCTGCTGCTTGCAGGGGACCAACCCACAAATAGTGTAGAAAGACGGTGACCTGTCGAAGAGAGAGACGTGTATGGACAATACGGTGAGGTAAAGTTGCTATTCTTGTCAAGGTTACAGAGCTGTATGTTCACAACCAAACGTTACTTTTCAGATTCAGATCGTTACCTCGTCAAACTTGTTGACGTCGTTGGATAAGAGGTTCACTATTTGCCCCGTGGTTGTTTTGCCCAGTGCTGTACTGTTCAGACAGAGGGCCTAAGGAACACATTTATGATTTAAAAAACATGGATTAAAAACTTGGAAACAGTCAACGATAAGTGTTTTCGGGGAAATCAAACAGATTATTGTTTAACAGTTAATAACGGTTATTAATGACTACAACCGCCAATTGTTCACTAATGCTAACAAAACATGCCACGCTGGCACTGACCTTCCGATAAATCACATGGCACATGGCCACCCGGATTTTCATGCCTGCTCTCTGAACGTGGTAGAAGTAGAGATGGTGGAGAGCGGACAGACCGAGGGTTGATAAGGAGATGCCAGCGGCGTAGGCGTAGGCCTCATGAAGGGCGGCCATATTGTTAGGGTCATAGCTCTCAAAGTACTGGATCAGCTTTCCAAGAAGGACTGGCTGGCATACTTTGATGATCTCCTAATGGGTAATATTGTTTTAATTGTATACATGATAGGAATATAGTTTTGGGCACACATTACTTTCCACCTATGCGTGAGGTACCTCAACAAGAGTAAATATTCCTATGCAGGCGTAAGACTTCCAATAGCATCTGATAAGGGCTTTGGTTAGCTTAGGTTTGCGCAGCTCTTTGGCTGCCCTCTGCACTTCTTGGTCCCAGTGCCTGATGAAAACACAGATCACTCACTGTGTCAGTGTCAGTCATGCCTGATGATAGTGTCACTTGTATGGCTTCAGAATATATGTGGGTGTGACATACCGCTGTAGGTCTTCCCCTAGTCGTTCAGACCCATCTTCTGGAAGCACTTTGTACATGTCATGTTCCTCTAACCTCCGCTTGTAACCAATTTTAAATAGTGGATTGAGCCAGCTTTGTGACAGGGAAAAAAGGATAAGAATATAATTTGTTAGATTAGCCTACACGTTGTAGGCTGTTTGTTGCCAACCACAATACAGCTATATGGAATTAAATGTAACGGAGAATGATATTCAAAAAGACAGGTTCGTGTGTAAAAAGCGCTACACGTATGTTTTAAACTTTCCAAGCGGAAGTGATGATCGTACCAACGACGTATCGATCTTTGTTCTTGATATAATAGCTTCCGTGTACAGTCAACAACAGTGCTTTAACCTTTGCAACAGTAGCCTACACAGGTGACACGTTATTGCCTAATATAGCAATGCCACGGGCTGTCGGGACAAGGGACCCCTCTCCAGTTAATACATGCCAAACACTGCTGCCTACTTTGCTTACCAGAAAAAAATCTTGGACAGAAGATTAGCTGTGGCCGAAGGATTATGCTTTGTCTCTTTCCGTACCGGCTCCATGATTAAACTTGGTAGCCTAAAACCTGAAAACGACTGCTACATTTTGCTTCTAGGGTATCATAAACAAGTTTAAGGGAAAACATACGTTTTCTCACCGGCACCGAACATGCTGAGGTAGCATTGGGATAATTTCTACAGCGAAGGATGCCCGATACATCCCGACATAGCCCGACACAGCCCGGCTCGACTGCTATTAGAGCAGCCATCGTATGTCCCGCCCACCTGTTACACGATTGGCTGATTAAATACTTCATTGGCGGTCCATCTCTCTTGTGTTACATCAAACAAGAATTTGAGTAATCGCATTAACTAAAATATAATACACTTAAACTACGCATTTTAAATGTTAAAATGTTTACAAAGTGAAATGATTGTATTTTTAGATGTAATGTATATGTTGTGTAAACTACATATTAAAAAAATGTTTGTAATTTTTGGACTGCACTTCATGTTTGCTCAAAATGAGTGTGAATGAAAGAACTCATGCAGCGAGATAAAATGCTGCATTGTTGTCCCATAAACTGTGGATCTGTTGGGATGTTGCTGTTTCTGTTAGTGATACTTGTATGTAGTGATACCCATGATAGTGAACATACCTGGCTTTTTAAAGGTCAAATGACCTTTTCCCCTCTACGAAAGTGACCCAAAGCAGGTTTTTGAAGTTTGCAAGCAGTTTACTGTTGAACCAGTAACTGGACTTTGTCACATTGTTCCTTCTCTTTAAGATTACTGATTACTCTTTTATTTTTGTGAATGTTAATATGATACTTTGCCCCACTCAAAACTCAGATCTGAAGAGCACCAAGCAAACAAAAGACAACCCTTCCTGTCTCATTTTAATGGATAACTGTCAGTTGAAGATATATACTTTTGTTGGCTGGGTTATCTTTGTCCATCCCTCGCCAGTAAATGGAGCAAAGCCTGATGTCCAGCATGTAAATCATCACTGTAGAACACATGTCCTCTATGTAATGTGTTCAACTGTGACATTGTACACCCACTATTCTCCTGAAGTGGATGACATTTTTTCAAGAAATCTCGAAGTCCTCGACATTTAAAAAAATGTCCGGTTGGCAGATCCTGGCTTTCTTGGGTGGTCTTGTGGGGCTGGGGGCCACCATAGGTGCCACAGTGTCCAACGAATGGAAGGCCACGAGCAGGGCATCCTCGGTTATCACCGCTACATGGGTGCTGCAGGGTCTGTGGAACAACTGTGCTGGAAACGCGATCGGAGCCCTCCACTGCAGACCCCACCACACTATCTTTAAACTGGAAGGTAAGGAGGCTGCAGCCACATCCAGTACCATAACTATCCTGTACGCAGTGGCTGAGAAACGTGATCCAATTTCTTACATACCAATGGTGTCGTGTAACATGCCTAAATACATGTGTACTGAACCACTGTTTGTGGTGCTTTAATGGTGCTTACAATGAATCCCTTCGGTGTTCCATTGTATGGTTCTTGGTCTCACACAAAAAAATCTACATCTCAAAAAAATGTGTATATATATATATATATATATATATATATATATATATATATATATATATATATATATATATATATATATATATATAAATATTCTGGTATACAATAACAAGGATATAGCAAGAAGGTTGCAATTTTGTATTTGTTGTCGACACGTCGTATCTAAAAATACACTCTCAGCACATAGTCTATTGTGGGTATCCGATTTGTTTAAAAAACATTGGTATGTAGGAAGTTGTGCAATCAATTGTCTGATATAATTTAAACTGGCCTTACACATGTCTGGTTTTTAAGAGTTCACCGCTGGAAATACCAATTTCCTTTATTTTAAAGTGGGGTGGTGGGCTATTTTAAACATGGTTCTCTATGATTTGAGAGAAAACCACAAGTTCTATTGTCTTGATGACACAGAGATTTGCTGTGGCCAATGAGTAATCTTCAGAAGGAAAGGTTAAACGTAAGTGTTCCTGTCTGAATAGGGTGTCTTCATGCATACAGAGGTGTACTGTACTTTAAAACTATCTAAAGACAGTAATGATGCCTACACAACTATTCAGGCCTTGTAGATCCCATAAAAAGTACATTATCAGAAATTATAGGCCTACACATTTTCATGGTTTCAAGTCGTCTTTTCATTACAGACACTTGATCATATATTTTGTTTCAATAAACATTTCAAAGTTGTACAGACAAGTTATTACCAGTGACTCATTTAATGCTAAAGTTGTGTTTAAATTAACACAGGTCATTTGATTTCTAAGCTTCATAAAAAAAAAAATGCTGCCTCTAGCTGTGTGGTACTTTACAGTATGATGGTGTGAAACGTCTTCTCCCAGTGCTCTCTCTTGTGGCCATATGGAGGTACTGGAACAGCTTCACCGTACTGTGTGCAGACGCTAGAGGGATCTCTCACGCCACTGACTCAAGGTTGGGGAAGCCAAGCAGATTCAGTGAAGGAATGTATAGGCTATATTACATTACATTTAGTAATTTAGCAGACGCTCTAACCCAAATGACTTACAGTAAGTACAGGAACATTCACCCGAGGCAAGTAGGGTGAAGTGCCTTGCCCAAGGACACAACAATTTTTCACAGCCAGAATCGAACCAGCAAGCTTCTTATTACTAGCCCGAATTCCCTAACCGCTCAGCCATCTGATTCCCATATTATGACTTTGCTGTAAGTTTATTTATTGAAGTTTGTTCCCACGATGACCTTATTTGTCCCAACAAGTATCATTAACCTGAACAAAAGATGTTGGTCCCTTCCGGAGGTTTCGGCTAGCGTGTTTCAGGCAGCGCTCACTAGTATAAGTTGAGTTGTTAATGAGTGATCAATATGAATCTATTTTTAGCTCAGGAAGAAAGTTGTAGTTAGCACTTCCTGTCATAACGAAATGGTAAATTACAACGTGATGATAAAAAGATGGTGGTTCCATTATCTCTTTATTCCTCTGTAGAGAGACACTGGATTTTCAGCATGATTGATGATGTTTGCCCTCTTTTCTGAATGGTATCAGATAGTTATTCCCAGGTTACTTATGTAAAACATCCTTTCTGAGGTCATCATGACCCATTTTTAACATCCATAATCTGTGGCCTACCAGAACACAGAAATCCCCATCATTTCTGTACTGCCTCTCAGTGACTCACAGTGGCCTGTAGAGGTTTAGTGGGTGAAAGAAGGTACAGACCATTGGTCAGCGATCTGTTACGACAGCTAAACCCCTCCCTCCTAGGAATAAGAAACAGCCCAGAACACATTAACCATCAATTCTGGTATGCCCATCTCACTTCTGTGAAGCGTACCCCAGCTATTCTCTTGCCAGTGGACCTTCCTGTGAACAGCTTATCCCTGAGTCAGCTGTGAGGATCTCACCAACCTAGTCTCCACTGGAGTGGGGGAATAACATGAGGAACATGGTGACAGAGATCTTGGCGTTCGTCCTGTCCACTTCTGGATGGGTGCTTGTCTGCTCCACTCTGCCCACGGAATACTGGAAGGTGTCCTCTCTCGACGGCACGGTCATCACCACTGCAACCTACTGGTCGAACCTCTGGAGAACGTGTGTTACAGACTCCACAGGGGTTTCCAACTGCAAGGACTTTCCCTCCATGCTGGCATTGGAGGGTCTGCACCTATTGTTACTGTTTTACATTACATGTAGTCATTTAGCCATTTAGCAGATGCTCTTATCCTGAGCGACTCACAGTAAGTACAGGGACACAACATCATTTGGCACAGCCGGGAATCGGACCGGCAACCTACTGATTAATAGCCCGATTCCCTAACCGCTCAGCCATCTGACTCCCCATTAGATTTTTTGGGAAAGTATCTCACCATGCTTGTGGACATTGAAGTCATGTTAGTTTCAAGCTCGTGCGGTATGTGCTGATATTGAGTTAGTCCGATTTTTGTTTTGTAGTTGTGATCAGATTGTTGGCACTTGAACGTTAACAAATATTCAGGCTAGAAGTTTCTTTTTAGGTTTGGGAGGATTGAGAGTGGATCTACACCTCTCCGTAACTTTCCTTTATAGCTCAGGTCACCTGTAGCGGTTCTTAGAACTTTCCAGAGCTAAAATGTGATGTGGGGAGAAGGAGGGGGGCATTTTCTGCACAGGCAAACTCATTTATTACCAAATACGTAAATGTTTAGCCTAACTTCTTGGAGTTTAAGGCTGTAAATTTGATTTACCGAGAGCTTGAGGCTGTTTCCACCATGGTTGACTAGTCTTTAGGTTAAACCACTAAGCTAATGTTTGCCTTTAAATCAAGTCTGAAAGGCAGCGCTATGCCAAGACTGTGACCACCTAAGCATGATACACTTAAAAACAATTATGTGTGGTGCTTACATTTCATCTTTTATGCTTAATGTGCCTATTTGTCACCTAAGACAGTACGCTGAGTTGTGGCCTGAAAGTGTGACCTTGTTTGGTGTGTTTGTGTGCTTGTTGTTAGCATGTGTGTGTACAGTATGTGTGACTTGTGTAAGGCGCACTGCATATTGACTGTAAGTTTGGTTCCTTCCTGCTTTCTGTGACGTAAGTTTTCTTTCAGGCTACATCCAGGTCTGCAGAGGTCTCATGATAGCAGCCATCTGCCTCGGATTCTTTGGTGCCATCTTTGCCTTGGTCGGGATGAAGTGCACCAAAATTGGAGGAAGTGATCAAAGCAAAGCTAGAATAGCTTTTCTCTCAGGAGTTAATTTCATACTGAGTGGTGAGTATTGTGAAATATGCGTGTACAATCAATGTATTAAGATGGTACATTTGAACACTGATCTCATTTGTTGTTGCAGGTCTCTGCTCTTTGTCTGCATGTTCCCTGTACGCCCACAGGATCACGTCAGAGTTTTTTGACCCCATGTTTGTCGCACAGAAGTGGGTGACTAATTCCAAGTGTCTGCATGGTGTCACACCACTGGTTGGGTGCTCACTGGTGAGCGTCATCTTGCTATTAATTAACTTCTGTTCTCCAGATACGAATTAGGAGCTGCCCTGTTCATCGGCTGGGCAGGTTCCATCCTGTGTCTCCTTGGGGGGCTCATCCTCAGTTTCTCCATTGGAGACAGTTTCCCTCCAAAAAAGTAGGTGTTAAGCTCACCGATCTCATCTTTACATTTCATTGAAGACACACTGAAGGTGATCATACGAGTAATCCTTCCCTTTGTTTACTCTTTACTCCCTTGTCTCTTACCATCTTTACTTCCTTGTCACAGCTCAGGTCGCTACGGTTACAGAGGCTCCGCCTCGCGTGTCTCATCCCATCCCAGGGCTCATGCACAGCCCATACACCAGAAACCTCCCCCCGACTACAGCAACTCTTCCAGGGCACAGCACTTTGACAAAAACGCCTATGTGTAAGAAGAAAGAAAGACGCAGAGTTACCATAGCTACATGGATTTGAGGGACATGCTTACGTAATCTACTTTGGTAGTGATGACAAACAAAACTTGATACAGGATACGAACTGTGTAAGTATGAGTACATAACTGTTAAGAACCACTGGATATAACACTTTAGCACATATTGCCACGTCCGTATATGTGTGTATATATATATATATATATATATATATATATATATATATATATATATATATATATATATATATATATATATATATATATATATATATATATATATATATATATATATATATATATATATATATATATATATATATATATATATATATATATATATATATATATATATATATATATATATATATATATATATATATATATATATATATATATATATATATATATATATATATATATATATATATATATATATACACACACACACACACACATACACATATATATATATATATATATATATATATATATATATATGTGTGTGTATATATATATATATATATATTTTTTTTTTTTTTTTATGTTGTTCTAATGTGCTTTTACTTTACTCCTAACTGATTTTTAGACACCCCCCTTGACAGCAACTGAGTATAATTTAGTATAGATTTAATGTTGTAAATACAGAGCTTTCAAAAGTCATAAAGTTGAAAAAAACAACTGTTTATTGAAGTCATAATCATTTGTTTATGGTTTACTGTCAATTGTTTTATATTTTTTGATAATCATGAATTTGATATTAAAGTAAACTGAGCACTGTGTGTCTGCATTTGACATTATTGATACTTTCAGACTGTAATGACAGAACAAGGACACGTTTCTTAGACCCCCCTGCAGAGTTGAGGAAATGTTACGTAGTAAGGTACAAAATGATGCATTCAAGTACAAATACAACATACTGTACAGACACATACAAACAAAACTAAAAGCAATGCATAGAAAAAAAGAAGCACTGTACCTGACACAATTTCTCACATCGCTCCTCATAGCTACACAAAATTAATTGAAGCAATTTAAGTGGAAAGACTGGAGAAAAGCAAGCAGAAATGCTTAGGTGCTAAAGTGGGAGGCATTATCCCAGAGTAGATATAGTAAACAGGATCTGTGATGTGTTTGACAACATTGTTCACGCAACCACTCCTTCACTGCATCAACACCCCATCACCATCCCAAACACGCCACATCATCCCTGTCCTCATACACCTATTTTCATCTACCAAACCAAAACAACAAGCACTAACACCCTGCATCAACCAATGACGTGAGAGTAAGAGGGTGTGTCAATACTCCTGTTCTGTTGCACGCCATAGAAGGAGTTCTCAGGTTGGTCCGCAAGCTCACCCTCTCTGATCCAGAGCCATGTGGAAGCGTAAGATCCAGTTGTCTGGCTTCCTGATCTCTTCCCTGGGATGGGTGTTTGTGCTCTGCACCATGGCCATGGACTACTGGAGGGTGGCCCAGGTGGGCGGCACTGGAGGCTCCTTCATCATCAAGGTGGCCTGGTTCTGGTCCAACCTGTGGAAAGATTGCTTCACTGACTCCTCAGGTATCAGCAACTGCAGAGACTTCCCTGTGCTCTGGTCTGTCACTGGTAAGTGTTCTCCTCACACGTCTATTGCAAATAAATGCTGGTCTATACATAACACTTCAAATTTCATTGTCTGCTGAAACATCTTTCGACTTATTTTCCCCCATGTCAAAGACACGTTTTACCAGTCATGATATGACAACATATTGGTGTATGTGTGTGTTTTTTTTTTTTTTTTAAGCGTATGTCCAAGGTGTTAGAGGCTTGTTGATGTGCGGACTCGGTCTTGGGTTCTTTGGGATACTATTTTGCTTTCTGGGGATGGAGTGCACCTACCTTGGAGGAGAGGACCAAATGAAAGATAAGTTATTGCTGGCAGGATCAGTATTTCACTTTGTTGGTGGTAAGTACAAGACATACAGTACTGATTTGAAAATGACACATGTTTTGCCCTCAACATTTCTCAGTATCACTGAAACCTCCTCTCACAGGTCTGGCAGACCTAGCTGGATACTGCTTATACGTAAACAGAATCGCCAAGACAACCTTTTCTGGCAATCAACCTAAAGGAACCTTGATGTAAATTGCATTTACACTGATCTTCAAAATAATATAAAAACATCCTACACGTCTGACTACATCAGACGTGTAGAAAAGTGAAAATATTTGTTTTTTATGTTTTTCTTTTTGCTAGCTTTGATCTGGGCCAACCTGTCTTTTTGGGACTGGTGGCAAGTTTCTTTATCCTTTTGGGTGCCATACTTTATGCCGTTACTGTTTACAGAATACTCTTCCCTAAAAGGTGAGAAAACACAAATCCACGTGAAATACGCCATCAAAATCTGGAATCAGCAAGACTACCGCTACACTGATTCAAATGGTGTTTCTTTGTTGTAGCCCAGAAAATGGAAATGGCACACAAACATACATGGCTGCTCGCTCCAGGGGCCAAACTCTGTACAACGGCGCCTACAGACCAAGCAGACTGTACTCTAGACAGTACGGCTCCTACAGGGGCTCAGGACAATCCAGCAGCTACCAGCTCTCCACCATCTCAAAGACGAGCATTGAAAAGATGTCTGAGAGAGATGCTTTTGTGTAGTGGTACACCTTTGACCTTGTTTGTTGTGATTGTTACTTGTTACTTTTTTTAAGTCATACTTGTTGTAAATGTTCTGAAAGTGATTGATAAGCTTATTGTGTAAATGTATATATTTAGAAACTGTGACATTGTACATGTCTCAGTTAAAATTCAATTTACGATTGAATTGTAAATACATATAAAGAACATTTTGAATGGGTCCTGGCTTGATTGATTGTCAACAATGTACATATTTCTGCTCTGAAAGGTGTGACTAACTTACACAATATTCACTTTTGAAACAAGGATACTTTTCTATAGTTTCAAACAGTGACATCCATGACTTCCAAATACCAACATCAACTTAAATCTACTTTTGCGACCTTAACATGACTAATGGATTGAAAAAAAATCTTGGTTTGGAAAAGTGAAGAAAAATAAACAAGACTTGAGTTTATGCTGGTGATGGATATGTTGGACCGATAACAAACATGCCACGACCTTCACATAGCTCAGTCATGTGCCTGTCAACACCCTGCCACGGTCCTGCCATTATGACCAAGCCAAAAGATGTGATGATGTACACAAAACAGCTTCATGGAAAGTGTAGGGGCACAGTGCTTCCTCAGTTTCAGTTGTGGCAGACACAGTAGCAGGCCCGTCGCAATCATCCTCATCAGGCTTTTCCCCTTACTGTGTAAGCCACATAGAGAGGTAGCCATGAATTACAGGACTGTAGTGATGTACATAGAGATAGGTTGTTTTGTGGTGTGTGTGAGTGGATGGATCCTGGTCTGCTCCACGATGCCAACTGAGATTTGGACCTGGTCTGAAGTAAGCAGCATCGTCCTGACGACGTCAAACTACTTCTCCAATCTTTGGAAGGACTGTGTTTCTGACTCGACCGGAATGTCTGACTGCAAGGGCATCCCTTCCCTGTTTGCACTGAGCTGTGAGTAGTTTATTCAACAGATTATCGTTTTCCATATTCGTATTGAATTACTTTTTAATAATGGAGATTTATTCATATTTTACTCCCCCTGTTTTTATAATAGATAAAGACAAGAAAGGCTTTACCTGGCTGTGAACTAAACCTGAAGTACAGTCTTTCTCTGTGCTGCTTTGACAGGGGACATTCACATGTGTAGGGCTCTGATCATTACTTCTATAATCCTGGCATTCTTTGGGTCTATTCTGGTCTTGGTGGGGATGAAGTGCACCAAACTGGGAGGATCGGAGATTATAAATGCAAGGGTAACATTTGCTGGAGGGATGAACTACCTGGTCTCAGGTAAATCTTTTGTGTTTGTGAGATGGTTGGTTTTGCAAATCTCTGTTTTTAGAAGGTTAAAATGCAACAATACATTTAATTTTTGTTCTAGGGTTGTGTTCCATGGTGGCGTTTTCCTTTTTTGGAAACAAATTAAGAGCAGAATTTCATGATATGCATTTTAAGGAACAAAAGTAAGTCTTCATTAATGTCACATTTGCATCTTTAATGTAATGTAACTAAACGCAGTATAAAATGAAAGTATACCCGTATCACAACAAACCCATGAGCATGTCCATGGTAAATTTATTATACAATCTATGACACATTATCATCATAGAAAACATTGCATTGTTTTTTGTTTTTTTTACAGGTTTGAAATCGGAGTTGGTGTGTATATTGGCTGGGGAGGCTCCACATTGCTAGTTGTCGGAGGCCTTCTTTATAGTATCTTTGCAGGGAAGGAAGGATGCAACTCAAGGTGTGCACTTTTTACATTTACATTTAGTCATTTAGCAGACGCTCTTATCCAGAGCAACTTACAGTAAGTACAGGGACATTCCCCCTGAGGCAAGTAGGGTGAAGTGCTTTGCCCAAGGACACAACGTCATTTGGCACAGCCAGGAATCGAACCAGTGACCTTCTGATTACGAGCCCAATTCCCTATCTGACTCCCTGACTCCCTAGTTTGTAATAGCTACTAGCCAATTGCCAGAAATAAATAATTTTTCCCTTGCCAACAGATGACAATAATGACAAAAAGCTGTTCTCCAATCGTTCTTTACAGTTCAGACAGAAAGCAGCGGCCTCCCTACAGGATTTCTGAGGCCAACATCGTGTTAGCTTCAGAGGCTCCAGTTAAACAGACCTACGTAGTGTCATCACAACGCACAGAGGGTGGACAGAGTCGGAAGTCAAAGGCCAGCAGTGACAGCCAAGCTAGCAATGTCTCTAAGATCAGCGGAAAAACCAAACCTTTTGCCACGAATGCTTATGTGTGACCTACTACAACTGTGCACATAAACTGAAATAAAGGTGACACAAATGAATGAATTTTTCCTGGCACCTTTGGCATTCAAGAAAAAAAGAAATTAGTCGTCTTTTTATTGATGCTTAAAGTATACTTGAATGTTTTGACCAAGACTACAATATTGAAATCATTTTTTGTATATTAATGTTCATATGCATATGACAACTAAAGAATATATTGTGCTTATTAAAGTTATGTTTTATGAATTTAGAAGTTTGCTTAGGCTTAAACATTGTGTCTCACACAGGGTGTGGGGAACAGGCTGTATTTGTGTATTAATCTCTTCATTCCAGAAGCAACCTTGAAACCGGGCTGAGACGGCACCGGAGCAGGTGGGATGCGGGGGCAAGAACAACTCCCTGATGCACGAGAGAACAAGATCAACCCTTTTTTTTCTTTCTGTTTTAATTGCACTGTATAATATATGCTGGGGCAGGGACAGATAGCCAGTTGGACTTCGTGAACCAGCCCAATAACTGTTGCGGATATGGAAACGTAGACAACCCCAGAGCTCTACTTGTTGATTTCCAACTGCTGCATTAAAACTGATATTATCGGACCTCTGCGACTCCAGACCACTCTTTCTAGAACACAGACTTGTGTTATTGAATACCATCATTACATATTGAATTAGACACAAAGATTTTAAATCCTTCACAACATGATGATGTTGATATTTATATGCCGTAAAACCTATAGGCCTACAGTTCATGTGTGAGGTTTTATATACTTATTTAAATAGTATTTGGATGTGCAACAGCAACAATATATATTGTCTTGTTTGGATTCTTTATATAGGCTATGGTTTTCTGACGATTGACTCATACGCTACATCCAGGGCTCGGGGTCAGATTAACTGCCTGCCACATGACAATGATTAGACACACCCTTGAGATACCAAATGTTAACTTTTCCTAGCGCCTCATATAACGACACGCGGCGAGGTTCTGCTGCCGTGGCTGCTCTCTGTTGAGGGAAACGTAGTGGGCGTAGTTTCATCTAATTCATCCAATCAGAGCCACCCACGACCGGTAGAGTGGAGTAGCCTCAGTTAGCTCTGGTTGATTAGCTTGCAAAACTGTCATCCAGTTATGGGACTGTCAACTGTGGTTCTGTAATGGTTCGGAAAGTTATTTACTTTCAATGCTAAATACATTATTAATATAAACGATATAGTTTGTTTTCGTACAAGATTGATTCGCTATGGTTTCCATAAACCCAATCGCTCGCAAAATCTTTAATTACATCCCTTTTGTTCTTGTTTTGATAGACCTGCGATATGAAGGTAAGCACACAAATCATTGACTTTAACCACAAGTTAACTTGGTCTAGCTAGCAACTAGCTGCTTATTTTGCTAGGCACACTGCACAATGAAGCTTGAAACATCATTTGTATTTGGCTGTTTTGGCTAGCAATCTGCTGGGTTTGACGTTCACAGACTGGATATGCTGCTTTTGAGTGTATATAACACGTGGTTCCCCAACCTTTATAGGAGCCCAAGTGTGGCCCAAGAGCAGCTGTTAGTGCAGCAGGCTGGGCTGGGCGATGTAGGGGAACGAGTTATACTAGTTACATTGTTGACGACTTGTAGCCTACTGTAACCTCTTGTCAAGCTTCAATGACAACACGCGTGTTTTTTTGATTTCATTACTCAAACAAACACAGACGAAAACGGCTGTTAACGTAAACATTATTCATGGATTCTCAGGTGTAAGAAGCGACAAGGATGGCAGCGTGGAGAACCACCTTGAGATGGGAAAGAAACTGCTAGCTGCTGGACAGTTGGCTGACGCACTATCACACTTCCATGCAGCTGTTGGTCAGTGTCCATCTACTACAACAATCCACGGTCACACTGGTCAACTGACTGACCATCTGCTCTGATACAATGTTTTCTTTTAAATTTGTTGACTTTAAATGTACTGAATTGGATATATGACTTCTCCATGTCCAGATGGAGATCCCCAAAACTACATGGCCTACTACAGGAGAGCTACAGTTTACCTGGCCATGGGCAAGTCTAAGTCTGCCCTGCCAGATCTCAGCAAAGTCATAGAACTCAAACCAGACTTCACATCTGTGAGTGACATTATTCATTGCATATAACCATGCTCAGCTGCTTAATGGCTGGATAAGACAGCATTGTAAGAACATGTTGTGCACCATAACTGGGAGACGCATCTTTCCTACAGGCAAGGCTTCAGAGAGGCAACATGTTGCTGAAGCAGGGAAAGTTGGATGAAGCTGAGAGCGACTTTAAGAAAGTGGTGAGTGCTGGAGTGCTGCTTAAGTCTGAGGGAGAGGGTGGCCAGGGCCAATACTGCAGCTGGGTGTCAGAAAGCAAAACTGAGCATCAGCTTTTCCTGTCTTGTATTGTGGGGTGAATCACCAGGAGGTGTCAGTGTTGAACTGTGGAGAACATGGTCCTGTATTCACATTACAGTTAGTTAACTGCTCCACTGTATTCGAATCTATGCAAACGCTCCAGGCCTGTGGTTTAGCGTTTGCTAGGCTGAAAGTTTGAGTGATCATAGTGCTCAACTTTCTTTAAGGATGTCAGTGAAATAACTCTGAAATGTTCTCATTCAGTCGTTATATAGAATGGTTTATAATGGGATATCAATTAGCAGTGGTATAAAAAATACATTCTAACATTGAAAAAAAAAAGATTAATTACCATCTTTAGGCCATTTTCAAACTTGACTCTAATAATTACATGGGTAGGCACCTCTTCAGCTGGTCACCAGGGACAGTTTCCAGGTGCCCATTAAGGGAAATTGGCTGCTACGTTTTCCAATCATATTACCGTTCTTTTCCACCATGGCGCTGCCAGAAGTCATGACTGCCCTTGTTTGACTCCATTAAGGGGAACAGTATACCCTAGTGGGCCTATCAAGTAGAACACAAAGCAGAAATGTTTCAGTAGTTCCATCAGTGGTGGAACCTGCTGCCAGGCTGCTCTGGGTGAGGTGCGGCCCTGGGCCATCACTGGCAGGGTCGCTCCAGGCTGCTCTGGGTGAGGTGCGGCCCTGGGCCATCACTGACAGGGTCGCTCCAGGCTGCTCTGGGTGAGGTGCGGCCCTGGGCCATCACTGGCAGGGTCGCTCCAGGCTGCTCTGGGTGAGGTGCGGCCCTGGGCCATCACTGGCAGGGTCGCTCCAGGCTGCTCTGGGTGAGGTGCGGCCCTGGGCCATCACTGGCAGGGTCGCTCCAGGCTGCTCTGGGTGAGGTGCGGCCCTGGGCCATCACTGGCAGGGTCGCTCCAGGCTGCTCTGGGTGAGGTGCGGCCCTGGGCCATCACTGACAGGGTCGCTCCAGGCTGCTCTGGGTGAGGTGCGGCCCTGGGCCATCACTGGCAGGGTCGCTCCAGGCTGCTCTGGGTGAGGTGCGGCCCTGGGCCATCACTGGCAGGGTCGCTCCAGGCTGCTCTGGGTGAGGTGCGGCCCTGGGCCATCACTGGCAGGGTCGCTCCAGGCTGCTCTGGGTGAGGTGCGGCTCTGGGCCATCACTGGCAGGGTCGCTCCAGGCTGCTCTGGGTGAGGTGCGGCTCTGGGCCATCACTGGCAGGGTCGCTCCAGGCTGCTCTGGGTGAGGTGCGGCTCTGGGCCATCACTGACAGGGTCGCTCCAGGCTGCTCTGGCTTCAACATTTGAATACTTCCGAGCAGCTGCAATGCTTGTTGTTTATCTATTCAAGGTGCAGGTAAAAAGTTGGGATATTGTTCGAGGTCGTAATTGACGGGTAGCTGTCATGCTCTCCAGAACGGTACTGGTGGTGACGTGTGTTTGTGTGTTGGGGAGTGGTCATGTTCACTGCGCAATATGCATTAAGACTGTTACAGTTTTTCTAAGGCATTGTTTTGGGGAGGATGTCGAGGGGTCTGGCCAGAGGAACGGGACATCCTTTTTCCTGCTGCTTCAGCTGGTTATTACTCTGGCACTCTTTTGCATCCCCTCTACCCGCTGGGCTCCCAGAGCTGAGCTAGCAGGAAAGCACACTAAGAGAGCCAAGTCTATTTGTTAAGGATGTTCCATTAACCGACCCTGCCATCATGAAGATGATGAGCAGAGTGATGAGGAAGATTACTCCCTGATGGAGGTTGTGCATCAGTGCGCAAGGAGCAGAAGAGTGACTGGCAAAAATACGTTTTGTTTATTTACAGCAGAGCAGCCTTCGTTCTCTATGTATTTATGAGCAGTCAGTAATGATGGCTGTAGGAACGGGATAGGAACATCTTTTTTTTATACTAATGTCCATGCAAAAAAACGACTCGACCATGTTAATGTGAGCCTGTTGTCTGTGTGTTTCCCAGCTGAAGTCCAACCCCAGTAGCAAAGAGCAGATGGAGGCCAACAGTCAGCTGACCAAATCTGATGAGATCCAGCGTATGGTGGTTCAGGCTCAGAATGACTTTAACCGCGGGGATTTCATCACCGCCGCCGCACAGCTGGACACCGTCATAGAGGTGAGTCGGTCTGAACTGCCGACGTTTCCCGCCGTCCACGGTGCTACCTATTCCGGTGAGGCGCAAATTCGACCCGTTAGCTGAACCAGGAAGCTGCGTGTGCTTGTGCGCGTGTCCAGACATGCGTGTGGGACGTTCACTCTCGGGAGCTGCGGACGGAGTGCTTCATCCAGCTGGGGGAGATGGGCAAGGCCATCAGCGACCTGAAGGCCACGTCCAAACTGAGGAACGACAACACGGAGGCCTTCTACAAACTGAGCACCATCTACTACAGCCTGGGAGACCACGAGATGTCCCTCACGTAAGGCTCGCCGGGCAGGGGCTGCTCCTCAACTCTGACTTAGATCGATCTGATGAAGTGTGGGTTTTTTTGTGGAACCAACCCTACCGCCTGTGTGGTTCCAGCGAGGTACGAGAGTGCCTGAAACTGGACCCGGATCACAAGCTGTGCTACAGTCACTACAAGCAGGTGAAGAAGCTCAATAAACAGATCCAGTCTGCGGAGGAGCTCATCAACCAGCAGAGGTGAGAAATGATGTTTTGTCCGTGCGTGTGTGTGTGTATTTTTGGTTTCGCTTGAGTCACCCACATACAACACAGCGTTTATAGAATAGCTGCTGTGTGATTCACCCGTCTCCAAACATCCCAGCCAGCGCCATCCGCTTTTGAAGAGCGCCATGGATGAGGCGGGACGTGGGGGGACGTGGGGGGACGCGGGGGGACGCGCGCGGGGGGGGGATGGTCGTAACATCTGTGGGTGTATCAGTGTCCGTTGCATAAGAACAGTGCGTCAGCTGTGCTTCCTCCTCCATAGATACGGCGATGCCGTGAGTAAGTACGAGACGGTGATGAAGACCGAGCCTAATGTGCAGCAGTACTCACTGCACGCCAAGGAGCGCATCTGCCACTGTCTGGCCCAGGTAGGAGCCGCGCGGCCCTCACCCGGCCCTCACCCGGCCCTCACCCGGCCCTCACCCGGCCCTCACCCGGCCCTCACCCGGCCCTCACCCGGCCCTCACCCGGCCCTCACCCGGCCCTCACCCGGCCCTCACCCGGCCCTCACCCGGCCCTCACCCGGCCCTCGGCTGTGTGGAGACAGACCTCCAGGGCTCTCCTGCCTGCTCCAGGCTGCTTGGTGTGGACAGTAGATGGGTAGCTTGACGATGTCACCCAGCTTCTTGTCTCTGCTCTCTGGCCCTCCCAGGATCAGCAGGCGGAGAGAGCCATCAAGGTGTGCAGCGAGGTCCTCAAGTTGGACCCCCAGAACGTCAACGCGTTAAAGGGCAGAGCCGAAGCCTACATCCAAGACGAGCAGTACGAAGAAGGTGAGGAGGAGTGGTTGTCGACCTGTGGAGTGAGCATGTCCGTGTTCCGACACAGTGTTTCCTGGTGGCGCCGTGTTTGAGATGCCAAGCGTTTATGAACAGCTCATAGCATGTGCCCGGACATAGAGGGCAGTATTTTCCCACCAAAACCACGGACCAAAGATGATGTACTTTTTTTCTTTCTTTTCTCCCTCCCATCAAGCTGCGTTGACAGGACATGATTGCAACCGTATGGTCAAATCACTGTTGCCTGAAATCTCAAAATATAACATGGCATCCCTCTGTCCTCTTACACAAATATGTGGTATCCAAAAAACGAAACCAGACAAAATTGCACACTTCTGAGTAGACATTTCTTTGAAGTTTTAGCATATTGTGCCCCTATTTCTCCTCTCTTGACAAAAAAAAAGAATCAAAAAAACATTGCTGCTGTTTTAAAAGTGATGCAATGTGACTTTAAATGCAGAGGGAGGCAATTTTCCTGCTGTCCTGGGCAACAGTAGGAGTATGCACAACCTGCCCTGATATACAGCTGCCCTGCCTGGGAGGCTGCAGTTAAGCACAGCAGCTCGTTAATCAACCTGGTAGCCATTCCAGGGTGGCAGTGCCAACTCACGCACACGCACACACAAACACACACATACAGTCCTTTAGCCTGTTTCTATTGGTTTTTGTATTCCCTTCTGTTGCAGACCACAGCTCGAGTCACTGGCCTAATGCATATCCATTGTCAAGATACCGATCGCCATCTATTTATCACTGTTGTCTTATTGCTATGGTCTGTTAGCTCCCAACATTCAACTACTACAATTTTTTCTCATCTAGAACATTATTTAGCATAATGGAACTGTAAAGCTGTAAATGGAATGATGCCCAATGAGCCATCTGAGTACATTGCAAATGGTAAATAAAGAGAATGAAAAATCCTTAATTAGACGCTCCAGCCTTGTACAGGCTTAACAAAGGTGTGAAACTATCGAGACAAACACATACTAGCTTGGCGTCATTAATGTGGCACAACAGTGTCGATTAGAGCACAGATCTGAGAGTCTAGAGCAGATTAGATTGTTTTATTGTCCCTCCCAGCACTCCGCACAAGTGTGGTGGTTGTGAATGTGCGCGCATGCGCATGCAGGGCATAAATAGAGACCGCAAATGTGTCTGTAAGAGATGTTCCTGGGCAGGAAGCTCATGCCATGGGGGGTTTTGGCCAGCGAAGCCTCACCATGGCTCCTTGTCCCCTGTGGCAGGCAGGCAGGCAGGCAGGCAGGCAGAAGGGGTTGGGCACCAGTAAATTGTCATTAAGGCACTTTATCTGCTTAGGCGTGAACACAGCAGTGGGAGGTGGGAGCGTCAGCATGTCACGTGGGCTTTTAAACTGTCACAGCCCCACAGGGCCTTGTAAACACTGTGTCTCTTTTTACTCCTCACGCACATCTGCACCCCCCCCACAGAGAGGCAGCCCTGATCACACACGCACTCCCTTCGCTCTGACGGCTCTGTACCATGTACGAACAAACCAAACATGGTCGGAGTTGTGATTTCTGACGGGGTCAGAACGATGACGTGATGAATTAACTGTGTAGATGCTAAACGCAAACGTTTGGGGAATTGGTTCCTTTTTCGTGAATTTGTTCAATCGTATTCACGCTGTTTATTTAGCAGTAGTTGCCGCTGAGCCGTCAGATCCTCGGCCGAGCCTTGTGTGTTTCATCAGGGGCAGTTTGATTCTCCTGTAAAGGCACAAAACACACGTGACACGTGGAGTTGTTTCATCATGTTTGCTTCTCTGCAGCTGTCAGGGACTTTGAGGCTGCTAAGGAGCACAGCGAGAACGACCGCCAGATCAAGGAGGGTCTGGAAAAAGCCCAGCGACTGCTCAAACAGTCCCAGAAGAGAGACTACTACAAGATCCTGGGTGTCAAGAGGTGGGTTACCGGCTAGCTCTGCTGCGGCACAGGGTTGTTACCAGTGTTTATAATGGAAGGTACAATGAAGATGCACTGCCCAAGACAGCACACCTGTTTGCCTAGAGAACTTCCAAAACAGGATTAACAGTGTTTTGAGAACACTTTGGATAAGGATAAATCCCGGGATGTAAATGCTCAATAGATAGAAATGTGTTCGATTCCCGATGCTATCCAGTTGCTCCTCAGTCATTTCTTGAGAAGCGGAGCATCTACATAAGATCTAAAGGAAAAATGGGAAATAAAGGGTCGCAATCATATAACCTAGTGTGTGTGTGTGTGTCACTATCCCAGATCCGCCCAGAAGAAGGAAATCATCAAAGCCTACAGGAAGCTGGCGCAGCAGTGGCACCCAGACAACTTCCAGGGTGAGGAAGAAAAGAAGAAAGCCGAGAAGAAGTTCATAGACATTGCTCAGGCCAAGGAGGTTCTCACTGACCCAGGTGCGTACACGCAGCTCTGCTGGCCCGTCTGGTGCTGGTCAGGTCTTCTCCTGACCCGTTACTACAGATGTCTGGGTTCTCCCCCTCCGGGAAGTCATCCAATTGATGCTAGTCAAGACAGATGTTAAATGCACCTTTTTTTTAAATTATTCCTTGCATTTATACGTCGGCGCTCCTGTGTCTCTGTGTAGAGATGAGGAGTAAGTTCGACCAGGGAGAAGACCCCATGGACCCACAGAGCCAGCAGGGAGGGGGTCATCACCACCAGAACTTCCACGGAGGCTTCAACAGCTACCAAGGCGGCTTCAACCCCTTTGGCTCTGGGCCGTTCAACTTCAAATTCAACTACAACTGAGCCGACTGATGTCGGAGCTCTGTTCAGTGTGGCTGCAGCTCTTCATGGTCTCACAAGCCTGTCAGGGAAGGAGCTTGCGAAACAGCATGCCGGGTCGTTCCAGGAGACGTGAAGACAACTGTGACTTTTTGAGCACAATAAAGATGTATTATGGTTCCAGTATTTGGGATTCTATTTTTCAAAACAAACAAAAACCAAAAAAATATTGAACTGTTGCTAAGTATTTTCACTCTTCTGGGATCTTACAATTGGGAGGCCTCGATAAATTCCAAAGAAATGTTCCACAACTGGTGGAAGACAACACTGAAATTCCATTCGTAAAAGCAAAGTGTACATAGTTACATTATTATTTTTCTATGAATGGAGTTATTCTGAATTGTAAATAAAGATCTATTTATACCTACTTGATAACAGATCCGTGATATTTATTCAATGAATTTCCTTCAGAATCTGTTAAGGTATTATTCAAAATTACATTTGATTAATACGTTTGACAACTTATGTATGGAACTGTAGAATGTCTTATGCGCATATCTTCTCAAGTGCAATCAATCATACTGGCATAGAAACAGTGTCGACAAACATTGGTAGCAAAGATACATTTTATTCATCTTGACGTGACGTGAACAATGACAAACATTCTCTGGACACTTAAGAGCTGATACACCTTCTGGTTTTCATTTCTTGATTAGCTGTTAAGGCAGAAACATGGCCCCACATTTCTAAACATGGATTAACACCTACTTCATTCCTGAGATAAAAGCAGTTTATTGTACATTTCAAGGCATTAACAAAATCAGTCTTGACAAGTGAAACATACTTTGACCAACACGAACACAGCCTGTAAACAAAATCAGTAACCTATCAAATCCTATGTTCTACCTACTGTGCCTTTTGCATAAGGAACTACTAATATGGAGGCAAATCTGTGACATGTTTTGGAGAAGAAAAAAAAGGCATTGAATACTTAATATTGAAATTTAAACACCACCGAATTTGTTGGTTTTGAATTCACCTCTTTAAAATTGGAATATTAATTTATTTCAATGTAAAACAGAAATTCTGATCCAAAAATTTAAAGTTTGGAAATTCAGGTTCCTCAAATTCAAACAGTAAAATCCTGCTCCCTAACCCAGAATTTTCCAAACCTTGAATTTTTGGATCTGATTTTTTTTTACATTGAAATAAATTCATATTTCAATTTTAAAAGGTGAATTCCAAACCAACACATTTGGTGGTGTTTAAATGTCTATATTAGGTATTTAATGCCTTTTAAAATTCAAAACACTGATTTGCTTCCATATACTGAGATCCCTTTGTGATTCTAAGGTGAACATAATCTGCGCACACAGACTCACTTGGCAGGCAGAGAGAGAGACGAGGTGAGAGACATGGTTGGTGGGTTGATCACTCATCCAGACAGCTTGGGAGGGGGGGGGGAGGGGGGTTCTGTCTATGTAATATTTAGTGATTACAGTAGCTCCAATACAGCAAGGTTTTTAACACAAAGCACAGAAATAAGTCCTTAACGTACTTGTGAGTAGTGCAAGAAAAGAATATGTAAAATGCTGATTTGTACAATAACAGAGGCAACAAACTGATGAAAAACCTCAAGCAGTAGCAGTGCATCTCACAAATGAACGGACCAATGCACTAGGCTCCATCTCCATAGCCTTCTAAGGTGTGCAGATACATGATGTAGAATTGCACATTACATTTAAATACAATTAATGTTCCGGATCATTTCTAATGGCACTGCGATGGCTGCTCATCTTAGGAATGTGCCTTCTTGATTTGATTATTTTGCATACACTACAGTATCAGTGCAATCATTGCCATCACCAACTCCACACTTTTCACTTATCATGGCCTATATAGGCCTGCATTTTTCCTGCTGCTCTTCATCCATACCTAATCTCTAATAAGGCCATAAAGCCATCTAACGTACTACATGTAGTGTGTATATACGGCAGGAAAAAGTACATCACATGCTGTCATAAGACATGGATGCCCATTAATTGAAATCTACATGACTTTTAAAATATGCAATATGCTTCTCGTTCCTCCTCTTCTGAAAGAGGTTTAATATTTATTGGCCAGTTTTGTGGAAAATGGGTTTGTACAGTTCCAGGATATTTCACAATGGAAACATTTCCATCAGGGTTTCTGTGAATTAACAGGAATGAATGAGAATTGTCATGTTTCTGCCACCAGGCTGTCCTTCACTTGTGTATATTTATTTATTGCAAAATGTTTTAAAATGATGGTGAGAGAAAATGTGTTCCTTCTTTGTATTTCAGCAAAATGTACCCGATTCCCACGTGGAAACATTCCAGAACGCCCTTCGATCTAAGTGAAATGTACATCTTTGTGCGGTGGCATTCTTCAAGCTTCACAGGAAGACCATCTCATCCTGGTGGGGGAGGAGGCTAGAGTTCGTCCCGCAGGCTGCCTGGAAGGTGAACAAGCAAGACACCAACGCAGATCCTTGTTACATGTCCGACAGTGAAAATTGGCTTTAAAGTATATTTATAACCGAGGAGACAATGTTAGCTTTTGTATGTTCCATATATCAAATTAACATTTACCAGCAGTTGCCTGATAATAGTATAATATGAGAAAAAATATATAATATAAAAACAAGTCAAAACAAACCGGCTGCTGTAAAAAGTAGACATGAGTGATTTAGAATGCATCATTGGCTGGAGCCACCCCCAAAAGTTTCATTAGCTCCCCAAAATGTTTTTTATAAATATTATTATTATTTCTTTCTTTTTCCTTTCATATTTTAAATATACATTTGTTCATTTCTCTTTCTAAACCCCACTAAAGGACACAATTTAAAAGGATATTTTCAAACATTTCTACCGGGGGGAACATGCCCCCAGACCCCCCTAGTTTGGCTGGGTCACAGGAAAAATAATAGGTTTTATCTAGGGGCTTATCCCCCCCCAAAAGTGGGAACCTAGATTTGCCCCTGGAATGCATCATGTTGATCGTGTCCTATACGACGGTAGACAAGGTTAATGAAACGTTCAGCTTGACTGACCTTTCTCCTCTTGAGAGGGAGGTTCTGTGTGACCTGAGGCCCTCTGCTCCTGCACCTGTCTCAGTAACCGTTTGATCTCGTTGTCGTACTCCACCCACTCAGGCACGATCCGGGCCGCTGCCGTTAGCTTTGGCTCCTTGGTCTTGGGGTTATTGCACTGCAGCAGAGAAGGCAGATACAGACATCTGTCATGGCACCACCGCAGCAACCTCACAACAACCCAGACCATTTCTTCTGTAGTGTCTGTAGCAACCATTTAAAGCTGATCTGATTTCCTGCTCCATTAAAGTGACATTAGTCTGTGTCTCCTGGTGCAGAGAAGCCCACAAATGTCCCCTAGCCGAGATAGAGAAACTCTTTACTTTCCAGGCTGTTAGAGCCTGTCCAATATTTCCACAGCAAATACTTGCTCCATTGCTTGAATCCACGCTCAGAATTAGTTTAGGAAATGGAGAAAATATTACCAGTGTCTCCATTTCCTCAACGCCATTAGCAACCTGGAATTACTGCTTTCAGCAGAGGAATGTTGAACATAATGTTCATGGATAACAGACATTAAGGAGGCTGAGAGAATTTTCAATGAAGTAGGCCAAACCAAGGGATGGCATGACTGAATTGGAATTATAAACATATGTTATAAATATATGAGTACGAAGGAGTATATGAAGACAGTATCATACTAAACTGTGCTTCATTTCTGACAGGAGCACTAATTCACTTGAACCACTTATTCAACTCAGTAATACTGCACACTTATTCCAGATGCTATAGGTCTCCTGAATGGAGGTTCTCCTTCCATGAAGGGTACATGGACAAACAATATTACGTGCAGGCAGCACCATTGCTAACAAGGAACATGACATTTACATAGCAGTACAGAACAGTTTGTGTAGGGGGATAACTAGCAAATAGAATATCAGAACAAAAAGCATTTTAAACACAGACATACAAAGTTCAGTATGTGTAGACACACCCTTTTACTGAAAAAGTTGTGGCAGTGTTTTTGGTCAGAGCCGTGTGGCTGTAGTTAACTGGTTATGTCGGCTGACTGCAAGCTCTCCTTCTCGCACTCCACCAGGGAGTTAGAAGGTTCCAGAAGCGGGAAAGCAGAGAGCAGCTTGTTGGCGCAGTGTTGGAGGTGAGAGTGTAAATGAGCGTGGTCTATTCTTGACTGTGTGAGCCAATAACCATCAGCAAGAATTAGCGTCCCGTGACGACCCGGATACAGTGTTCTACAGTATGTAACTGGTGTTAATCAGTTAGGAGGAACCTGTCGGAGATGGGGTGAGGAGGAGGAACCTACCAGGTCGATGGTCTTGGCAGTGGCCTTGGAGGTGTTGTCACACCAGGTCTCGCACCAAAGCCACTCCTGGGGCAAGGACTTGATGGCCACCTGGTGGATCATGTTGTTTGGTAGATCCTACCGGGATGGGATTGGGGGATTCATGGTAACAAGAAATACCGTTATGTAGCTTTTTGGCTGCAAAACCTTAATCCACTCTTCATCGTTCATCGTCCCAAAGGGCGGTTAACAACCGTGGTGCCCTTTTGGGATAATCCAGTTAATCGAAGAGTGGATTAACGTTGGCGTCGCTCACCTGGTCCAGGTTAGATAGACTGTTGGGGTCCTGGCTCAGGGCTTGGTACTGACCACGCAGTCTGTCCCCTGCTGCTATCTTCCGGAACTTCTTCAGATCAACCACATAGAGAGCACTGGAGGCACGTGGAAGAGAGACAGAGAGAGAGACAGAGACAGAGAGCACAGTTACAGTTCCCAACACTAGCTCAGTAATGGTTGAACCCAGAGGGAACTCAGCCTGGCGTGAAATGAAGATAAATGTCCCATGCCGCCACATAAGCATGGGAGCTGTTGCATGATGTTAATGCACCCTGTGGTACAGTGAAGTTAATGTCGCAGCACTGGCATCACAGACCATGTCTGTCCACACACTCTTAGCCACGTGTGGATGTATGTGTGTACGTGAGAGAAAGAGATTAGGAGAAAACAACAGAGACTATGAGAGATAGAGAAACAAACAAAGAGAAAGAAGAGAGAGCCAGACGGAGAGAGATACAGAGGCAAAAAGATAAAGACAGAAGGAGCTCTTTAGGTCACCCTCCCCCCCTTTCCTGCCACTCTCCTCGTCTGCACATGTAGCTGTGCATGAGAGAGAGATGGACAGACAGGGAGAGAGAGAGAGAGAGAGAGAGAGAGAGATGGACAGAGACAGATGGACAGAGACAGAGAGAGAGATGGACAGAGAGAGATGGACAGAGAGAGATGGACAGAGAGAGATGGACAGAGACAGAGAGAGAGATGGACAAAGAGAGATGGACAGAGAGAGATGGACAGAGACCCCTCTCTTCCACTCCTCCCGCCCATGCGGCTGTGTTGCCTGCTGGTGTCCGATAAAAATCCTCCTGATGTCCCGCTGGCCAGAGCACCGGAGGCATCTCAGGCAGCGGTCCGGACCCAGGAACAGGCTGCCAGGCTGGGGCTACCTGGTCTGTTCCTCCCCCTGGCAGTACCCTGCTGGTTAGGCCACTTAAAAAAGGAGCCAGCATCCAGCGCCACACACCAACATTATCGATCCATCTCGTCCTGCTACCTAAAAAACTCATGTGTGCCATCCGAATGGTCGAGAAAGGAGATGTTTGGTGGAAATACGGAAAACCTGTTTCTTTGCTGTGTTGTAGCTGAGGGAGGCTTTCTGAATCCTTGACCTAATGCTACGTACTGTTCAACGATGAAAAGCAGACATGCACTTTCAAAGAAAAGGAAATTGAAGCACTCCAGAAGAGCTGTAGCCGTGGTGACGGAATACATATTTTCATGAGTCGGAAGTATAAAAAAATCAAAATGGTGTGAAAAGCTGATGCAATGGTACGGTCTCACTCTGTAGCCCATGTGCAAGTATGTCCATGTAGCCAGCGAAGACATGATGAATGTCCTGAATCAAGAGTAAACAGAGTACTCAAAGGAGTCACTCACTGTCTGCTGGAGAATATTTTATGCATTTATTCCGCTGAATAAATCAGGGGGAAACGTATTATTCTCTATACTCTATGGCAACGTCTGAAAATATTATATTGGAGCTGAAAAACAACATGTATAGCAAACAGATGAAGACAATACAATACGGATTATCACTGATACAGAAACCATTTGTCCTTGCAGTCTAGTTTGTAAATGGGATAAAGCAGGACTTTAGTACCTGATGTGGTATTTCCTGTGCCCCAGATGGGAGGCCCAGTAGCCCGTCTTCCAGAAGCGGTAGCCCTCCATCTCTGTCCGACTGTCGCAGAACGGGGTGTAGCCATAGGGGGCGCCCTCCAGGTTCAAATCCCTCAGCTCCGTCAGATCTGCGCGCACAATCTGTGAAGGAGAGAAAAGAAACCTGGGTTTAAAAGCATTCTATGGCCATGGGTCTCCACCAGACCACTCCCTCTACAACGTCCTTCCACAACTGACCCGGTGTTCGTTCACGGGCACATCCGTCTCCCGGCCCACGGCAACTTGACACACGAGGCCAAAATGGGGCTTTTGCGACCGCAAATGTTTAGCCAAAAAACAGGTCAGGGTGGACTGGGTGGCATACCTGGTCGGCGTCCACAAAGATGATCTTGTCCACAGCGAGGGGGAAAAGGACGTCCAGGAAGAGGATCTTGTAGCCCCAGATGAGGCGTTGCTTCTCAGACTGCTGGTGGAGCCAGCGGGGCCACTTGTACTGAACCAGCTCATACTGGAAGCCATACTGCTCAGCCATGTGGGGGATGGACTCCTGAACACACACACACACAGGAAAACATTCAGAAGAACAAGGCTAGACGCGTTTGAACTTCTCCCATCTCGAATCTCCTCGGCTCGCCATAAAGTGAGACTGTCGCGTTTGAAAAACATTGTTCCATTTGCAACTAAAATGCTGAGAACAGCCATCCCGATGCATAAATAAAACATGTATGTATATTTCACGAGCGGAGAAGTTTCCCAAAAAGGCCCTCGGGGTATCGAATATTTCTTATCTTGTGGAATACTTCATAAACAGTGAAATGTAAACGTACAGTTTTCTGCTAATACTCCCTTTCGCCTGTGGCTCTTTTCTATTATTCCTGAGACATTTGAGGGGACTAGTAGGCGTTCATATGTATAGACTCATCCCTATAGGAGGAGGAGGAGATAAAAAAAGGCCGACTATCACACAGGAGAAGGCATCCCACAGTTCCTTTCATCCCTCTTCACAAACACATCTGTGTCCCAGGGGTCGTGGTGCAGCCAGGAGAAAGTTATCACCACCAGGCAGGGAAGGCACAAAGTTTGCATGGAGTCACGCCGCTGGGCGCTTACCTTGAAGGAAGGAGAGAGGTAATTCTTGAGGAACCAGAACTTGATGGGGGTTCTGGTGTGCCGCAGCACGGACAGCATCATTATTCTGGAACAGAGAAGTGGAGGGAGGAGAGGGGAGGAGGGGGTGGGTGGATCTCAGAGGAGCAGGGCTAATAAAAGGCAAGAGGAAAGCTGAGGCTTCAGACCAACAGTGTGTGTGTGTGCGTGTGTGTGTGTGTGTGTGCGTGTGCGTGTGTGTGTGCGCACGAGCGCTCGCTAACCCACCTCAGGAAGCGCTCATACAGGTGACCGGAGGCCACAGAGAAGATGTTGAGCACATCTTCCTTCTTCTTGTCTCCATCGTCTGAACCGGACCCCCCCGCCATGCTGTAAAGGACCGCGAGTTACATAAGCCCGCTGGTGTTGAGGCCGCTCCCTGCTGATTGATGCAGAGGGGTCCTCAGACAGAAGCCTCTACATCACAGCTGAGCCATCGCACCCCTAAGGCCCCTCCGGCAGAAGCACAGAGTTTAACTGATGACACAAGGAACATTTTTGAACAAACCATGCATTAGAAAATGGGAGAAGTTTGTCAGGACGAGTTATGGAGCGCACGTCGCCACTGTGGTGGGGCTTTGTGTGGTTTGACAGCGGGATGTGTGGGTTATCCTGTTGGCTCTACTCCAGGACGCTGGCGTGATCAAGTCATTACAGCGGAGACACGGGGAAGGCAGCTGGAACTACAGAAGCCCTTCTGTTTGGCTCGACCCATATCAAATGAAAAGCTGCTAATCAAATACGAGCTCCGAGCCCACGGCTCCAGTTCCTCCACCATTGGCAGATTGATTTTGGACACAGTCATCAAATTGCTAAAACACGTGTGCAGAGGGATGATTAAGGATAGGACAGTCGGATCATGCCGGCTTGTACTGCAGGTCCACAGGCTGCATCCAGGTGCTTTTCAATCTGCCAGACCCTTCAGTGTCGAAACCAGGCACCGAATTCACTCTAAATTTGATCAAGATAACGTTTGGGCAGATGATTCATAGGGTAATAAATCACTTGTGTTTTGTCTTCATAAACTACCAGGGGCCCAGAACACGTTCATGCCCCCACTAAGCCCTGTCCAGAGGCACTAGATCTTGTACCATGGCACATGTTGGGTCCCAGTGGGGCCTGTGGGGCTTGGGGGCAGGCTTCTTAGCAGTCCAGCTGCGTGCCCTTGTCTTTAGCAGACTGCTGATGACTGCAGTGGCTCTCCCATATTCAATCAGAGGAGCAGAGTGGAGCAGGCCCTGGGCCTCCGGCAGAGACCATGGTGGCTAATAGCGAGGTGGAACAGAGCATTCAGCCTTTCCCAGTCTGCCTCCCCCCACCCCCTCCCCTCCCCACGCCGGTGCCTGGATCTGTCCTCATGCTCTGCCTCACTTCGGCTCACATGGACTCAAATTCTCTCTCCATTTCTGATTTTAGGCAGGCACGCGGCACTCAGCCGTGCAATAGCTCCATCTCTGCTTCCATTTCAATGCATTCTCCCCTCCCCCCCCCCCCGACCCCCAGTCTCAGTCTCATTATCAGGGGCTGAGAGTCTGTGCCGAGGCTGGCACTGTGGTCCTCCCTGCTAGAGTGAGCATGCTGCCGGGGTGAGTACCTGCCTCCCCGCCTCCCTCCCTCCCCCCCACGGCTGGGCCTGTCACCACAGAGGGATGACGGGGACCCCTCGGTTGTGAGGGCCACATAATGCCATCTGGAGCGCTCCGACAGGACCCCAGATAAGCAGCTTTAGCAGTCAGGTGAGCGGCCGCTTGGCCGACATGCGCCACATCATCCAGACCCCGGGAAGGACCTTGACTGGGCCCGGCCAGACCATCGAGCAGAACCCCACAGAACCTGCACAGGTGGAGCCAGCTCTCCGCTTCGACAGCTCATCCTCCAACCAAGTCCAACTAAGTGGAACGTGTTTGCACTTAGTCCCACTTAGAAAGCATCAAATAGAATAGGAAGATATTTATTGAAAGGTCCCAACTTAGAGTCTAGTATTCCCGTGACAGATTTCAAATAAATAGTGAACTTGGTGGAAACTATGGGATGACCGTTAGAAATGATTGTGAGCTGGAAAAGGTGAGCAGGAAGAACCCCCCTTCCAGAAACAACAACACACACACCATGCCAGTAAACACGGTCAAACTGGTCTGCGATGTTCTGCCTACCTTTTCTCTAAAGTGCTCCAAACACTCCACACAGCAAGCATTAAATGAAGAGACAGACAAGCACGCAGTTAGAAGGTGCTTGTGAAAAACACACACACACACACACACACACACAAGCATGCGCAGATACACACATACCTACGCCTACAGAAGCACATTTTATTTGCATGACTAGACCTTACAGAGTAATACTGCAGTCTGGATCCCACGGACGTTGGAGCTTTCCTAAAAACCACAGTGGATCAGTGACCAGGGCCAATCATCACCCCTCACTGCACACACACACACCCCTCACTGCACACACACACACACACACACCCCTCACTGCACACGCACACACCCCTCACTGCACACACACACACCCCTCACTGCACACACACACACACCCCTCACTGCACACGCACACACACACACACACCCCTCAGTGCACACACACAGTCATCACCACTGCACACACACTCACACACACACACACACACACACCCCTCACTGCACACACACTCACACACACACACCCCTCACTGCACACACACACACACACTCACCCCTCACTGCACACACACACACCCCTCACTGCACACACACACACCCCTCACTGCACATACAAACACACACACACACCCCTCACTGCACACACACACACCCCTCACTGCACACACACACACACACACACACACCCCTCACTGCACACACACACACACACTCACCCCTCACTGCACAGACCCTCACCTGGTTATGGAGTCCCATATCCCCTGGCTCTCTGCGACGTCGCTCAGCAGGTCCTCGTTGATTTTGTCAGGCTTTTTCTGCACCTGCGGTGGGACCACGCACACGGTGAGGCCACGGTGAGTGACACGGTGAGAGAGACATGGTGAGAGTGACACGGTGAGAGTGACACGGTGAGAGAGACACGGTGAGAGAGACACGGTGAGAGAGACACGGTGAGAGAGACACGGTGAGAGTGACACGGTGAGAGAGACACGGTGAGAGAGACACGGTGATAGGAGACACGGTGAGAGAGACACGGTGAGAGTGACACGGGGAGCGCAACATCGGGGCAAGGCCGCTCTGGGAGAGGACGGAGGGCTCACCCTGACTTTGATGATCTTGCTGTGGAAGCTGTTCAACACCACCTGGACGTCGCCGGAGTCTGTGGAGGAGTCTGTCCCGTCGTGCCTGTGGGACGGTCAACAGTCAGGGCTCAATGCTAATATTGTTTGAAACTCAAGTTGTTAAGAACTGTATCGAGATTAAAGAATTACAATTTGACAAACACTCGTCACTAACTACTTAACTCTTGATTTGCCAACTGTGCGCCCCATGAGCTGCAAAGTTATTTACGCATTTAGCAGATAGCAAAACATATGAAGGATGTTAACTTTTCACAATAAGATTTTTTTTCCAATCAATAATTTGCAGTGGCCCGACGTTACTTTTGACTGGCCCCCGGCCATCGTTATTATCAAGCCCTGAATAGACACACACAATCCAGACGGGCTTTTGGGGAACTTGGGTTTGCCCACAAAAAAAATAAAATAACTGCCAAACTTTGAGAATCGGTCTCCCTTTCCCTGGGAATCGTGTGTTTTGGACCAGACAGCCAGAGGGCATCAGTGTGGCTTCCAGCTGTGACGGCCCCTCTCCCAGCCCCAACATCCATCCAAGGACGACAACAAAGGTTATTCTGGGGGAGGAGGACACTGGGAATTCTGGGACTGTTGGAGGGTTGGCCGCGCTGGTCGTATTCACTGTTCTCAGTTGTTGTTCAGTGGCAGCCTGATGCCATTGTGTCCATCGTTAGTGTTCAACTCTGCCGTCTGTGGGAACGAGTACTGAGTACTGCCTCGTAAAGGGAGGCCCTTTGATCATGTGTCCTGGCCTTTAGCTGTAATTGTTTCAGCTGAGTGTGTGTGGGGAGAGAGAGAGACAGAGAGAGAGAGAGACAGAGAGACAGAGAGAGAGAGAGAGAGAGAGAGAGAGAGAGAGAGAGAGAGAGAGTGTGAGTGAGTGAGTGAGTGAGTGAGAGGATACCAGGGGTCTGCTGGTGGAACACCAGCGCTCAGACAGATGAGCAATAGGTTGTCATTGCTCAGCAAGCCATTATGACCTCAGCGCTTACTAAAAGGCTGAGAATTAACCTTATCACTATGATAAATGCCCCACCCCTCAATAGACACAAAGCCCCCCCGCACACACACACACACACACACAGGAGTCCTGTTTGGATTCGGCTCCTCTACTGTCGCCTGCACGCGCGATGCACAGCCATTAAGGCTGATGCTGGGAAAATGCACGAGAGATCCATTTGTGTCTGTGGCCGTGCTCGACGAGGAGAGCTGGTCGTCTCATTCATCGCTGTCAGGACAGGCTGGGCCGCGGCACGCCCGGGGCCCCGGGAGCAGGGGGGGGGGGGCACGGGTCGGGGACTGGAGAGGACCGACACTCCCACTCGGCTCTGATCGGACCCCTAACCGGGGCAGGGCGCCGCTAAGCGCAAGAATAATGGCGCTGCCAAGGTGAAAAATGACATCACCTTTTAGCTCCACCTGGAGGATTGGGGGAATAAATCTTGGGTGTCTGATGTGATTCTGGAAGAACCCAGGGCTGTATATGTCCTAAATCTTCTGTGAGGATGAGCTGAGGGGCGAATGTGTGTGATGTGAGGGGCCACTCTGCTGTACGTGTGTGTGTGTGTGTGTGCGCGCGGTCAGGATCTCTGAGAGAGACGCGAGTCAGAACCGTACAGACTTGCAGACAACCAAGGACTTCTACACACACTCCTGTCAGGGAGATCACAAGTGATGATGGATTTATACTTGTGTTGTAATTCCACTTTTCGAATGAGAAAATGACATTGGGCCAGATATAGAGAAGGAATTAGGACTTAAGCAAGACCCAGGCCTTTAGAAAAGGCATCAAATCCGCTGTTGAGGGAACATCATGCTGGTTCTGTCGGGGGATATTAGAAAACATCCACGCGGCGTTTATATGCAGCCATCAACGCCTACGCCTGGCAGCTAAAACAGATATTGAGCTGCTGATATCCCTGGTTGGGAGATGGCGGCGTGGCAGGTGACCAGCTGAATCATCCTTCCACTCCGTCTTCTCTCTAATGGCACCTCTCCCCTCCTTAAACCTCTCCACCCCCGCCCTCTCCTCCCTCTCACCCCCCCCACCTCTCTTCCAGCCCGTACACAGCAAACTCCCTGCACTCATCAAAACCTTGAGCTGCTACAAAGTCAGCAGCTCGCTGCGTTTCCATAGCGATGGGGTTTTTAAACCTCCGGTGAGATCGCGAGGTAGCTAAAACACCTCGGAAGTTGTGCTACAGATGGCGCCCGCTAATTAGCATCGCGCGCGGCGCGCTGATAAATTACAAACTCGTGTCCCTAATGCCGTTCAATTATCAGGGGGTGTCAAAGCCAAAAGGGAAATGCAATCCTTTAAATAGGGGCTAAACAGGGTAGACCAGGTTGCAGTTGAGTTTCTACTCACGCTAGGATCTGATAGATGTCTTCCGACCTCCCCTTGCGCAGCCTCAGGACCCAGGCGCCTGGATTGGCCTTCAGCTGGAAGTAGCCCTGCGGACCGACGCTCACATCACAACAACACACTCCTCTCGGACACGCCGGACCAAACGGCATTCGCCCATTCGTCCAGACGGCTCAGTAGAGGAGAGCCTCTCTCTGGAGGACGGTTCAGGGTTTGGCAGTAGCCACCGATAAATCAAGTATCACACCCCTTCTCCCCCAAGACACGCACACACACATTTGCTAATATCTGAGTCATGCTAAGCTGCCACTTAACTCCTGACCCGGCGGAGGGAGATGGAGCTCACCAGGTTGGCCATGACGATGGTGTCCTGCATGAGGGGCTGCTGAGTCATGCCCAGGGTGAACTGCAGGCCGCGGGGGGGCTGGCCCGTGGACAGGTCGAAGCAGTGGCCCTCCAGCAGCAGGTGCTCCAGCTCATACTCCGCCGCCACCAGCCCGCTCACCTGCACACAGCTCCGGGGTTAGGGCCCGCATAGGACAGAGACGGGTATGGTGGGAGGGAGGCTGATAGAAGGAGCAGAAAGCTGTGGGTCTGAGACTTGAGTCAGGGCACTGGCATGGTGCCAATCAGAGAGAGGGGCAATTAGGGAGGGAGGGAGGGAGGGAAGAGAGAGACAGGCAAGCAAGCAGAGAAACAACCAGGCAGGCAGACAGATGGAGAGGTATCAGAGAGGACCACATCCTGGCGGCCCTGCAGTCTGGTGGAGTGGGAGGGTGCTAGGAGAGGTGAGAGGTGTGTAGCGTACCTCCTGCTAGGGGAGGAGAGGGGTGTGTAGCGTACCTCCTGCTAGGGGAGGAGAGGGGTGTGTAGCGTACCTCCTGCTTGGGGAGGAGAGGGGTGTGTAGCGTACCTCCTGCTTGGGGAGGAGAGGGGTGTGTAGCGTACCTCCTGCTAGGGGAGGAGAGGGTTGTGTAGCGTACCTCCTGCTAGGGGAGGAGAGGGGTGTGTAGCGTACCTCCTGCAGGTGGATGTTGTCCAGGTCGTGGGGGCTGCGGACAGCCTCCACCATCCAGCTGTCGGGGGTGATCATGTTGAGGGTGAGCAGGGGGGACTCGGGGAGCTCAGAGAAGCGGGCCACAGGGCCCGCGGAGACCGAGTCGTTGGCCATGAACGACACGTCCGATTCCAGGACATAGCGATAGAAGCTGCGGAGAGAGTGAGAGAGAGATATAGAGACAGAGAGAGACAGACAGAGAGAGAGATGAGCTGACACATTGTTGTGTATTTCCACTGCAGATCCAGATAAGAATGAGTTGGGAATAGACTTTTCCCAGCAAGAATAAGGCAGACCCCTCTCCCTCCCCCAAACAAAACAATTAGAGAATCAAACTGGAACCAGAGCGCTCTGACATCTTTGATAAGCAATGCAAAGCAATTAACAAAAGCTTCGTTTACTTGGTTAGACAAAGATGATGACATGTTGTGCAATGTTTCACTTCCTGAAAAAGGAGAGCGGGGATTGTTGTGACAGCGGGGGATACGGTGTCTTCAAAGTGGACAACTTAATATCTAGCGCTCTATACCGCATGAACGTCGCACGGAACCTTCCAGCTCTGCTAGTGTTAACCAGCCGTCTGGCAGCTTTCTGTCTGCTAATCTTTATGCTAATTTATTTTCTTTTCGTTGCCCTACGACACGGGGAAGTCGTGACGACTGGGGGATAAAAAGCACCAGGGCCGACACCGCCAACACCTTCTCTTTTGTGTTCGTGACGCCATCTTGCTCCCCCCCCAGAGGCACACATTTGCACACAGGACGATATTTCAGAAGTTAATTCCGTCTGTGGCAGTAGCACTCTCTTTTCTCCCACAGAGCAGAGGCAGGAGCGAGAGGGAGTCAGTGACTGCAGTCTGGAGAGCAGAGTTGCTGCACAGGAAGTTAGAGAGAGAGAGAGGGGGAAAGAAGGAGATAGAGAGTGAGAGAAGGAGAGAGAAAGGGAAACCGAGAGAGAGATGGAGGATTAAATTACTGAGCCCTAAACCAAGTCACTGGAGGAAGCACTCACTCTTTATTGGTTGGTTCCCATTTTGAGGAGCGAACCAATTCCCCGCGCTGAACGGAAAGTCGGAACAAGACGACAGGATGCCTGAGGAAGTCCCATCCCAACCCTCTACTCCTGTTCCCCCCCGCCCACCCACCCACCCCACACAACCCCACCCAGGGAGGACATACATGAGTAAGAAGCAATCACCCTCCTGGTGGTGGTGGAGGCAGGGGGGGTGGGGATCCACCTGAACATGCCTGCAGCAGAGCCTCCTCAGGGGGGAGGAGCAGGAGTGTAACCAGCCCTGTGACTCGGGAGCTGGGAGAGAACGCCGTGTTTACACAAACTCATCTCCCGTTCCAAATTGGGGAGCTCTGGAACCCTTCCCCGAGCAGACTCCCCACTTAGCGCCAGGCTGGGCGCAAATGCCAAGCAACAGCCCAATCGTCTTCAGGAAATTAAAGGATGTTGACGCAATTTGTTGATTTTGTCGAGATTGTTCTTTAGGTGAAATAGCCAGAATGCTTTTTATTCCACCCCGGGTATCTGAATTTAAAAAAGCTATTTCGAAAACGCCTCACAGCGAATCGGCGTCCAACGATCACCAGGAGATAGCATGAAACAGAACTCCAAATGACTAAGCTCTGTATGTTATTACAGATATTCGTGAGCAAAACCTTGAAACAGTGTTGACGGTAATGTAAACTCTACAGCACGAGCTGTAAACAATTTGCCCGGAGAAGCTAGGGGAGGCCCAGAGCAATAAGGTGATGTTATTAAGGAGATAGCATCTGTGTGGTGTTGTGGCGGCGCAATCTCTGAAGGGGGGGGGGGGGGGGGGGGGTGAAGGCGGTTAAGGGGGGGGGGGGGGAGGTACATGCACACGCCCGGACAGGAAGTTTAATTAGACGCTGGCGGGGCTCACCTCTTCAGGGGCATCTCGGACAGCTTGGCTCGGCAGTTCATGAACACCTGCAGTTTCACATTGACCACTTGACTGAGCACCTGCAGGAGACATGGAGAGACGACCCAGTTACAGCACAACACACGGCCCCAGCTCTGCAGGGGGAGCCCTGCGGCGGAGGCTCCTCTGATGGAAGACTCGGCGTCGGGCTGTCCATCTTCTTCTAACTACAATACATTGAGGTTTTCCACCTTTCAGCCTCGCGCCACACAACCATTTTAGCCTTAGCTGAGGGCTACAGAGCAGCAGCTGAATACAGATGCGGCTGAACGGTTGGGACTTGCGTTGGATTTGGCGTGAACGCTACCACGCGCAGATGCTAACACACTCGACGGGAATACAGGAATTGGCAGCTCAGGGAGGTGACTCATCAAATTCACCTCAGTCACATAACACTGACATGGTTTTGTCCAGCTACGACTACCTGAGCAACTGGGGTTCTGTGATGAGTCATCCTGTTATAGAATAAGCAAGGAGAATCAAACTGTACACATAACTTGTTCTTTCAACTCCCAGAAGACATTCATGTGTGTAACAACACATTCAATGCTGCCGGTCGATCATATAGGGCAACGGCGTCATGTTAATGCCAGGATTAGCCAGCATCTATTGTGGGGTCTCGGTTCACAAACAAAGACTGCTTTTGAAACGGAACAGTCAATCAAAGTAGATCATGGAAAGGATCGCAGGTCTTAACCTCAATATCTGGGAAGCCAAAAAAAAGACTAGTGTTCAGCGTGAGCTTTGGGCTTGTGAGCTTTGGGCTCGTGCACTGCGTGGCGTCGCTCTCCCTGAAGGGAGGGAGCAGACACCGGTGTCCTAGAGCGTCAGGATTCAGCCGTGAGGAGAGGAGAAGGAGGAGAACTTACAATCAGCAGAGGTGACATCTTCTGGGCCTCCCTGGTCAGAGGGTCAACCAGGGCCACCACGTCGTAGAACACTTCGCCTTCGCGAGGTGGGAGATGGAGCACGCTGGTATGGGGTTGTGGTGGGGGTGAGGAGGAACAGAGAGAAGCCGTGTCAGCAACACTGGGCAGCACTCCCAGTCGCTTCAAACTTACATCAAACACACTCCCGTCTCTCTACACAGCTTCAAATGTTACAGATGGCTGAGCTGTGAGGGAGTCGGGCTAGTAATCAGAAGGCTGCCGGATCGATTCCCCGCCATGCAAAATGACGTTGTGTCCTTGGGCAAGGCACTTCACCCTACTTGCCTCGGGAGGAATGTCCCTGTACTTACTGTAAGTCGCTCTGGATAAGAGCGTCTGCTAAATGACTCATTGTAAATGATACAGATGGCCGACAGGACAGGAGGAGACATGAGGGGCCGCCTGGTTGGCAGACGAGGCATCGCTCACCTGTGGCTGTCTTTGGCGAAGCGGACTTCTCTCCTGGCTTCTCCTTTGGGGGCGGCGGTGAGGAGAGCGTCCACTTTCATCACTAGGTCGCTGGCTCTGAGGAGGGGAGGACCAGGGTCACTCAATCACTAATTCATGATCCCTCTCGACACACCACTCAGCAGGTGACCCCCCCCCACACCTGGACCGTTCCAAGGTCGCCGAGCGGTTTTAGAACACAAAAGTCTTAACCAACGAGATGGAGCCCCCAATGTGAACGATTCGGCAATTTCACAAAACTTGATCGACCCCTTGGAGACTGAATGTCCATTCTGTAAAAACCTTTCAGAGACGGTGAGGAAAGGGACGACCGTCTCCACAAGATAGGAGGAGGGCTTGGGAAATGATAACGAATGTGTCGTGTGATAACATCGCTTTCATCCCAAATGGACTGCCTCACCTCCAGCTGAGGTGACGCACGCTGGCCTTCTGAGCGCGTGGGAGCAGAGGCGCACTGGAGCTCGAGCCAAGCCCAGCTTAATGAGCAGTTCTGAAGTCTTCCCGCCTCCCCTCTGCATGTTACCTGATTTGATGCAACCTCTATGGAGGTGAAGCGGTTCACACAGAATGGACTGTTTATGACCATTTTGGTGTATGCAATTTTCCTTACTGAACGTACCTCGCAAAAACTGTCAAAAGCGTCTTGCGCCACCTTAGCAGGTTGTGATGAATCATATCATTCACTCTTTTTGTATTTATTAAGTCCTGTGCCTCTTGTGTTCGGGCAAAGCACAGGTAAGAGAGAGGAAGAAACCTCTGAGCCGGTGAGTTGAACTGAAATGGAGACATGGAGGAACACGTACTGCTTTCCCTTGATCCCCATCTGCTTGATTCTTCCTTTGACTTTCTCTGCCGTGGAGCTCTGGGTAATCTGCTCCAACAAATGGAAATCCTCCACGGTAAACTCCTCCTCCAATGGTCCAAGAATCTGAGAGAGAAAGACAGAGAGAGAAAGAGAGAGAGCAAGAGAGAGAGAGAGCAGGAAAGAGAGAACGAGAGAGAGCGAGCAAGAGACAGAGAGAAAGAGAGAGATAGAGAGAGATAGAGAGAGAGAGAGAGAGAGAGAGAGAGAGAGAGAGAGAGAGAGAGAGAGAGAGAGAGAGAGAGAGAGAGAGAGAGAGAGAGAGAGAGAGAGAGAGAGAGAGAGAGAGAGAGCAGAAGGAAAGAAGGAAAGAGAAAAAAGAGCGAGCGAGCGAGAGAGAAAAAGGAGGGAGAGAGCTAATGTGAATGGTGAAGGCTGCTGTATCTCTCCAGCTAATGTGAATGGAGTAGGGTGCTTCATCTCCTCCAGCCAGATGGCCAGTGCGCTCCCACCCTGCTGCTTCCTCTCCCTGCACTCGGCTCATCTATTCTGGGAGGAGAGACGCCCTGCACCGCCGTACTGGCCCGCCTCACAACAGAAGAATGGAAAATGATATTAATTGTAACTGCCATCTTTGGAGTTGGCCTCTTCATCCTTTACTGTCAGCACTGCTGCTGCTGAGGCATCAGTCATCAGCTCTGCACACACACACACACACACACACACACCTCTGCAACCTATGACCCCCCCAGACAACTTCCTGCTGACGAGCAGGCTCCAGGATCTCTGCGCTACAGTAGGAGGACACCACACACACACACACACACACACACACACACACACACACACACACACACACACACACACACACACACACACACACACACACACACACACACACACACACACACACACACACACACACACACACACACACACACACACACACGCCGTCACTCGGGCCAGACCTGACGACACACACTGCTGTACCTCAGCCCCACACCACAGCTCCAACCCCGGGTCACCCCTGGGATATGCATGAGGCCTAACACAATGTGTTGTTATGATGTCTGAGCATGACTCGCTAACAGGAAGAACTGCTGAGTGGAGGAGTTCTGAGGGATCTGTCTGAAGAGCCGGGGGAAGGGAGCGCGGGCGTGCGCCTGTGTGTGTGTGTGTGTGTGTCTCACCCGGCCGTTGCTGACCACAGCCCTCTGTCCAGGGCTCAGCTTCAGGACGTCTCTGCAGAAGAGCCGCTGACTGCGGACCAGGTGCTCCTCCAGCGTGTTGAACTTCTTCTCAAAGGCGTCCGCGTCCATGCCCTGAGGCGGAGGAGCAAACATTTGGGTTTAGACAGATATATTGAGCGCGCGCACCGCCATTCTGAGGACTCGGTGATGTATAGCCGCACAGCCTTCCTCAAGGACGTGGCCTCCCATTCTCAGGCTGTCCAAAACAAAGTCTGCCCAGCGCTTTGATGGAAAGTATGATGTATTCGGGGCTGGAAATCACTTTGCTATTGACAAATCACTGACGTTCTGCATCACGGCGGCCTTTAAACGTAAATATTTCACAGCCAGAGAGACCCGAGCTGTCCGAACTGCACATGCATGGGAATCTAGGAGCGATCAATCAGTTTGCAATTAATCTAACAAACCTTTAATTAAACATTGGCCATTTTGTCCATAACAAATCAGAAGTGTGGAGAATGGGAGGGTTTGCACAGTCAGGTTATTAGTTTCTTACCCCCCTCTCCACCACCTCACCTCGCCCCGAAAACAGGTGAAATACCAATAATGTCAGCACAACTCAGTCAGCAGGTCTGTCAGGCAGCCAATAATAAACTCATATCCCCGGACTCTGGCTCCAGGTCCCAAACCACAGAGCCCCAGCGAGCACCTGCCATTTCCAGACAAATCTTTCCCCTCGCTTAAGGAGAGTCGTAATTGTCTCTCTCTGTCTGTCTCCCTCTCCCTCTGTGTCTCTCTCCCCCCTCTCTCCTTGTGTGCACCCATCTCTCTCTCTCTCTGCTACAGCCCCCTGACTGATGGCTGCCCGGGTCATTTCCTGTCTCTAACGAGGACAGAAAGCCGGCTTTTCTGTCAGCTGATGTGGTCGATCAACCCGGTCGAGGTTTTTCCTCCAGTGCGAGCAGCGCTGTAGGTCGATCCCATGTCCAGCCAGCGCAGAGATGACAGGGGCTCAGGACACCCGTGGTCGTGGGGTTACTGAGCCGGAGCAGGAAGAGTGACTGACAGGCTTGGCGGGGCACATCTAACCCACGCGGCCGTGAAGCGCAAGCAGGATCCCGGCTAGTCCGGCTCCCTCTGGGGGGTGGTAGGTGGGGGATCAGGTATCCAGGTATCCTGGTTAGAGATGCAGCACGTGGAGGCCGGCTCGTGCGGCGACTCTGGCAGACGGAGTGGAACTGACAGGGAGCAGCCGGCTGCTTATGTGTCCTCTGACTGAGGGCCGGCAGACAGGCGCGCTCGGGCAAATATATTCTGGGACGTGCTATCCAGGAGAAGAATAAGGGGAGGTATTCATCAATCACCATTTTTTTTCCGGGGCTGCAGGTTTTAATAGAGAGCAGTGGGATACGAGTGTTCACTGCCGGCTGACAGCAGGTAGAAAACGAGAGCGTGAGGGCTTAGAATAGAACTAACAGATCTATGCAATACTTGAGAGTGAGAGAAAAAAGATTCTAACTTATGACGGCATGAACAAATGGCAGCGTTCCTCCTGTTCTCACCTGCACCAGAAGGTCTTTCATCCTGGTTCCTTGCTGGAGCAGCAGAATGCTCTCCTCTCTGAGGACCTTGTGGAGGAACTCTGCTGCGGCCTTGTTCTTCTGGGTGAGGAGCGAGGCCCAGACAGCCCTGTACACCACGGTGCTCTCTTGGCTGGGCTTACTGCTGGGGTTAGCAAGCACCCCGACACGGACTCCAGGACTGGCCTTCTGCACACGGGAAAATACAAGCACACGGACAAACGCACACAAACACACAGAATCTCAGCATAGCAGTCGGACGAGGGGGGCAATAACAAAGGTGTTCCAAGGTCTTGCCTGTGCATCTGAAGGTGTGAAATATGTTGGAATTCAATTAGTGTCAGCATTGTTACATCTTTTCACTTAAAAAGGTTACACATGCTTTGCGTTTCCTATTAGCTTTGAAAGACAGCAGGCGGGGGGGGGGGGGGGGGTAAGGATTTTGTCTTCGAAAACACTGCTGCTGAAAAATACATTTGGCATGGCCAAACGCCCCTCGGGGAGTTCATAAAGTATTAGCCCTCTATAATATTTTCCATGGCTCGCAGTGACCAAACCTTCACAAGCCTGCTAATGGACGACCCATATCTGCCTTCGTGAGTCAGGCAAGTCAGGCATCACCTCTGGCTCTGTTGGAAGTGAACCACAGAATATTTATGTGGGTGTTTATCATTGAACCACACGGGCTGCTTTTGTTTGTTCATTTCGGGGCCAAGGTGAAAACACGTCCCAACAGAGTTTCATTCCAGCGGAGATTCTGCGTGCCGGGGTGTAATTAACGTCTGGGGCTTACCTGGCTAGACTACATGAAAGGGATACATTTGCATTGACGTGTGCGTCAAGCAACCGCGAGTCGTTAATTAGGATTCTTAAAGCTACATTTATGCCAAAACTACGAGTCAGTTGTCCTGAGCTATTAAAAAATATATTTAAAAATTCACTCCAAAGATTATTAGTAATTCATGTCTTGTAAACGCATGTGAAGTTTGGAAGGCGAGAGGGGGAGCGGAGCTTCTTTGAAGTGTGTCTGTGGCAGGGGGGGGAGGGGGCGGGGACGCCGTCTGGGCTCACCGCGTGTTTCATAGCGTTGAGCAGCAGCCGTCTCCCTGGGGCCGTCTCCAAATCTCCCACGATCCAAACGGTCACTCCGCTGATCCCGTCCTCATCTGGGGGAGCCCAACGAATACCAATCACCTGTCAGCTCCGCATCACACAGGTGGTCGCATTCAGGAAACACTGGTCTCTATTGTCTAGCTCCACCGAGGGAGGCCTGGGTTTGGGTTTGACTAAGCCCCGGTTTGGGTTTGACTAAGCCCCGGTTTGGCCTTTAGGCCGATAGTTAATCCCCCCCCCCCCACCCACACATTTTCTTACTCGGTCAATCTGAATGTGAAAGCTCCAGCATGCTGGTAGGAGGTGTTGCTAACCCTTTAAAGGGGTTACTGTCTGCTGGGACTGCAGCGCACAGGGAACATTATATCTGAGCTATTTTCCAGTGAGAGAGAGACAAAGGAGAACAAAAAGAGAGGGAGATGGGTGTGAGGATGGAGGAGAGAGTGAGAGAGAGTGTGTGTGTAAGGGAGAGTGGGAGCTCATGGGGGATTGTGCCACCTGTCATGGCTTACTGTCTTCTTCCCTACAGTCTTCTCAGCATAGTAAGTGAAACAGGACCTTGGATTTCCTCACATAGATATGTGTTTGTGTACACACACACCCACCCACACAACCCACACAATATGAATATGAGAGAGAGAGAGAGAGAGAGAGAGAGAGAGAGAGAGAGAGAGAGAGAGAGAGAGAGAGAGACTGAGAGACAGAGAGACAGAGACTGAGAGGGAGCAGAAAGCTGTGGGTCTGAGACTAGAGTCAGGCCACTGGCATGGTGCCAATCAGAGAGAGGGGCAATTATCTGGGGAGAAACGCACGCAGCCTGCTCTCCTTTTCTAAAGGCCAACTTCATCCTTGCGCAGGCCCACAGGAACACGCAAGCGTATCATTCGCAGAGCCTCCTCCCTGATGTTTGAGGAACAAACATTCCTCTGATGTGCTCATTTAAGCCGCGCCGCTTTGTTGGAACAAATCGTTTACACACTTGCTCAAACACATTAAACGACACCTCGCTGCGGTATCGACACGGAGGAGAGACCAATCAATTGGCAGCAGTGCCAGATGGACAGAACAGCCGCCCGCCTCTCACCGTTTCTGGTGAAATACTTCATCTTCTTGGCGACGACGGCCGTCTTGTCCCTCGTGTCCAGGTAGGAGAACATCGTGGTGTCCTCCCAGTCATCCGCGACTGACGGGAGAAACCAAAACAAAGTGTCACAAACACACACAAGGCTCGACGCAAACAAACTCAGAACGCCACGTCAGTGGGGGGGGGGGGGGTTAGAAGGGCATTACCGGGCGAAGCAGTGAAGTCCAGATATATTCTATCGGTGCTGAGGACCAGAGGGTTAATGCGAGACACCACATTAGGCTGGTCCATCAGATAGTCCACCACGTCCGTCCCTTCAGTCAGCTGACCCTGTCAGCAGACAACAGGAGAGGGCGCTAGTGCAGGCCCACTGGCTGATGTCCCCAGACTGTTCATTATATCTATCCAGGTCACTCACGACCCCAAATTCATGACAGGACCAAGGAAGTAAACAAGAACAGCCCTAACAAGCATCTGGTTCCAGGCGGCTCGTACCATGAACACAGCTCTCTGGAAGAAGTTGGTGGCGTCCATGATGCGCTGCAGGATGATGGTCTCCAGCTCGTCAGGGTCCATCTCCTCGGGGCTCAGAGGAACGCCGTTAAACAGTGCCAGAGGGAGGGCGCCCAGACCGCTCTTCCTGTGGAACGCGGCTCCTGCCTGGCATCCACCCCCCCCCCCGGCAAAAAAAACACACAGTCAGGGGCCATGACAACATAGTCTGCTAATCCATGTGTTTTAAACGTGATCAGCTTTTTTACTGTCACTCAGACTTGCTTAAGGCACTCTGGGAAAGAGATCCTCATATTGTGTACCTTTCTTTTGTCGTCATACTCAGAATCCACCCCCAGGATGCTGGCGGCGTTGGCTTTGGGAAATGTCTTTTTCAGGTAGGCAGACACCGTGTTGACAGACAGCGTCTCGCCGATGTCTACTTTGTTGTACATCTGCAGGGGAGAAGAAAAACAAAACTAAAGTTCTGTGAGAGTTGAGCATCACTCTCCATTACATTCCGGGTGCTGTCGATACCCTCCCTCTCGGGTTCCCTCTCAAAACGACTCCCCTCCCTCCTCCTCCCCCCCCTCCCTCCCTCCCTCCCTCCCTCCCGTCTGCTTCAAGAACACGGCAGGCAGCAGGCCAACACACGGACCACAATCACCAATGTCTCACGGGCTGCATCAAAAGGCGGCACTTTTTTACAGGAAAGGCTTCCAGGATGAGTTTTGGATCAGACGGAGGGGTTAGAAGATGCCCGTGGGGAGGTGCGTACCGCGGCCACAGACATGAGAGCCTGAGACATGTCGTACTCATCGGCGACGAAATTCAGCAGCCGGAAAAAGGCGACCCCGGCATCTGACAGGCCGTCCACCTCGTCCTCCGTGTTGACGACAAACACAAATCCGATCCTTTGGGGGAAACGAGAGTAATATCAGATTTGAATTTCCTGATTGCTTCCGAATGTGAACATGTGGCGCAGCTAACAGGTGTAGGAAGAAAAAAAAGGAAAAACGAAAACAAGTCTGAGACAGCACACCTGAGAGGGATCTTGTGTTTGTAGAACAGCTCAGCCAGCTTCACCAGTTCGATGCTGTCTTCCTGAACCGGGTCCAGAAACAGCACCTGTACACAGGAAACAGGTGAGAACACCGCCAGACCGCCTCCTCGGCTGGAATAAACACCTCTGATAATCAATTTACACAGACATGTGTTGCCTGAGCCAAGACAAGAAACAATCAAATCTTTTTCCATTTCAAAGCCTCAAAAAAAGACAACAACGGGATCATCGAAGGTCCGTTACTCAATCTCCTCCGCAGGGGCAGCTGTTCTGGAGAGAATGAGTGACAATCTCCCTCGCCCTCCACCCACAGCCACAGCTGAGCTCCCGGGGGGGTTGGGGGGGAGGGATTGGGGGGGGGGGTCTCACCAGGTTGAAGAAATTGCGTCTGATCTGGCGGATCACCCCGGGGAACGTGGCTCTGAGGAGCTCCTGCAGGCTGGAGGGCCAGCTGCGGTACATGGAGTCGTTCTCGATGTCATTCACCCACTGGAAAGAAAACGCCAGACAAGAGAAAAAAGACTGATTACATGGGCCGGCTTTCCCCGAGACCTTTTCAGGAGGAAAAAGCCGATGGTCGTTTTGGATTTTAAAGATCAAATCGATTCCTGTTCAATCTAAATGCGCCGCGCTGTGCCATAGCTAGATCGACCCATATTCCCAGAGAAGAGAGGCTGATAGATGGCTGTTCTTCCCGTGACTGAGAGGCGCATGCTGGGCTGTATAGATCTGTGTTGGGGGCGATAGACTTGCAGATGGCTACAGTGGCCAAAATCATCCATTACAGCCCAAACTGTTACTAACAACACTCTCTTCTCCAGAACCTCAGAAACCTCCCAGAGAAGGAGCTCTTTCTGGCACACTAACTCTCCCTCTCTCGCCCTCCTTCTCTCTCTCTCTCGCTCTCTCTCTCATTCCCGCCCTCCCATTCTCTTCAGCCATTTCACTGTCTGGCAAACCAGACCACTAGCACCAGGGGGCATATTTGAAAGGCCTCACGGACAGACAGTCACTCTGATCGAAGGAATACATTTCAGACTAAATATCTGACAGCCGTTCATTTGGCCTTTTTTTCTAAGTGTTTTGCATAACAAAATGGCCAAGGGGGGCCGAAATCAAAGTTTGCAAGTTTTTAATTTGATAGCTTTCCTTGGCTCTGGTCCCAGTACATAATCAAGGGTTTTGGCAGACTAGGACTGCTGCAATACTCTGATGACTGATCCACTAATCCACATGCTGGTGCCAGACACTAAGACAAAGCACCTGCAAGGCTGGGGCGGGCTAGGCTTTCTCACCGTTACGGCTGGGTGGCGTATGTCTAAGGCATAGTTGTCCTCCACAGGGTTCACAGGCAGTCTCAGCAGCTTGCCCAGGTTCCCTCCCTTGATGCCCAGGTTATGGAGGCCCTCCAGGATCCTGGCCTCTCCTCTGATGATGTCCCATATGCTACCACAAGGCGAGATCACAGGTCAGCTTTCATCCGGCCTGCCAGCAGGAGCTGCGAGCACAAGCTAGCAGGGCTAAACTGGGATCCGGTGGTTCCAGGATGCCAGCTCTGTGAAGCGCCTCCACAGAGACGGCCCAGGGAGGGGCCAGGAGGCAGGCTGACTGCTGCTCCGCCCTGCTGGGCTCCTACCTGAAGGGGCTGTGAACGTCCAGATCAATGTGCAGCCCGTTAATGAACAGCCCCCCGTCTCCAGGATGGACACCCATGGTCTCGCTCAGGCGCTGCGGGAACAAACCCATTGCTGTTAGCCCAGTGTGAATCAAGCCTCCAGAAATCTGCTCGTCTGATTAGTATACTAGTCAAACTTGAGGTTAATAACCAGAGAAGAGCATCAGTTCAGGAACGACTGTGGCGACTGTCACATAAACAAGATGTCTACAAAAAGAAGATTCTGTAGACAAAGTGCCAAGAATCCTGAATCTTTCTCCCAGGATTCTGCTTATGACGTCACACCTTTTGGTTCTCCTCAATTTCTTTTCTCATTTCTTGGTTTACAGCCACTCTCGTCAGTGATCTGTGGGAACAGTAAAACATGTACAGTCACCATCAGCTATTTCCACATCCCCGGCGAGCAGTAAAAACCCATTTTTAATCTCCCAAATCTGTGGGTCGTCAGATGGTATATCTACAGCTGACTCCTTGTAAACACAAGCTCCAAGCTTGACTCAGCACTTCTAAGTTGTTCCTCATGAGAGCTGTCTGGTGCCAAAAACAAGTCCGACAACGGAAAGACCGATATAGTCTCCCATGTCGGAGGAGGTGGATTCCTGACACGTTCTGAGGCAGCGCGAGGTGCCAAGTCTCACCTGGCTTTGCTGGGGAAGTTCTGGCTGAGGTCCCTCAGCTGCTTCAGAGCCTCGTACTTTGGTACAGACAACACCCTGGCCGCCGCCTGGAAACTCAGATCTGTCAGATGAAACGGGAGCCTCGTTGTCAGGGTTGGGTTGACGACAGAACGCGTTCGTGTTCCGTTCAATTTAGTACCAATCCACAAAATCAATGAGAATCTCTTCCCTTTTGCTATGTCACGCTGCGTTTAACTCGTTAAATAAAGCACGACTAAAAGCTCCGACCCCCCTGAAATGACCGCTGCTCATTTCAAGTGATTTACTTGATCAAAAACGACTAAAAAGCCACTTCAGAAATTCCTCAGGAGGCTGCTGCTCAGGGCCCCGGTTCTGTTTGTCAGCCAGATTAACCTACGAGGTACTCGACGGAGCTGGAGTACCTTGCAGCTCCCACACTTTGAGGGGGGCCATATCGTTGGTGCTCTCCAGAAGATGCTTCCGGAGCTCCCCAAGCTGCTCCTGTAGTTCCGGGTGGGACTTCCTGGGGGGGGGGGGGGGGGGAGGAGTGGGGGGGGGGTGTGACTCAAATGTCACTCAAACGACTACCACAGTTCGGACTCATCAAGTAGCCTTGTGTGGGACAACGACTGTGTTCTACTAATCTGAAACTGCAGCAATGTACGCAGATACTAGCCATTCTTGTCATAGTTGGCTATTGAAAAATGTCTATTGAAAAAGACAGTTGAAAGACTTACTTTAATTTTCCAAAAAGGAATCCTTGGACTTCATCAAAGTCATCCTCCTCCGTGTTCACAGCCACTTTTGAATCTAAAGCAATCATGGCAATGTATAGAAGTTCACTCTCCCCGTAAGGTGTTTATTACTATTTCTCTATACCAAGTAGGCAGCCAAAAAGAAACGCACCTTTCACTTTGGTGTCATCTACAGCTTTATATTCAGTGCTTTTAATGGCCAGTTCGACACCATATCCAGACAAAAGCATATGTTGAGGCTTTGGATCCTAGAGAAAAAGAAAAGAAACAACCTAAAGGAATATGATCTGAAGGGAGGAGAGACACATTGGCACAGATGATGAAGCAAGCGAAGAGCTAAACCCCTGACAGAGAGAAACCTGGCAGAACTATTTCTCTTCTTTCTATGTGAACATGAACACGCCACGGGACACAGACTGACATTTCAACCTTGACACTAATGCCCCCCGTGATCAAAAGATTCCCCCTGCATTCCTGACACACGGGGCGGCTCAACCGCACCGTCTCCGCCACCTACACGGTGGCTTGCTGATCTCACCGGCGTCTCTGAAAAGAACACATTACTGCAGCAGCACAGAGTCAGGCCATCTGCATTTGAGACGCTAACCGTCCACAGTTAGACGTTTTCTTCTGCTAAACGCTGGCGGATAATGCAATCCATCTGGCTGTACATCGTCGTGACCTTGGCTTTTGTGCACGTAGCTCTTAGAACTCTCCATTGCCTCCCAGGGAAGTTTATTTCATCCCACGGTGCAAATAAAAAAATTTGATTGTGAACATAATCAAAAGAAAATAGATAACTTCTATCGAGCTACAGTAGCTAAACTGATCCAGATCGGATATTGAAATTCTCAATTTCTACCTAGAAGACAACAGACCTCAGAACACAGCGGATGTCACTTGAAACAATCCAGTTCAAACCTATAAGAAGAACCCCTAAAGAGCTAGTATAAAATACTGTATGAAATGGTGATGTCAATATTCTTCCCTGGTTCACTGAGTATGTTCTGAATACTGCCAAGTAATAAGTGACCGAGACTTCTGAGGCTCGATCGAGTTCACGATCCTGACAGCTGACGAGCTCCGAGGCAAGAACAGAGTGTTGCAAGGACTGAAGGCTCACAGTTCTTCTTCTAGCATGAAAAGGGTCCTATCTGGCTTTTGTCATTATTAACAAAGGAATAATAATAGTCGTAAATAAGGTGGCAACTAGTACTCCTCTTCTCTCCTAACTCAAGAGATGTTATCAGTTAACCTAAACACTTAAAATGTATATGTCTTTCTTCAAATTCTTCAACACAAATGTATACAATGGTAAAATCGGCCTACACATTCTTACCGAGGTTACATCATTCGGATCAATCCTCGAGCATTTATCCAAAACAACCAATGCACAGGGTCATATTCGCTCTACGTGCTCACTTAGCTTTTAAACCACATCAAATGCAAAGTCAATCGGCTCATTGCTCCACAGAAGGACCCCAAGACGGCAGGGTCACAACTCACCGCTACGTAGTGACGGAGCACATACAGGAGAGAGCCCTCCTCAGCCTTCTCAGACAGGACCTTGTGGAAGGCATTGAACTTCCCAGTGCCTATTTCTGCATACAAAATCACCACTGGGACTTCAGTCTTGTTGAGTCCTGGGTATCTGTGATCATGCTTGTATATGTATGGCTTAGGCCTGCAACACACATGAAAACATGGTTAGAAACTCTTGTTTCAAAAGAATCGGAGCGGGCGAGCCGTGCAGTGAATACAGTGTTAAAAACCTTGAGGCTAACAAGTAAACATGTGGAGGGAGAGCAGAGCATCCGATGTTAGCACGAGGGGTTGACAATGAGAAGCTGTGTTACCGGCCTGCAGCAGCCTTCAGGAGTTTCTTCATGTCCTTGGTGCTACAGCTTTGTTGACCATGGACAGACACAAAGGCGGGGCAAGCCTTGGGAGGCGGCTCATCACTGGCAATCTGTTGGAAGCCGGCAGAGAACAACTGTAGGAATCAACAAGCAATGACCGACAATAACACAAAAAACCCTACTAAACAGCAAACCTCTTTATGATAACAAGAATAACTTTGCCCCTCTTAATGAGCCAAGTGGTCATCAGTAATGATTGTAAGCGCCGGGGTTCAAATGGTACGTGGTCCTACCTGCTGGGATGCAAAGACTGCTGGAGAGTAGGCCCTCATAGACAGAGCAAATCTCAGGAGACTGACTTGAAGATCTGTCTGAAACTGGCCAGCCTTCTTGATGATCAAGTTGTAATATGATCGCACTGACTCTGCGGCAGAGTTAACCAAGGGCATCAATGAGTGAGGAATTAACGTAAAGCATAAACTCCATACTGTACATTGGAAGCGCAGTAAGATCTTGAAGTATCTTTAAGATCTCGTCTTGAAACGTATTTATATTCTTTGGGTTTCGAGTCAGTTTAGGGTCACACAGACTTAATTGTGTTTGTCTGTTGTTTCTATTTATTGTTGTTTGCCTTATTTGATAACTGTGTACAGCACTTTGGTTGGCGTTGGCTGATTTTAAATGTACTTTATAAATAAACTGACTTGACGTGCTGGAATAAAAATCATGTTGTTTACAGGCTTAATTTGATGATGTGAGATACATCTATGCTATGTCATTGGGTTGAAGGTCACACACTGGTTCTGAAAGTGTTACAGAATTACCAATTAATACAAATTCATTTTGTGTTTACTGTCGGGGTCATGATTGAAAATACTGACATACCTCCATTCTTGTACACTGTCAACTCTTTAACAGTTTCAACAAACTGCCAGAATTTCTCATTCCCATCTTCTCCAATGAACTCACTACACAAAATAAGTCAAATTAGCTAAACAGGCTAAATAAAGTAGTGGAAAAATACTTTAAAAAACCAGCAACATGTTTTGTCTAAACAAATCCTATGTCCCATTCTCCTCTTTGCAATACTCCACTCCCGTATGTACCAGTTTACTGTACATTGCTACTAATCCTACTTTGCTCCCTTCCACCCACCTGCTTGCTATTAAAGATAATTGCTTAGCCTTACGGTCATGCTAGCTGAACATTGCTGTCAACATAATGCAGCAGCTGCAGTTCGATGTATTTATAGGGCTTGGTTAAAAATGAAAATCAACAAGCATACAATATTTTACATGTACATTGTGTATCCAAAACGATATGTAAAATACAAAATGTATTTGTGGAAGTGAACACAATAGGCCACAGCTAAACTTCAGGAAAGCATTTAATAGCTGGTATGACAGGTGCCAGCTAAAAAGTGTAGCAAATAGGTTAATGTAGCGTACAACAACTAGCGTTAAAACTCCACCTTGTCTCCAAAAGAAAAGGCGTCATGCTCCACTTGGCTTTCAGACTGGCAGAGACTCCTTTGGAAGCTGATACATGCTGGATGTTCATTAAGAACAGTGACAGCAATAAGACGTTATTCATCCTCTGAAATGAAAATATCAGATCACATGAATACAGTAGCCTACAAAATCACTGAGATGAGATTTACATCCAACCGCAACAATCATCATCAGACATAGCCCACTTGTATCCTCATGACTAGGCTTTGTGCCACGTAGCGGTAATAGATACGTGCAGGCTGATATGGAATGACAGAATGGATATGCAGACATTACACATTTACTGGGGCATGCCAATTTTTCAATTATATAGTAGTAGTAGTCTACTTTTATTTGTACTTAAATTTAGCTAGCATTCAGGCAATCTATGAACCACAAAGCAGTTTGAAAGCCTGAGTGGTACTTTATGAATGAATGTTCAGGCAGCGGTTTCAGTGAGATACAAATTTGTAAACTAAACAGTCTGCTGCCTTTTTCTGCGGACAAATGTTGCAACATTAAATCCATGTCAAGTCACAATTTCGCTCGTTGAAATGTGGACAACGTAGCCTATCCTTTCTTACCCCGTTTATGCTCGCTGCCATTGAGAGGTCCTTTGCTATACACATCTAACGTGTTCTTTGTGCTTACAACCTTAACTAAATAATAGTTAGTTATTATTTCACCAAATTATATACTATATACCACACGTCTTTGTATGTTGTGATTTTTCTTTATTTTTAATAATAACGAAGTTTGACAACAATATTTTTTATCAGGCAATGCTATTGACACCTACTTTTGTGATGAGCGCCACGCTCGTTCAGAACTCTCAAGCTCGCAAACCTGGGATATTGATTTGAGGCAACTGTGCTTACTTGGTGTAGCCTAGATGTGGAATAATGTTTAGAAACATTCTGAATGCAGTGTTCAAACTAATAAATCTGGACTTAATATATTAGCATACATGCCCTAGTTAGGCAACTATTTGTAGACAAATAGACTCATGTAATGTGGTATTTTGAACTTGAACTTAATTGCTACCTTGTTCCGTCATAACTTAGCCTACTAATAACTGAACATTTATCACACAAATATTTCGTACGCTGAACAACGAGCTGTTATCAACAGTTGGCTGTTTGCATGGACAAAATAAAAAACGTAGAAAGGAACCGTTCCTGCAAAATTCGAAGCCTGCTGTACAGCCATATGACATGCAGTGTCTGTTAAGTCCAAGTGACAGTTAACTTTAGCCTGGATTGGAACTGTCCATGGTGCCAAAATTAATTATGATAAATTGCATCCTGGACTAACAAATACACCACTATACATGTAGAATACACGATATACTCTTAATTTGAAAAGCCTATACTCATAGGCTAGCCTTAATATATTTAATTTCACTCGTTTTTTTTACATAAAGTCAAACTTATAATATTAGTTTAATGCTATTCACTTTGCTGAAAGACTAATACATCTTAATTCGAGACATAAGACGACTTCAATTAGTCTCTTAATGGCTGGTAATGATGCAAACACCTCATCGCTTAGTTTCCTAAAATCTAATGTGTCTTTATGGAACTGAAGCCATGTCAATACGGTTTTGAACGTTATCTGCTTCGTCTGCCTAATTCAGATAAGGATAGCTATAGGCAACGACAAGTGCATAACGTGTTCTAGACATCGGCACAGCATCTTCGAAGAAGAGTGTACATGTACAGTGAAAAGAACCGGGATGCTGAGGATGCTACAGAAGACTCCATCCTACTGTAATCGAAAGCCGCAGTCGCTCGCCTCCTCACACGCATGCTTTGGGCATGTGTATGAAATTGTGCGTGTCGTCGGTGAAAGATATCGACGTTTGTGCTGCATAATCGTAGCAGACAACTCTTCAGATTGGTGATGAGTCGAAATTCGACGGGAGAGTAAGTCATATCTAGAGATGACTTATTCCCACTATAGATAGTCAACCATGAGGGAGGTCGTTTTTGTGCAGCTCTGAAATATCGCTTGTGAAGTTGGACATCCACGGGGAGAAGTAACCCAAATGCATTGAGGTGTTAGCCAAATCTTACATTAGACAGTGTGCTCAGGACATGGAGTACGCAACGGTGTTTTAAAGGAACATAAAGGTAGGCTACCTGTTTAGACCAGATTATGCCTCTCAGAGTATACCGTTACCAAGTAGTATAAACCGTGCGTGATCAACATGTGGCACTTATAACATCCATAGAAATCATTATGATGGTGTATCAAGAAGCCGCTCTTAAAGATACCTCATGTAATTATTCCCACTAATGGAAGAAAACACCTGCTCGTTATAATGGATGATAAATCCAGTAAACTACTCCTGGTTCCTATTTTAGCTGTTCTTTTTGTAATGATTGGCTATCAGTATATATGTCCGGCTGGCAGCAACTCTTGCCACTTTAAAACTGAAGAAAATTTAAAAGGGATCAGTTTACTTTCCACCCCATATCGGACAACAGATGACTTTTACAGAGATCAAGACCTGGAGGAAGACAGTCCGCCTAAATTGCCCTCAAAATTCAACTTCTCAGAGCGAGACCTTGAGCGGCACGTGGAATTCAACATCAAAGGAGATGATGTGATAGTGTTTTTGCACATTCAGAAAACCGGTGGAACAACGTTCGGAAGGCACTTAGTTAGGAATATTCGTTTGGAGCAGCCATGCGACTGCAAGCCTGGGCAAAAGAAATGCACATGCCACCGACCGGGGAAAGAGGAATCTTGGCTGTTCTCGCGGTTCTCTACCGGTTGGAGCTGTGGGTTGCATGCAGACTGGACAGAACTAACAAACTGTGTACCCGTCATCATGGACAAGAAGGAAGCCCAGAAGAACCGAAGGTATACACTTATTATGTTTGTGTGTGTGTGTGTGTGTGTGTGTGTGTGTGTGTGTGTGTGTGTGTCTGTCTGTCTGTCTGTCTGTCTGTCTGTCTGTCTGTCTGCCTGTCTGCCTGTCTGCCTGTCTGTCTGACTGTATCTGTGTGGGCCATTTGCAAATTGCATTGTATTGAAGGGAGTAATAGTAGTAGAGTAAGAGTAAAGTAGTCAGAGTAAATTCTGAGAATCCATTAGATTTATTGATAAAACCACTTAATAATTGCCCTTCAAACCAACAAAAGCCTTGTATAATACATGGTGGTCCTCCAGTTACTCTTTTTAATCTTTTCATCTTATTATTTACCTGTGGTAGAATCTTTTCATATTTGTAATTTTTACCTGGGCTGTTTGTCAACTCTAAAGTTATTTATTGTATTTGTTTTATTTATTATACATAGCCAACCTCCTTCTCGCATTTGTTAACGGAAACTGTCTTTCCAAACTATCTGCTTGTTTTTTCAAAATGTTTTCCTCAAGAAAATCTCTACAGCAGTTACTTACAATAGTATGTAGAAATAACAATGTCATATAATGGAAATGATAACAATACTGTTGTTATCATTCACCGTGCCATCCTCCCCTTATCTTTTCTTGAGCGTGCTCTTGAAACGACCTGCCATCACTGTGCAACAACATGTGAGATCATCGCATTCCTTCAAAACCCAGAACCTGCACAGATCCTTGCTGTTGCATTGTAGTCTTCAAGCCCATAAAAAAGCACAACAACATCAAAGATAGATGGTATAACAACAACAACTGGAGTGCCTTCATGATTAAGCTAAGTACTCATAACAAACACTGTAGTCTTGATGTCCAATGAGTGCAGAAATACTGACTTGCTAGATGGGGTTAGTCAATTAAACTTTTTCTGAATAGGTGTGTGTTTGAAATGAAACCCCAATCTGCATCCTTCATTAAAAGCGATGAATGACATCTTGAAAATGTTTCTACATCCTGTAATTGAAATGGATGGTGTGAGTCAACTGAGAGTACAGTATTCCAATCACAGCTTCTTATGTAGTTAGGGGCAAGTATATGAATTATACAGTACTGGGTGTCTTGGAGTGTGCTCATTGCTGTTGCAGTACTGTAATAAATGTTAATGCTTTGAATCCAAAAGTCACAAAACATAATTTAATCAACCAGACCCAGTAGCTTCAAACCCAACATAGATAGACGGTAAAAGGCTTGCAGTGGGGATCGATTTTTCTCAGTGGCCTTTTATCCTTATAATCGAGGGAATCCATCTTTGTCCAGTCTTTAGTTTAAAGAGGTTTAAAGAGTTGGCCAGTAGACCAACACACACTCACACATTCATGCAGGCTTGCGTCTTCACCCCTGGGCCTTTGAAGTCTGGAGAGGACTATTGATGTGATACTGGGTCTGTTTCTATAATGTTGCTTTTTATCTTCTTGATGATTAATACATATCTCAACATGTCGTAAATTCATCATACATATGGCATTATATTAGAGTAACGTAGAGTAATATTTACTGTTCTCATTAAGCAAAGGATTCAGTAATGAGCATTTAATCCATAAACCAAAATAATTCCCTTAAGGTATTTTATGCCCCACAAAATATGAGTTATACAGATACTACTGTAGTTTGTTTTATTCTTTGTTTATTTGTTTTTTGTTTGTTTATTAAACAACAGTAACTTAACATGACCAGCATTCTTTCATTTAATCTTAACAAAAATATCTAGTCTACAGAGTCTATCTGTAGACTCTGTAGACTCGCATTTATAAGTTTCCCCAGAGACTACTGTACTTTTCAGACAATGGTGATAAGAAGCCCCCAGAAAGTTGCACCTATAAAACATCTTTAATGCTGGGACTGCAATGTTTGTAGATGAGAACATTCCTATAGGCTTTGAAGAAGAAAAATACAATCGGGCATTAAACTGCAAGGACATGAGCACATGATTTATTTCTGCAGTGCCAAGTGTTTCCTTTACTCGCGGAAAGAGCCTACTGGATGCGACAGCTCCCCGTTCCACAGTCGCAGCATCTATTCTGTTCTCTCCGTGCTCCGGCCCTTCTCCTCGCTCCTAAAGGGGCCTGGACGTCAGAAGCACATTAGTCCTGAGATATACACGTCGCTTGCTACTGTGCTTTCAACCAAACTGAATGCCACTGTAATGCCTGTGTTGGTGAGCGATGCAACGCGTTGGCTTTTAAAAACAAATTGTACAGCGAGGGTTTTTTAATCTCTGGTCTGGGTGTAGTCTCTTTTTACATGGTGAAATTGTCTACTAATGGTCATCATTTCAGAAATGAATATAGGTTTTTAATAATGCAACACGTTAAATGAATAAAGTGAGCCATAACATAAAGAGCTGCACAAATAACAGTTCACTTAACCACGAGTTACAGCTCCAGCACTCATCTAATTCACCTCACTAATCTGAAATTTACCTCAGGATGTCGCACGAGTACTAAACGAGTACTGCTGGTATAGTTCTGGGTTGCACTGAGGTTGTTTTTCACTGCCAAAAACAGATAGCATGCCCTTGTTTTATGGTCGAGAGCCCCTCAGACGGAGTGACTGTCTGCTGGCTGTCCAGGCCAGTCACCCTGCCACCGATAGCCCTGTGATGGCAGCTACGGGGGTCGGGGGTGGGGCGGCGGAGGCACAGTCCGCCTGGCGTGGCGTGGCCTTTTCAGCCGGGCAGGGTGCGGCACGCAGAGAGCCGGTCGCACGGTCCAGGAAAGGTCAGGCGTGTCAGAGCAGATCAGGGTGGTGCCCTGCAGTGGGACTCTGTGGGAGTGTGCTGCCAGTCAGGGGAGAAGCAGAGCAGGCAGGCTAACGTATCAGCTGGGGCTTCAGGGAGAGGGAGACCACAGAGCTGTCCTCTTAAGTTTCGGTGTTGAGAGCAGCATGTTAATATGAGAGTGGCTGGCTGCATGATTTACGATTGCCAGAGCATAATAAGAGCCAGGATCCAGCTTTTCTCACGCAAGGAGATAATGGGCATTTATTTTTCTCGATAGAGTCATGTCAAATCAAAGCTACCTGATGACAGGGGGTTGTCTAACTGTAAGGATTACTTGCAAAACATTTGAGTTCTAACTCAAATGATTACAGGTCCTAAAGGTCTTTGTGCTTGATGTCTATCCTGTCATTGGTGTCGATGGAAGATCTTTACAGGCCATGCAGTTTATTCTGTACTGAACAAACAAAAAACACTGTTCAAGACCACCATTATGTTTCTGATAGAATTCAATTTTCCTGAGATCATGGTAGCCAAAAGACCAAACATCCTCCCTCTGTGTTTCCTCATGGTCTTCACCTTGTGGTCTTATGCTGTTTTATTGTAAAGCTCCACAAATAGCACCAGAAAGCATCCTCTGCTCCTCTCTGTCCTTGTTGCAAGGGCTTCTGGTCCAACGTGAGCAGAATACAGCCACAAAACATATGACCCCCAAGACTCAACAGCTCAAACAAAAACCTGCCCCGGGGAAACGCTGCTTCCTGGAGAAAAGCAGCAAATCCAACCAAGTGGAGCTTTTTAAAGCACCGCAAGAGAAACTCTGGAATCAGCTTTATTCGAGAACAGGAAAACACTTAACTTCCTTACGTTAATGGCGCCAAGCAGGGTCAGATGGTGCTGTCTTCAGCTGGAATGACGCTCAGCACCATTTTCACACTTCACATCCCGAAAGATGGGAGTGTGTGAACGAAGTGTGCTTGAAGTCACGTCAGCAGTAGGGAGGCTAAGCCAGACAGACTGCTGTGGATTCTGTCCTCTTTCCTGATTTACCCAGACTCTCTGTCCTTCTCTTACTTATCGACAGTGTCACTGCAAACTTGGTGATACAGCAAATCAAATCTTAACTCCGGTAAATGACTTGGTCATGCAAAGTTACAAGCTGGAAACTGCCGTCTCATTGATTTACTAATGAACACAGCCCTAATTACAGTCATAACGTTTTTTTTTAGAATGGATTAGCAATCTTTGACTTTGTCAGCATCTTTCTGTGTATTTTTGTGTGTACTTTCATAGTTGCTTCCATTTTCAGTATCGATTTTTTTGTTGTTGGTATTTTGCTTCTGAAGAAGAAGTGGACAACAATATTCATATATCAAATATTTGGTGCCTAAGATTTCTGCACAGTACTGTATATACAAAAACAACTTCAGAGGTGTTAAACAAAAATCCAGGTATGGAGACATTGACATTACATTTAGTCATTTTGCAGACACCAGAGCGACTTGCTGTAAGTACAGGGGACATTTTCCCAGAGGCAAGTAGGGCTAAGTGCCTTGCCCAAGGACACAACGTCATTTTGCATGGCCGGGGATCGAACCAGCAACCTTCTGATTAATAGCCTGACTCCCTAACCGCTCAGCCATCTGCCCCCCCGCACCAGACATTGAAGTACAATAGAAGGACTCAGTGCTTTGAATTAGTTTTTCGATTCCAGCATTTATGTGTGTGCGTGTTAGTCTCTGTCGGTATGCGTGTCTTCAACCGATGCTACGTGCAGTACAGTAATAGCTGCTCTAGCATTACCCCTTGGACATTTAGAAAAGTATAGATTCACTCATATAGATTCATTTCCAGGCCAATCAGAGTAATGAGGCACCTGCAGCAGCATTAATGGGCCATTATTACTCACCAGGCACACCGATGACATGCTCCGACCCCACTACCTCCTGAGTAATACCCAACATAATATTGTATTCATTACAGCCAAAGCAGATAGGGCTGCAATTACTGTGTGGCCCTTACCGCTTACCGCTCCAAACACTTATCCAGACTTACAGTATATCTTACTGTCTCCACCACCTGCTTACTACATACTGCAGACCTCTGCTAGGCATCTGTCTGGACATGCAGGGTGAGGACCACAGTGACCTGGACCAGGTCCAAATGCCACTACTGTTTTGTTTTTACCACCGTTCTACTCTGTCTCTGGAGTTGTAATATGACATGTTCTGTCACATAATAATTTCTGTGGTACTCAGAACTCGATAGTTTTTTTAAGTGGCCGTGGTTGGGATCAGGACCGGGATAGAGAGCCCCATGAATGTAAATAGAGGTGCACTTTTGGGGAAAGAAGGTTCCCCAAAGCTGAACTTGGGAGCCAGTCAGTCCTTTTAGCATAAGGTATGCATGAACTGGGAAATATCTCAGCAAAGGGCGTCAACATTGTGGAACTCTGTGTTCAGTCAAACAGAAGAGAGCCATAGCCATGGCCCGGTTTCAGCAGCACGCTGAACCAGCAGCAGGGCTGTTAGCTGTCTTCTGAACACAGATGGACCCAGAGAGGTAAAGTTATCCAGATTTACAGCCCTGGTCGCTCCAGCAGACCCGTGGGCCTTGCTCAGAGCTCCTCCACATTGTGGGATGTTTATTATGTGTGGAGTTGAGTGTGCACTTGTGAGCCCTCAACTCTCAGGGTGTGGAGATTGCTTTTCATGTGTCATTAATCCAAGCCGTCATTGCTGGCAGGCCTAAACTGTAATCCAGTTGGTTCGATAATAAAGTATTACCTAGATAGGAGATGTTACAGCATCTGTCAAGCGCTTGTTCACGGGCTTGACAAAGAAAATAAAAGTGAGTCAACGAAGGTGTGATTAAATATAATTTAAAGGGATATGTACTGCACTAATGACTACGTGATTCAAAAGCGTCTTTATAGATGGAGGGCAGGGTGATTACTCTCTGGGTCATTGCCATCGTTGCAATTCTCATGGTTATTATGGGATATCCCACAGCAGTAGCACCATAAAAATGCAGTTTACTTAATGTTGCTGAATAAAATGATCGTAGGTTTTTCGAATGTTTGATTTATGATTCTGATGTGTATCTCAGTAAGGCTGTGAAGCACTGCTAGCTAGTTCTTACTTCAGAACTTTTAATCTGTTGTCACTTTGAGGAAGATTAATTTAGTGCTGCAAAGTGTTTTAAGCTAAAAGGAGATTAGAGTTCCAGTTTCATGCCAGAGTTCGATTTGTGACATAACCGAAATGGTGTCCTGACTTGCCTTTCTATTATATTGTTTTGTGCACATTGATTAAAAAGCTGAGCTCTGATTGAGATTACAGTCTTTGTCCAGGAAATTTACATTTGGCGGAAAATAGAAACCTCTTGCATGCTTATCAGCCATTCGGCATATTTGATGTTATTTCTTCTGAAAGTGTATGCTACAGACCTCATAGTCTACCTCTAAAAACCACTCTGGGTAATGAAATGGTTGCAGCGTGCCAAAATAGGCGCACAGCTCCTCTGATGCTGCTGTCAAATATTTGCTGGTCTGGCAAATATGATTCTCCGATAGTCTGATTCAGCTCTAAGACTGTGATTAAAGGGTGGCCCCTGGACCAGATTCCGAACAGGACCTCAGCCTACTGGCTACAGTCTGAGGCCTCATCCACGGCTCGTTGCGTGCGTTACAACCTCCCTGATCTGCAATGGTCGGACAAACCTGCTCTGTGCAAAGACGGGACAGGAACTATCTGGCCAGGTATGTGGTTGTTAGCAGAGCATTTTGTTGAAGAAGCAAAATGAAGTACCATATTGATGAGGCGTCACATTTTGTCGGTATCAGTGGCTGTATATTAGTAGCTGTGGGACCTTGAAGCCCTTTCAGAAGGTCGATCTGATTGGGTCCTTCTCTCCGAGGGATCATTTGATCAGTTATTGTATTGATCCTGGTGTTCTCCACTCAAGGTGTGCCGATGTATTTGTACTTGGCTTGAAGAAGTGGAGCTTCGTGGCATAATTGTCAAGTTGAACTCTTTGACTCCAATCTCCCTTTTGATCAGGGTAAGATCACTCCTCAGCAGTGTGCTTCAGAGAGAGGAGGGTGTGTGTGTGTGTGTGTGTGTGTTTGTGTCACCACATTGGGATCTACTTAAATGCAGTTATCAAAGTGATGGGAGTCAGTCGGCAGGAGTGACTCCGGACGCCCCTCGTGTTCCTCCGGACGCCCCTCGTGTTCCTCCGAGACGCCCCTCGTGTTCCTCCGGACGCCCCTCGTGTTCCTCCGGACGCCCCTCGTGTTCCTCCGAGACGCCCCTCGTGTTCCTCCGGACACCCGTCGTGTTCCTCCGGACGCCCCTCGTGTTCCTCCGGACGCCCCTCGTTTTCCTCCGAACGCCCCTCGTGTTCCTCCGGACGCCCCCTCGTGTTCCTCCGGACGCCCCTCGTGTTCCTCCGGACGCCTGCTGTGTGACTGGGCTTTTACATGCTCAATTACCAGAGGTGCCATTAACTCTGCTACATCTGCCTACTTATGGAGAAAAACATTCTACTTCCTTGTTTACCTCCAACAGGCATCTCAGTAAAACAAGCTTGTCATATATTCCTTCATTATATGCAGATGAAAATTGCATGATCAGCTTTTTCCCCCTCTTTTAACAGCCTCTAGGGTACTGTCAAACCAAGCTTAAACAACTGTCACCGTGCAGTCTTTGTTTTTCTTTATTACTATATAAAGCTGTGGCTGTTAAAACAGCATTTTCATCATCCTTTCTGCAATTTATAAATGCAAGATTTGGTAAATAAACTGCTAAGCAGGTTATGTAGACCAGACTGAAAAAAACATAGTTTACCTGAACTGAAACATGCTGTTGTTTAATAGTATAGAATACAATAGGAACAGAAGGAGAGTTTATGGTAACAGTTGCCTTGGGAATTAAGGACATTTACAGACTTTTGTACTGTGGGTTCACCTTCTGATCCAGTAGCCATTGTCCTTGAATAATGATGAGGCAATGTCTTGGAATGTTACACACTGTAACTGGGATAGCTATAGTTTGTTACACAGCTTTAGATGATGCCAATTGAATAACTCAACTCATTCACTTCACAATTAGGAATATGAACATGCTACCAGCCAATGACAGCTTCAAGAGGACTGACAGGATAGTTACAGTAGCAACCTCTCTGTTCTAGAGTGTTAATAGTGCTACTCTGCTGTCTACCAGCGCTGCTTCATCTCCTCAGACTATAATGAGACAACAGGGATTAGGATACAGGCCATTGGCCATTTATCTTCATGTTAATTTATGTCGTCATATTTTCTCTTAATCAGATCATCTTGACTGTTTGCACGGTGAGGTGGAATGGTGAGCTATAACAGTGTCTCTAGATTGTATTCCTACCATTGATTCGTTTTCAAATGCTTGACTGTCTCTGATTTTAAACAGTGTATATATTTTTGTATAATATACACAACCAGAGGTAAAAACTTAAAAATAGTTTTGAGACCTTGGGAAGTCATTGTATACTGCAAAAAGAAGTGATTACTTCTCTTAAGCTGATTTTAATGAAGCACAGTCAGGCATCTTTGACAGGTGATGGTAAGGCCTGCCTAGCTTCATTTTTTGTTGTTTTTGTTTCCAGCATCACAGGATTGACTTCCCTCGCAGGCTGGAACGTGCCTGCTTCTTTACTTAGTTGACAGATTGACAGATCTAACAGCGTCAGGGAAAACAGCAGCTCAGACGCTTGGCTGTGTTGTTTCTCAATTGATACCTTTAAGGGCCGAGGAAAGGCCCCTGCCAGGAATAACCAGCGCGGGAGTTGATTTGTAATAACTACCCGAGGAAAGGTCATCTATCCTTATTCGGGCCGGGCGTCCTGACAGGTAAGTTATGCTGCGGGGACCAGGACCCAGGCTCACAGGGAGGACCAACGCCTCTCTGACAAGGATTCAGTGTTTGAGCTTAGTGGCCGAGCTCGCGTTTGGGTACGTGCCGAGTACAGGTAGAGTCACCTTCACAGAGAACTAATCTCCTCTTCACGGCGGTGCCTCTTCAGTGAGAGGTGACTCAGGGCCGGTCTGTAGCGTGTGCCACGCTGCCCACTGTTTCACACCTCTCAGCTCGGTACTGGCTGGCCACAGAGGGGGAAAACTAACCCAGGCTCGTTGGCTTCTCCGTCACGCGATCCTCATGGCCAGGGTTGGAAAATCGCGTGGAGTGACGATCGTCCGGGAGCTGCTACGAGTGTCTCCGGGTCCTTATTATAGGTGTGTTTGGGTGTGTCTTAGTGTGATGCTCAGGGATGTAGACATTGATTGATGGATCAGACCAGACAGTGACTGGGTTTCTTGCAGAAGCTTTTGACAGTGCTTTTAGTGGCCCTGGAGACTTTCTGGTTTAATTATGCCCAGTACCAATACTTCATCCCTCCAACCTCAACCTCACTGGGAATGTGAAAACAAATGTTCTCTCCTTCACATCGTGGCTTGGCATCTTTAAATTTCTCTCCATTTGCTGTGCGCAAGGCTGGCTGTGAGAGAAGCTAGAATGATCTCGCTGAACAGATTGCTGTCCAGATTGCTTCTCAAACTCCTGTGTTTATAAATAGGAGCTTGTGCGCATTCTGGTTTAATTCGCAATATCATCTCAGATATTTAATTAGCAGTGCACATAGAATCAAAGGATCCGCAGATAAGGCACAAGTAAATGAGTGGTAAACACTCATTTGTTTTCTAGTATTTCCTAGTATGTGCAGTTATAGTGGAAGATCTAGGCTTCACTGACTCATTACCTTGCAAACTGTTTCTAAAACCTTCAATTTCCTTCATTTGGCAATACTGTCATTAAAGACTCAGATAGAAGACACATTTTATCTTCCATTTTCTGTGTTTTGCTGACTAAACACCATATTAAATCCCATTGGGAATGGGAAGGTACAGTGCAGATCAATTCTCGAGCAGGGCCTTACTGTATATCGCTTCATAAATTTGGTCCTGGTACACAGTATAATAAGTATAGATTGAAAATCCATCCCTAACACTAGAATGGCGCAGGAGAATAGAGTAACATCTTGCAGCATCACAGAGTGGTGGGGTGGAACAAATAGCATTATGTCTCTCTACGGGCCTGCGATGCAGCATATAAACTCCATCATAGGAATCCAATGTCTCTCATTGTAAGCCAGTCCTCCTGAGACTCGGCTGGTAGGACAGCTAGGTACAGCTGCAAATCCCATTCACAAATCCAGGGATCAACTTTACTTTCAGCTATCTGGAACATTGCACTGAATGATTTACTTTCTACTGCACTCTGAGTCGTTGTGCTGGGTAACTCCCCTGGTGCTGGGGATCTCCGGGGTTCCTTTAGTCGCTGGCGCACAGGAAATCGTTTTATTGCTGGATGTAGCGACCGTATATATTCCAATTATTCATAAGGAACAGATTAACTGTATTTTGTCTCCTAGAATGCTTGTTCTTCTTCAGGGTGTTTGGTGCGGAACATGGGTCCTGATCCAAGCAGGTGCGTTGGCTTGTTGAGGCTCCTAGTCTTCTTGTGAAGTCTCCTTGTGAAGGGAGGTTTGTTAGTTTCAAGGTGAGCTGAGAGGTTTGTTGGGAGTTGGGCAGAGAGTTTTTTGAAGTTGTTTCAAGCCTGGAATCACAATACAGGGTGCCAAAATGACTAATGGGTCTTACCTGGGCCCAATATTGACTACAGAGAAAAACACTGGGATTGATTTGACTGCCAATGCCACCAACATAATCCACCCTCCAATAGGGACGTGGCGACTGCAGCCCTTTACAGAAGGTTCCAGACAAAGTCTGAACTTCTTGTCTTCCTAAAAAAAAGCTATCAACTTTACTTCGACCTATGTTGAAAAACATTGGGTATCTTTCATAATAACATTATAATATTATTTTGGTATAATGTTATTTTGGATAAAATATGTTCAGTTCGCAATTTAAGGTAATACGCATGGCCTTTAAGAATCATATTAAATGACTACTGTATGATTCTTTGCTTATCTCATTTTCTATTCACGCAGAATGCGCTCAGCTTCCCTGCCAGTTTTAAACAATCCACAAGCATCTTGAAACATACATACATACATACATCTCCATATTTGAGCATGTCCATCCGTTCAAACACATGCAACACAAAGTCCTTGACAACACTGCTGTGAATGACGCCCTTAATCGAGAAATCACAAGAATACCGAATATGTACACAGACACACTGGGAGGATGAAACAGAGGCTAGGCTAAGTAGATACTGGGCTGAGCAGCTCTGCTCTTGAGCCTCACTGGTCCATTTCCTTTGTGTTTTTCCCTTCGATTTTGCACTGCAAGTACAATCACGTTCACATTCAGTCAAATTAGCAAGCTCTTGCAGTTGATGTATTAATAGGTTGGGACTGTGGCAATCAGATTAGGCAACTTGTCCATGGTTAAGGCTTCAAAGGTTCAGCTTTTGTTAATGAAATATGGTTGCTAAAGCTACCCTGAGTATTTTAGTTTGGAAATGTTTGCTGACTCGCCATGTTTGTGCTGCAATTCCCCGTGGGTAAGGCAAATTATGTATATTCTATTTTTTGAAAAGTGTTACCAAATTCTTTATTCCAGTATTCGAGGGAAACCGCATTGTTTTGAGATGGAATACGTTTACAAGCTTACAGGGAGTCTGCAGGTTTAACTGCGGAGTGCTTTGAGCTGAGAACCTGCTCCAGAGCGACGCTGTGGCCGTTCCATGTAGATGATTGATTCAGGTGCAGTGAACAGGGAAAGGAGGGATCAGGCTTTGGGCTGTGTTCCTTAATCACACAGTATTACCACACAGGAGGCATTTATCACCAAACACCAAAGGCTTCAGACCACAGGGAACACTGGACTTCGGTCCCTCTGCTTACTCACTATCCATCCAAAAGCGAGTGGAACCCAATCACATCCATTTATTCTATGCTACAGAAAGAGGAAAACTACAGGAACCAAAGAGAATGCCCCGGAAAATTCTAGAGCCATTCAATTTTTCATTCTTGCAGCAAGGTCATATTTTGAACTAAATTTAACACCAGGCTAGCTTTTGTTCCTGCAGATAAGCCTCAGGTAGCTGTCAAAAAGTTCTGTCAAATTCATCAGAAATCCATTTTGTAAGGTAAAGCTGTAATCACTCATTTACATCAAAGACCCATGGCGCACCGGAACATTACTTTTGATAAGCACATTCCTGACAAGTGTGAACTAATTACCAAGGAGCCACTTTTACCAGATGTGATCATTTCAGCAGGGGGTAGTGGGGCCCCTATGGTGGGACATTGTTGTGGAGGCAAGGCCTCCTAAGGCTCGGAGGGGTGCCCCTCCCAAAACCAGAAACAGCCCAGGCTAATGGTTCCCCCCATGGGGGTCATTCTCATCCAGAGTAATAATGGAACCCTGAACACAGTGGGACTGCTCTCTCGTCCCCTGTGGAGAAGGCCCCCGCTAAAAGCCACTTAATGCTGCAGTTCAGTCAGTCATATCAGAGGTGTAAAGCAGTTCATTAGGATATTAATGCATGTTTAGACTTTTGTTTACTTTTAAGTCGGGTCGGGTTTGGAAATGCCAGTGCTTCATCTGCGTACGTATTGATCAAATGTCACATGAAGGGGGCTGTTGAAGGGGGCTGTTGAAGGGGGCTTTCGGTTCCTCTTGGATGAGCATAAAGAACTTCATCTTCTCTGGCATGTTCCTAATTCACGATGACAGCCATTTACAGTATCCCGCACCCCAAGATAAGCCCAAAATGGTTGGCTTAACATTGGGTTGTCACTGAGTGATTTCTTGTCTTATTCGTTTAGAAAGATTGGCTTGGTCGTGGTTCGTCGTTGCTTAAGTCCGAGCACAGTTCAGGCCTTAAGCATTAAGCATACATACCACTACAGTGCATGAAGGAACGACGTTGTAGTTTCACCATTAGTCAAAGACAGCCACCTCTTCCACATAACATGGCGTAACGGCGGAGACTCACCACGCTGGGATGTTAACTCTAAGGAAGCTAAATGTCAATGTGGACAGTATGCGAAGGGGGTGAGGAATATTCAAGCAGAAGCGTCTGGACGCGTGAAACCCATCCGGGCTTGTCGCCTGCTTCCATGCAAAACACGTTTAGTCCACGGGGAGTCTTAGTCTGGGATAAAGCACTCTGACATTTACATTGAAATGCACGGTGTCACAAAGTAAGGCAGCGTACCTGCTCTGACATTCCCTCTTCTCCTCGCTCCCCTGCAGTAGAACCACTCTAATTGTTTAAAAGCACAGGCACAGAACCCCTTCTCCCCTAGGTCTTTAGCACTGATGCTTGATAAGCTAACACAAACAGGCACTTGTTTATACAGCGCTTTGATGAATGGCTGTGCATTTTATGTTAAGAAGATAAACAACGTCTAGAGGAGGGTAACTACCGCTGTTTTTAATTAAGGCGCCACACTTGCAATCACAGCAATAAACCTGTCGGCTGCTGTTGTCTAATAAAGGTAGATCAAAGTCAAGGCCATCACACCAGTCTGAGGTGAGCTTTTTTGTTCCTGCTGGTCTTTGAGTTGGTGTCTGTCAGCTGCAGGGGAAATATATATTGCGGGTGTTTAATGTCACTCCGCATTTGGAGACTTCAGTTCAGTACGGAGTCTGTGTGAAATTCCCCCTCCGCCTGACAGAGTGGAAGATCGTCCAGAAATTTGTATTCATGGCTGCAAATGGAAATGGAATGAGTGAGAGATGTGTCCTGCAGTGCCGGCCTCTCTTATTGATGTGCGTCGGAGGGAAGAGAGTGACATTTAACTGTGCTAGGATGAGCAGCCTTCCCAGAACCCAGCTTCAGAGGCCTGCCTCTCTGAGCAGCAGGCGTGTATTCCTCACTGGTCCGTGTGGTCATGACAGGGCTGAGGAGAGGGGGGGGGGGGGGGTAAGAGGAATGGAGAACTGAGCTAAAGGGAGCCATCCCTAGTATCAGCCCCAGCCTTGCCGCAGTCAGAGGAGACAAACAGGAAGATCAATAGTCCCACTCAGGACATCTCACTACAAGGGCCTCCCTCAGCACCTCTGTCTGTCACACCCAGCAAGATGGGAACTGCTGACAGGGGAGGTGTCAGACCATAGTGGGCACAGGGGGAGGGAGAGAGAGAGAGAGAGAGAGAGAGAGAGAGAGAGAGAGAGAGAGAGAGAGAGAGAGAGAGAAGCAGGTAAAGAGCGTACGTGTTCAGCACCATGGACAGTACCAGTGCGAGTCAAGACTCATTCTGCCACTAAAAACCTGTGGTCAGACCGTATGCAAGGCAATAGAAATGTATTAGGCTGTCCGTCTATATTTAGCTAATCTGGGGTACTAAGGGCATCCATTGTCTAGGCTATGTACTGTCAGAAGCAAGCGATCAGTCTTTTTTAATATAAAGGAAAACACCACAGAGGGCTTTTGTGGGTAGGTGGAATGACAATAGGCTTGCTGCTGAAGTTGTGCTTTGATATCCAAGCCAGCCCTGTACGGACATCTGTTCCAACATGGTGGGGGAGACTCCGGCAAGTTCCCCCTCAGTGTTTCCTGAGTGTGAAGAAGACGGGGGAGTCCGTCAGTGAAGGCTGCCAATGGTAATGAAGCCACCACTATAAATGAGCCAGTCATTCATGATTAAGTGGCGTGTCATGCCTGAAGTAATTACCTTAATTAGCTATTGAACAGGTTTCAGGGTTAACGGGACAACAGGTTGGCAGTGAACGTGATTTACTGTTGGAAGTTAATGATTTTATTTTCATCTTCCCCCCTCATTCCTCGAAACGATTTGATTAACAGGATGGTGGAAACAGATCGCCTTGTTTGTTAATACAAAATCAATTTCACGGCTGACTGGGCTATCTGTGACAGTGTTTTTGTTGGAAGAGCAAGGTCTTTAGTCTGCCCACCAGAGACCAGGCCAGTGCAGACTGACAGAGGCAGGTGGATGGGCAGGGTGGTCCATCACCTGCCTCTGACCCCGCACAGCCCGGATCTCTTTGTTCCCCAGACTCTGGTTTCCCTAACCTTTTGTTCAGCCTGCAACTTCACCTCGGCTGAGTTGTTTTGGGAAGTGTCTGCATTTCTGTGTGCGTATTCGGAGAGAGCTTTTGTCAGACGAATGAGCCTGAGCAGGTAATTGGGAACAAGCCGCCGCAGAACTGAGTCGGCCCTGCAAGGAGAGATCAATGCTTTCAAATGTTAGGTTAGAGGGAAAAAAAGTTGTAATGGTATTGCCTTGAAATTCTTAGCTACCAGGGCCATCTAATTGGAAAACCTTAGACTGATATTAAACTGAGGTCGGAAATAGGAACTCTTGTTAACCTCATTTTCTATCTCAAGGAAAACACTTTTTTTTTTTTTTTTTACTGCAAAACGTAATTTGTCCTTGCTTCTCCATAGAGGGTGACGCCCATAGCAGGGCAGTGCTATTTTAACCAGCCCTGCAGCTGGTACCATAGCTGGTTCTAGAATCCCCATGGAGACATTACAACCTTTAATTTGCCTTTCTTTCTCTCCATCGGATTGGTTTAGCATATAAATACCCGTGATTAGAATAGTTAAATAGCAACAGTAGCAGGCAGCTGCTGACCATCTGTGTCAACTACAATTGTAGAGCATTCAGATGGCTGTATGGAAACCAGCTGTTTGATCAACGTCCATATTCCTCAGATACTGTATTAGCTCACAGACTGTTGGATTTCTGCCTTGAAGAATTGGGGGAAGATTTTATTGCAGTGACTATTGCTGTTTATCATTTCATTATCCTATTCATATACAGTATAACGGTCCAGTATAAATGTCCAAGGTAGGTCACATTGGCTCCCCACAATACAAATGGGCTTTGTTTACAATAGCCCCCCGTGATCACAGTAGCCATCTCACCTCATCCTAGTTAACCCTCAAACATACCTTTTTTAACATTGCTTTGGTGTCAGACGATATTCTAAAGTATAATATGTTTGTCTGGATGGATACATGGTGTTGTCATGTACTTTGATAATAGCTAATCCAGTATTGGTACCTCTAGATGAAAGCCACATGGAGCCGTAAAAGGGGAAAGTTTGTGGTGAACTGCAGAAGGAAGACTTTTCAGTGCCTCTTGGGAGCCGTCACAGCCCAGCCACAGTAAATGAAGTGCCAATGGATTTTACATCTTCTGTTGGGCTGGTGGTTGGGGTAAAAAAAAATAAAAAACGACCCTGTCTTCATGAGTCAGAAGAGAGATGAAAAAGAGAGGAAGATGGAGGAGGAGTATGATTGGACGTGGAGGCCCTTAATCCTGGGTTATGGTGTTTGGAAGACTCTCGGCTACAAGGTGAACTCCATCTCTCATTATCATCTCTGCTGTGGGCTAGTAGTTCCAGCTTTAGCCATTGGCTAGTGATGGTGATGCAGAGCTGCAGCATTGCTTTATCAATCATCAACCGTGGACATTCTTTTTCCAACTCTTTAAATATCCTCCTCGAAGCTCAACACTCCGCTGTCTCTCTGTGGACGTAGCATCTGCTTCAATTTGCGTTTCTATTCAGATGTTTTGCTTAAGCTGGAGCATAATTTATTTGTCAAAATACTTCAGGCAGACGGAGACCTGAGCAGAGTGCGGTCTGACAGGGAGAGGGGCTTTTCTCACGGGAGATGAAAACACAGTGTATATGTTCCCTTGTCAATCTAAAAGTGTGGAGCTCTGGCTCACAACTGATAAGGACTTTGATGAAGTTGGAACATGAACAACAACAATAAAACTATAGTACCATGAGCAGAGTCCCACTCTCCATGTCTGTCTCTCTCTGTCTCTCAGTGGATTCTGTGATCATCTTCTCAGCTCTGACAATCTTTTTGTTCATTGAGCGAGTCTTCTTTCCTTCGATTGTCAATGAAAGCTAGCTTGTGTGTGAGGCGAGACAGTCAGAGCTGTGTTCGTCTGTCAGGTGCTGTAGGTTCCCTTTAAACCTCTAATCATAGTGAGGCTGAGGGGGATTCTCCAGAGCAGGGGTGTCTGTTCAACTGTAGAACATCATTCTGAAGCAGGTCTCAGTGGGACGCGCAACTTTTGATCGATTTGAACGATTTGGTTCGTTCCCCTGAATAAAACCATAAACCTGCATACGGGTACGTGCATTCATGTGGCATCTACATCCTGTCGCAGAGCTCGTTCCTGTGTAGCCCAGCAATCAGTGTTTAAGGGTATGCGACTGTGGGCACTCACAGCGATCCATACCCTCCACTTTGGCCAGTGGATTGAGTAACTTATCTGAACCTCTGTGTGTGTGTGTGTGTGTGTAATGCTGGAGGACAGAGGATATGTGTGTAACTGGATCTGCGGGCTGATGTGGGAGGGCTGTCAGCCGAGAGACTGGCCTGTCCGAGGCAGCCGCTCCAGGAGACGGGCTATTCTACAGCAGGGGGCACCGGGAGGAGATAAATCACAGATAGTATCAGGTGAAGATCCCCCTGGTCACGCTGCTCCTTCACTCAGGCTCTTAGCGGATCCCAGGAGCCGTCCGGCGCCCGTTCCTCCAAGATGCCGAGGGGCTGATAGCTAAATGCTGGTGAACAACAGACGGATACAGGAGAAGCCCCCGAAACGCAAGACTGCGCCAGGGCTGCATCTGTCTGATTACGACGGTCAGAAAACCTGGCTTCACTTCCACCCCGTTTCGATCTCGGCGGACACACATCACACGCCGCCCTGAGCGGGGAGAGAGAGGGGGATCACCCGACAACCCGGCTTTAAGAAACCCACAGACATGGGAGAGAAGCGTGTCTGACCCTGTCAGACCTCCTGACATACTGTACAGCTTCACTAACAAGCATCTGATAGCTTCTCTCCGGCTATATACCCTTCCGTACCTTTTGTGTGCAGTAGGCAGTCTGCTGAAAGGATCTGGAGTCGGCGGTGCTTGTGTGCGGTCCACTGCTTCCACTCTAATTGTCTGTGTGTGTCATCTGGGTGATAGTGTTGACGGTGTGTGATTTACAGACAAATAAAAAGTCTAATTCTGGGATTTGGCCCCAGAACTGCGATAGACTGCCTCAGTCTGACGTGTTAGCTGTGGCAGGAGCTGGTGGACTAATAGAATGTCGCTGTGCCCATCTGTGGGTCCATCTGGTGTGATAGGAGGGAGGAAGGGATCTAGCAACACCAGCTTGTAAAAGGTTTCAGATCCCGAAACCAGAATTATACACAGAACACGACCTAACATAGCAGAACAAAGCACTGAATTGCATCTATTAGCATCATTACAGCTCTTGTCATTAAAAGCCAGACCTTGAGAATTGCGACATATTTCTGAGATGAAAGGGCACATAACCAATATCTGTTCTGTATTTAATCTGTTATTGCTTACTGGTTACTGTGTGTTTCAACGCAAAACGACGGCCATGTTTTTTGGTCTCTTGAGCTACGGTACCAGTCAAAAGTTTGGACACATGACTGGGATAATGTGTCCAAACTTTTGACTGGTACTGTACCTGTATCTTCAGAAAGAAGCGATGGTGTGTATGTGTGTGTGTGTGTGTGTGTGGGGGGGGGGGGGGGGGTCATATTATTATTGGTTTTGAAGTGAGCAGCCTGAGGCAACATGCTTGGTTGAATCTAGCTACAGTAGGTGTTCCTGTGAGGCAGGCATGGTACTATTGACAGAGTGTTTGGTGAGAAGCCCCTGCAGTTTGTGAGGTATGACCTTTCCTGTAGTGCGGTGTGATGAGAAAGGGTCGATTGCAGCCATACACATTACATCCATGAAGCTCTGGGTTCATTTTTCAACTCAGATATCGATCATGTATGGGTTTTGAGGCAGGGTGGTGAAACATAGTAGTACAAAGGGTTTTATCAGTGAGACCCTACCTCAATCAATAAGGAGCAACACATCCAACATACTAAGTATTACATTTCTCCTATAATAACTTGTAACTGTTATTTTGTTCCTGAAATGGAAAACATGCTAGTGTGCAGTGGGACGTCTCTGTCTGACAGGATGCTGTATAACAATAAGAGCTGCCAATTAGAAGTGTTCCTGGAGGCCTGGGAAAAAGGTCACCCCCCAGTTTCTTATTTTTCTCTCTGTGCCCCTTGCATGGTCTGGAGCACAGGCCCAAAACCAATTTTTATCACAGTGAGGGAAAAGGACAGCGAAATCGGAGCTTATTCCGGGGATGGGAGAAGTTCTCCCGTGACGCTATGGTGGTTGTCATCCTGTCATCCTGTCAGGCTCCGCAGAGATATATTTGTGTAATGAGGTAACGTGGAGCACAAGCAGAGTGGATCTGTCACAGTGGGTTTCTCCTCCCCCGCACGGCCACTGTGCCCAGCTGGCATGGAGACTGTGAAACTGTGGGTCTTGGCTTGGATTGGAACAGACACAAACACGCGCGAGCACCTTCAACCGTACAGAGAGAGCTAATATATATTCGCTGAGGTCTGTATCCGTGTATCCGCTTGTCCATGTGTGGTCTACTTGCATTTGCATGTGTGTCTGAGTATGGAAGGTCCATGCCCTGAGCTGTATGTTGTTGGTGCAGTACAGTAGGATTCCTGTGAGTCGTGGGGTGGTGTGGTGGGGGCCCCTGGCTGTGTAGGGCTGTGAAGATCTTCCAGGTCTCCAGAATGGTGCAGTATTATCTCGGGCTCACAGGAGAACAGTGACGAGTAAAGACACCAGCTCTCCCCTGCCCTGCAGCTGCCTACCTCACTAACAGACATCCCACTTCAACTCATCTAGACGAGCACAAAGACCGCGGTGTGTGTTTATGTTTTACAGGGTTCCATCCGTTACCCCTCGACACCTACCTTAACACTGGGAAAGTATATATGGGCTAGTTTGCATGTTGTCAGGTCTATTTAAATAAGCATGGAGGTGGTGGACACAGCCTGATAGAGCTGGTCAGTTTGCCTTCCAGGCAGGCAAAGAGCTGCTGTGTTTTACATTCTGCACTGTTAACCAGCCACTGTCAAAATCTCTGGTAAGTGGACTGGACACTTAGGCTTTTCTATTGTATTATCCGTATTCTTATTCACTAGCATTACTCGATACAGTCTGATTCTGCACTAGTGGTGAGCCTTAGAAGCAGGAAGTGACAGCCACAGTTAAGGGAGGACCACGGATCAAGTCAGAAGCGAACGTGAAAACAAGGTAAAAAAATAAATAAACATCTTTCAAAAATCGTCTGTAGTAGAACCATAGTCTCACACATGAAATCCTGGGTGTATAGCCTTAAAATAATCGTCACAATTTCCCACGGTGCCGAGCTGATTTTTTGGGGGCAGAGCAGCCGAGTTTTAATGTCAAGGTGAATCACAGCTCCGGGGTTAGACGGGCGGAGGGATGGATGAGCTGGCCCAGATGCTACTCACCACGGCTGAGCATCGGAGCATGCATCTCAAACTCCTCAAGCAATAGAGGATTTTCACTCAAGGTGAAGCCTTATGTAAATTAACGATCCATAAAATACACTTTTATCGACGCTACAGACAGAAAAGAGACGGTATATATCAATCTAGATTATCATACTTTGGGTGTGTTTTGTTTGTGTACTGAGCCATGTTTTTTTTCCAACCGTGATCTTTTGGAGAGAGCCAGGGTTGCTGAGCAGAGAGACCAGTGGAGTGTATCCAGGACTGTGGAGCCCAGCCTGGGGTGGGGTCATTCTCCTAGTGGGGGTGGGAGGCTTCCTGGCTGACGGTAATAGGGTCCCTCAGGGTCAACTGAAACTAAAGGGCTCTTTTTCCAGTAGGATAAACTGAGACAACAAAAACAGCCAAGCTGCCACAGACATTGAGCAGCGATGAGGCATGCTTGGAGACACAAAGGAACGATTACTATATCGTGGAGCGCCCCCCCCAAAAAAAACAGTACAAGCAAGTTTGTTTCACTAACAGAAGTACGTGAGCAAATACACTGCATCTCTGCATTAGTGGTAGGGCTGTATTTCAAGGCAGATTTTGTCTGTTTTTTTTATCCCTGGCCGTGATGCTATGTGTGTATTGTTTTGCTGCAGAGCTTTGGACACAAAGCCAGGGAAATCCACCACACAGAGCCCTCCCCAGACCCAATCAGCACTGGCCCTCTTCAGCTGTGCTGGGAGTTCATGGCTGCAAGAGCAAATCAGCGATGAGTGTTTGATATCTCTTCAGTGATACAGCAAGGCATAATCCAGTTTGTGCCCCCCAAAAATGAAAATGATAATTCAGCTGCGGCCCAATAATCCTCCGAAATAACAAGCTTATGGGATAAACCCTCCATCATTTTATCTTGGATCTTCCATACAGTAGCATTACAATGACATCAAAGCAGAACTGCTAATTCGTGGTTACCAAATCAATAGTCATGAGAGCAGCATTAACGCTTAATATGTATCAAAGTGGAGCGGAGGGAGAGCTGGGGTTAGGAGCCTGGGCAAGGCCAGCAGAGACAGGCTGGATTGGAGATAGCTGCTCTGCCGTGGCACTCTGCCCAGTGTGGTCTGTGGCTTTTGAGCTGCTAAGCGCATATTGCGCCCAAGTCCTGCTCAATCCCAATCGGATATTCCGATCGGTTTCCTATTTGCCAAAAAAGGTTTTGTGAGGGGGGTGGGGGTGGGGGTGGGGGCAGGGTGTTTGGAGCTTAAGGTTTGTCCCTATTTATGCAAAGGTTTGTTTTGACATCGATCTGTGAAAGACTGCTCCGGAATGTTGTAAAATATAATGAGACGGTCACACTCCCTGACTAAAATGCCTGGTGTACTATCTGAAAAGAATTTGGTTTTGTTCAAAAGCTGTGGTGTTTTTTTTTTACTCTCTGAATGTCAGCGTGCCAGTGCTTGAGATCCCAGTCATCCAAAAGAGAAGTTTCAGTGTTGGCAGCATGGACTCTCTGTGGTAATTATTCAGGGAGGACTGTGACCCCGCCTTGCTCAAGGACACAGCTCCCTTACTGACTGTTCTCCACACTGCTGGAGTCTCTGTCCCCTTCCCTTAACATCGCCTCGAGGAACACGGGGAAAAGGGCTGCGCTCTGGCTCTGCTCCCTCCGTTTGAGTTTTGATCTGAACGCTACATCACTTCATATGAGTAAGCGGGAACGCTCTCCTTGTATGGAATATGGAAGCTGAAAGGAAGTAAGTTCTACATGATACTGTAGTACAGTGAACCATCCTTCCTACCCTTGGGCTCCTGGAGTGCCTGTATGGCAGTCGAAGGACCCATGAGATTAAGAGAGGAGTAAGAGGGGAGAATTGAGTGAGATGCCGCATTCAAAGAAAATAACTTTACATGGCTCCTTTGAATCAGTGGCATGCGAAAATCGCTCTCTTCAGGAACTCCAGAGGATGAGGTAGCTGTGGGGAGTGTGTGGGGGGGAGGGCGGTTGGGGGGGGGGGGGGGGCGGAGCGGTGGTGGGTGGGGGGTAACGAGCGCTCCTCTGAAACGGTCTCACTTTGCATCAGCGGCGGCACATCACAGACTCCTAATGCGACTGAGCGGCTGAGTTTGCGAGCCGCCGCGCGAGGGCGGAGGAGATGAGAAGAGCCCGGAGAAGATCGATTAGGTGGATGCGTGGCTACGCGAGGAAGCCCTGTCATCCTGTAGCAGCGGTCCAGGGGGGGGTTGCCATGGACCCTGACTGCCCCCCCCCAGCACGCCCCCCACATCACAGCGGCGCACGGCAGGAGTAATAAACGGCCGCGCTGGCGCCAGATGCTGTGCGGCAAGCTGGGCTGTGGGGAGACAAGAGAGATGAGCACTGTAATAGGTCACAGCTATTACCAGGGGCCTCGTCAGGCCCTCAGCTCCTCTCCTGGAGAGTCCACCTGTACAAATGGGCAAACTGAATATGTTAACCGCTCCTTGGTGAAGTTGAATGATGGCCTCAGTTGAGTGGAACACAATGGTCAAATCCGTTGTGTATTGGCGGTGGTTAACGACAGCCTTGTTCAATGCGCATTAAATTAATCACCTGGCTAGATCCATGCCACATGTTCTTCTTGTGTTGCTTGGTTACCCCTGTCAGATAAAGATCTACAACATTAATTAAGAGCCAATAACATGATGCAGTGTACGGTTATTTACTATTATTGAACTGTGGATTCTATAGAGTTGGACATTGAGGTCGTCTCAGAGTCATAATTATCCCGCTGTGAGGTCACATTGTAAACATTAACACTATGGTGCATTTCATTTAATCTTATCCAGTATGAACTAGAAAAAGGATTCGGGGGTGGACCTAGCCAGATCCCCTCCAGGTTCTGGACACGCACACCATAATGAGGTTGTTTATGTCCACAATTATGTAAGCGGGCCACTGACACAGTGAAAGGAGGGGCGGGGGTGGGGGGGGCTGTCTTAGGAAAGGGAAGGGAAGGTTAAACCGGAACTAAAAGGTTTATTAAAGTAGCCATCACATATGAATTTCTGTCATTGGAACAAGCCCGCTGCTCTCATTTCCATGCAGGGAGAGCAGGGGATTATCTTCATTTCACCATGATGAGCAAAAATAATTGAGCGAGTAGGCAAAGGCCGCAGGAATGCGGGTCCCCTCAAAGGCAGGCACTGTCACCGATCACCTTGAGACAAGATTTATTAATCTCAATCTAGGGCGGGGCTTCTCCCCCTGATTTTGCATTCTACTCAGTTAGGAAGAGGAGCAGAGGAGCGGGGACAGATAAATCACATATCTCGTTACCCAACAGCATGCCACCGCTGCATCCGCAACATCAATAACAGCAACAGGAAAACAAGCCTTTAAAAACCCTATTGGAGTCATTATCTGTGACACAGTGATCTACCCAGCGTTTTCCCTCTGAGACAGTTCCGCGTCCGCTAGCTTTCAAACCTGCTTTCATGTCTCTTTGTCATGTTTGTTTTATACCTGCCTTTCATGTCAGGACACATCAGAAAACTGACTGAGGAGGACATCAGAGTTGTGGTATTGTGTTGATGGTAAAGTCTGCCAAAGCTCTGCATGAATTATACAAAGTTAGCAATTATGAAGATACATAGTGCTGTGTACTGTACTGGGTATCAGCTCTGAATCCAGATGAATGTTCATTCCCATTTGTTATGCAATAATCTCATCTTCAGATCATTTGGGTTTTCTAGTATGCCACGCATGTCCGGGGAATGAAATGAAGTCGGTATTGACCTCAACCGTAATATTCTTGGACAGGGATCAATATATCTCAGACCCTGGATCCCCTGGGCTGGCTGTGTTTGTGTCCTCTGAACCCTCCTGGCCCTCACCTGGGCTGGCTGTGTTTGTGTCCTCTGAACCCTCCTGGCCCTCACCGCGGCGTACCCTGTCACGGGGCCAAGAGGTGATTTAGCAGATTTCCAGTTGTTCTGTTTTTTGTTCTTTTTTTAGTTTGTTAGTTTCTTTTTACCGTAGCCTGAAGTCAGACAAAAAGCAACAGAGATAACCCTTATTGATCCACATCTATTCTCTTCAGCGAGATGCGATTCCAGTGTTGACTATCAGTCTGAATAAGTAACCTGCTCTAAATGCTGGTATTTTATCCTTTTACAGTGCCCCCCCCCCCCCCCACACACACACACACACACACATTTCCTATTCATTCAAATGTCATTCGAAGTGGTAATGGCTGTGTGGGTTTTCTCTATCAATTACAAGTTTAAACTTCATAATGATTAATGACATCATCTAGACTGTGGAAAGAAAGGAAGGAAAGATTTTAGATGAACAATCCCTTGAAACCCTGCACACACGAACAGTTCCCACACACACCCGCACAGCTCCTGACCTCATCTGCATGTAATCATGCAAATTCATCTTCATCCTTAATATGAATTAATGGAAACAGCATTATACTGTATAGTTGCATTTATCCTGAATCCTGTTAATAAAGTTAGGAGTGCAATCGACATTTAGTCCACATTAATTCATTCTTTGGTAGCAGAACACAACAGCCTTTGACAGACATTGGAAGGGTTCATGCATGGACATGGGAAATAACTTGTTAATTGAAGATTTTCCTTGAATGGCTCTTAATAATTTCTAGAACCTTGATGGTAATGAATGAAATTGTCTCGGCGAGTATTGATTCTGAAGTCTTCATTTTGTCTGCAGCGCCTTGACCTGCGAGGTAAGGACCCAGACTCGCACTGCATTTAAGTCTCTACAACATTCCCCGAAAATCAATAATGTTCCATTTACAAAGCAGACAAAGGTGTCTATAGTTAATTTGACCATAAAAACACCATCAGAGGTGTAAAAAATGTTTATGTTTACGACTGACAGATTTTAGTGAATGCTCTCTCCTAAAGTAATCAACATGTTATTGTCTGTGAAGAAAGTCATAATCACGTGCTTAGTGTGTACGTCCATATGGGATGTGACTCCCATTTGGTCACACAAACACACACACATCCAGAATCCAGGGGTGAAGCAGGGGGCAGTCTGGCAGATGTGGTGGTGAGGTGTGGTGCTGGCCAGCAGTGCATTGTGGGCCTGCGGCTTGTGGAGTTAGCTCAGCCTGGCAGACAGCCTGGACAGCGCACAGTCTGACGCCTCCCCACAGCGCTGTCTGAGTCACTACCTAATGTGGTAGAAGCGCCCTCCCGACATGCACAAGCAAGTAGCTTCGGCCCTCTCTTCCATAGCTAACTGTCTATTGATTCATAAGGCTTAAATGGTCTCTCATTAGGACTTCAACCTTCTTGGTTAGCCCTGTTTTTCACCAAGTCCGTTCAACTACATTTATACTATTTAAATATTCTATCCATGGCTGGGCTTAATAAATAATGCTGACCTGATGATTATGCCTGATGGTCTGGCCACATCCCGGACGACTTCTTATTCTGCATGGATTCCACCGCGGCCAAATTGTGGAATATATCTTTTGAATATTTCATGAAAATGTTTCTTCTTTGGATCCCTCAGCTCATTCACTTACTCCATTTCCCCTTACGGCCTACCGTGAAACAATAGCATGGGAGGAAGGAGATCCTGGCGAACACGTTTACGCTGTGGTTGAGCTGGTCTCTCAGGCCCTGGTTATATTAGGTAGACTAGTTGTGTTTCATTCGTCTGTTGAACACATTGCATGCTGGTCCCACAAGGGAGGCTCAGTCACAGGAAGTGTCTCTCTCTGCTGTTGTATTTCCTCCCGTGTAGGAAATTACTCCAGGATTTTATTGGAAACATATTTAATCATATCTCAGGAGACCCTAGATCAAACTGAGAACCATAATTAGATTATTTTTCTATTTCCTCCCTTAGACATGGCTTTCCGCTTTCCTTAACTAATGTGGATAGATCCCCATTGCATAGGTGATATAATGTGACTCCTCATCTTCGTAAACACACACACACACACACATACTGTAAATGCTACAGATATGCACGAACATGCGTGCGAACACACACTAACACACAGACATGATATAACCATCAGCTCCTTTGGAAGACCCTGTGAATAATTCATCCAGCTCTGTTTCAGGTCCAGATATCATTCTGTTGTTTCATTAACCTCCTGATCTGAAGGCAGACAAGGAGTTTGCTGTTCTCTCGTCATCCGTCTTCTGGGACTCTGTTTACAGAGCCACACCAGCCCTCCACACTCTACACACTTCCACACTACATCTTGCACTGCAACACATACCCTTCATTGTAAAACACAAGCACACCTTCACACAATCTCACCACACCTGACTCTAAACCACACCTGATCCCGAAGCCCCACACCACACTGCACCAGGGCTTCTAGAACTTGTACTGTTGATTTGGCCATCTTATTTTCTTTCATTTTCTTAAGGGAGCACTGAAAGCAAAGACATACATTTGAGGAAACTTTAGATTTTGATTTGCTGTTTGGAAAATACGAAATGTATATATTTTTTTGCATGTCAAATCAACGTCAAATTGTTCTCAGATCTGTTGGTATGATCAGGATCCAGAAACTGTTTCTCTCTCAGAAATTGTCACTCTAGTTGTATTTTCTTTTATTGAAGACAAAGTATTCCTGCATTGTTAATCTGAAGTTTTCACATTATAAAATCCCTTGGTAGTACCTCCCAAGGTAGTCTGACAGTCTCAGGCTGCAGAACTGTCTCTCAGCTTATATCATCATTATCTGTAAGCTTGTGTGAGGGCTTGTGGATGGACATGACTGTCTTAAGTCTCTCTTCCTGGCAGAGCGAGTTCAGTGACCTACCACAGTGATTACCACAGTACGAGAGATGGAGGGATGGAGACAGAGACACAGAGAGGAAGGGGGCACATGTGAGAAAGGGGATTTATAAGAAGGAGAGAATGTGTGTACCAGGGCTTGCTGCCTGTGCTGTCAGAGAGCTCATTGGGGATTGGGGAAACACAAGCCTCTCTCTCCCTCTTTTCTCTCTCTCTCTCTCTCTCTCTCTCTCTCTCTCTCTCTCTCTCTCTCTCTCTCTCTCTCTCTCTCTCTCTCTCTCTCTCTCTCTCTCTCTCTCTTTCTCTGTCTGTCCCTCTCAAGTTTTCCTTTTGTCTCAATTCCTCTTCGCTTCTCATTTCCTGTGATATGTGGAGGTATGTCTGCCTTTCACCATGTCTCTTTGTCTTTGTGTTTGTTGAAACACACACACCCAAACAGACACAAACACAAATATACAACCCCCCCCCCTCATCTGTCCACATTCTCTAGCCCCTCAGCAGAGCAGAGATTAGCTTTGGTTAAAGCTCTCTCTTTCTCTCCCAGTTCTGGGCTGATCCCTGCCACAGGCCAGGCAGGGCCGAGATGGGCTGCTTCTGGACACACACACCCTGCTGCCTGCACACACACACACACACACACACACACACACACACACACCACAGGAGAGCTTCCTTTCAACACACAGGGGTATACAGAGGTAGTTTTACCCAGCAGCATAGTTCAGCTTTTGTCCTCTTACATGAATGATGTTGATGAATGGGTGTTGGAGACAGGAGCCCAGATCTTAATTCTGAGGGGTTTCGTTTGATTTCAAAAAGGTTCAATTCTAAAGAGCCAAAGATATGCAAATCTTGCAGGTACGAGATCATGGATGAAGAGGGGGAATCATGCAGAAGTGGAGCCAGTCAGTGTGAGAGCTCTTAGCCCTGGGAAATGTGCCGCATCAATATCGCCCAGTTCAGCACAGAAGTCAATACAGCTAAACACAGAGTTGAGTAATTCCATTAGAGATGTGGCTGAAAGGAGTTAATGGGTTTAAGTATTCACGGTTTAACACATTTTTATACTCGCCCGGCAGGGGGGATATCACTAGTAAGGTCCAGAGAATACTGTCAGCCACACAAGAGGTCTGAAGATGAGGATGTGGAGGATTGTAAGAAGGATGAAGATGAAGCAGCAGCACGGTGGACTGGAAGACGGTCGGATGGTGCAGCCCCAGTGATGCTCCTGAGGCTCTCAGAGTCACATACACTCACAGTAACATGATGTGATGTGTACCATGGTAACCCAAGTGAGCCTGTGGAGTTGTATCTCAACTGGCATTATGATTAATTCAGAGATTGTACGAGTGTTTGCCAAGTCTCCTCTGCCCTTGCCTCTTACAGGGTGATGTTTGTGAGAAATTAAAAGGAGAATGTAATTAGACAGATGAGTTTTTCAGATTGTCGGGGCTAATTTAATTTTGTGCTGTCAAATCAGAATAGCTAATTGGACTCAAATTACCAGAGATTGTTTCGAACAACTTAAAGTGCAAAGGGTTCTGTTTGATTCTAAATTACACTTTAAATATCATGTCCAACCTATACTTTTTAAAAGTGCGTGCATGTCCTTAAATAGGATGTTCATGTTTAATAATGAATTGTTCCTGAGGCAGGATGAAACAAATTTCCTACATTCCATAAAAGTAAGTGCTTATTTCTGACCTGATAAGCTTATGGTGGGTTACTCAAGTTAATTGAGTCAAAAATGAATTTGTTGGTTTGGATATGTGCCACATCAACCCTTGTTAGTGTAACAGTTTTCCTTTGGATTTATCCTACAGAAAATCAGAGTGGCGAGGAGACTTAGTCCGCAGTGCAGAAATGGGATGTTAGATCTCATTAAAGATAAACAGTAATTCCAATTAGGCTGGAGATAGATTTTGTTTTTTCCAAGTCTGTTCCTCAAGTTGCATCCTGAGTTGACTCTTCCAGAAGTAAACTTTGCATTCAGCGTTCAGGAATTACTTGATTGCCTTTCTAAGTAACAGCTCTCAAGTCTTTCTTTTCATCTCATGTTGATATTTGTCTGTTGTGAAGAAATCTTACTTTATCAGTGGGCTGTAAAAAAAAGGGTACCGAAAGGATGTTATCACAACGTCTATTTCATCTTTGGACTGTGTTTTTACATTAGTATGCATATTATTGATATCTTTCCTGCGTCAAATTGCTTTTATGCACTGGAAGAGGATAACTACCTCAGACAGCTGTGTCTCTATCGCTAGGCACTCTCCATGTTCACCCAGTAAATGTCTCTGCTTACTGTTGTCACCATCCATTAAGTGGTTTCTCATGTCCCAGCCAGGCAGCCAGGCTGTTATGTGAGGCTCGACATAATTACCTTGGCCTTACATAGAACTTCCACTGTCTGACTGTCTGTCCGCTGGTAGTGCAACAGTGGAACTCTGGGAACTCCTTGAGTACTCGCTGGATACATTATGACTCATGTTTGACTCTCTCTTCTAAAGTGACAAAGTCTCATAAGACTGCTGGTGGCGGTGACATCACGTCTTGCCTCTTTTCCTCTGTCTATGTGTCCTAATACTGTATGTGCCCACTGAAATTCATAACATGTCCTCCTCACATGGAAATTACCCTCCAAGAACGAAGGGATGAAGTCTCTTTGGGCTGAATGGCAGTTGCCCTTGTTGTTATTTGCCAGTACAAGCACTTTCAGTTTGCACACCACGTCAAGTGCCATCGCTGCAGCTTCCTGACAAGTCAATGAAAGGGGCTCTCATTCATCTCGTTTCTTCCCAGGTGACACTGACTGTCCCCATTCCGTCACTATCAAAACTCTGAACGAGACGCAGAGCAAATCAAAAACGGCCCATTATGCGCTGCCAGGGAGAGAGCAGATCCCATTAGGGAACGATATCTGTTACAAATAATGCATGTCTCTCCAGTGTTGCGTTCGTGTAGCCTTATAGAGGAGGGCACCGCGGAGCGAATGTAGCGACCACCTCAGAGACCGTGAAACTCTCTCCTCTTCCCGGTTGCAAACCAAGGGCATCCCTGAGTGGAGCAAGGACAGGCCAGCTATGTTCACCGTTTCTCTGCCTCTCAACACCGTGTACGGATCAATTAACTCTTGGGTAATTTACTGTTGTAGCAGAGAAGGCAGAGTGAGTAAAGAGGTTTGGCCGCGCCACTTATGCGGCCACTTATCAGAGCGGATGGGTCTTTGCTGCTCTGTGGTAACGGTAGACACTGTGGGCTTCTAGTATTACAGTTCACAAAGTGACCTAATAAAAGAGAGTTCTCATCAGTCTCAATAACCTTACCGCTGGCGCTATCAATGTCATTTTGCATGGCTGCTGAAATTAAGGCCCGCAGGGATGAGGAAAGTCATTACTAAGGGAGTCATCTTTCTTTCAGCGTCTCTGCACAGGGTCTATGGGAGAGCTCTGTCAGTCTGTCCCCACAAGTACATGCCTGGACATGCAGAAGCTTGAACTAGTAAATCTGTGTGTTTGAAGTCATCAAAGTAAAGGTCATCAAAATGAGTTTGGGGCATTGTCCAATGGCTTTTAAATGTCTTTCATCCACTTAGGGATCTCCTTCCAGCCCACTCAGCAGGTTTCCTTGTCTTAATGCAATTCCCCCCCATATCCCCACCACCCTCCGTACCCCATTTGGGACTTTATTGGACAAGTTTGTGATGTGTAAGCAGATAACAGGTGCACAGCAGCCTCCCGCCAGACTTATCCCCGAAAACAACTCTGTATCACTCTGCCCAGCGTGACGCTTGACTATGACGTCACTTCCGGTGGCATACATTTCATCTGCATGGCAGGAGACTAGGGAAAGAGAGAGAATTGTCTTATCTCACTGTACACTGTCATCAATCAACCAAAGCCCATTCAGAGATGTTATAATAGTTGTCTCCTCAAATGCGCCTCTTATTGCAACTTCAAATAACACGTTGTGCTTTGGCTGCCCCTTGTCACTTGTGAAAAATGCTTGAGGAAATTGATTCACTTTAGGCAGGTAGACAAAATGGTTATGTTAGGATTATGCCCACCTATGCTTCCCAGCCAATATTCTTGCAGTAGTCAACAAAACTATTTGACCTATTTGGAAATGTCCTATAAGCAGTAGGTCTCTATCTATGATATTTCTGTTCGGCTGTGTAGTCCTTTACAGAGGTACATGATATCGTATAGTCATTATTTATACAGCGTTTTTCTAATCCATCTTTCTATATCAGTACTTCCCAGCACATTTTTACACTAGGTAATTTTCTACCTAATTGGGATAAAAAAGCAACTCTGACTTGCATGCGTTTCTATCAATTTATCGTAATGATCCGTTGACTTATATTCAAGACTGTGAAAGCTCAGTCTCATAGTTTCAAGACGCCATTAAGTCCTGATGCATTTATGTATTTTTAATGGAGGAGCTAAATTGACTTCATCCACATTGTTTTTGTGCAAATGAAAACCTTGAAGGCTATGAATGTCAAGTAGATCCTTGGCACAGTGTGTCAGATTAGACCTGCATCAGGGTCCTCTATGATGGCCACAAGTCAGAGCTGAGCATTATTCATCACAGGAAATGGTTTGAATCAACAGAGAAATATTCTACAAAAGAAAGATTGTTGTAAACTATTATAGAAAAACCGCGTGCCGAATGAACAGTTCATAATCACCAGTAGGTTTATGACAGACGTCAGACTTTTTAAACAGCATGGTCAAGTCTTATATCCGGTGCATGTTATCTGTCTGTCTTCAATTGTATCTTCCTTTGGTCATTCAAATTAATATAATCATGGACTAGGTCTGTTACACGGATACCGCTGCTTTTCCTATGACAGGTTTACCTCATTATTTATTAGTCACAGAGAACCAGAGAACACCAGCTGGATTTAACCCATCCGTCAGGAGAGCAGACAGACATTTCTCACTTTAGCGGTATCATAGCAACGCCGTTTCTATATCTATTGTCTAACTATAGTGTTTCTCCGTACAGTTAAAGAAATGCAAGCCTCTAGACTGTATCCTGTAGATTGTGACATCATAGGTGAACAATGAGTTACAGGACTTTGATGGTACACCACATAGTATTGGGTTGATTTCGGATTTCAACAAAACACGAATGACAACTAATGCATGTTACAAGTCAAATTATACGCACATCAAAACACTCAGTGTTCTACCGATTGCTTTAAGGCATGTTTTTATCTTCTCCTGAGTTTGTTGTCAGGTTGGCGTTCATAAAAGCAGTGTTGTGATGTTAATGTTGTGATATAGTGTCGAAAAATGAATTAGTCACGCACAGAGTTGAAGTTCAAAAGGAATCCCATCCTGTCTGTTTCAGCAACCGAGTTACCAAACCTCCTTAGTTTGAATCTATAGTAATCATGTCTTATAATACAGTCTCATGCTGCACAAATTAGCCTAGAGAGAATGAAATTCACTTCAGATATGAAAAATATAACAAGTTTTGTTAGCATGAGTAAACATAAACGGACATTAGTAACTGTTGCTAGGGCTTCCAGACAGTGGTCCTCCACCTGCTTTTAACAACAGAAACTGTAAACTTTTCAGACCACATCTGTCCTTATATACTGCAAGCTCCAACTGACGCAATAATAAAAGATTGCAGCTTCAGCTGGGTGGCACATACATGTCAAGACTATTGCTTCCTTTTTTTCAGAGGAGGCTGGAAAAAGCTGTATGTAATTGCATGTTCTGGTTATTGTGGGGAACTCTGCATCCAAACTGTAACTTCACAGAAAGGAAGATCAAACAGACATATGGTGCAGTACAATAGTATTAGAGGTCATTTAGGAAATAATTTCTAAAAGTTTTCTTTTTTTTTGACATACACAGTGAAAGGAGAGGAGAGAGGAGGAGCGGAGAGCAGAGCAGAGTACCACACAGTAGAGTATACTAGAATCCTCATCAAGTGCTTATCAGTGAGTGCATGTCACATGTGAATGTGAATGCGTTTCATATGTGTCTATGCAAGCATTTCATGTGGATGTGAACTTTCAGTAGTATGAATGTGTGTGAACGTTTCGTATGTGGATGTGTTTCATATGTGTTTGTGTAAGGACAGTCTGTTATTTCTTAAACGGCCCCTCATACATTAGTGGTTTTGGTCATAGATCAAATGAACAGAGTTTATACAGTAGATTCAACCCAATAGATAATACTTAAACATTGGTAGTTTCATATTGACATTTAGATTCAACCATAATGTCAATACAAATATGAATATAATCTGTTAAAGTACAGTACCTCTCCGATCATGCAGCATAAACAAGGGTAGAGTAATTGGAGGCGGGGGCTTAGCATTTAAAAGAGCTGTATTTATACACCAAGCTACAGAGCTGCATTAATACTGAAGTTATTTCTTGGAATTACGCCAACTAATTTTCAGGGGGGGGCGATTCTTACAGGGCAGACAGGAAGTAGCAGAGTAGGGCTTTCGCTCTCAGCCAGGAGAGCAACACCATCCTCCCACCTCATACCCCTCTCTCAGCCAGGAGAGCAACACCATCCTCCCAGCTCATACCTCTCCATCAAGCAGCCTTGTCCTCCTCTCACCCTGTCAGGAAACCGATTCCTTCCTCGGAAGATGGTTTGAAGCCAACACAGTTTGTTTGTCCGATTACAATCTTTACTGACACTTTATTTCTACAAAGTTGTTCTACAAATATGTGCAGTTGTAACCCTGTCAATATTTTCTACAACGTCATTTAAGTACAGTGCAGGATCTAGTTTACTACAAACCCCTAACCTTTATATCATTGTGTAAACGTTACAGCAGGACGTTGGAGGTTTGGCATTGTTACTGCACTGAGAAAAGTTCCCTCAAATTATTTTGCAGTTGTTCTATGGCGTCTTTCACCAATTATTGTGTATGTTTTTGAGCATGATGTGATGTGAATGTGAGTGTGGTGGTTTTTGTTAGCAGGGGATGGGTGTCCTTGCAGGCCCAGAGCTATAGCCGTTTAGCCCTTGGCTGCACCTGGGGCAAATCCGCCGCCCGTAATGCCCTGCGGTTGACTGCTAAGGCTTGACATGATCCGCTACTCAGATGCATGGCTCGCATCACAGCAGAGTGTACACAGCAGTAAGACAATAGAGAATTGTTCTGCTAGGAGGCCTGATGATGTAAGGACTCTAACGAGGCCACCCTAGGTTCAAATACATAGGGATTGGCATCTTGTGTCTCACAATGTAACATTCTATATTGACGAAATACGGTATGTGTTGCCAATTTACTTGTTTTTGATAAATAATAATGCATCCTTTAATAATATGGTTCTGTTTTCTTTCCTGAAAGAACAGTTCTGCATGAAAGTTACAGTAAAATGTTTTGAACTGAGTTGAAGTAAGCGAGCAAACACAACTATGGATTATTAGGATTCAAAGGCTGTGGTAAGACTTAGAAAATGCATGTTTTTAAGCATTTTCTGTCAAAATCGGCGATATTAATAATGAAAAATACAGTAATTGATCTTCCCTCCTCTACATGCTGTGTGTTGTATCTAATACCCTGTCCCTAACCGTCAGCACGGTTGCTTTATTAAGAATTGATTTTTTTCTCTTCTGAAACAGCTTGCAGTGGATCACATTTTCCCTTCTATTGATTTTAGGTAGAACAAGCTGTGATCGCTGGAGAGGTTCGCATGCAGAATGAGACTAAATGTGTTTGTCCCTTTAGAAACAAACCGTCTCTGAGTTCTGCCTACTCTTATCTTTTCATCGGCTGAGCCAGTCATAACCTTCTCAAAGACTTTCTGGGGCATTTACAACCACAGGAGTTACCAGAAATGGAGTGGATGAGAGTTGCCTGTAGTTGATCATCCAACCCTGCTGGTTAGAGAGAGTAGACATGAAGAAACAGATGATAGGAGTTATAGAGATACAGTAAAGAGAAAGAGGGAGGTGGAGTGGAATGAAGGGAGAGATTGACGAGTGAAATCAGAAGCGTGATTAATCCAACAACCTTTAAAGGAAAGGTTGAGTATCCTAAAGGGAATCCTGAAGTCTGTTGGACAAGAAGGAGCAGCTGAGTGCAGGAAAGGGCAGGAGTCAAGCGAGGGGGCACAAGTTTCATCAGCCCCCCCAAAAGAATTCATAAAATTTTTAAAAAAATAATATTTATCTACATTTGTTAATTTCTCTTCCTAAACCCCACTAGAGGACACTATTTAAAACGATATTTTCAAACATTTCTCCTGGGGGAACTTGTCCCCAGACCCCCCTAGTTTTGCTGGGTCACAGGAAAAATATTAGGTTTTATATAGGGGCTTAGCCCCCTCAAAAGTGGGAACCTAGATTCGCCCCTGAGTGATGGTAAGATGATTTACCAAATCTCAAAATAATTTGCTGGCCAGCTCAGTCAAAGTTCAATTTTGCCATATCAATTCATATTTCACAACTCTAAACAGAGCAAACGTTGTCTTTGAATGAAAGGTTTCAGCACAGGTGATTTTTGTGACCCGTTTCACACCGCTAGTTGGAATGTGAACATAAGCTTCTGAAGATCCGAGTGTGTAGCTTCAGAAGCAACGGTTTGAGCGTTTGCCAGGTGAGATGAAAAGCTCAGCGTCGCTACATCATCACAGGCGACTTTTGGAACATTCTAGTGAAGCCCTCTACGTTCATCCTGTTATGCAGTGCATGGCAGGAACCGATGTTGATTAGCCTACATTTAATTACCCGCACAACATGTTCTATTTAGCGCCGACAGTACATGATATTCCCTCGCTAATTCCAGTTGACTGCAATGAGCTAATTGCTAACAATCAATCCCATTGCTGCAATGTGTCTGTAGAGTTGACTAGTTGAGCAAATTGGTTCGAATCTGAAGTGAATTGGTAGGCCTATCTGAGGATATTGCTTTTACAAAGTCAGACGATTGAGTCAGTACTAGGCCTAGCGTAACACGGACTTTCTTTACTTATTTCCTGCAAACGATACCACAACATAGTTTACAGCAAACTTTCTCCAGACTGGACACCATCAGCCCGATCTCCGTTTGTTTTGTTCTCTCCTGTTTAGGAGTCCATCTGAGATATGCTATACCTCCGTACTCCTTCCACACTTGAGTGGCCTGACAAGCTCTCTCGCCCACATCGCAAAGATTGTGTGCTGGGGCTAAATGCACACTGTCCTTTTTGGTAGCAAGCAATCATGGAGGGGCAGTGGGCTGAAATCATGTCATTGAGGTTAATTACAGGCAATTAAGAACCAGTTGGCTGTTCCGCTGACACTGGGTGAGGATGAATAGTTACTGTCTGTTCAGATTGGTGCCTGTGTGTGTCATGGGACGGATGGGAAGAAAGGGGGCGCGTCAGTGTCAATCTTTCTGAAGTGCCAGTGGGAGACGACCCGTTTGTCCTTGACACCAAATCTATACTGTCTTTAGAGTTTTTGAGTTGTAAGTGGACTGATTGTGGTTGTTTAACTCCGCAGCTCAAGCACAGCAGTCACCCCACAATTGTATAGTTTTAAAATTTTATTTTACATGACATAAAAATGTATGGCATATCCACAAAGTAACAGTTTGAAGCAGGAGCACAAACTGGAAAGTTTTATTCAAGTTAAGACCACGCATACAATTCTTAATCAGTCTTCCCTCTCTGTGGCGGTCATCACGTATTATTCTCCATTTGAATCCACATGTTCTCCCCTACCCCCTCCATCTCCCCCTAATGACCGCTCGTTAATCCATGCTCCAGTGGACTTTCACTGCTGAGAATGAGATGAGCAATCTGAAGCTGGCTGAGATGGGCTGTAAGCATCCCATCCATTATCGATCAGTGATTAGCATGCCTCAACTTAAACATGCTTCTTGGGCTGCATGGGTGCCCCAGGAAGGGGTACTTACATGTTTGTCTCTACCCCTGTCTGCTACTCAGGCAGCCTGCACCATCCAACCCACGCATCCAACAGGTAAAAAAAAAAACTTGATGTGCAAAATCCTGGTGTTTGCACAGACGATAACAAGCTAGCTATATCCGTGAGAGGAGAAGCTGGAAGCCTGATGATTAGAAGAGGAAGATGGATGGAAACTTGTAGCTACAGCTAGCCTCCCTCCCTCCCTCCCTCCCTCCCTCCCTCCCTCCCTCCCTCCCTCCCTCCCTCCCTCCCTCCCTCCCTCCCTCCCTCCCTCCCTCCCTCCCTCCCTCCCTCCCTCCCTCCCTCCCTCCCTCCCTCCCTCCCTCCCTCCCTCCCTCCCTCCCTCCCTCCCTCCCTCCCTCCCTCCCTCCCTCCCTCCCTCCCTCCCTCCCTAAGGTACATCTGGAGCAGGCGGGAAGGCTTTCACCTGTCTCCGAGACGTCAAGCGCAGACACTTTGATGCTGATGCGCCGTGACACTGATGGTGCACACGGATGACCTTTGGGTCTGCTGAGCGTGCTCAGACAACACTTGCTGCATGTGTTTATGTCCCACAGACAGGCTAATGAGGATGTGTCTGCAGCGGCGGCATCCTGCCCACTGCTGGACCAGCACGTGCCAGCGTACAGATGCTGCCAGGAGGGCTCTAATCACAGCTTGCTGTCCGGCTCTGCCAGCTCACTGTGGAGGGGAGGGGGAGAGAGAGAGGGTGCTGCCTAGCCTCCCCTGCCCCCTACCATACCACCAGCTTGGCACTAGCACACCAATGATTACGCAGTGGGATTATGCCAGGGTTTAAGTGTGTCTGATGTCTGAGTCGCTGCGCCTTTATCGAACTCCATGGCAATTGGGTAGGGAGAGATTCTGTAGGTTATGATCTGGCTCTGGTGACATCCATGACCTAAACCACTGTATTGTAGTCTTACTGCTACTGTATGGAGGTGGCTAATTGACTAGTGACTGCAGCCCTTTAACAGGGCAACTCAGCAGAGAGCTCAGGAACGTTATGGATGCCGTATGTGTGTGGACAGAGAGTAATCATGACCATGTCGAAATCATATTGCTTTTATTATTCATTGCCGTGGGCTGTTATGTTGCAGATGCGGTGATATGATGCTACATGCTACTACCAGTCAGGCATACGCAGACCAGTGACGATTCAGTGTTCGAGTGAGGGAGCGAGTTTGTTTGTGTAAAGCGTGAGAGAGCACACATTCCTCTAACTGTTTGTATATGTGTGTGTATGTATGTGCTTGTGTGTGTTTGTTTACTGTATAAGAGCGTGAGCGCAGAGCAGCTTTGGAGTCAGTGTGAAATCTCAGCGGTATACCCTTCACTTTATCCGGCCAGTCTGTTCTCTGGGGTCACATCAGAGTGGCGGCCCCATTAAATATTCACTGGCACTCAGAGGACATCACCTTGGGGAAGGCCTGGCCGGCCAACACCTGCCCCAGTCCTGGCTCCCTACCCCAGGCTGCTGGGAGGGTTGGCATACCTGTGGTCCTGGAGCTGGGTGGCTCTCCTTTCAACTAGATCTACCCATTGGCGACAGGCAGGTGTGGTGTTTATGTGAGTTCTAACAGCCGTCAGAGCAAAACACTGACGAGATTCTTTTTGTCTTTAACTTTAGGAGCAGATAGACATGTTGGACAGCAAAACAGTTCATATATTTAAGTATGTACATTGTGTACGCCTACAGTTGTTAGATCGAAAGAGTTCACAGGTTTTGAGAGTTTTTCACACTCTCCAAGATGGATTCCCAGGCTGTTTCCAGCCCAGACTAGAGATGTCACGATTCCAACAGCAGACCTCCAGTAATGTCCTCCCCTTTGAATGTCCTTAAGTTGGCCCTTCAGAAGACTGATGAATTGTAGCGAAGCTTCCTCGTTTGTCTTCCATGCTCAGCAGCTGTCCTTAGGCTTACAAGGATTGAGGAGAAAGTCACTCTCTGGAGGAGAGGCAGTGATGTGTGTAAAAATTATATATATCATTTAATAGCAATTCTCAATAGAAGAAATATCTTCCTTAATAGTGTGGCAGGGATTTTTGACCCACTGATGAGCAAGCACCTAGTCAACGCCTGTACAGATTATTGATAATGATTGATAACTTTCATTTTAATCTTGTAAAAAGGGAAGAACATTTCAACAAAATGACACTTTTCAAACAGCAATATGTTTTTGACTTTTACACTGGACTTTCGCGTCAAGGTCCCTTGGGAGAAAGCCCTCATTTAGCCCAGCAATTAGCATTCAACCTTGAAGTCTGACATATAGAGAAGTCACCATCTGCCACGACAACAGCGAGCTGTGATGTCGCTGTGTTCGTAGCTCTCTGACTGTGTTTGTTTCTGGCCGCAGGAACTTCTACTACATCACCATGCTGCGAGACCCCGTATCCCGCTATCTGAGTGAGTGGAAGCACGTGCAGAGGGGCGCCACCTGGAAGACCTCCTTGCACATGTGCGACGGACGCTCGCCCACCCAGGACGAGCTCCCCACGTGCTACAGCGGCGACGACTGGTCGGGCGTCACCCTGACCCAGTTCATGGACTGCTCCTCCAACCTGGCCAACAACCGTCAGGTGCGCATGCTGGCCGACCTCAGCCTGGTGGGCTGCTACAACCTGTCCTCCATGAACGAGAGCGAGCGCAACCAGATCCTGCTGGGCAGCGCCATGAACAACCTGAAGAACATGGCCTTCTACGGCCTGACGGAGTTCCAGCGCAAGACGCAGTACCTGTTTGAGCGGACGTTCAGCCTGCGCTTCATCGCCGCCTTCACGCAGATCAACAGCACGCGCGCCGCCAACGTGGACCTGAGCGAGGGCGTGCGCAGACGCATCGAGGAGCTCAACTACCTGGACATGCAGCTGTACGAGTACGCCAAGGACCTTTTCCTGCAGCGCTTCCAGTTCACGCGCCAGCGGGAGCACCAGGAGGAGCGCTTGAAGAGGCGCGAGGAGCGGCGCTGGCTCCGGGAGCAGAGGGAGCAGGGCAGGTCCTGGCTCCCCAGGCGCCGGGGAGACGGTGGCCGGGGTGGGATCGGAGGAGGAGGAGGGGACAGGGAGGGGGGTGGAGGTGGGGGTGGCGATGATTTTGCCCCCACAACGGAGGACTATACCAGCCAAGTGGCTCGTTGGTGAACTCGCACCACAGCCCTGACCACACAAGGAGAGAATGGAGCCACAGGGGATAGCACACAGAAACATAACTCTCCATCTCTCTCTCTGTTTTTCTCCCCCTCTCGTTCTTAAGCTCTCTCGGTCTCGATATACTATATCTCTCTCTATCTTTCTCAGCTTCAGTGTGATCCAAGCTCTCTGCTGTAGTTTCTTTTACCGTCATCAAACTGCCAAGTCTGTGGGTCCCACAGCAGCCCTGCCTTGGAGTGCCCTTTGGTGTCTTAACAGTTGTAAATGGATGATTTTAATGGAATCCTTTATAATGGTTGTTCATGTTGCTTCTTTCCTTCCCTGCTTTGATTATTCATTATCATGCAGATTGTGACAACTCTTTAAAGACAGCCAATGAAGCCTGAAGAAGACACAACCAAAAGAAGCTGCTTGTAATGTAACAGTTATTTCATTGGGACGCTTAATGTCACATGGGGTGAATATCAATCAATGTTTTTTCTGTTATAACTGGCAGGAATACATTAGTTCATCAGGAAACAGTATTCAAGTGCTGATTGTTGCATGTCATGTGTCCACACTATATTTGACAAATGGTCTGAGGGCAGTGAATTTCAAACGAAGGGTAAGAGTCAAAGTATATTTATGAAAATACGTTTGTGGTCATTAATGGGTCATGGGTGGTGTGTAAACTGTTGGGTTTTTTCTGCCACCAAATATTGGTCTGAAAAATCTGATCAGATAAATGTCAATCTTTTTCATTAAAATTATACATATTCATTTATTTTGTGCAATATTCTGTATAGAGTGCAGGAACTTGTCATAAGAACTTTTGAACTTTTCCCTTTCCGCTGCTATCTGTGTTTAGAAGGTGAAGTCAATCGTAGACTCACAAAAAGAGGATTACCCACTGAAGCAAATCATTCATATTTTCATTCTGCCCTGCCCTACACCTAAAGTCAGTCAGCTTTCACATCACAAGCACCACAACGGCAGCGGAAAAATATGTTACAACAATTTAAGCCTGATTTTGTAAAGTACGTCTCTCCAGAAAGTATAGATAAAGAGTCCGTAAATACTATGGGTGATGAAAAAGGGCGTTGTGGCTGGCTTGCATCCTGACTGTCAATGAGGTGATCAGCATTCGGCCCTGACTCTACCAGTCGTCACACTGGCTGCTCTGACATGTTTGTGGAGATCAGGCCGGAGACACAGTGTGCTGGCTGGATGCACTGGGGCCAGCAGACTGCCACCTCAGCAGGGCCACGATCAACACTGAACACAGCAGTGGTTTATTAGCCCCCCCACCTTGGAAAATACACATCATTACTGTACATGGAAGTATAATGTTTGTTGTGATTGAACGCTAGGATGTTCTCATGAATGATTGGCAATAAAAGCTGTGTTACAACTTTGACTGTATGGGTCTCTTATGGAAATGGCTGTACAGTATTTACGTAACCAAGGCATGAACACATGGGGACGTCTGCTGCTGTGTGACACTTGTTTTACTCATAATTGCAGGCACTGGAGGTTTTAATCATACAAAGTGTAATACTGTACGTGTTTCATTGTGTCTGAATCTGACCAAAATCTTTGTTGCCATCTGAAATCAACGTTTGAATGTGTGCATGAGTGCATGGGATGAGTGTGGTCATCATTGTTTATTGATAACACTACTGTGTATCATTTCTAATAAAATGACATGGCAGACCCTTTACCTTCAGTAAAGGGTGGAACCTTTACCTTCCATTGTCAAATCAACTTTTTATATGCAAATACCCCCAGGTGCTAGACCAATCTAATTTTTCTCTTACAAGGTTGCACCTCTCACAGAAACTGAGTAATATTCAACTGTTCAAACTCCACTGACAAACACCTGTAAACTATATTTATAGGTATGTGGTGTAAATTAAGTGATGTGACAAAGAATAAGGCATTGTCTCTTTATGTGAAACTGCCACTCCCCAATGGCTGAGACATAACTTGTAGTTACGGAGTGATTTAAATTCAATCTCAACTGCCACTCAATAGAAATACACATCACTAGGACAGCTTGTCTTGTATTTATTTGGCCGTTTTTTCCTGGAAAAAAGGACTTTGTCCAAAGGAAGAAGTCTGTATTTACCACGAAGGCTAGTGGATTGTGCTCAAAGACAGCTTTGTATTCTGTATGTTCCTGTTACATTTATTGTGATGTATGAAAAGAACCGTCTTGATGCTATTTGACTTGTCCTACTTAATCTAAGATTTTCGTGTCAGATCTGCAAAAATGGGAGAATAGTCCTTCAGATATTAGAAATAAATGCATTGAACAAACACCGCAAATTTCTGACTGGGATTATTGTGCTAGAGCTACACCTACAGGCAGGATTTGAAAATAGTTTAAAAGGAATCTTAATGCACAATCCTCAATAAGCCTTGTTGTAGGATTATCATAACATAACTGGTGAAAAAACTTGGCATTTTGAATTTAACTCTGATTAGGTTCTCTATTTACATCAGCATTCTTCCAATAACTAATAGGATTTATAACGTTCGAACAAACAGTATTTTCATCTCATGTAATTCAGCAAAATAAGTAAAGAAATCTTTAGAATGGTCTGTATTATTATACACACTGTACTGTAGTAGGCAATGACCCATCAAGATGACAAGACACGGATTAGATAAGACTGTATACAATAAAATGACTAGGCTTCACACGTAAACATACACCCCCACACAGTCCTGCACATTTTTAACCAAATCTCAGATGTATTCCTCATCTTTGAATGTAAGTGGACAAAATGCTTTTCAATGTGTGTGTAAGTAAGAAGGTAAGTCAAATGTATCTGTAGAGCACCTCTCCCAGATAAAAATCACAAAGAAAGTAAACAAAGAAAACATGACAAACAACCATGTACAGTACTTCTCCCAATTACTTATCCTGGGGGAATTCATAAAATTCCACAGCGATTAATTAATCACTACTAAGACAATATTGACGTCCTTGACTATCCTGAGAGCTGTTAACTTGCCAGATACTTCCTTACAGGAATGCTTCCTCGTGATTTGGCCTGTATTCAGACCCTGACATGACTGAGCCTGCAGGCCTAACATACAGTTATTTAGTTTTAAGTAGATACCGTACCCACAGCCACACACAAAACAGTTTAGTGTTGTCTGATTGCCAGTGTACTGTATCATCTACATCACACCACCAACTGCCATCCCCTCTTTTCCAGTCCTTGGATCGCTGACTCAGGCCAAAAGACTGGGACTACAGCATGTCATTTTCACCCACATGGTGCAATTTCTATTATCCCAGAAGTAAAACAGCAGGAAGTGGGTAATGACTTGAAAGAGACAAGACTTTCCTCCTCAGCCATTTTCTGCTGTGTAAGCGTTTGGAGCTTCAAATATTCCTCATCTTTCATGCCAGCCAAATTAATAGGAAAGATATGACAGATTGTCTGCATGAATTATGAGTGGATTTACCTGCGTCAAAGTTGTATTATGTAAAAGTTGTTAATTGATTAAAATTGAAACAAGGGGTTTTCCTAATTAAGAAACATGAAATTGCAAATAACTGTTACGACAAAAATTTTACTTTAACTGAAGTATGTTTATCACAATAATTACATCATTTTACAATCATGATTAATATTGCAAACAATAAAGAAATTAAGTAATCTGGAAAGAAACACTCTCTATGGGATTTCCCTTTCACAGAGAAATCTACATCTTTGAAGGAAGCAACATTTAGACATTTAGAAAAGTCAAACAAGGCAGTAACATAAAGAGGTGTATGAAACAACACCCAAAGTCAGTACAAGTGCATTTTTTTGTAAATAAGCAAAGCTGACATTTACCAAAAAATAAAAATATCTATTTCAGATTTACAAGGCAAGCCCTTGAGATGCTGTTGATGTTTGGTTTGCCAATGGATGTCCTGGTGAAACTTGGCCTCCACTGAAGGAGATCTAGCAAGGCCTGTTGGAATCTATCCCCAGCCAGGGTGTACAGAGCCAGGTTAAAGAAGGTGTTGAGGCCTGCCAGAGGCCTGGAGATGATGTAGGCAGCATTGACCCCCTTTTCCAGAATGCAAGACACGGAGCCCAGAGTCCTGGTGTACAGCCGTAAGCAGCGCAGGATGTGGTAGGGCATGAAGCATAGAACGAACACCACTAGGATCATCACTGTCAGCTTGCGGGCTCGCACCCGGCCAGACTGGCCGTTGTGAGGCCCTGCTTTCAGCTCCCTGGCAATGCAGATGTAACTCCAGGACACCACCACCAAGGGAAGCAGATAGCCCAGCACTGTGAGCAACCAGCCATACAACCACACGGTCTCTGCCGGATCGTTACTGGCAAAGTCAAGGCATACTGTCCTGTTGTCCTTTTTTTCCACAGTGACCATGGTGAGCATGGGAGAGATCTCCGCCAGAGAGACGAGCCAGACCGCCAGGCAGGCAAGGATGCCCCAGCTCTTCCTCTGTACCTGGGCCGCCCTCAGAGGGTGCAGCACCACCACGTAGCGGAACACACTCAGACAGGTGAGAAAGAGGATGCTGCCATACAGGTTGAAGTGGAAGCTGAACCGGACAAATTTGCACACAATCTCATGCATGACCCACTCGCCAGAGATGTAGTTGTGAATCAGGAGCGGCATGCTGCTGGCATAGAGGAGGTCAGCTATGGCTAGATTTACCATGATGATGCTACTGCTCTTCCATGGACGCAACTTCACCAGGTAAATGGTGATTGAGATGATGTTCCCCACAAGTCCCACTACACAGATGATACTGTACATCACAGGCAGGTAGTATGACTTTAACGACTCACCAACTGACGTGCAGCTGTTTTTTTCTTGACTCATGGTTGCGTAGAGTGACACGAGTAACACCTAGAAAGACAATTCACAGCTAAACGGAACTCTGTCTTCAGGTGTCATGAGATATCAGGGTTTATTCATCATGTTTCTGTGGACAACGTGAATTAATTATTGTCATTTATAATAAATCAACCAACAATAAAATGATTGTAAATAAAGTATTACTTTTCTTTCAAACATTTCCCTTCACTGACAGCAAAATGTAGTTCTGCATAAGTACTCTTACCATAAACTGCAAAGCTGTTCCTTGGTGCGTCTCCTCTGGATTCGAATCTTCTGGATACTAGTTTGTTTTCTCAGCAGGAACCAGAGTAAATAGCATCTCAGACCCTCCCACCAACATCAAGTACGAACACCCAGGAAGGACAGCACATTACTAAACCATTTTCAATTCAAAATATATTATTTAGAGAAACATTTTTCCTATTGGAGTCATTTGAAAAAGAAAATATTCATGAAAATGTTTTCAGACTAAGAAGATACAGCAGAGTTTAGAGTGATGTTTTCAAGAGTGCACTCCAAAAAGTGTGTTTGTTGTGTGTCAAATTACAATATAATATGCAGTATTCTTTGAACCCAATATAAATGTAGTCTATGAAATTGAATACTTATCATTGTTTATGTTTTTATCAGCACTACCCGTAGGTCATCATACTAAAAACATTTCTCACTAGTTCCTGGTTGAAGTCTCCAACAGTAGGGAAGACTGTTGTTACTGTTTAACTGATGACTCCACGTATAAACACTTTATGTCTCAACATTTCCTGATCGTCATAAGAACATGTATTGTCAAATGCTGTGTACCACCTCTGCCACTGTTCAGTGAAATAAATACAAGAGCTGAACATATTTTAATATAAAATAATTATGCACAGTGGCTTTAAAATACTTTGTACAGTCAGTGAATTTGAATAGTTCTATAATTTATTTTAAAGAAAGTCTGACATCTAGTGGTCATCTAAGGGCCTTCTCACATTTTTGTGAACAAATGGGAACAGTTTAATCACATACATTTTGAGGATTTCAGCTTTTCAACACACCATTGGGGAAAGTTTTAAACAAACTTAATTAAGGTATTTACAGAACTTCACCACTTATAATAATAATAATAATAACATTATTGAACAAACCGTGGTATGTTTACTGACAAATCTATGCTATATTATTGAAACCTGAATTGTAGTGTCATTCAAGAAGGTTATTTTATACTGAAAATATTATGACATCTGCAGTGTTGAAATATCCATGCTATTTAACTTCCCTTTACTATTGTGAAACCAAACAACCTGGAACAAAACATTCACATTCATATTTGTTTCAGTCTGGTGTTATGAATCTTGTGATCAGATGACTTTGAAAAACCCTGGCTTGAAGCACCCTGATTTTAAACGCTATTCCTTTGGAGCATTTAAGACTTTCAGCTTTTTTTACAACCACTAGATGGCATCTAACCAATTCTCAAAAACAAAATGTCCACAATGTGATTTTTTTTTATCCTTAACCTTATTTTAGATTTCATGTAGTTAGTGAGAGTTTCCAAGGCAACTAAAGTGAAAATTCAATCAAAGGCTATAGGCTTGGTGTCAATCACAGCATTATTACTGTTGAAGAGAGAGCTTGAAGGTTGCTGCAGGCCTGCAGCACACTATCCAGTACCATGGTCTCCACACAGCAAGTCACATGGGAATAATAATGTGACGATAATGTATATTCATGAACAGTGTGCAGGGACTTGTGGTACCAGAAGATGTTGTTACAATAACAAGCACGTATTGAACATATCTCACGCAAAATATAGCTTACTATGAATATTCCCACAAGACTGAAGAGAGTAGATTAACATTCACTGTAAGATGGTATTTTACATGAGTTTGAGGAAGCTACCAGGGGTTATTGAGGGATATGTAGTTGGAGGCTCTACAAGGTCAAAGGGGAACTGGTAGAAGAATGTTTTTTCAGTTTCATATCTGAGTCTATTTGACAGTGGCATTTCTTCAGGCTTGATGGGAGCAATGTGGTGACCTTTCCTCACTGCTCTTGATGTCCATGACACACGTTTGGAGGGGCTTGACAGTGTGACAAGATCAAAGGCTGGACCACTCCTATACTCTTATATGCTATGTGAAGGCCAAAGCTGATCAATGTGACAGTTTAATCAAATGAACACCCCATTGTAGTCATGACACTGGTAAAGCCATTTGATAGGCCTAATAGTTCATATATATTTTGGCAGTTTTGTTTTCTTTTTTTTTCTATATGTCAAAAATTAAGAATTCTACTGAACCCAGTGACAGAATCAACGAGTAAATCACATAATATTGGGTATAGTTTTGATCATGACAGACAATTATTTTATTTTGTCAACACTGTGTATTTATATAGAGAGCACATGGCAACAGGAACTGTGAAATAGAGGCCTTCCTTATGCATTTCCATTAGGCCATGTCCCCTTCAGTACTGCTGTCATCTGTCACTGAGGCCTTCTGCTCCTCTGCCCTACTACCGCTGCATGGTGCGCGTGGGAGGTTGCCCTGGTGTGGACAGATAAGTGAAGCTTGGTCAGCAGGCTTTCCCCAACCCAGTCCAGCAGTCTGGCATTCCAGTCTGCTCATCCTTTTTCTGATGCCTATAACAATAACAGCTCATCATTCCACACATACCGCTTTCAATTTAATGGAAAGAATGTGTTTGTCTCCATAAATACCTCCGTAATCCCATATCTGGCACTCTGTAAAATGACAGGAATAAGTAATAGTTTGGAATTTGGAGGTGGGTCAGAGAGGAAAGGGGCAAATAATTACAAGAAACATCCATTTAGTAAATGTCATGTCATGTTCAGTGTTTAAAGGTATTCAGAAACTTGCTGATCATACAATCCCACTTTTCACAGGGGGAGTTATGATGTTATCTCCTAACTGCAAAATTTTTCTTTGTGGAAGTGAACCTCGAAATATTCGAAAATAAAAGTATAACCCCTGGGGCTATATACATTCGCTTTTGAAAAAAAAACAAAAAAACATGTTACATTCAGTACTAATAAATGTTATAAACAAATATTAACGTAAAAATAACCATTTGTATCTGGTTATTAAATATATAGAACTATTTCTATTGTTAAAATCAAATTCATATGGCAACTTAAGGTAGGCTATACCTAGTTTAAGATTTTTGGTGCTGTTAATAATAATCTAATAATTATACTCCATACACAGAGTGGAAACTCAAATATATACCGAATGCCAAGCAAATCAAATATAAACTGAATGTAGGACTATAAAAAATTGAAAAACTATAATTTCCCTCACGGTTTCACTGCTGTTCCCTTGGTAACAAGCAAACCCTTGCCCTTCTGGAGCCACCTGACATTCGTTTGGAACGTACCATGTCCATTCATGGGGTGATCTCTGTAGATTTCCATTTGTTTATAATCTTCCGTTAAAAAAAATAGCACATATTTTACAATTAACATGAAGTCTCTAAAAGGTATTCATATATTAGTTATATTTTCTTCGACAAACGTTGCCTTCACATTTTTGTACGCACACTGATAGACATTGTAGTTACCCTTTCAATAAATCTGCTGGCTGTCGTACAGGGAGCTGTCAAATGCTTGTTGCTCCAATCTGTGCAACAAAGTGTCGAAAAAGAACCTGACACTCGGATATACTCGTCTAAAACATAGTTTCCTGTATAAAGTGAGAACCCAATGTGTTATTGAATATAAATATTTCGGCTTCACTCCATAGCTATCTTGTTTTTTTCTCCCAATTCGGTGGCGCTGAAGTCTGCACTGTCTGCGCGAATGGTAGGCTGGGCTGGAGTCTGGAGAGAGATTCTTCATAACGATGAGGTAAAGCCAAGGTAAGCAGGTGAAAATGCTGTGTGAGCGACTTAACTAGCTAGCTAGCAGTAGCTAGCGAATTTGACGTGGCATAAAGATATAAACCGTCTTAGGACGCTTTAATGTTAGCTCATTCTTTGAAGATTTAGCACAGAAATCACGTGTCAACTAGCTACTGAGATATATGGGTCGGGACGTCCACCAAAGTAATGCTAGCTGGACTAATGTAAGCTAGCTAGCACGGACTAGAACAAGAATATACCTACCAACCCATCTAGCCAGTCGTCGCTACTAGCTACTGTAGCTAGTACTAGCGAGGAAGTCGTACATGACCAGAAATACCGTCTCTGAAATGACTTTCATAGTCTAGCTAAAACATTTAAAAAGTATTGTACATGGTAGGCAGACTAGATGTTGAATATAGACTTCACTTGTTCTTGACTTGACGTAAATCCTTTCCTTATACATTAACCTACTTATATTTTAGGACATTTGATAGTGATCAACCCAGCTGGACATTGACATATGTCGTATTAATGTCGTAGTAGCTAGACACCACCGTTATTAATCATGTTATTGATAGGGGATAGAAAAGCCAGACAAGGTCATATATTTATCGAAAGTGTTCTTGCAGTCTTTAGCCTTAGATAACATCAATGCCAACTGTCGGCTAACGTTGTAACTTTCTTCTAAACCAGTCAGACCATGAAGATTCATATTTAACATTGAGAAAAGGTTTGTCCTTGATACCATAATTGATTTAAATCTAGCAATGTTGAAGCAATGTTGTGAAATGTGTGGTCTTATTGTATGTTACGGTAACCCTAAATGCCCTGGTTATTCTATGCTGTAATAAATGCCAGTGTTTGTTCTTTGCTTAATGTTCTGCAGGCTTACAATTTTTGGAGGAGTAATTACAGTAATAGGCTATAGTTATAATAGAGGATGTTTGTAATGATATTGATAATAGTAGTCCATTAAGAATATGTGAAGCAGGCAGATTTCAGTTAACTTTCTCAACGTAAGTACAGATTTGATTTAGCTAGGCTGTCTGTCTGGCCTGCACAGCCAGTTTGTATGCTGCAAATGTGTTTCTGATTTGCCATTGGCCAGAGCTTTATGGGAGGGCCTTCCTGGAGGCGGAGGGGCCGGCAGGAAGGGGGTGGCTGGAAATGTTTGAGCCAGAGTTAAGCAGACATTCTTTTTCCTGTACTGTCGTGGAAAGAAAATAAATTGTCTAGGCATGGTCTCTGAGAAAACAGAATATCAAAGGGAAAGACAACTACGCACATAGTGATTATCAAGACAGAAAGTCATTTGGAAAAGTCTGATTACTAACCTAGACTCTGTGGACGAGGTTAGCCAAAAGTGATTCATAACTGCGCGAGGTAAGGCTTGTTTCCTTGCAGTGTTTCCTGACTTGCTCCCTGAAGGAATTTGCTGCATTATGCTGCATACCATGCGGTGAGACTGAGAGGGAGAGATAGGAGACTTGACTTGTGTGTTGATAAAATCTAGCCCACTCCCCTATGATAACTCTACGTGTACAGTTACCGCTAACTCTTATTTGCTTTCCACTGGTTGGCTGGTTCTTGTCTAATGTGCTAATGTGGCCAGTGTGGAGAGTTTACCTCACTCATCCTGCCAGGAAAGAACAAGGTACTCCCTTTATGCCTGTTCTGCAACTTCCTGTGGCGTTTCAGCACTTACCCGGTCTGTCTGTCCCGTGTCTGACTCCCTCCCCAGTGTGTGTTTGCACAAGCTTCGGAGGAGTGTTTTCCTCGTACCCGGAGCTAAGGCGGACCGAGGGTCAACACACAATGATTTATTCTCTGAGGCACCAGGTGTTACCTTGTCGTCATCATGACCAACGAAAACAACACTGTGGGGAAAATATCTGGCAGAGGGCGACAATCCGGGGAAAGTTCAGCACTTTTACTGCGCTAACATCATTTCACGAGATACAATTTTAAGTCGACTAACTTTGTTTTAGTCTAAATAAGTGAAAGGAGGCTTAATATACGAATTATGGATTGGTTTTGGGCTCCCTGGAGGCCAGACGGTTGTAGATTATCTTGTAGAACTGTGCACTCGCAGTAACATGAGAGTAATTAAGGTCACCCCAGTTCAGTTTGCCTAATAGCTAAGACCACAGTAGTAGATATATGAAACACGCATGCCTGCTGACTCAGTAAATAGCTGACTGCATTGCTGCTGCAAGCTAGGGTGTCATACCAGTAATAGCCTAGGCGTAACCTTCTGCAAACTAGTAGGCTAATGCCTATTAATAGCGTTCAGCATAATATATGTGTCTATTGTTTCATGATCAGTCCCTAATGGCTATCTATTGGAAGGTATTTTTCACCTGCGCCGTGTGATTTGGAAAGATCAAATCATATTAGTATGCTAGCCTATTAATGGCAAAGGCCCATACATGATCTGTCAAGTAGCAGAAGGTGAACCATGTAGAGAAATGTTCAACATAAGCAACCAAAGTCAGAAGCTCGGGTTCTCTGACAACCTTATCACAGTGATGCCCCACATTCAGTTAGAAGCCAAACTATTGAGTCTACTGTGAATAAACTATAGAATAATGGACCTGGTCTACCTATTTTTTATTTTTTTTGCAGACTCCAAGGTGTAACACACGTATGCTGTACATCTATAGATACACAGATATTTTTACACAGAGAGGAATATGTGTAGATATCACAATTAGCCCATTTACATTTATTATGTCCATGGAGAATAAGATGTACTGTAGGATTGAATGATCCCCATTTCTGTAAGTGTGTGATAGCCTGTCCTACTTTCTTCCTATCTAGAAACATTAAAGACCATTTATAGAATTAATGATTTCAATTAAATGTATCTACTTCAACCTTAGTTTTAAAAGGAAATCTACATTGGAAAAAAGAAGTAGAGATCTTCTTATTTAATAGTGGAACAACGCTTAATTTTATTCTGGTATTTTTGATAATTTAGTGTTGTTTATCCACATAGCCTACCTTGCTAACATCTGGCCAACATCAACCCCTGTCCTTAGCTGTCACATGTCACCACAACAGAAATCTGCGCAATAGCAAGGTTTTGACTCTGGGGTCGGATCTGTGTTTGGACTGTCTCGCTGGGGTCCCCTGCATCCCAGCTGCTTCGACTCTCCACAAGCATATTTATAATTTTGTCATATTGGACGTGCCTGCCTCAAAGGCTGTCTGGGGTGATAAATATAGGCTAGGCTAGCGCTGCAGAGCCTAGAGAGCATGGAATTAAAATTTCATAAACCGTAGGCTGAATAGGCTTCAAGGTCAGAGACATTAATCAGTCAAATATGTCACTCTGATTAGTGCCAAACTGTAGTGTGAACTTCTTGATGACTAGCTTGTCGATTTAGACACAGGCCAATGCCGGGCGATGACATTGTTTCCCCTAAAGGACCTAGGGTGGTTCAGGAACTACAGTATCATTCCACATTGGTACAGTATTGTGCTCGTGTCCCTCTGACTGGTGTTCGAGGGAACTAAACTAATCTGGAGAGGTCACAAGAGTGTTAGAGACACCTCCCTACCTGGCTTCCAGCTGTCATGCTTCATCAACATTATCCCAGAGCCACATGTAGTCAAGCCTTTCCAATATGAATCATGTTTAAGAGGCTAAGCTAACTACCGGATAAAGCATCTATACCCTGCAGTTTATTCTTACACGGCGAGCTGTTTTTTTTTTTGCATTATGAATACGGTGACTGCTGTTCTAGCGTTATTGATGGATGTAATAATATGGTACAGGAGCCTAAGTGATATCTCCTACCTAGCCTGATGGGGAAACTCTCATCTATAACCTAGATCCTGATAATTGGATTTAATTAACTAGGTTATTGTTTTCACTTTCCCTAAATTGGAGAAGCTTTCAGATGGTCCCAAATGAATCGCACCAGCCTGGCCTAATTGCAAAAGGTCACATTTGACACATAGTAGTCGTTTGTAGTAGCTGATGTTCTCCTGGGAGAGGAGAAAATGAGGCTAGGTCCTGCCAGAGAGGGGGTGATTATTTGGATGATTGGCATGATTGGCACATTAAAAGAGATGGGTATGTCTGCCTATTAGTTAAAATGTAGGCCTAATGGAGGGTATTTAGGATCCACATTGTCTTATGCCACCGCATTCATCGCTGTGATCCTCATGAAGCCAGAATAAATTGGTTTACGAGACCCCCATCACTAGTCAAATTTGATTGGTCAAAGTCAAATAGCTAGTTTTAGACACTGTTGCCATGCTGCACTGAGATGATTGAAGCCACATTAAGAACATGATGAAAGACTACAACTGATGGCTAAGATTAGGCTATCTAATGATATCAACTGTGTCACCAACTGGTTTTATACTTTTATCTCTGTTGACGACTCTTTTATGTCTTGTCCATGAGTTCACATCCAGGCCTAAATATTTACAGATGTTCGCAATTATTCCAAATGTCCAAATGTTTTGGCTGCTTTTGTTTTCTTTCGGTGGATGATCCACTGGGACCACACTTATGAATCAGTTTGTGTTTAGAGCTGATCCTAACATATCAATTTTCCATAATTGTGAAGGTGTATTGGCCTTCTTTCCTCACTGTAAGTAATTCCAGCAGGTCTCACTGTTCAGCTGCTTTTCATTCAGCTGGTTTACTTGTTTACCATAAAGGCTAAGTCGTTGCAGATAAGGGTATTGAGCTCCTGTAAAGAAGTACAGCTGTTCTAAAACACAATACTTTATCCCTCTTTTTCCCACTTTTCAGCTCATCAACAGAAAGTGCCTTTCAGACGACGTACCCATCTGGAACCTTCTCTGCGGTCCACATGTGCACGGCCCAGGCCCAGTCCCCTTAAGACCAGGCCTGTGCAGTATCAGGGGACAACTCTGCAGCAACTCCTCAGTCTCCTGTTGACTTTTGCACAACAAGCAAGGGATCCAAAAGGAGAGATTTACTTTGGAGACGTGAAGATCTGCCAGCAAGGACAACACTGACAAATGACTAAAAGTTGGCAAAGTCAATACTAACCAGTCTGCATTGATATTCTATCAAGGATCTCTATTGCCCAGACATCTTATTTATGGGTTCTGTCAGTGGAGGAAAAGCCACTTGAATGTACCACATAGCAAGGCTGTTTCCCTTGCCAGTGGTCTGCTGTTGGTGTAAACTGATTGATGCCTGATATCTAGCTGATCAATTATCATCTCCGCCTGGCTGACACTGTGGGGGACCATCTGATGACTTCATGATTTGAGAACTTCTTAAACTCACAAATCAAGCGGACTCAAAAGTTTAGAACCTCTGACAAGGCGTGGTGAAACCTCAGAAATACAGTCAACCAGTTTTGAAATACCACAAGGGTTTGGACATGGCTTTAAATATGTCTTCGATTAGAGACACAAAATGGCTGACATTGGAAGTGTGTCGTCAGTTTCAGAGAGGAACTTGCTCACGGAGTGATGAGGAATGCAAATTTGCACACCCACCAAAGAGCTGCCAGGTCGAAAATGGAAGAGTTATAGCCTGCTTCGACTCGCTAAAGGTAAGGAATGTTATGGACCATATTTTCGGATAGATTCATGATCTGTTTGCCTCGGTATGCTAGAAAAAAAGGCAGGTTTTCCGAGATAATTTCAATCATGTGTGCTGTATGATGGTGCTTTTACCAGACAGACAGAGATGATCCCATATAATAATTTGGTGTAACTCAGCATAAGCATCTCAGAGTGAGAGTGTACTCCATACACATCAAAAATCCACAATGGTTGCTCTTTTGGTTGTATGGATTTAAGACTGTAGTCTTCTACTAGCTGGGGCTGGGATTGGGATTACTGTGAAAGCGTTCCCCCTTTCACCTCAGTGGCCCTGCCTTGCTTTACCCTGTCTGGGACTGTGGCTGTGACAGGGTTAATCCACACAGAAGCTCTCACTGCCAGCGTAGCACAGTACAGCCCTGCCCCTCCCCACGGATTATTCTCATGTTGAATGATCTCATCCTCCTTATCTCTTCACCGCTCGGTTTAAACACAGCCTGCCTGGGCAAGAGGCCTGGTCCCTGGCCTAGCGGTCAGGACTGGTGCTGTCACAAGCAGCAACAGGAACTCACCACAAAGAACCCATTCTGCCCAAGTGCCTCCTCAGCTGGGTGTTGTGTATTTGAGAAAGAATAAAATCCTTTGGCCTGCCTTTGATTTTGCCCATTGACTTTTCACCCCAAACCATTAATGGAGATGAAGATTGTGTTGCAGGTTTCTCGATTTCCTTGTATTTCTCTGGATGGATAACGAAGACATTTCAGGCCTGAATAGTGCCCCAGTCATTAATCTTAGAGAGTCATACACTGTTGATCTTGCTCCCTCAGAACAGTGGAGGCATTGAGCAGTCTGTCCTTCCAGCCTTCTGTCTAACATGGCTCTCTGGTGTTCCAGGGCCCAGCGAGACTGACTAAGCCTACTAGCGGGCAGGAGAGACTGTAGTACCTGAGGGAAACTTCGTTCAAATACACGCATGGTTCTTCAACACAGGCCGACGATCGTGCTTCTGAATTTAGACCGAAGTGTAGGTGGAGGAAGTGACTGTTCATGGGGGGGGGGGGGGGGGCACACACTGGCTATTTTATATTTGCTCCAAAAAGGCCTGTATTTGTTGTTTGTTTTGAAGTATTGTGGTGGATAACAATAATGCCCTCTGCAAACAGGTTTAAAATGCTCCTAGGCTCAGCCCACCCACACAACACAATTCACAGAATATTGTTAGAATTGTTATGGCGCAGTTTCTCTGTTAAGGAGATTGTAGCCCTGTAGCCTATCTCTTGCAGTCTATTTTAATTGATTCTAAGGACAGCAATAACAGTATGTGAAGCAGCCTTTTATACTGTAGGCTTAGCACACATTACTGTCTAGTTCAGTGTTTCCCATGGTCCGGAACTATGAGGTACTAGACAAATTAATCAAGCGTAATTTCTTCAGTGGATATATTTGATTGATTTTCTTGGTAGAGCTCAAGAGACATTATGATTCATGATCAAGATTAGATGGGGCTGACTTGAGTCAGCGTGGTTTTGCCACCTTGCGCTTGACGACATGACTCCTTCGGAGAAGCAGAGTGAAAAGAGAGAGACGCAGCTGTTAGCTGGGAGAAGGGGGATGGGGCAGGATTGGCCTTGAAAACCAACTAAATGCCACAGTCATGTGATGATGTCATGACTCTTCCTGCTGAATAGCTTGTTGTTGAAGACGAGTTCTTGTACTGGAGGTCTATCTGTTACTGACTTCTTTTTAGCGGTCAGCGGTTTCCCACTCCCGGAATTTGAATGTGTTCTGTATGTAAATGGGAGTCAAGTGCCTGAGCGGTTAAGAGTCGGGCTAGTAATCAGAAGGTTACCGGTTCGAATCCCGGCCGTGCCAAATGAAGTTGTGTCCTTGGGCAAGGCACTTCACCCTACTTGCCTCGGGGGGAATGTCCCTGTACTTACTGTAAGTCGCTCTGGATAATAGTGTCTGCTAAATGACTAAATGTAATGTAAATCATACAGCATGCACTTTGTTTAGTTGAGAACAAGTAGTTAGAACTGGACGCTGATATAAACATGTGGAATTCATTTGTTCTCTATTAATGTGAAACTAAAAGCCTATTCTAGAAGGAAAGTTTTTCACTTTTTTTGTTATTTTTACTGGCATGACTTCCAAAGAAATCTTAAGGGATAACTTCTTGGATGTCACAGGTTTTCTCTTCTTAATCAGCCATTCTCCTGACATGCTTCAGCCTGCTTGATATAGTCCATGTGATCCCACTTAGCCCAGTAGCTCATGCATGACAGTAACTACTATCTCATGACTGCCCGCCAATTGACAAAGAGCGTCTGGCCGATAAGCTCACGGGTGTTAGCACACTCCAGTTAGCTTAGCATACTCTTTTCCTCCTGTGCCTGTGGGGTTTGACTCACCCTTCAGGCTGCATCATCAGCCTGAGAAAGCGTCCTTCTCCCTCCCCGACCTACCGGCTTTCCCCTTAGAAACAGGCCGGGGCTCTGAGGATCTCTCGGTCCCAGGGCTCCTAGCAGGGCAGGCTGGGAGCTGGCTGGCTGGCTGTCAGTCATGATGTGGCTGAGAGAAGCTGCTTTCCTGGGGCTGCTCTCCTGGGAGAGTGTGGAAGCTGGGTCAAAGGAAGCTTCTAAAGACACTGCAGGGAGAGGAGCAGGGCTGGCAGTGCCTAAAGCAAGCCCCTGCATTGAATATACCCCAAAACACTTCCTAAGCTGTGTTTCTGGGCAAAATAGTATGATTTCACCTAATGTTATTGTTGATGTGTACCGTAAATCCCAATTTGCTGAAACGTAAACCCACCAGAAAATGTGGCGATCGATACGTGTTAGGCTGTTCAATTGTCTTGATTACATTTTGTGTAAAATTGTAAGCAAAACACCACATTAACCACCACATTAACCACCACATTAACCACCACATTAACCGCAAAAGCGAGAAACAAGAAGATCAGCCATAGCAACATGGCACCGCACCCACAGTTTTATTGTCCATTGTGTTCCTCATTACAAGCTCTTCCTATAATGAGCAGATGCCGTCTGAAGGCCATGTGACCGACTGTGTGATTTCCCCGGGAGGGTTCTGGAGCCCTCAGCTGACACCCAGAGAGATTCCCTGAGAGCAGGAATATTAATGGGACATCTATACCATAGTACGTGCAGAGAATGGTTGTCGGCATTGCTCAGCATGTGAGTAGGCCCACAGTAAGTGAAGAATTCCCATCTCGTCACATTTTGGCTTGAGAAGAGTTCATTTCGCAGTCAGGCTAAACAAACTGACAAGGAGAATGACTCTCTTTTTTTTTTTTCACTTGCGGAGAGCGTGAAAATTTTTTTATTCTGCGCGGGGAACAAAAGCCAGAAAGTTTATGTCATGCCACCAAGGGAACGCATGCATTAGCCTCAGAAACACTCGAAATCCCTTCAACCTGCATCCAAAGCGCAGGATGAAATACAGTATGAATTGTTTCCTTTGTGTTTGTGCCGCTCCCCAGGTTTTAGGCCTGTCTTGTCAGTGGCATGGTGTTTAACATTCAGTGTGTGGGTGGGGTGACCAGCTCATGCTGTTATACTGGGATTAGTCTCATTTATTTGCTATGCGACTACTCTGCTTCCCAAGATTTATGTTAGTGCCGCTGTTACCAGATACAGTACATCGCAAAAAGAGGCTCTTCTGTTTCATGAGTTTGAACTTTTAACACCCTCAGTTTCATGTGTTACGATGCCTATTTTAGATCATAGATCATAGTTTGGCGCTACTTAATCTGCAACCTCTTCCCCTGAAACATAGCATTGTTGAAGACGGATGGATTATGCTGGTACACTGCATGCTACTGCTGTGCAAACGCACATGTGCCAACCGTGCGATATGCTTAAAAAAGCATTCAGGAAACAGAAAACAGTGAGAGCATTTATGATCAAATAAAGGTGCAGTCTGCAGGAAGACGGTGATTAGTTTTAAGAGTAGGCTTGCCTACACCATATTCAGAGTGCCCCATACTTACTATGCCCCCTATATTAACTAAGCCTAAATGGAGACACACAAATATATGTTCCTGCTCCCAAAACAAGGGTCATCGTCTCCAGTCATGCCATTGGTTGTGGTCAGGCAGGGTTAGAGCCAAGGCTACCATGCGGGTGAACCAGGGGCATGCAGTGTCTGACTGGGAAGATTAACTTAACTCCAACACAAGTGCCTCACATTCCATGTCAACACAAGCACGTCTGTGATTGGCGCTGGTATGTCATGTGAAAGTGACAACGAAGCCAAACCAACACAAACTCTCCCCTCTTATGAAGGTCGACCTTAGGCTTCTCCACCAAGATTTCCCCCTCCCCCTCTCCCTTTGACCTACTTGTGGCTTCTTTTGACGAGTCAGAGGCCTCTTGTGTGTCACCCTGACCCACAGGGCCGAGGAAATGTTCCTCCTATATTTGTGCCATTTGATGATTGCAGTCATGGGCACCAGAAAGCTTCATTCTCCCCCTTCATGTGTTGAAAAAGATGTCAGAGGGCTACTGTATGTGAAATGCCATAAAAGGCCATCCATTGTTCAGATATAAAAAGTATTGTATTGTGTTGACTTAATGGTTTCCTGTCAGACTATTAACCACCTCTGTGCGGTACCTCATGTTTCTCATTGGGTGGACTAATTTCTTTCATTTCATTATGGCCGTTCCAGACAATAAATCTCAAACTTACGTGGCTGCCGTGGCTTTTTTCATAGCGATTGAGTCGTCCAAAATCTGTAACGAGCTTAGCAGAGCTGAAACTAGTCACATTCCTGGCAAAAGCCATCTTGTTTTTATTCATTTTCATAGACATCCTCTGATACCTACCTATCGGTGGACTTGGAACGGGTGTGCAGTGTGGAGCGGATGAAGGCTGGTACACCAACACAAGCTACTAGCCATTGTCTCTCCTCTCCTTCGTGTGAGTGGAGGCAGATGGTTGTTGTTGTTTCAGGTGTGATTCACATTCCACACTCATCCAGCTTCCTGTGTGCGACATGAAGGCCCCTCCCTCCGCCTGGACACCAGGCTGCAGCAGACGAGCGAGCCCAAGGCCAAGCTCAGAGGACTCACCCCTCCTGCTCCAAGCCTGCACTGCACAGAGGCTCAGGAGCCCACCAGAACATCTTCTACATTCATTACTGTTCCCTTTTTCATACCGTCATCCTGTATGGTATGGATTCATGAAGCTCATCTAGTTTCATTCTGGTTGGACAAAGCACCCCCACCCCTGCTGCAAACGAAAGCCTGCCTTATTTTTTTCATTTCCCTTCTGACGTTAAAGAAGGATGCATTATGGGAAACAAAGTTCACATGCTCTGCTGTAAAATCACCATACATGGTTTACTTTCGGGAAACGCACGGCTCAGGATGTACTGACGTTGTTTCGTTTGCCGATATTATCATGTTGGACCTCGTCCTCAAGCCTGTAGCACACTACACACAGGGTCATGTGCCTGTGTGGGTTTCTCTTGATGCCTGCAGGAGTGGTGCTCACTGTCCTCCTCCCTCCCCCTCCTCCTTTAACTCCCTCCCTTCCCTCTCCCTACTCAACCTTCTCCTCCCTTCCCTTCCTCCTCCTCATCCTGCTCCTCCCTCCCCCTCCTCCTCTAACTCCCTCTCCTCCCCCTCCTCCTCCTCATCCTACTCCCTCTTCCCCTCCTTCTCTAACTCCCTCTCCTCCTCCTCATCCTACTCTCTTCTCCCCCTCCTCCTCTAACTCCCTCTCCTCCTCCTCCTCATCCTACTCCTTCCTCCCCCTCCTTCTCTAACTCCCTCTCCTCCTCCTCATCCTACTCCCTTCTCCCCCTCCTCCTCTAACTCCCTCTCCTCCCCCCTCCTCCTCCTCATCCTCATCCTACTCCCTCCTCCCCCTCCTTCTCTAACTCCCTCTCCTCCTACTCTTCCCCCTCATCCTCCCCCCCAGCGTGGGCTTGGCTGTGGGATGTAGCATATTGAGTGAGGCGGTGTGAGGGCTGGGTGGGGGCTGGGTGGGGGCTGGGTGGGGGAGTATGCAGCCTAGTTGCAGGAGCTCACTGCAGATCACATCATCTGATGGAGGAGAGGAGGGGGGCCTCTCTCTCTCTCTCTCTCTCTCTCACACACACACACTTTTTCTCACACTCTTTCGTTCTCACACACGTTCTCTTTTTCGCATACATTCTCTCGCTCACACACTCTTTCTCTCTGACACACATTATCTCTCTCTCCCTTCCCTGTTCTGTAGAATTAGCACCCACTGCAGTATGAGTCCAGGCTTAAGGGTTTCAAGCTCAGCTAAAAATATTAACATATTAATTTCAAACATGTCAGCAGTTGTTCATTTAGCCCATCTGTGGGATTATTCTTTCATAGACAAACACACTGGCTTCTTGATTACCCCTGGGAGAATGGGACAAGTAAGCAATTGACGTGTGTTTATGTGTGCGGTGTGAGCCGGAGGGTAGAGTGAGGCGGAAAGGCAATAAACTGCTTTACTGAATCAAAGTCCCGCCGACGCCACATTTTAGTAAAGCGTCACAGGAAGGAGAATCCCCAGTCACTGGAGCATGTCTGACAGTGATACAGGAGCTCACCATCAGACCATGCTGACACTGCACAGCCTGCTACATTCATGCATCCTCTACCAACTCACTGTACCTCCAACACAACGCTCAGTCTCTGTTCAAGTCAAGAACTTGGAGAGGACGGAACTCACTGTCTCTCTCTGTCTCTCTCCCCTCTCTCTCTCTTTCTCTCTCTATCTCCCTGCCTCCCACTACGGCCCTTCTCATGAGGCATTTAACACAGACCGAACAATGATCCTTTTATCCCGCAGCACTATTCACACCTCATCTGGGGGCTTACCCAAAGGAGCGTTACATCAACTCGGACCCCGTTCCAGTGGGCCGGTAGCGTGGACCATTCTGACGCCTTACCCTGTCGGTTTACCCTGGCATGCCTTGCCTGGAATTTGGACCTGGCATCTGCCCTGACCCCTTATCACGCTGAGATAAGACGCCATTGTGTGCCGGTTGTGTTCTCTTCGGCTCACCTCAACTGCCAGCCACCTTCCTGTCCAGGGATCACAGTTCAGGATGTTGGTGGTTAGTGAGGACAGCATGAGGGCAGTGAAAGTCTGATTATTGGATATGATGACACGTGTGGGCCTGACCTCAAACTGAGTGATAACTCGAGCTATTTAAACTGGGGTCAAAGTATCTTGAGGGTAGAGCTCCGTTGAGTACGGCTGGGAACTGCTGGGTGTGACCAGCTTATACTGGGCTTAATTTTGCCCTGGAAAAGTACCGTATAATCGGGAAATCAATTTAGCATGTGTTTCTTGCCATAGATGAGAGATTATGCCATCGTATAGCCTACAAATCACAATGACTCTATAACGCAGCTATGCATTTGTCCAAAGCGTATAGTGTCTTAGCTGTATCCTCAATAAAGAGCTTGTCAAGAAGTTTGTGTGTGTGTGTGAACGGAGATCCTGTGCTCCACACAGCTGTGTTTCTGTTCTCTGTATCCTCCAATAATATGGCTGCACCATCTCATTTGTCATGAATGGGAGGGCCACACGATTGGCTGGCCCCACTATGACAGCCAGGGCACACTTGCCTGTTTGTGTTTAGTGAACATCTGTTGGAGCGTCTCTTTGCGTCGGATCAATAGTTTGTCTGTGTCTCATTAATTGCTGAAGGCAGTTGCATTGATGTCACATGTAAATTCCGTAAAAGATTAGGAAAGACAGTGTTTTCTGTCTCTATAGGAGATGCCTATTAGATATTTAAGTAGATGCCAGATCTAGCTCACAAAGGAAGGAAAAGATTGATAGGTTATATATGGCTAGCTAGTCTGTGTTTTAGCCCACTGATTCTCCCTTATTAAATGTCTTTCTGTGAGCTGAGTGAATAGTTAGCTGTTGCTGATAAGGTCAGTTACACAACAGCTTGTCTTTGTGTCTCTAATCCACAATCCCCACTTTAATATCTGGAACTTTCCAAGAGAATATGCTTGGATAAAGATAAAATCCTCATGGACAGTGAATGAGAATAATGTATATGAATCTCTTGGGGGAATCTCAGATGAGTTCAGTAAATCTAGGCCTAATCTATGTGTCAGAATTGTTGTCTTGCATTATTAAACAAGTTTTTCATTTGAATATGTAAAACACCTACACAGGATAGCAGCTTAATCTCTCATTGATTGGCTGTTTGATTGATGACTACAATAATCCTTTTTTTGTGGTAAAAGAGTCCCCAGTGCAATTAAAATGTGTATCAGGCAACTTATTTTGCAGACTTTACAGCACTTCAGAATTAGCTGGTATACTAGCCCAACCTTAAGCTTTAGCCTAGCCTAGTAGCCTGGCTATTTCAGCTCCGAGCTGGACCCACGCTTCTACTAAACAGAGCCGGGTGAGAATGCTATCATGCAGACATCTGAATTGTTGTGAATGGACTTTGGAGCCCACTGTTCCCCAACAAAGAGGAGGGGGCGGTCAGTGTGTAGACAGATCCCCTATGTTGGCAAACTCACAGCCCATTTCTGGCCATTCAGCTTTTCCCCCTAAGCCTGTTTCAGTTGCTGGTGGTAATCATGGCCGCTTCGCCAGACTTCTGTGGAGGGACGTGGAGATTGAGATTTCTCGGCCTCATCACGATACATCATTGATTGTCATCATTATGTTGGTTCGAGCTCTCGGCAAACCAGTGATCGTGACGGCAGACCCAGTCTGTATGCTACAGATAGCGTGGCTGACCTCTAAAAAGGAGAGATTGTCATAGTGAAAGTGCAGATAATGTTCTGCTTCATACATCCAAGCATAGTGTACACTTCCCATGTGTGCTATTATAAGACTAAAATAAGGATGTGGCCTACTTCCCTCCTCAGTCAATCTTAGTTGACTGGCTTTTTCTGAGAAATAATAGCCTCTTGCTCCCTCCTCCAGAAAAACACGAGCTGCTCATCCACTAGGGAGACACGATCCTGGTCATAATCGTGTCATTAAGGTTACCTTCTCCTCATGGTTTTAGAACATGGAACGTTTGAAGCAAGGTTTTTTTTTTTGTGGTTTTAGCTGTTTTCCCACCCATTCACGCTGGACATTCAAAATGGGGACTTGTCATCTTGACAACACCACCAAGGCCTGTTGGGAGCCAATGCCTTTCACCAAGGTCTCTCACCAGTGTGACGGGGGACTAAATGGATGTCAAATGGGCTTACACGGCCTCCATGTGTCCTTGCCTTCATGCACAACATCCTTGTCTCTTCATTTGACTGTGTATGGATTCTATTGACCTTGTCTGTCATGATTTTATATGCAGCACTGATGATAGTGGTTTAAATGGATCCTCGGTTCCATAATTGCAAAATTCAATTTGGTCTATTTGATTAAAAAAAATCTGCATCTCAATGTAAAACCTTTATGAATGTGGATAACTCCATAAACATTACAGCCTAGTGGGTCAGGTTACTTTTTTGGGGGGGTCCCAAGAATGTGTTAAAATTGAATTATTCTTCTCTCTCACCACAGGGTCGATGTTCTAGAGAAAATTGTAAGTACCTTCATCCACCTTCGCATTTAAAAACCCAGCTAGAGATTAACGGACGGAACAACCTCATCCAGCAGAAAACAGCAGCCGCCATGCTGGCGCAGCAGATGCAGTTCATGATCCCAGGAACCAGCATGCAGCCAGTAGTAAGTTACTCATACTCAGTTGTAAGTAACTTCCAAGTAGCACCTGACACTCACGTTTTGAAACCAAATTCTTTGCAGTACTTTTTTCCTGACTCTCGCCCATCCTGCTTTTCACAGCCATCTTTTTCTATGAGCCAAGGACTTGGTCAGAGCCCTGGACTTAGCTATGCTCCTTACATGACCCCCATGAGCCACGGGATGGGGCTTGTCTCTGCAGACATGCTTCCCAGCGCCCCAGTCATCATCCCCGGCAGCCCCCCCATCAATGTCCAGAACTCCTCGTCCTCCTCTTCCTCGTCCTCACAGAAGATGCTGCGCACAGACAAGCTGGAGGTAGGCAATCCAGATGATTGGAAAGTAGGGGTGGGAATCTTTTGGTACCTCACGATTCGATTAGAATCGATTCTTGGGTCGAATCGATTCTTGGTAGAAACAATTTTTAATCAAAAATGTTTTTTTAAATAAAATAAATAAATGAAATAACATTACAAAAAAAACATTTGTGAATCGCTAGAAGACTGAACCGCACACCCCTACTGGAAAGTGTTAAAGCACCTGTTGAGTGTGTTGACCGGTAGCTCACCGTATACATTACATTTAGCAGACACTCTTATCCAGAGCGACTTACAGTAAATACAGGGGACATTCCCCCCGAGGCAAGTGCCTTGCCCAACAACGTAATTTGGCACAGCGGGGAATCGATCCGGCAACCTTCGGATTACAAGCCCGACTCCCTCACCGCTCAGCCATCTGACTCCGTATAAGTGCTCGTACCATGTAGGCTGAGGCCCTAGTGCAGCGTTTCCATTAAAGGCTCCGACAACACTTTAAAAAAAGCATCCCTGCTCACTGAGTGTTGTAAGTCTCAAGTCTCAACCTTCCAGTAACGTCCCCCCGTCCCCCCAGGTGTGCCGGGAGTTCCAGCGAGGCAACTGCGCTCGGGGCGAGACGGACTGCCGCTTTGCCCACCCCAGCGACAGCCCCATGATCGACACCAGCGACAACACGGTGACCGTGTGCATGGACTACATCAAGAGCCGCTGCTCCAGGGAGAAGTGCAAGTACTTCCACCCCCCTGCACACTTACAGGCCAAAATCAAAGCTACCCAGCACCAGGTCAACCACACTGCTGTGGCAGCACAGGCAGCAGCAGCCATGGTAAGGTCCTGGCCTCAAGCCCACCACATCTTTCATACTGTTAGAACATTGTATCTTAGACAACTTGTGCAATTAACGCTTTGATGAAATGTGACAGATCAGCCTTGATGGATTTTTAGTCCTGTCTGACAACCATATGTCTGTCAGTTTACCAATCATCATAGAATGTGGAGCTCTGCTTTATTTGTAGACAAGTTATTTGTCAAAATAATGAACATTTTTCCCAATTTTCCAACAATATGCCCTAGTAGTCTATACTGTTTATTAAACATTTTTATGTTGCAACTCATGCTAGCTTTTAACCTAGTTGCAGTATTCTTATAAAAATGGCTTGCTTTGGCCTCCGTCCCTTGCTTCCCACGCTTTTTAAAGTCGATGTAGCTGCAACAAACCTAGCCTAACTTTGTTCCCACAGCTACTGTCTTGTTTCATTCTACTGTCTGCTGGTGGTGTTTCTGAAACGTCTAAAGCCTTAATAACTAGCAATGTTATAGAGTGAGCGACTTTCACTGAACACTACTTCACTCACTATGGGACAGTTATAGTCTAATGCAGATGAAGGCCTTCAATCTAACCTCTAACAACGGATTCAGTCCATGCTTTCATTAAAAATGTAATTGAAAACATGCATGCACCATGACCTTAGAATGCGCTATGTACCCCTTGGTAAACCTGTCATATTTTTTTTCATACGTGTTTTACGTCATTAGTTCACTTACTACATTCTATGTTTGTTTTTTGTTTGTTTGTTTTTTTGCATGACCGCCAAATTACAAATCCCTTTTTTTAAAGATTTACGGCTTATTTGAGTAAATAGGTTTTAGTCTACAATGACTGTATTCTATGCAACCAGTAACCATAGAGATTTAACCAGATCTAAATGAACAGTGACCAATTAATTGGCTCAAACAAACAAAACTGTGAAAATGATTTACCCAATTCTCAACCAATAAAAAAGGCACAATCCAAAATCTTATGATCATTCTAGTAATATAATCACAATAATAATATTATTGTAAACAGTGCTCCACATTCTGTGATTATCACTTGTAAGGTGTTCTTAAAAGGTTATTATATCCAGTAATTGTGTGTACATTTTTAGATTGTAGAATTGCAACCTAAATTCAATATTTATACTTTGTTGTCCTTAATTGGATAAGTGTTGATAGTGATTATTAATTACCAATCAGCTAATGTTGTATTATTGTAGTCGTCAATCTATATTGTGAATATCCTTACTCCAGAAAGATTGAAATGTATTGTAGTAAAACCTATTGGATCAAGCTAACGTGTAGTTGATGCTGACCTACTAATGCAGGAGTTAGTTCTCGTTTCCTTGGATCAGTTATTTTGTTTATTGTGCATGCATATTGTTTCGTATGTGGTATACTGCATTCAGATTATTTTGTTTTTGTTTTTTCCTTCTCACCTACCCACAATGCAATGCTGTCCCCATGACGCACCTCTGCTTGCTGTTACCTGTATGTTAATACGCTTGAATCCCATTGGCCCACTGCCATCATGTGCTCGCTGCCTGCTATTAAAAGACTCAGTCGACTGCCAAAGCAATGAAGCGACCCCTCGAGGCAACTGTAGACCTGGTACTTTGACCTTTCACCTTTTGCTTTGCATGTAGCTATTAATTGTACTGTAGCAACTCACAGAATTTTTATTTGTCATTTTTGTTTTTAAAACCTCTTAGATTCATCTAGTATGTGCACAGATTCATTCATCGTCAGTTACCTCTGATTAATTGACTTGATAGATGTTTTAAATGTAGTACCATTAATATTGTAGACATTCACTTCATTATTAAAAAGGTCTTTGTTATAATTTTGTAGTAGTAATAGCATACACTGTATGTATTTGGATTATTGAAATACCTTAAACTAGTTATTTGCCAAAGAGAGTGCACTGTAAGACGTGAGCTAGCTGTGGATGTTCATGCTTCCCGTGTCATGTTGAAATGATCTGTGTCCTCCTCAGGCCTTTCCCCACGGCCTCCTGCAGCCGTTACCAAAGAGACAAGCACTGGAGAAGAGCAACGGCGCCAGCTCTCTCTTCAACCCCAGTGTTTTGCACTACCAGCAGGCTCTGGCCAACGCACAGCTCCATCAGCCTGCATTCTTTCCCACAGGTAGGCCCTGTCTCCGGTCCACAGCCCCCCCTAGCCCAATTACCTGTGCCTGCTAGACGTTGTGTCCCCCCCCCCCCCCCGGAGATCTTACTTGTTTATGTCAGGGTGTGAGGTGGGGTAGGACTCAAGTGCACGAGAGATGTGAGGCATTTTGAAAACAAAGGTTTAATCTCGAAAAATGGGGAAAACAGTTAGGGTACTCACAGTGACAGGGGTGGACAAGACAAAGACGGGACACAAAACAGGAACCGAAATACACAGAACCAAACGACACACAGGTGGACACAATGAAGCTAACGAGCCAGGTGAAGACAATGACAGGGAACACTAGGACAGGGCAAAACCAGAAACGGGGGCACGGCTGAGGCCGTGACAGTTTGAGTTCTTGTGTCTTTGCTGGGTTCGATCCTGGTCAGTATCACCTCTTCTCTCAGTCAGATGCACCAGATGTGATGAATAAAAAAAACAAAACGCTGTGAACAATTTCTGCTAATTATGCGCAGTTAATGTTGCTGACACGTCATCGGGGGCCTGTTGTCCCGGCAGTAGCGCCAACTTGATCATCGTGACGTGTCAAAGCCTGAGGTGTCAATCAAAGGAGGCATGAACTAGGTCAAGATGGATTATGACAGTATTTCAGTCTACTCAGATGTGGCAGCTTAAATCATATTGAGTTTAATCCATCGGTGTGGCGTTCTAGAGTTTGACACTTTTGAAGGTGTGTAAGATGACTGTAGATAAAGGTGATCCATTAAATCTCCCGCTAAGCTCCTTCAGTCAGCAGGGTCTCAGTGTAGCAGCATCAGTAGTACCCGCCTCGTGTCTTACTGTTGCCTGCTGAGTGCTCATGACTTAGGCCAGTCTATGAATATGTACAGTACAACCTCTGCATGTGCATCTCACTCTGAACAGTGTTACCCGTACCTCACATCAAACCCTACACACACACACACACACACACACACACACACACACACTTCTCTGGATATGGCCACTGCTCACCTAACTACAGATCTTATCCCTGATTTCCACTGAGGAGTCCACGTCTGCTTCTCTTTATTTTGTGTGTGTTTCTGTCAGATATGTCTGTGTGTGTGTGTGTGTGTGTGTGTGTTTCTGTCAGATGTGTGTGTGTGTGTGTGTGTGTGTGTGTGTGTGTGTGTGTGTGGTAAGCATGCTGAAAACAGTTTGAAGCTAACCTGTTTTTCCCCCCATATTAACCTCTGTTCACTTCCCACTGCATAACCACACAGGCTCAGTCTTGTGCATGACTCCTGCTTCGAGCATGGGTAGGTCCCTTGCTTCTTTCTTCTGATCAAATGTCTAATGAACGGGGGAACATGGAATGTTCTCACTGTTGATTTAATAGACATTCTTGTTATTCCGGCGTGTGCTTGGATCAACATGTCTCCGGGTCACTGGGCAGAGCTCCTTTGTACACAGTAGGGTCCAGCACACACATTTAAAAGGCCATTTGAAAAAAACACAGTTTTGGATGTATAATTATTTTTATTTAAAAATGTGTTTTATTCTTACCGCACCTTGTTGCTGATCAAAGTACCAGGGTATTATTGATATGCTCTACATATAATATTTATATACTTTCTCATTGCCTCACTTATTTTGATCAAATGTTTCCACATTTTTTACGCCCTTTGTCCATCTCACTGATAATTGTACCAAAAGAAAAACTAAATTCCAAACACGAGATTTCATCTAAGCACAACTGGTTGATGATATTTACTAGCTCTTTGCTATATCCTGTAGATTAGGACATTTGATCACTTTCCCATGTATTTTATGCATCATTTTTATTTCCGCGTGGCCACAAATGACTTGTATCCCTTTAGATTTTTTCATTTTTTTCATTTACAGAACATGTTCTATACATACAGCTGTAAATATGAAATTACTAGAGATTAGTCATTGTGTTTCATAATGCATTTTTATTCATCTTCTTTAGTAAACTATAAATGGTCAAATGTCCTAAACTACCTTTAATCAGCTCTCCTCTATTATTTCTCCCATGCTATCTTGCTTTGCTCTGTGATTGCATGCCATCTGCTGGTCTAACCCAATGATGGCTTTGCTGCTAATGTTGTACTGTTATCACCCTGCACACAAAAAAGAAACGTTGCTATGGTTACCATAATGCTCCACCTACCTGTTCATTGCTTTCATGGTTCCCTTCCTGAAAAGTTCCCATGATGTACAGCGCTACGCCTGCTGCTGTCTCTGCAGCCTCTACTCCTGCCACAAGCCCCTACGCAGCAACAGCTCCAGCCAATCAGGTTTGCTCCTTTTAAAGCTTTCTCTCATGAATCCTTGAGCTCTAAATAAGTGCTTGTTTTAGTCCCTAGACACATTTTTTCTTTGTGTGATTATTGTGCCTTTCCTACAAGCAAATCATTTGCTTAGTTGTTTTTTTTTGGTATAGAGATACATTTGCACTCAAATACGGTCAGACAGCACTTATTTAGAGATCTCTCATCTGCAAATAGTAGATGTGTTGTTGCATAATTTCCTTAATTGTTTTTTTGCATGTCTTTTTCGTTTGTTCTTTGCTTTATTCAATGGGAAGTACCCCCTCCAAAGAAGACCTACAGTTTGGCTTGCATAATAGTTCAGCTCTTTCTTTGAGATGGTGTAATTAACATCTTTACATGGCTTTATCTAGCACTGTAGAAGGGAGCAGACATTTTACTCCTCTAACTATGTGTGTTTGTGTGTACGTGTGTTTATGTCTACGAGCAATTTTGTGCGTGTGTGTGTGTGTGTTTGTGCACCCATTTCACACCCAGTGGCTTCCCTCCTCTGACTTGGCTGTGACTGCCCTCTGTTGTCCATCTTAGGCATCTTCAGGGGGGGGGGTCAGGTCAGGTGATCTGATTCCTCCTCGTCAGCTGAGAAGGAGAGAGTGCGTGTGTGGGTGGGTGGGAGCGTGGGTGTGTGGGTGTGCGTCATTCTTCTTCCTAACTCCACTCTCAGTCTCATATGCAATTTATAAAAAAATGTGTCATTACGCTAAACAGTTTTGCCGCCGACCATTATTCAAATGCTTTTTTTTATTTCTTTAGCAAATGTTGCCAGCACGGATTAAGGATTCTCTTTGCAATCCTAGTATATGCAGTTGGACCAAAGGGCAATCGAGATTGTTAATAGAAAATGCCACCATCAAGTGACATGTCTTTTTTCCCAATTTCTACTCCTGCAACAGATCATCCTCAAGTAACCAACATGAAAAGAACAAATTGTCGAGATGCTGCCCTCAAAGGCTCTAAACATCCTTTCTGTAAATACTACATCTGCTCCACATGAGAACTACAGCAACCTGCATGCTGACAAGAAGATTACTGAGGAAATGTTGTAAACATAACCTTGAGCTATGTGAAATATACAAATTATATATCAGAATTATATACCTAGGACTAATACTGCTTTACAGATATTTAAATGTCACAAGATTACTTTATGTACCGTATATACTTACACACGATTGGGGATTGTGAAGATGTAATTGTTATTGAACAATTATATTGTTTCTTTTTTCCTTTTTAATGTTTCTTAAAAGTGCACAACATTCACATGAACTCACAGAGCAACATAAAACTCGCATTAAAAAAATGGTATATCTAGTGCTAGTTTTGACATTTTAACACAGACCATTGGAAAGAGCTGTTTACCCCACACTACCTGCACTTGGCTTATGACTCAGACTGGAGGAAGAGGCCTTCTTGCTCTTTGAGAATATGAATGTCACAGAGGATATGTTTCCCCCTATTGTTACTCTACTTTTGAACAGAATCACTGCTCCCCTCAGCCCATGCGTGCCTTTGCTTCTCCAGGAAGGCTGGTCAAGGGACACCTCATTCAGTCAGCCACCTGGTCTGGCCCTCCCCTACTGCAGCCTCAATTAGTGTTATTAACAGGCGGACGTACGGTGGACTCACCAGAATTCACCTCGTCTTTTTTTTAAATCACGTCCCACACTGCCGTGTTGGTGTAGGATAGACAGGCTTCCTGCTGTACAGCTGCAGGACAGGGTGCTGTGGATGCCGCCAGGTCACCAGGGTCTAGAGAGGAGCTGAGAGGCTGACTAGGTGTCTGATGACCCGGCAGGCAAGGGGGAGGGGTTGGGGGGTAGAACACCACAAGGACCACTGCCCAGGAGGGTTAGGGTGGAAATACTTTAGACTGAAGGCAGATAGATGATTCTGGGTAAAAGGGGGGGATTCGCAAGGTAATCTTGAGGTGGTGGGGAAAGTAGTTTGTCAACCCTGTTTTATTTGAACTGTAGAAGTGCCTAAAGTACATAGCAAGCATCAGGAAAAGGCTTTGTTGAGTTTGAGAGTGACGTAACCTCATTCGTGACTCATTAGAATCTAAGAATGAAGAACTTTGTTAGTCTGCCGCCATCAGCTCAGCAACCCTGGGCCTACTAGATCTGTAAGGAAGCGAATAAGTGTTTGTGTGATGCTGATTCAGTGCATTAGTACTTTTTGTACACTTGGTTAGTTTTAGTGCTTTAGTAACTTGTCATGGACTTCCATGAAAGTTTGCATTTATTGTGTCACAGATTTGATTATGCCTCTGCAAAATTACTTTGTTTCTTTTGTAAGATGGACAAGTTGAGTTCCTTATAAATAGTTTTCAGTTAGGGAAATGGAAGTAATTTGGTAGAAAGGTTTGTGTCTGAGTGTTAGTAATTCATTTGTCTCATTTTGTCTTTCTCAAAAACCAACATATATTGCATTTAACTTACAGTCTAACATCTTTCAGGTAGAATTTTTCACAAAATAATGTAATGTGTTTGTAATAAGATGTGGTCTAATAATTATCAAACTGTGCAATGAAACTAAACTTGTTCATAGTGAGACATGGTCTGTGCTGTGTTGAAAATATGCATATTCACACAGGTCCAAATTCACTCTGAATTTAACCTGTCAAAAATTAGGAACTGTCATTTAAGACAAGACTGAAAACAAATCTGAAACATGAAACTGTTCATCACCCCGTTGATTCTTCCTCGTCTCTGACGAGTTAGTGTACTGTACGTGCAAATGCTTAGTTCACAGCCCTTTGTATTTTGCCTCATTTCATTTTGATTGTGTGAAAGCAGTGTGTCTGTAAAAAAAAAAACACACACAACAAAAACGTTGTACACAATGATGTTGTTTTGTTTGATGAACGTCACCACTCCCTGACAATCCACCGAAGCCCCATCACACTAGTCCTCACTGCCTACAGTACATCCTTTAACAATCACCTTTATTTTAGAAGTCTAATTTTAAGCAACTCTTGATGGAAATATATGGAATATACAGTAGTTTTATTTGTTTAACATTAGTATTAGAACAATATTGTAACCTATATTCTATTTTAAAAAAATGAATGTAATTTATTAAACTGAGCTTTGCTCTGCTGGAGGTTCCTCAAAGGGGTTGTCCTGTCACTCTAGCCTACTAAAAGCCGTCTGTGTACAAGGGAAGATGTGTTAAAGCTACCAGTGCTGGGTTTCCTCACCTCCACCTTGTCTCTGCCTTGTCATCTGCAGGGAGCTTGAAGAGAAGGAGGCGTCAGAAACGTCTCCGCTCTGCCTCCCAGAGCAGCAGAAGCGTTGGCTAGAATGTAAATGTATAACGCTTGTGACGCTTCCTTCTCTTGGTGTTTCTCTGTCATCTTACAAACTGCAGTACGGGCGAGGCGATAGAATTGGTTTTATTATGTTAAAGAAAAGCACACAAAAAAAATTAAAATAAAAAATAAAGGTTTATTGTCACATTTTACCAAAAAAAAAAAAAAAAGAAAGAAAAAAAGTATTGAACTTACTTTTCATTGTAGTATGGTATGATTTCATAATTTGTTGCTGTGTCAAACTAAAGTTGCAATGATGGAAGCTCTGTATTTTTGTAAAGGATGTCTTGTTATGTTTGTTTTCTAGAGCACTCTAACACAAGATTGTATTGCCATAAAGAACATTTCCTATTCTATGGCAAATTGCATACAATATGTACTTTCTGTTTCTTATTGCCTTTGTATCACACTATATTAATTTTACGGTTAAGATATAAGGGCCCTTATGACATCTAATATTTCTATCTTCTCCCACCAAAAAGCTCAGTTTCTGTATCTGCTGATCGGACGTTTGATGTCATGAGGTTGTGTTTGATGGTTGTTAGCTGTTTAGAATTGCACTTTGTTCCAAGAATATAATTATTTTCCCATTGCGGATAATACAACTTTGTCTTGGGTACGGCAAACTGGATTTCCTTAAATTATGTCAACTGTTAACAGCAGACACGTTTTTCAAGAAAATACTATTATAAAATAATTGTTCATTTCAAGTTGTCCTAGTTCATTTCAAGTTAAAATATAATTACATTACACTGTAGTTAAATACATCTGCAGATGCTATTAATTTGAGATTTTAGGTCACCCAATCAAAAGAGTTAAGGACAGTCAGAATGTTTCAGTTTACTGACCCAGTGGTAACGTAATTCCTGAGCACTTTCTGGACAGTGGATATACTGGGCAGAAAAGCTTATGTGTGAACTTTGCCTTACCTTTGATGTTTCGTGCTTCAGTTTGTATGTGTTAGCTTGGGCTCATGAAATGTAAGGATTGTGATTAGTATGATCGAATTAGATATCAGTAAAATACGCTGTTTAATTCTCACTCTTACAGGAGTTTTTATTTGTGGCCAAAACAGAATTGTATGAGGCGCAGTCTAACAATTTCCTGAGAAAAGCTTGATGAAGAGAGGTGGCACGTGCCATTGTGAATGGTTGTGCTAATGTTACGGCAGGATTCTGGTGAGGCTACTGTGTCCGAAGCACAGGGCTCTATCAGTGATGCTGTACTGTAGACCTGTGCTCTATGGAAGAGGGAGAGTACCCTTTCTCAGTTTTAATTATGTTATGTGACAATTTTCAATGTTTTATTTGTGCATACTTACGTGCTCTTTTATGTTATATAGAGTAGTTATGTTTTTTGGTAAATCCAAATTTGTGTAAAGTCTAATGTTAAAACAAAAAAACAAATAAAGGTTTAAGTATATGCCAAGCTTGGGTTTCAGTTTTTTACATTGCACATGTGTATACCAAATTAGCATGTAGGCCTAGTTATTCTGTCCAAATCCTGACTACTTTCTTTTGGTTACAGCAATAGACCATGATGTACAATTTTATTGTACAGATTGTAATGTTACTTTGATTAACCAATTTACCTCTATTAGGTAATAAACCATAATTGTCAGCCAGTCTTTTCAATTACTTTACAAGAAGCTTTCAATCTTACAAGTTCACGGTATGCAGCGTTACCATAGCAACAGCATCCGGTGCACTTTCCTCATGGATACACATCCCCAAGCTGCTGCTGTGATTGGACGAACACACCTTGGATGTCACTGGTGTAACCGAATGATGGGAATTTTACCACATGAACGGAAATCCAATCCTCGAGTTTCACTGGCCTTCTCAGTATGGCACTCTAGATCGTCATGAGTGAGGTTAGAGCGAATGAGTTTAGCTATTGGGTACTTTGCACATCTTTCATGAGAGGGAAGACCCTTCTCTTTTCTGTGGTACGGAAGCCGAGGGGGGACTGGTTCGTAGCGCGGCGGCGGTGGGTCTCCACCCGAGAGTATGGCGGCCAGGATTGTATTTATGAACAAATAACTGGGGACATGAAAGATATGGTGAATTAGAAACAAAGAAACCCAACTTGTATTTTGGACACTTGAAACCGCGTTTGGACAACTATATTGGCTATAGGCCCAAAGCGCGCGTGAAGGCTTTAACGTAAAATCCGCCACGGTTTGTCCTGTGTTATTGCCAATGTATTCGATGGAGCAAGTTTTGTTTTTTTTCACAATGCCGATGGTGAGATGAGCAGATAAAAAAACGCACGTTTCACATTCAAGTATTTGATGCATTTTGAAATTGCAGTCGTTTGGACACAGTCACCAATGTCTTGTCTGCCGGGAGGAATTTCTACAATGAAATCAATCTGCGGGCACCGAGTCTTTGTGCTCTGTTTTTTATGTGCCATATATGAACAGTGGTAACATAACCAAGGCTCTGTTCTTGATACATATTCACAATGGGATGCAAATTGTGAATGACATTTGTGCGGGGATATTGTAATTGAGTTCAATGTCGCGCGGAAAGTAATAGCTTTTGACAATCTCTTGAATTCGTCCACTAACAAGGGAGCGATGCGCGAGTACAAAGTGGTGGTCCTCGGCAGCGGTGGGGTCGGGAAATCCGCCCTCACTGTCCAGTTTGTCACCGGGACGTTTATTGAAAAGTACGACCCAACCATTGAGGATTTTTACCGCAAGGAAATCGAGGTGGATTCCTCCCCATCAGTTCTGGAGATTCTTGACACTGCTGGCACCGAGCAGTTTGCGTCTATGCGGGACCTTTACATAAAAAATGGACAAGGATTCATATTGGTCTATAGCCTTGTCAACCAACAGAGCTTCCAAGACATAAAACCTATGAGAGATCAGATCATCAGAGTTAAAAGGTTGGTGAACATGGATCAATGCCTGCATTGCCTGTATCCAGTTGGAAATATGCATCACACACTAGGGCATCTCTTAACATGACACAGCCCAGTGGCACAGGACAGAATTGATCCATGTTAGCAGAGTAGCTGTGCGGGCTGTGCATCTAAGTGCATCTAATTAAGTAAAATATAAAACTGCGGGGTAAATTCCTAAAGACCGCAAATTACTTAACCAGTGTGTTGATAACTTGAGTGTGTGGCATCAGATGAAGCAAACACAACCTGCCATTTCCTACCATTAATACCCTCAGCATCACAGTGACTGCAAACTGCAGGCCCGCTCATCTCTCCTCACTCACTCCAATGGGATTCTCAACAGTATGAATTATATATTTAGTGGTGTGTTCACGACATGTGTGTTTGTCTTATTTGGCGCATGGAGGCCATATGGTTTGTCATCTGCTATTTTTATATTTGCCCTTAACTACTGCCCTCATCTACAATACTAGGGCCATGATGCTACACCTTCTCCTCAGTTAGCCTCCCAGTAGACCCTACTGTTCAGCATCAGGTTTGGCCTTCAGTAGAGTCAACAGCACTCTCCCCTACTCCCACTCATTACAGACAATATTAGACAAGCGTCTTGTGTGTCTGCCTGGCTAGCTCAGCTACTGCTAGCCGTGGTTGTCTGATGGTTTGGCCATGACTGTGTGCTGGATGCTGCAACCCTCGTGAAACTGACCGCTGGTATTCCCATGAGTGTGGCTATACCTCAGAATCACTGCTAAAGCAATGGGCCTTTGGAGTTGCTACATTTCAGGGGGAAAGCATGTTATTGTCAGGCCAGTTTCAGTAGAGGAAAAGTGGAGTTTTTACTTGGCAGTACAAGCTATTAGAAGAAGAAGAAAAACGATCACCTTGGAAGGAATCAAACATATTGTTGTTTAATGACAAAGCACAAGCACAGACAACATGCGAGTTGACCAGGGGATACCCACAGCACTGTGGAGATGAACTCGGGTTGTTTCTCGTTCACAGCAGTTAACACACTTGTTAATGACCGTAGGCCTAGTTAATGTACAGCCCTTCAGTGGTTTATTATTCTCAGGTAAAGAACTAAAGCGTGGCCATAATTAAGGCCTGTTTGTGCAGCTATTAATCCCGTGACTTGGCCGGTGAGGTCATGTAAAGAGTGGCGTCTGGGCCTGTGCGAGGCTGTGACAGTGCGAGTGCATCGCTCCATCGAGGTGTCAGTGTATCTGCCAGGCTGAATGGAGGCGGGGGGTGGGGGAGTGTGACAGGCCACAAAGAGACAAGGCTCTGCTCTCCCAGACAACCCTCAGCTGCAGCACTAGACCACTGCACTCCTGCACATCTATGCCCTGTGGTTGATGACAGCTAAAGGCACGTAGCCACGATGCTAGAGCAAAGCCAACACTCCACCAAAAAAACAGTTAAAGAGGATGAACGCAGATTGTTATTGCTATTTGGTCTGAACGATTGATTGTCATCGCCTGCATTTCTCCTTCTGGGTATCTGGATTCTCTCTTGATGACTTCCAGCATAGCCCAGACTGGGTTTAATTCAGAGTTTGGGTTGGATGTAACCATTCACATAAATCTACGATTCCACATGAAAGAATGAGGTCAGCATGTGTTTCCCCCATAAAGAGGTGAGCATAGGGGAGGTATGGCTGAGCATTTGTGGCCCAAAGCCTATTGTGTGTGTGTGTGTGTGTGTGTATGTGTGTGTGTGTGCACCAGGTGTGGGCCAGCTGTTGTGTGTCGTTCCAGACACACACACCCAGGGACTGTTTCCTCAAGTCTGTTGTCACTGTAAAACACTCCAGCAACACTCTCCCCCTCGTGCCCTCAGGAACAAAAGATCATCGAGCATCAAAATGAGCATTTTCATCTGTCTGGCAGAACCCAGGGATTGCTATATTTATGCTAATAATCATTCTTGATTTGATGTGACTTGGTGTACTTCACCAACTCTATCTGCTATTGGCCCATGTTTATACATTACAACACTGTTTGGAACAGGCGAACCATATTTCCTGCAGCTGGACAGTTTGTTTGTGTGTTTATACAGTAAAGGTTAAGATGGGGATTATCCAAGACTGGAGGCCTAAACTATGGTCATGTTCCCACGGCTTGTTCTAAATGCTGTACTTCAAAATGATAGGGCCACTCAACTCAGTTTCTCAGCCAAAGACGCAGTTGGTTTCATAGATTATGGTAGGGAAGTTTACAGTACTACTTCTGTTCCAAACAAAGAAAATGACTCATGTTGTTTACTGAATCGTGACCTGAGTCTCAAAGCATCCTATTCTAATGGAAAAGGGGGATGTACAGAGTACAGTAAACATAAGACTAGAGCTAGCCAGGTCACTTCTATAGAACACAAAGTAGACCTAGGTTGTAAAGTTGTGGCTGTTGGTCGGCATAACCTCAACTTGTTGAAGCTCAAAACCCAAGGATAGTGAGAGAGCCCAACAGTAAACAAATCATCAGTATTGCATTGAGCTCCAACCCTCTGTTTATCTAAGCATCCCCAGTCCGTGAACATCAGACGAGAGAAGCATGACTCGACCAGATCTGTCAACCTGGCCAGCCCGGCAGCTCCTCACCCTCCAGGGGTCCGTGAGGCAGAGGGGCCCTGTGGCCCTCACAGCTGCCCCTGCTGCTCTCCCAGCCCCGGCCCTCCTCGTCACCGCTTCGCTCTGGCGGCCTCCCCACAGCCCTGCCTCCCTCCCCCCGGTCAGAGGCCCTGGTGTGTGTCACGCCTTGTTCCGAGCCCTGTCAGCCAGCGTTAGTGTCTGCCGTTAGTGCCACAGATGGCTGTTAACGGAGGGTGCAGATGATCACCCCCGCATGCCCCCGCATGCCCCCCCCCCCTATCCTCTCCACGCCCGCCTGCTCGCCCTTCGCTCCGGTCTGCGGCGGTAGTTAGCCACGCGCGGGTGATGGCCAATGACGGGTGGCGCAGGATGCGCCAGCGCGCCCAGACACCAGGGTCAGTGTGAGGGCTTGATGGATGTACTGTAAGAGGGAGAAGAGGAGCTCCATTGATATTCCGTGGAGCTACAAGTCCAGCTTGTTTGTCGTGACATCTGCCCCATAGGCTGAGAGAGAGACTGTTTGTATGACACAGGCGTCTGTTTGTGCAACATTGATGTGGGACAAAAGCCAGTCCTGAGATGTGCTCTGCAGGGCCACTGCAGGGGAAACTGGAAAAGGGAATTTCCTAAACCAACTTGTGGAAACAATTTTGTTCTAAAAGGGTGGCTCGCTTTAATTACCCTATTACCAGTCCAGGCCAATGCTGTTATTGAATGAACCATTATGTATGAGAGAGGTTTCACACACAATTGCATGACATTTATTACAATTACAAATTTCATGCACTGTCCAGTTACACCATTTTGCTGTTACAAAGTTGTCAAAAACCCCCGACAGATTTGCCCTTTCTCATGGGACTTTTAAACCCTGTCACGTCGCCCTCTTCTTGGTTCAGACCACCCAGCACCAAGTTTCTGACCCGGAGCCAGTGAAGCAGGACCCTCATAAGCAGCCTGGATCACTGGCGCAGCACGCTCAGTCTGTCTGCTATTCTAAGCCTGACTTCAGCATCATAAAGCTGCCCTGGCTGCTCTCAGAGTATTACAGTTCCGTCGTAAGTGAAAAAAGTAAAAAATAATGACACAATCTGTAACGTCAGTCAAGCAGTGAACAGGTGAGGACCGAATCTACTGGCTCTGTAGTTGAAAGAGCCATGCAACGTTTGAAGATGGTGTACATGCCACTGTGGTGGGTGGAAAATGACTGATGCACAAAGCGAAACAATATTACAGGAACTCTAGAGAGCCCAGCTACTCCAAGCATGATTAGCATATTGCCGTTTTATCAAGTCTGAAATCCTCAAAAGAAAATCTTGGAAACAATCAATGTAGTAATTCACTGGATAATGTATTGGTCTGATCAGTTTTTGTCCAGATGGCTCAAACTGTGACTACCTTTCTAGAACTATACTATTCCACATGGAGCCATGAGTTATTTTCATGAGGTACAAAATACATGCCTATGGAGGTTCCAGAATTAGCATCATGTACTGTACAGAAGACCCAGAAATGCTGGGAAGGAGAGGGTGAAACAGGCTGAGTCTGCCACTCAAATCTTTCTATTTATAAAAACCATAAATTAGACCAGTCTAATTTGAGCCATGCCTCCTCTCCCCTCTCTTTCGCTGGGATGCTATGGGCAGAAGAGCCAAACACGTTTGCGGGAGACACTGTCACTACATGTAACATTTTTCATCTATGTCGGTTAAGCCCATGCACAAGGATAAGTTTCATTTTTTCCTTTTTTTTTTTTTTTGTCTGTGAAGATAGGTCACTGTCTGAAAAAGTAAAACATCTAGATGGAAGAGCTACTGTAGAGAATGTCCAACATTTTGTCACACAACTGGACCCTGTCCAGTTGTTCTTGTTAGAAAAATACATCTAAAAATAAAAACCAAGAGCTTCACAGGAAAGGGAAGTGGAAAGCTTCCTCCAGCTACTGTGAAACCATCCATTGGATTCGCAACAGAGAGTTTAAAGGTTCTCTAAAAAGTGATATCTCAGCTGTTGTCTGTTTTTGCCATCCATTCACCAGAATAGGAGTTTGGCGTTTCCTGCTATAGGGGCTCTGAAGTGCTTCTGGGGGACTGCACTCAGTTTGTTTGAAAGCCTCTTCAGAACCTCAGCTTTAATGAAGCCTACCTTCTGGGCCATAGATATAGACGTGAAATTTGAGAATTTTTTGTTAGAAACGTGAGAAACTGAGCTTGATACAAGTTGCTTAGTTCATGAAAATTGGTTCAAAATGAAGCGGGTTAGCGGAAGATCTTGTAAAGTCTGAATATCCAAAATTGTGTGTACCACACACAATATGACGCAGATGCGCGTCAAATCTCAAACGTTGTGTCTGTGTTTCTATATCCATGTTCTGGGCCCTCTGACTCAGCTAAATCCAGACTCCAGAGTCAACCGCAGGCCCCCCCCCCCCCCAACAGGCCCCTCTGTGACCACTGGGAACCAGCATCCTGGAGGCCCGGGGCGCTGGGCCTTGCACCAGCTGTGCAGAAACTGGCCTGTCCTTCCCTCATGTAGGCCACAGTGCTGCCTCTCAGAGTGGCACAGATAAAACCACCGACCCAGGGACCACCAGCTCCTGTTCCGCCCGCCCTGCCTCATCTGGGCCTATATCAGTTGATGCTTCATGTATTATACATAAGGGCCGTCTGGGAGAGCCAGGAAGGGAGAGTGCATGCGAATGTATGCAGTCAGACTGACCGACAGACGGGGTGAGTTTCTATCTGTGCCCTGGGGTTGTGTGTTGTCGTGCATGTGCCCAGGCACCACTGTGTGTGTGCTTGTCTGCTCGTGTGTATGTGCGCGTGCAAGGCAAGTGTTTGTGTTTCCGCATCCCTCCTAAGACAGGGCTTCCTGTTGGAAGGCTCTACCCTTCATTAAACATACCGCAAGATGCCCTACACCTAGCGTGTTCAGCAGGGCTCCTCTCTGCTCTGTGCACAGCCTGGCCAGTGTCTTTCCCCCTCCCCCCTCTCTCCCTCCTTCCCACCCTCCCTCCCCCTCTCTCCCTCCCTCCCTCCCTCTCTCCCTCCCTCCCTCCCTCCCTCCCTCCCTCCCTCCCTCCCTCCCTCCCTCCCTCCCTCCCTCCCTCCCTCCCTCCCTCCCTCTCCCCCCTCTCCCCCTCTCTCCCTCTCTCCCCTTCCCCACAAACGGGCCCATCCCCAGACTGCCCAGCACCCTCCTCCATGCTGCACCCCTCCACCCCCGCCGCGCTCCCCTGCATGCTGGCGTCCGTGGCAGCCGCTCGCTCACACCTCCCGGGATTGCAGGTTTCCCCTCTGTTATTACGGCTATTTATAGAGCCTCTCCTCCTTTGGCGCCAGATGACAAGTCTTTTCCTTTGTGCTGTTCTCCTCCTGGAAGCGTGAAGGTTCGCAACCCCCACGACGGCCTGAGCTTTGCTGGCTAGCCTATCGATGGTCACATCCACGGACAATTAGTTATGTTCTTATCGGCTCTTCCCTTGCTGCGTCAGTCATGATCGTGAGTTTCTTTTTTTGGGTGGTTTTCGTTTGGATGCGTGACGGGACTGTGAGTCACAGTTTGAGAGGGCTGGGGTGGGTGAAGGGGGGAGGGGGGGGAGGCAGGCAGCTATGACAGTCAGGGAGAAAGGCCGTGTTGGAAGGCATAAGGTCATCAGTGGATTCCGAAGCCATCAGAGCTAGCTGGAGCCCAAAAGATCCCCCTGTAGACTAAAGCTGAATTGCTCACACAGGTACGCCCTCACACAGAGAACAACAACCACAGAAACACACTCTTAAACGCACATCCAGGCTCTCTCGAACTCAGACCCAACTGTTGTTCAGGTTCCTTATGCCCCAGGGCTACAGAATGTCAAACATATCTTCTTCCCTGGTAAAGCAGGCTAAAGAGGGAGGGAGGGGGCTCCATAGGACAGGGGGCTGGTAGTGTCGGGCATGGCCCCACCACAGCACACTACCCCAGACCACAACCCTGCTCTGCAGAGAGACGCCCAGCAGTAAGGGGCTGTTAACCTGCTCCTTCCCCCCCTCGTGGCTGCTTTTCAAACCAGCCCAGCCCTCCAATCTACACACCCACAGCTATGATTAAGGCTTCTCCAATGAGAGCAGGAAAGGAATGACAGACTGGAGAGCATGTGTTTACCATGGCCTCAAAGACGGGTTCCGAAATAGCAGTTTTTCACGTTGTAGATACGAAGTGCCAAGAGCTATATCTGTTGATGAGTTTCTGACTCAGACTTTTCCACTGTTGTATTTTGAATAACTCATGCTCTGTAACTGTATTAGTTTGACGTTACAAAAAAAGGTGTGGGGACATGGAGATTCAGTCTGAATAACAAAGCTGTCTCTGCAGTAGTAGCAGCTGACAGTACAGTATCTCAGTCTCAGTAGCTTCCACAGCACCCCCAAAATCTGCTCTTAAGTCCCAGTCGTTTTTCGGCTCGGCTTGGGAACAGATCCTGGAAGCTGGATGGCTAAGATTAAAGTTCACTCTGGATAATATATTCAGGAGTAGATCAAAGTGAGCTCCTTATTCCCTGCTAGATGGAGCTTATTTGGAGCTGTGGAACCTGCAGACCATGGCCTTGTGACGAGATTCCTTTCCTCTGCAGAACAAAGAAGTACAGAGTCTTCATCTCTCCGATCGCTCTCCAACACGGCTTCCTTCCCTTCTCACCTGTTACCATAGCAATCAAGAATGAATGTATTTATTTCTCTCTCTGTCAAATAAACATACATAATTTAAGGACATGAATATTTCATTCAAATACGCTAACCTTAGAAAACTCAAAGGATGTTGAAGGGTGTTGGAGTGCTCGATTCTGCTGTGATCTGTTGCTGCTCTGTAATTTGAGGAGAAGGGGGGGGGCAATCTGAGGGGGTTCGTATCTGGGCTGTGGCTGAATCAAAGAAACACCCCACTCAAGCAGAATGAAAGGACTCCTGCCCTCACTGGTAGATAAGGGGGAGAAGGACTCACAGCCGGCTTACTCCTTTTTTGCCGATGATGCAAAATCCCTCTAAATAGGTTATTTTGACTGACAAAATGACATTTCAAAATGGATTGATGGTTTGACTCATTTACGAACTACAGAAGCAAAGTTCGATTTTCACAAATTGAAAATCGTTTTTTTGAGGTTGTAAGTTCAAAGTAGTTCCACCCCATATTTCTAGGATGCTCGTTGCCTGCAGTTTGATCCAGTCAGACTCTCTAATATAGGGAAATGTTCGTACTTCATACAGTTGAGATTATACTGTGTTTATCAAAACCCTTGCAAGCTCAGTAAGAAGGCAGTAAGAAGGCAGTGTGATGTAACTATGTCTCTCTGGCCGTTGTTCAAGTAGCTCAGTTCCTCAGTGGCAAGCAGCACTCAACCAGCATGGCTTAGAGTTCAACGCTCACAGGATTATAGCCACTTCCTGCCCCCAGGGAACAGTGGGCTAGATCACCCACTTCCTGTTGACTTCTGGGTTAAGCTCTAGACTAGAGGTTGTCAGAGATTGTGGTACTGTGGGACATTATAGCCCACAGGCTGGACAGGATAGGCTAGCTTTCTTTCATACCAAGCAATCTCTTTGAGAAGATAAGCCTTTTAGAAAACAGTATTTCAAGACAATACACACCATATGGATTAAATGTAATTATTTACGAGTCGCATGATTTATTGACAAACATCTTTATGTGCCAGAATATCGGATACGATTTGTGTATCACACACGCTTGTTTTCACTTGGTAAGGCTGCCGTAAAGCTGTGTATGTGGGTCAGACACTGTCGTGTCACGTCTGACGTGTGTGTGTGTGTGTCCCTGTGTTTGTCTTGGTCAGATATGAGAAGGTGCCCGTGATCCTGGTTGGGAACAAAGTGGACCTGGAGAGCGAGAGGGAGGTGTCGTCCAGCGAGGGCCAAGCTCTGGCTGAAGAATGGGGCTGCCCCTTCATGGAGACGTCCGCCAAGAGCAAAACCATGGTGGACGAACTGTTCGCTGAGATCGTTCGGCAGATGGACTACGCCGCCCAGCCAGACAAGGATGACCCCTGCTGCTCCTCCTGCAATATACAATAGCCCCAGAACCCCATGGGACAGGACAACCAGGAAGTCTCTACACAGGATGCCATATAAAGGGGAAATACACATCCACACAACATAACACATGGAAGACAAGCTAACACGCTCACGTTAGAAGTTTGTTGGATTTTAACTATTTGGTGCATAAAATCAAGTCATGAAGTAATGAATAATAATGATATGTAAAAAAATATATATATATGAAATATTAGAATGGAATGAGGAATGCAAGGAATTTGCCGCAAGAGAAATTGACTAACTGAACTCATGAGAAGTGCACTCGCCTTATGATGTTAACGCGTTTATTCATTTGTTTTGATTTGAAAGAAAGGGAGATGTTCAGAGCTGTCAGTGCAGTGAACACTGAACAGGTTTCCCTCTCTTTAGGTTGTTCTGCTTTGAAAAACCATCTCTTTAACATCGTTTTAGTTTTGTGGCTATGACCCAGTTTGTCACGGCCCATCTAGCTGGAGCCTTCTCCATGTGAAGCTGCCATGACAGTGGAGCCGCGTGCTGTGTTCCTGTTCACAGACCCGGGACAGTGCAGAACCCCTCCCATCCACCAGTTTTAAACATTGATGAGTAATTGATTTGTGTGCTGGGTTTCTCTGCACAGATGAAAAAACAAAAAGAGGGCCTACCTTCATCTGCATGGATTTATTTTTATTTGTTATCCCTACTGGCAGATCCAAATAGGTGACTTTAAAGCACCTCCATTTTCTTTTTTTGTTTTGATTAGTTTGAAGTAATGGAAAATGGTGAAAAGTCAGTGTCTTTCTTGAAACATCCGTGCAGCGATGTTGTCTGTTTCCTATTTCCTCGTTTTGGAGATCTTATAGTTAGTGTAGCAGAGATGTCTTTCGCATATCCGGTGATGCTTTTCTTTTCTGGAGGCTCTGACGGCAGATTGATGGATATTGTAACTGTTTCAATCTGATGGAACAAGAAATCCATCTGTCAATGTTTGAATAATCTTCACAGACTCTAAAAACCTTTATTCTTTTCAGGAATGGGTGACGTTTAGAATGAAGACGCCTTCATTCATCTTAGTCTCTGTTTGCTTTAACTTAACTGATTGGGAATCACAATAAGATGGGATGCTTAAGCTTTGAAACCATCCTGTTCCACTTTATGTATCCAGAGTATTCAAAATTTATAGTTACAATAGTAATAAAAATAATAATGATGATGACGATGATGATGATAACAAGTATAATTACCGGTAGTGTAAATATTTTGTATTGAAAGTGCCAGCTCCTACAAACAAATACACAGACTCAACACGTGGAAATGTCAACCGTATGCATGGCTAAACAAAAAAAGGACTTTCATCGTTTGAGATTATTATTGGCTGTGGAACTGTGCAAACACAAACACAAACACATCTGGGTCTGGCACTGGGCCAACTGTACATTCATGTTGCTACGGGAACCAGGCGTTCCCCGTGTTACCATTTCCATTGTTCATTTTCTATTTTTTTATGTGAACATTTACTCCTCCTTCCTCCCTAAATGAATGGTGACACTGTTTCATTAGCCACCCAAACAATAAAAGTGCGTTCAACACTAGACTGAGTCTCCCAACTGTTTACAGAACTGCTCCTGAGTGGCACAACCACAGGCAGGTTTGCTCCTAAATTCTTCTAGTGTAGAGACATCTTTGACTTGAAATATCTTTTGTTCTACTATTTGCAGACCTAAATAACATAGTAAACATGCAGTGGGTTTGTGAATAACAAATAGCTGTGTTTTGAGTTCCCTGGTGAGTTGTTCACAGCTTGCTTACTGTTCTGCTGTGTTTGTGCCGGTGTACTTTGATTACTTTATTGTCAAATATTGTAAAGAGGACTTCAAAGACATTTGATTCTTGGCCCAAATGCATGTTTTGTTTTCTGAACTGAATCTAATACTCTTGTGACCAGTTGTGCTCTGCAATGTTCCTATCTTTACATTAACCCTTGTGTTCTCCTCGGGTCATTCTGACCCATCAGTCATTGTGACCCACCGTCGTTTGCGACAACTTTACCGCATACAAAAACAAAGTGAAGCATTTTCTTTTAACCGTTGGGCTGTCTCAGACCCCCCACATTGCGAAGGTTAAAAGAAAAAAAAAAGCATTTGCTTTTGTATTGGGTAAAATTGGGTAAACACAACGATGGTTCGTTATGAATCTTTTGGTCATGTGACCCGAAGGCAGCACAAGGGTTAAAAAGATGTAGAGAAAACAAGAGAATCACAACAGAGGACTGCATTGGATTTAAACAGTCCCTTTGCTAATTACGTTTGGTTTAATCAAATCTATTCATTTAATCAAATTCATCTTAAAACAAAGCATGATTTATCTTTCCTTTGGATGTATATTTATTTAAATGGTGGTATTGATTAGCCATGCATAATGAAGTAATTTGGTTCCAATAATCATCAATAACAGTTCTTTAGTACAAACAGACAAACAGGGTTTAGGGCTAGACCACAACCTGTATACATCCAGGATTGTGTAACATTAGGTCAAGGTTGTGTTTGTGAACGTACATACAGATAGAGATAGTGTGTCCGAGTGACATGGAGTTAGCGGCTCGCTATAGCGCATCCCATTATCATCCGTTCTAGCTTCATCAGTCAGTCCTGACCACACTGGCCCAAGGGGGCCCTAGTAGGACACTATAGTCATGAATTCAGCAAACACCAGCCCTGCTGACGTACCTACCGTCCATAGCCTCTACCCTCACAAGCCCCTAGCTATACAAGACCATGCAACACACATCATATTGTGGTTAGTGCCATCAATAATGTATGACTGGTGTTAGCTGATCATGAGTGACTCTGTATTCCAACCCCCCCCCTCTCCCTGTCTTTTTCTCTCCTCTCTCTCTCTCTCTCTCTCTCTCTCTCTCTCTCTCTCTCTCTCTCTCTCTCTCTCTCTCTCTCTCTCTCTCTCTCTCTCTCTCTCTCTCTCTCTCTCTCTCTCTCTCTGTATCTCTGTATCTCTCTCTCTGTGTATCTCCTGCTATCGCTCTCTATCAACGCCCGAGGGATCTCACTCATGGAGTAGTTCCAGTCCTATGTCTACTTGGTAAGATGGAGATAGAGTGAGAGAGAGTGACAGAGAGAGGGGGGGTGGGGGGTGGGATTAGGGCCAGCCCTGCAGGGTGTTCTGTGAAGATAATGGAGTTACAATTACAGATAGACAATGGCTGTTCCGATTGCCACACAGTATTCAATTGGATATTTGCTATCAGCTTTGTTTGTAGTTGAAAAAGTCTGAACTAGCTGAAGTTACACTGTAAGTAATTCATGTTTTTTGTTGGTCCTTCGTTTTGGAAGTGCTTTCATATCATATTAAACCCGAATCTCAGGGGTACCAAACATTTGAGGTACCAAACATTGAATTGGCAGATGAAACACTTGAAAGAAATGATAAAAGGCAGGCTCCTTAATGCACCGGCTCTTCTGCCTTCTTGGTTCGACTTGCGGCTAGTTTTAGAGATGGTCCTGAATCACTGATGTAGACAGGGCGGAAGCCCTGTTCCAGGGGAATCACTTGTTAATAGATCTGGATACATCTCTCTGTGAGCCTCTCTTCTGAGGCACCTGTCAGCACCCCCCCTCATCAGCCCCCCCACCAACCACCCCCCCAACACCAGATCCACTCTCTCCCGGTGAGGAGAGAGACAGACTCTCTGTTTTCCCTCAGCCGTCTGTGGTCACCCTGTCTGTCTGAGATGACAAGACTGGGAGACAGCACACCAGGAGGTCACAAGCTTCTGGGAACACGAACGAGGATAAGACTGATGCAGCTGGTCTACCTGTGCTCCCAGCGAACACTCTGTCTTTCTTATATCCTTCCATAACAATAGGTGTGACTAATAGAAATTCAAAACATCTATCATGGGTATTATGACGATGGATGCATTTGTAGCAGCATCTATCAGTTGACAGAGAGTGGGTGGTGGGAGGTGATGGATGGTGCAGCGTGTTCCTAGTTGAAGTGGGAGAGTGTGTTCACAGACGTCGTGACACAGACAGGAACTTTTGTTCCTGCTGCAGACAGCTGTTCTCCCTCCCACATTACAACATACCTTCAAAGAATCACTAGGCAGCGCAAGCAGAGCCGGGCCCCTGTGTGGAAAACAAGCGGCCCTTAAAAATGCTTGAAGAGAACTCCCTGAGCCGCCCGAGAGTAGGCGTATGAATTAAATAGGAGCTGACTCATGGTTACCTGTCCTGCTTCAGACTGGTTGCCGGGGGTGTTTGGCGGTGCATCTGTGACTCTCTGTGGCATGTTTGTTCCAGCCGAGATCCTCGTCAGTATGTCAAATGTCAAGATGAAGTAAAAGAGCGGCGCATGAGTCTCGCCATCCTCCCCCCCCTCTCCCTCAACCCCCCCCCCCCCCCTCCCTCCCACGTACCCCCGGCACTCCTCACTTCCTCCTTGACCTTGACTCAGTCACCGGGGGTAACTATCTGACACGCAGGTCTTCATGGAAAATAATGTCACGTTTTTTTTTTCCTCTCACATCTGACATACAGGCGCACACATTCCCCACCCTGGGCAGGAATCCATGGAGCTCAGCTCCCACAGTGGTGTTAAACCTTTAGCTGATTTCAGTCCATGGATGGGCCCACACAAAGGAGCTCTAAAGAGCTGTAATCCCTACATAGATCAGTGGAGCATTACAAAGGCCCAGTGAGGCCCTGGAGTCTTCAGACAGACCTCCAGACTGGGACTGGAACCTCACCTCGGTGGTGAACTGCCCCGTGGTGCGCCAGGGTTCCAGATGAAAGATGTGGCGGATAAAGTTCAGTGGTAGAGCATTCGACTGCAGATCAAGAGATCGCAAATCAAATCTCCCCAGTATCCCCCCTTTCTTTGAAGTTAAATGTGTCTTGTGAACAACATGCATCATTGTTATTTTTATGCAACAACACCAGTGATGTTCTGAGATCCAAGAGATTGATCAACAGATTAGATTACGGGGTTCCTCTGAGGACTGGGGAGCATTGCTGCAGGCTCGTGTACAGTGACTGCGTGGGTTCACAGCTTGAATGTGTGAATGTTTACTCCCCCATACGCTGAACCTCAGGTGGATTCCAGCTTCTCCACTGGGAGAACCTCCAGCCTCCATCCCTCTCACCAACCCCCATCAACCCAGTTTCACGCCTTTTAGAATGGGAGAGTAAGAGCGGAGGGAGGGGGGGGGGACAGAACGTTCCAGTCCTGGTTAGGACTGTCATGAGGCCTTAATGACTAGGTGTCATGGCAACCAGATGGCAACACATGAGTTGTCAATTTCACAGTCTAATTTGCAGCTGTAGCAATGGAGTGTGTGGGGGGAAGATGTCTGAAACAGCAGGGAGAAATTCCTTCTCCTGAGCGTATGCTTTGTTTTAGTTTTCTTTTATGTACAGATGTTAATCCATGTCATCTTCTTCAAAACATGATGCGAGACCTTTCAGTCACATCAGTTCCACAATAGACCTATTCCTAGTGTTTGCTGAGAATAAGTAATCATCAGATTTATTGAAAGTCCTTTTTTGGATGTCATGGCTGTTGATTGATTTATTCATCGTTTGTGAATCGTTCTTGTGACACGGGGGAACATTGAATATGTTGCGTAATTGAAGTATGAAAACAAAGAGTTACAGTAGTAAGGTTCTATCACTGCTGTTTCCAACAGCATGTTTATCTATATTTAGAATAGAATACAATCGAACAAAACATACGTTCCAATCCCACCGCACCTGTGGCCTTACTGACAGATTATTTATTCTGTCAGGTGATTATGGCAGGGAGTAATCAATAACATGCTATTGGGCAGCCTACTTAAAATGTTAAAAAGCGTTCATGTGAGGTCAGATAAGCTTCCAACTTTGTCAGCTGTAGAGAGGCCTCAGGTTCAGGGCAGTGAAGTGAAGTGAAAGCAAAAAGGAACCTTTCTCACATTTACAAGAGCCATGAGGGAGAAGGTATGACATTTGGTGATGGCTGTTTTCAGGTCCCTCCCCCCAGGCAGTGTTTGGAGTGAGGGATGAGAGATGGATGATCCAGAATGTCACAGTAGAAGGCCAGGCATTGCACCCATGCCTTGTACTGAACTTCCCGCCTTGACCTGACAAACTCCTCCGACTCCTGTCAGTGAGTTAGGCAGCCTGCACTTTGCAGACCAACACAGCGTCAAACACATCCTCCTAGTGAACTGCGGTGAAGGTTTCCCAGCGCTCAGACAGTGAGCCATGATGTTAGAGGAAGGTCATCCATCTCTCTGCTTCTGTGGACTCAGCAGTGAAAGCAGCAGTGCGGATGTGGCGGCGGGGAAACCTCCAGTGTTTAGCTCTGCTAGCGGAGCATGCCAGGCTCTGCCCTCGTCCGCAGACTGCTTCACCCAGGGGGGGCCGTGAAGCTCCACCCGGGGGCCCCGTAATGCTTCACCCAAGGGGGTAGACAGCCCCCTGGTCCAAGCTCCTCTAATGGCCTCTCAACAAATACCCCCCCCCCCCCCCCAACCCCTGCTTGATCAGCTGTAACAACCATCCTTCCATCACCCTCCTCCACCCTCAGCAGAAGAACATTCCAGAGATGCCTGACTTCTCGCTGTTGCCAGACTTCCTGCTTCTGTGTGCAGGAGCGATGACATATTTAAACAACCTGTTGAGATTGGGTTCTAAACGGATCCTTTAAGACCTAGAGTTTATAGCTTTATCTCATCATTTTACGACTAATAATCAGTAACTTGGTACTGTTCATCATTCATGTAAGCCTTACAAAGTAGCACATCAAGGAAAGTTATGGTAACCAGTTCCAATGTATTTGACTGACAGTCCAGGTTGTCTATTTAATGAATGGATTGCACTGTCACAGCTTAAGCTTTCTCCCTTCTCTAGAAGGTGATGCAACATGAGGAAATGGGATAAAACACCAGTGAAGCAATGTTGAAATGAACTGGGATTATTTTGACACTGTAACACATTCAATTATTCCATTAAAGAATGACACAAGCATAGAAAACATTTCTTTCAAACGTGTGCATGAACTGTGCCCGTGATTGTTTCCTGAAACGACTTTGGCCTATCAAATATGGGCACCCAGGGGTATTGCAAATAGAATTGAGAGGGAAAGGGCGGAATATTTTTGGGCAAATTTGACAGCCTTGCGACACGAGTAATCAGCCCAGAGGCAATACACAGAGCGTGGCGGTGTCTGGAAGTGTGGGCCCAGACACAGACAGAGCCTGAATTTGACGGCGGGGGTTAAAGTTCCACCCCTAATTACCTGTTAGACCAAGATGGGGGGGCCGTGGTGACAGTGAAGGGGAACCTATGGAGGCTGCACACGTCACAACAAGAAAATGGAGTCACAGTTGGGGGTCTTAACCGTTTTTACCGCTTTCGGTCTCGGAAGCTGTGAGCCAACTTGTGAAAACGAAAGACTAGTCTCCTTCACCTTGTCTCCTTCAGACGAACGTGTGCCGTTGTTAAAAAGGCTTTAGCACTCTTTTCTTTGCCTGAACATATCTGGATATTCCCCACAGTGTGATGGTGTGGAATGTACCACAGTGTGATGGTGTGGAATGTAATCAATGGCAGGTGTACACTACTTTGTGTACAGAACAACAAAACATTAAAATGAGGAAACACATCTACAGTATCTGCAATTCAAGTAAGGTATCAGAAGCTCTTAAACATAGTGTTTGTGAAACTAACACTTTTGCACTTCCAGGATTAATGAACACCCATAACACACAACCAGCAAATCCAATCTGCAGACACAGTGGCCGCATGAGCAGTAGTGGATGCCTGCAGTTTCCATGTTTCCTCCTCTGCCTCCTATCTGTTGTCATTCAGCCTCTCCTCACACAGTGAGCAGCTGAACAAACAGGGCAGCGTCCTGTGGATCTGCCCAGGGGTCAGCACTGGTCCTCCTGTCCAGATCAGCGGCTTCTGGACACTCGGAGAATCCTCACGCTTCACTGACACGCCGCATGAAATGCCTCAACAATGTTGAAGCAATCCCAGTGTTTCTCACTATGTTGTTCTGAACACTTGCTGTACAAAGCCAGTGGGTGTGTTGGTGGCTGACTGGTGCAGGAATGAATGATTTTCACAAGCTCATTGAAATGCAAAAGCTCCAGACCCATATGCTTCTATCAAATTACGATTAATCAGTGAACAAATCCATCAGAAAACCTGGCAGCCACTAATCTATTTTGGCTCAGTGTTGCTGATGAGGAAAGGAGATCAGATGAGATGGATGTTTCTCATATGAGAAGACTACAGATGTTACAGTGTCTCTACAGCGCAACATACCTTGATGGTGTTGTGTATTTCCTCGGTTCATGTGAAACCATACAGTATGGGAGTCAGATGGCTGAGCTGTTTGGGGATCGGGCTATTAATCAGAAGGTTGCCGGTTCGATTTCCGGCTGTGAAAAATGACATTGTGTCCTTGGGCAAGGCATTTCACCTTACTTGCCTCGGGGGGAATGTCCCTGTACTTACTGTAAGTCACTCTGGATAAGAGCATCTGCTAAATGACAACATGTAAAAAATGTTGTATGACTTACATTTTAATGACAGTCGAAGTTGCAGCAAATATACTGCGAACATGAGGCATGTGACTGGGCAGCTGGGTCTGCTTCTGGGCAACAACAACCAGAGAAGGGCCAGGAGCTTACTATGAGGTAAGATATTGGATCAAACTGATGTGGCATGAATTATTACACACCTGGTTCACAGGAGTACTAGCTATCTTCTCTCTTTCGCTCTCCTCTATCGTTCTATCGTTCTTGCTTTTGTGCTCTCTCTCTGAAATGTTCTTTTTTGCCTCAGTTCTGAGCAAATGCCTCAAGAGGGGCTTCTGAAGCTGCCAAGACACACGGTGTGATTTCCACATCTCAGTCCCACATAACACGAGGCGTAGGAGACAACTCCCCCTGCCAGCAAATCCAGGGAGAAGGTGGGCGAGCAGCAGAGACGTGAAATAAAGCAGCTCCAGCCCTCCACAGCGGCCTCGGGATCTCTTATCCCTGTCTCCAGCCCCAGCAACACTGAGGAGTGGGCGTCATGGAAGCACTGGTCCTAGCCAAAGCCCCGGGCCGTCCTCCGTAAAGAGCAGGGGAGTTCTCCTGAATAAGAAACCAGAGAGGCTGAGAAAATGGAGCATGGCCAGGTCGTGGAACAGGAAGGAGACTTCTCCTTTCTTCATTGATTAACCCTGTGCTGGATGCAGCGTCCATTAGGTCTTAAGTGAGGTGATTGCCTGTGTGTTTCGAGGTTGACAGTTGAATGTGTAAAGCTAATTATGCTAGCAATCGTTAACCATTATCCTGATTTAAGGCAACCACTCAACGTCCTTGTGAAAGTTGAATCAGGGTCTGTTGTTGTCAGAACTCAATTTGTTGTTGCAAGTGAGATATTTTAAATGTTTATCATTTAAATTTGTGTTCCTATATTTAGCCTTTTCCCATATTTCTCTGAAGTGTTCATGTACTGATGAATATAATTGATGAAAGAGTCACTAAAAGTGGTCTGACAAACTGATTTGTTTGCAATAGGAGAAAAGGCTGGCTTGTATACAACACAGCAACAACATGGTTTTATTTGTGTTATAATTTGAAGTCCAGAGAGTTGAAAAACTTTGTATAAGATGAACAATCAATTGTACATAACTGCATGTATATGTTTACATGCAGCCTACTGTATTTTAACGTCCAGTGAGCAAACGAAGGCGCCCCCCAGTGGATCCAACAGGAAGCGCATGACAGCACGACACTCTGGCCTCTTAGCTTATAAAGTAGGGTGTATCTCTGAATAGTTATTTTTGGCGGATTTTGTTTCCATTTTCATTAAAGATATGTAGTGTGATATGTATGAATTATCCGAAGGATGGCCTCCGGCAATTCGTTGTCTTGGGGTCAGTGCAAAAGGACAAAAATAAGCCTCTTTGGGCTAAGGAGATGCTCTACAAATAAAACATCCTTTCAATGCATTATCATGTTACTATTCTTTTATTTGACTGTTTGCCACATAAAACAACAAACACTACACGTGAGATAATGTGTGTTCCCATACTAACGTACAGAGAATGGCCGGACTGCCCTCGATGCGCAGAACCATACCCCTAAATACAACTAGATGGAGATATTTAGCTGTGTGATGAGGCCCGCTACTGCGCCTGCGTTGTAACGCAATACAAGTCAAGCAGTCAGTGTGCTTCAACCATACTCGATTAAAATTTCCTATTTGCTCTAGGTCCGTCGAAATGATTTCCAAATAAGAATGAACATGAATGTATTGGATAAGGCTTTGATTGTCCTGTGCTGTTGTAAGCACTGAAGTGATGTTTCAATGAGCCTGCGAAAAGTTGCTAAAGGTAAACAATCGTCGCAGAAACTGTGGCCACCCTTAGACCCATGAGTGAAGAGTAAAGATAATTTATATTGAGGACGAGTCAGCAAATCAGACGGGGGTTATTGCTCAAAGTTAAACTTCGACCTGGCTGGACTAGCTCTTTGAAATGCAGACGTATTCTTGAGTTGTACGGTTTGGTGTTTGCAGAGATGAAGCGAAGACTACTGCTGGTGTCGAATTCAACATTGCACGGGAGTGGATACCTGGAACACTGTCAGCAACAGATTAAAGACTTTTTTGGAAAGTAAGTTAGCATTCAAATCAAAGACACCTTATCCTTGACATGATGTTGGTTAGTTCCTATATTACTATTGAAACTGAAATGTTTGTGTGTGACAGTGACGTGAAGCGGGTCCTGTTCGTGCCCTATGCACTGCATGACAGAGACGCATACGCCAAGACAGCAAGGGACAAGTTCAGGAGTCTAGGTTGGATTCTGATCACTCTGCTCCAAACCCAATCACTAACTGCAAGACACAACACCACATACAGTCGTTCTATCACTGGGTTTCAAACCCAGACAGTACGATTTGACTGGGCTGTGATCCAACAGGGCTCTAACTCAAGTCCATACTCCACATAAATGAATGACTTTCTGTTTGTACTGATTAATGTTGTTTGTCGTTTATTATGTATAATAATAATTGCTCTGTAATTTCTGTGTTAATGTTGTGTTGACTTTGATGCAGGCTATGAAGTGGACAGCCTCCATGAGGCCTCAGATCCTGTGGAGGCAGTCCGGAAGGCAGAGAGCATCTTCATAGGTGAGGAGAGGCAGGAAGAGTAGGGTGGAGAGTTAATGGGGGAGGAAAGATGAGGGGAGTCGGGGGGAGGAGAGATGAGGAGGGGGAGGAGAAGAGAGGAAAGCAGGAAGACATCATAGGTGAGGTGAGTGCTCCTGATGCCTGTTCTGTCCTTCTAGGTGGTGGCAACACATTCCGTTTGCTGAAGTGTCTCTACGACATCCAGGTGGTGACTGAGATCAGGAAGCGGGTGCTTGAGGTGAGTGTCACCGGGGGGGTCGCTCCTCCACGATGATGTCATTGTATGCCCGGATTCGGAGATGGGTCAAGGTTGAGGTCTTCATCCCCTCCCCCAGGATGGAGTCCCTTACATGGGCTCCAGCGCCGGCACCAACGTGTCCACCATCAGCATCAACACCACCAACGACATGCCCATCGTCTACCCGCCCACCTTCTCTGCCATCGGCCTGGTGCCTTTCAACATCAACCCCCACTACCTGGACCCAGACCCCACCAGCAGGCACATGGGGGTGGGTACAAGCACCAGCATACAGCCTTCGTGCTGTATGTCCAGGCATGGATATGGTAACACGCACGTCATCTGTATAACCATGTGTGTTGTCCTCTTCAGGAGACCAGAGAGCAGAGGATCACTCAGTACCTTGAGGAACCTGACACCCCCTGTGTGCTGGTGAGGCTGATTGCAAGGATTTACATGCACAATACTGACAGGCAGGCAGACATATAGACACACACACTGACTGACTGACTGACTAGCTAGATGGTATTGCTGACAGGTTGTTGACAGTGTTGTGGTCTGTTGTCAGGCTCTGAGAGAAGGCTGCATGCTACTAGTGGAAGGAGACAAAGCTACTTTACTGGGAAGCACCAAGGCCCGCCTCTTTATCAGGTAACACAAACATGCAGACACACACGTACTCAAACTCTCAGGACAATGAACCGCGTTTGATAGCATTGTGTCTGTGTGTTACAGGGAGAAGCCCACAGTGGAGTATGAAACAGGAAGTGACCTCAGCTTCCTGCTGACAGATAGACTTTGACCTGGGAAAACATTGTTTCCTCTCAAAGCAAAGAGAGAACTATGCCATTCTGTTCACTTTTTTTAATCCCTTCTTCACTAAAGACAAAAGTATGGTTTTACTGGTAAAATAATATGTCTATCAAGTAAAGCTGTTTACTTCTTATTCTGTGACTCACCTCTATTTGTCCAATCTTATCTTAGGTGTAAAGATAAAGAACTTTATACTAGATAATATAGATAGGAAGGCAGTCGGGAACACATGGGTCAAAACGAATCAAACAAGTTCATGAAGGATTAAAGTCGGCCTGAATTTAAAGAATACAGATCATTTAAACAGGAAAACGGTACTATATCTAATTTTGTAAGGTAGACAGTCTAAACAGATCAAAGAAGACAGTTTTAATGGTTTCATGAACATTTTTATTATTTAGCCCTGACAAACTGCCTTTTTTTCCTATTATCTTGGATGCACATTAAATCCATAGACGGGATGAACCCAATATGGGCAAAGTCAAGTTCACGAATGCACATTTCACTGAATATACACACATACATCCACTCCGTCCTGCATAGCATCAATTCATGTAACCACCAGTATTCCTCTCTAAGATCCATGCATGTAACCACCAGTATTCCTCTCTAAGATCCATTCATGTAACCACCAGTATTCCTCTCTAAGATCATTGTTAATATTCTGAAAAACTATAAAAGAAAAGCCTCTTCACCGAAGCAGTAGTGATGGGATGGCTGAGTCTTCAGTGATTTACACCCTTCAGACTAGTTAATGGAAAAGTAACCCAACTTATTTTGATCGTTTGGCTCAAGGATGCCAAGTACAGTATGTGGCTGTGTGCAGAACACACACGACCATTTACTGATTAGACTGGATAAGTGTGTTTTTTACAATTATTTTTAACAGCGTTGTGGCATCAGAACACACATTATTCCTGTACACTTTAGAAAAAACAAACAACTCGAGCAGTAAAAAGAGCATTTTTAAAACCGCACCTCACTACAACACAAACAACAAGCTGTAACACAATGCATCATTTGGTTCATATTCTACTACAACAGGTCATCAAGTTTTAGAGTGCATAAAGGCATACATTACTAAAAGAAAAAAATATCCCGCATCCCTCAAAGAGGTCTAAGATCAGTGTCCAACTTTTGGGTCAACACACTGTGAAACACAGAAAACTTGTACTGCAAGGCTTGGTATAAATACTGTGCATGTGTCTTTCTGCCTGTCTGTGTCTAGGTGTGGGTGTGTGTGTGTGTGTACACAGTTGAGCCAGCGGCTCGTGTTCCAGGCCCCAGATGAAGCGTGTGGCCAGCAGGGGGCGGCGCTCAGCTGTCTGGGTTTGTGTCCCCGTTATCCTGCGGCTGTAGATGCTCCTTATCTGCGTTATCATCCTCCAGCGGGGGGCGCACGCGCTTGAAGAAACCCAGCTGGGGGAGGGGGGGAAAGAGGCAAAACTGGTCAGTCAGTAGCAGAACCTGTGGAGAAACGCAGAGACTTCTTCTTCTGCTGTACGAGTGTCCGTTTGCATCACCAACTGGTGAAGGCTGTTTTAAAACACAGGTTCCTTGATGACTCACACTAGCCATGTTTAGGATAACACTTTCCTCAACATCGCTGGCTGAGAACTCTTCTTCCACATGAGGATGAGGAAGAGGAGGAGAGAGACTGACCTTGTACATGATGAAGATGAGCAGTGCCAGTAGCAGCAGTCCAGACAGAACAGCCAGGGCCACCACCCACCCAGGGACAGACTGGGAGACGTTAGTCTGCACCCAGATCACAGACACTTCCACCTGGGAACGGCTCACATTTCAGTCCCATCCTCGTAGCACAATTATGATCACATTTGAATACATTTACCTGACACTTTCATTTAAACTGACATACAAATAGTACATACAGAAAATACAGCAGAGGATCCCTGCACCAACTACTACTTCTATCCCTCCCTCCATCCCTCTCTTTCTCCCTCTCTCCCTCTCTCTCTCCATCCCTCTCTATCCCTCTCCCTCTATCCCTTTCTCTCTCTCCCTCCATCCCTTCTCTCTCTCTCCCTCCATCCCTTCCTCTCTCTCTCTCACACACACCTTGGTGGAGTTAGAGGGCAAATCAAACACCAGGTTCTTGTAGGGCATCTCTGTCACACTGAAGGACGCCAAGGAGCGCACAGTGTAGGAGTGGTTCTGGCTGTCCATCTGTAGAGAACACACGCAAACACACACACAGACAAACACCCACTTCAAATAATCTGTGTTTAATGTCATCTCTTCCAAACGTGCAGGAGGAAGGAGGGAGGACTCTCACCTTGAGGAAGGTGGCAGCGGCCAGTCTGGAGTGGATGTAGAGGATGGCGTTCTGGCCCTTCTCCACGCGACCCACCTCGCATGTGATCTTCTGGCACTGGGCCGTGGTGCAGTCCTACACACACACACACACACACACACACCCCATAAGAGAGAGAGAGCGACACAGCATTTCCTTCACTGGATCCAGTCTATGGTACGGGTGGATGGGTCTGCTTAGGGGCTTGGTTCTTGCTCCGGTACCAGAGTCTCCAGGGTGTCCACGAGGGGCTTGGCCTCCACCTCTCGACGGTTGCGGCTCCTGCCGTCGGTTCGGTCCCCCCCTGTCCCCGTGGTAACGTTGGTGTCTTCTGATATGGGATTCTAGAACAGCGGGACAAACGGGGTTCTTCAACACAGAGGGCTTCATGCGTTCTAGAACACAGTGAGTGAGTGAGTGAGTGAGTGAGTGAGTGAGTGAGTGAGTGTGTGTGTGTGTGTCGAACGTACAAACACGTTGAGGGGGTTGATATCGAAGTCAGTGGAGCAGGTTATAGGTCCGTCCAGCTCTAACTTGGTGATGTAGAGCAGAGAGCCATTGTTGAACCTGTAGGGCCAGTCTATGTCCAGGACAGCCTTGCTGAATGTACTTGGTCCGTTGTTGCGCAGCTACACACACACACACACACACACACACACACACAGAGTTGGCTCTATGGGACGAGCTAAGTAGTAGCAACACTGTGGCGAAGCGCATCTTGGAATCAGGGCAGACCTCATAGACCTGATGGATCTGGGGTCCGATGTCGTCCCCGACCTCAGGGGGGTCTCTGGGCTGCCAGTTGGCGATGGGCAGGAACACCTCGTCTGGAGCTGACCTCCTGCAGGACAGGACAGGGTCACGACTGGTCTTCACTATAACATCTAAACCTCCAGATATACCTCCAGTAGGCACCCACATACAGCTACAGGAAGGCATCTGTAGAGTTAGTCCAGAAGGAAACTACTCTGGCCTGAACTGCTATGTTAGTCTCAGGGGTCAGAGGTCAGGTCACTGTACCCTCTGATTTCCACTCTGGCCAGGACAGCCAGCTGAATGACGCTGGACACCACACTACTGCTGCTGCTGAACTGGTTGGAGCTGCAACACAAGGACATGACAGAGTGACCTGGATTACAAAATGACCACAGGATGGCAGCACTGCTTTATGTTGATAGGGAGAGAGAGCGAGCGAGAGAGAGAGAGAGAGAGAGAGAGTGAGCGAGCGAGCGAGAGAGAGAGCGAGCGAGCGAGAGCGAGAGATAATGAGAAGGAGAGATATCTTTCTGAATGAAGCAGTCTTCTTCACATTAGTACTGGGTCTACACACGCAATTCCCATTGTTGGTTGTTGTTACAATAGTTAGAGAGCAGTGGACATTACCTGACAATTTGCAGGTCAAACTTGACTGACGTGTCCTGTTCTGACAGCTGATGAACACTGAAGCTTAGTCCTGCCACCACCTGGTCGATCACAAAAAAAGGTAAAGTGTGTGTCTGTGTGTAGGATGGGTGTGTGCGTATGTGTGTGTGTGTGTGTGTGTGTGCACCTACTTTAGCTCCTCCCTTCATGGGGTTCCCCAGGTCACACTCCACACGTCTGGTCTGGTTCTCCTTCTTGTAGGCACAATACAGTCGGGACAGAGTCTGGACAGGGGACAACAACAACATAGGGCTGGACTGCAAGACCTTATTCAGCATATCTACCTGGTTGTGTGCGCGCGCGTGTGTGTGTGTGTGTACCTGGCTGTTGCGGTCCACCCCGATGAAGTCTGCCTGGGGGGGCAGGGTGATGTGCAGCTCTGCCTCGTACGCCCCCTCCCCTCCGTTCTCTGCCGTCACCTCCAGCTTCAGAGGGATGTCATCTCCGATGTAGATCTGGTTGGTGTCACTGTGGAAACACCCCCAGTGTACATGATGCATGAGGCACTAACACACACAGACAAGTGTTGGAATGAATTTACTTCCATCCATCCAGACCAGTCACCTCTGGACAGACAGCTTCAGGTCAGGTTTACAGATGTTGTCCTCACCACAGTCCAGCAGGATGTGAGCCTGGAGGACACTCACATGTCAATACACACATTCAGGTGTCCGGTATTACACACACACGCACAGACACACACACACACATGGAAACACACCTGCTTCATAAGGTTGGAGGAGGCTGTTTGGTCCAGGATGGGCAGTAGGCCAGTACTGTCGGCAGCCTGCTGGTAGTCCAGGCTGAACTCCATGAACACGGCTATGGGAGTGATCTTATCCCTGAACTCAGAGTCATCCTGCAGGGCAAGAAGGCCAGGTTCAGAGTTAGTCTCTCCCTGTGCTTCAGTAGTGAGGAAACAGACAAGTAAGATGTGCTGGGTGAGGTGTGCTGGGTGAGGTGTGCTGGGTGAGGTGTGCTGGGTGAGGTGTGCTGGGTGAGGTGTGCTGGGTGAGGTGTGCTGGGTGAGGTGCTGGGTGAGGTGAGGTCTGCTGGGTGAGGTGTGCTGGGTGAGGTGCTGGGTGAGGTCTGCTGGGTGAGGTGTGCTGGGTGAGGTGTGCTAGGTGAGGTGTGCTGGGTGAGGTGAGGTGTGCTGGGTGAGGTGTGCTGGGTGAGGTGTGCTGGGTGAGGTGTGCTGGGTGAGGTCTGCTGGGTGAGGTGTGCTGGGTGAGGTGTGCTGGGTGAGGTCTGCTGGGTGAGGTGTGCTGGGTGAGGCGCTGGGTGAGGTGTGCTGGGTGAGGTGTGCTGGGTGAGGTGTGCTGGGTGAGGTGTGCTGGGTGAGGTGTGCTGGGTGAGGTGTGCTGGGTGAGGTGTGCTGGGTGAGGTGCTGGGTGAGGTGCTGGGTGAGGTGCTGGGTGAGGTGAGGTCTGCTGGGTGAGGTGTGCTGGTTGAGGTGCTGGGTGAGGTGCTGGGTGAGGTGAGGTGTGCTGGGTGAGGTGAGGTGTGCTGGGTGAGGTGTGCTGGGTGAGGGGTGCTGGGTGAGGTGTGCTGGGTGAGGTGTGCTGGGTGAGGTGCGCTGGGTGAGGTGCGCTGGGTGAGGTGCGCTGGGTGAGGTGCGCTGGGTGAGGTGCGCTGGGTGAGGTGCGCTGGGTGAGGTGCGCTTGGTGAGGTGAGGTGTGCTGGTTGAGCATTCCTATATGAGTTCTTGACTACGGAGAGACCTCCACAGCTCTCCACTCACCCTGAGAAAGGCATCCTGCTCGCCACAGGTCAGTCCCTTCTTATTGGCTATCGTCATGTTGGTGCTGAACTGGGAGGTCCTGCTCTGGAGGAAAAGCACGCGCTTGATCGCCCCCTTGTGTTTATTTCTGTCTAGCACAAGATCTACCTGGAACTCTGGGTTCAGAGAGAGAGACATGTAGACGGAGAGACAAATGAAGAGAGTGGGAGAGAGAGAACAAGAGAGAAAGATAGTGTGAGCGAGCGAGACCGCAAGTTTGCCTTATTATAATTGTATGTTTGTGATTGATAATAATTCAGTTCTATGATGTGTTTATAATTGCATGTGCTTTGGCAACAGTCCTTTAACCTTAACATTCATCTCCATAAAGCATCTTGAATTGAGAGACAGAGAGAAAGTGAGACAGACATGCAGCAGGGGGTTGGGGTTAGGGAGCAGAGGCTGTAAAGTTCAAAGGCCTGGGAGGAACCGAGGTAATGATCGAGGCAAAGTGTCTGTGCTGCCACAACAGCACAACCACGTCTGGTAACTATTACACACACACGCACACGCAGAGATCAAACGAAAACAGAGAAGCCGGATACACCCCTGAGTGTGTGTGTGTGTGTGTCACAGACAGGATGCCCCCTAATAAGTGTCCCTTACCCTCCACAGAAAACCCACAACATCACTTTACCCAGAGTGACCTTGCTAGAGCTAGGCGTGTGTGTGTGTGTGTGTGTGCGCTCAGAAGGTGAAACTTACTGAGGGAGGCTGGGGCTCCTTTCCCGTTGGCTTCCAGACAGTACTTGACTTTAAAACTGAACGCAAACACACACAAAACGCACACAAGACAGACAGCAGATTCTCAGTGAACTCAGTCAACCGAACACTTAGTGCATGTTTCATCCTGTGCATGTGTGTGAGTATGCGCGTGTGTGTGTGTGTGTAGTTAGTGTGTATTACCAGGACACAGGGGTCTTGGTATCGGGCAGAATGCAGCTGCGATCCTCCGGGTTGAGGACCAGAGGGCTGATATCCAAGGTAGCATTGACCCCGATGACCGGCCTTGCCCTGGAGGGGCACACAGAAACACGTATGATACGACAGGCCGCCTGCCAGCTGTCTGTGAGACCGCGCTCGCTCACACCAATCCTGTGAAGCTGCAGTAGAGATGACCTGGAGCAGGGGCCGGCGGGCGGAAGACCAGTGCTTCCTGTGGCTCGCTACACCCGCACACCTGAGCCCCGCGTTAGAGGTTTATGTAGAAGCAGCTAGCCTTTCATGTCGTAGGTGGTCTGGTTAACAACCGCAAGACTAGGTGTGTAGTGCACACCGTGTGCCCTAGATCAAAGGCATACAGTCAGGCGTGTGTGTGTGTGGGGGGGGGATTACCTGTAGAGAACAACCTTGTCAGCTCCAAACACCCCCACCAGCAGGTCTGAAGGAGACACACATGCACACATCAGCACTTTATAATTGCATCCGAGCAGGATACTGCTCTCGCAAACCACAGCCAGGCCTGTATGCAGAACAATCCAGAGCTGTCTGTTCCTATCCCTCTGTTTGTGCCCTCTCTGTGTCTTAGCCTGGGTCTGGCTCAGCGTCCTCAGACCCAGGTCTGAGTACAGTATCGGTGTACCTGGGTATCCGTTGTGATCGATGTCCGTGCCCCCGGTCATGGAGTAGCCGAAGCTGGCGGGCATGTAGGAGGAGGCCCAGCGGCCCTCCAGCACCTGCGAGGCAGTGGGCTCTGGGCCCGTGGAGCGCCCGCTGTGGATGTAGATCAGGCCCTGGAGCAGGGGGCCCCCGTAGGGTGCAGAGATGGCCACGTCTGAGGGGGACCCGGAGGGTGCAGGGAGAGGGGGGGAAGGGGGGAGAGAGGGAGGGAGACAGACATACAGAAAGAGACAGAAAAAGAGAAAAAGACCAACAGAAACCATCAGAGACACATGGAGAGAGAGAGAGACAGAGAGAGAGACAGAGACAGAGACAGAGATAGAGAGAGACACTATTTCCCCACTGTAGAGAACTCCTCTAGACAGGGGAGAGAGCAGAGAGACACATGGAGTCAGACTCCTACCGTTATACCCGTCCAGGTCCAGGTCGCCCAGGGCTGAGATGTAGCTGCCGTAGCGACCGTAGATCTCCCCCCCGGTCAACATCCTGGGCGGGTGGAAGGAGAAGCCCCCCTTCCCCATGTAGACAGACACCTGGCCCACCTCCCTCAGCTTCCTGTCTGACCCACGCTCCATGAAGAGAGGAGCCCCCACCAACAGATCCAACATCCTGGAACAGAGAGAGACAGAGAGACAGAGACAGAGAGACAGAGACAGAGAGAGAGAGAGACAGAGAGAGGTAGTGATTGTGAGATAGATAGAGTGGGTGGTGGTCAGGGGGTCAGAGGTCGAGTGAGGATATGCTGAGGCGAGGGTCATACCCGTCGTTGTTAATATCAGTCGCAGCTACCGAGTGGCCAAAGTAAGCGGCCATCTAGAAAGGTAAAGAAGGGCAGAGGACAAAGGAGAGAGACGGAAAGACTGAGAAAGAGATGTTTTATATCTTCTGAACACTGTGCTATTCCTTCCTTCCTTCATCTCCCTCCTCCACCCACCCTCCCTCCTGTCTATAGTCGATTGGCTGTCATGGCTGACCTGTGTTCCGGTGAAGTTGACCATGGACTCCATATTCTTGCCGTTAAAAATGTTGACCTGGCAACAGGAAACACCACACTGGTTATCGTACTTCAAAATAGCATACTACTACATGTCCTTATTAAACTACTGCACACTAAAGCTCTGCACTACACAATGGCACACTAGCATCATACCAAAGACACATCACTTACATAGCCTCGGGCTTTGTCCCCTCGAGGAACCCCAGTGATGTAATCTGGAAGAGACAGGAAGCTGAATATACGTACTAATACCCTGCATTAAGAATGAACAAACACACAAATAATCTCATTTGATTTGTTTCTATTTGAATTTTCGGAACGCATGGTTCTCCTCAGATTTACCATCATCACCGTCATCATTGAAGTCCCCAACAGTTAGAGAATAACCTGCCGCAAACACAGAACAGAAGGTGAAGTGGGGGAGGGTAATTTGGCTGAGCGGTTAGGGAATCGGGCTATTAATCAGAAGGTTGCTGGTTTGATTCCCAGCTGCACAAAATGACATTGTGTCCTGAGCAAGTCACCCTACTTGCGTCGGGGGGAATGTCCCGGTATTTACTGCAAGTCGCTCTGGATAAGTGCGTTTGCTAAATGACTCAAATGTAAACGTAGATGCTGTGCTCTAAGTGGAGGGGCTGCTCTTGATCTTGGTGTGCTAACATACCATCTCTTGCTCAACAGATCCCCTCTATAGCTTATATGTTCATGTTGCACACTGACAGCCTATATTGGTGTACATTTCCTACATTTTAATTTAATCCTTAAGTCTTACAACTGGCTTTACATTTCAGTTTATTTTCAATAACATCAATAATAATTTAGCATTATAATGATTAGCATTTAAAGTGTCCTGCTTGTCAGATATATGCTAGCTGGCTAGCACAGCTGGCCTCACCTAGATAGCTGTCGTCATAAGAGAAGTCGGCTGCACTGGTGGCCATAGTCTTGCTGTAGGGGGTGTAGAACTGGTTGTTATATCTGGTGATGATCTCGGAGATGTCGTCTGAGATCAGCTGGCCTGTGGAGAGTGGACACAAACACATGCACGCACAGAAACACACGCATGCAAACACGCATACACAAACGTGTGCGCACACACACAGGCAGACAGCGTGTCAGGATTTCGGGTCGATGACCAGGGTTTTCCTAGGCACATAACCAGTCAGTGCTAGACAAACTGAATAACTACGGACACATAAGCTATTTAGGAGGGGCAGTGGACATGTGGGAAGAAGGGGAAATGGGGTTTATTATACTGGAATTGTATCTCTATAGCACTGTTGTATTGTGCAAAGTGCTCTGGCTCTTGACCGTCAATAGACACATGCACCCTTAGAGTACTGTAGTTTTCCAGTCATAGAGGGCTGTAAACAATGCTGGCGTTTAGAAAAGAGCTGCCTTAGCTGTTTGACTAACTAACAGGATGTAGAAACTATCCTTTCCCACCCAAGGAAGCCACTTGCAGGGCTGCCAACTTTTCAAAAGACCTTTGAGTGAGATTTGGTGGAACCAACCCAAATTTTACCCCAAGATAACATTTCACGCGTGTTTGTGTGTGTGTGTGTGTGTATGTGTGTTAGCTGTTTAGTGAGCTCTGACCTTGCCAGTAGAAACTGCCTGGTCCCCCCACCACCACTCGGTTATTCTGTCAGAGAGGAAAGAGAAGCCAAGTTGTTTACGTGTACAACTAGCCCAGCTGTTTACAGTCAGACCCACGCAGACCAACAGCAGCAACATTCTTCCCCAGTTTGAATGAAACTGCTTGCTTAACATGAACCTAACGTAACACAAACACAGCGATGGCGTCATTCTAGGATGCAGTGCAGATTCCTAGAGGAGATAGCTGGCGTGTGTGTGCGTGTGCGTGTGGCTGAGATGTGGGGGACTGTAGGATGCACGGGGCCCCACCTTGACAAAGTCCACACTGAAGCCTGCCTGACAGAAGCCCTGGCCTGATGGAGACTTCAACTCTGAGGAGAGACAGCAGAGATACAGCAGAGATACAGCAGAGATACAGACTATTCATGGGCATGCAGAGAGGCCAATCGGGTGACTGGAGAGACAGGGTGCTGCACAGTCCTTACTGGATCGACAGGGAGAATACTCCACCACCGTAGCTCCCGTCTTCAGGAAGCAGGTTCCCACCGGCTCCCGATCGCTAAAGTCCTCCGTGCTCCACTGGTATAGGGGGGCACACGCCTGGACACACACACACACACACACACACAGTGAAGCTGACACACGGCACTCTGTTATCTCGACCCTGCAGGCAATCTGCTCTGCTCTGTCTGCGCATGCAGGCCTACAACACCACTACTGCATGCACAGTGTTGCACAGCCATACGTCTGCATGCACAGTGTTGCACAGCAGTTGTACGTCTGCATGCACAGTGTTGCACAGCAGTACGTCTGCATGCACAGTGTTGCACTGCAGTACGTCTGATGACTGCAGGTTTATTTCTAGCGTCTCTTCTCCTTTTAATTCTCAGCAAATTGACACTGTTGACACAAATTGACACTCTCTGGTGAAAACTTAGCTTAAGATAAAGTACCGTGTAGTAAGTGATTTTAGGACTGTTGTGTGTGTGTGTGTGGGTGTGTGAATGTGCGAGGGACTCACCAAGATATGTTTTCCGTTTGAGCGAACGGACGCTCCAAACCACTGGTTGGACTTGAACTCCATCTGAATCCCAGTCTGGCTCTTCTTGTCATCTGGAGGAGGGGGTAGAGGGAGGATGAGACCCCCTGGTCACTCACCATATCACACACATAACCCTTGTGGACGTGACCACACACACAGCCATGCTCTAACTTTTACTACACTACAGGCGGGATAAGATGTCAACCCTGTGCAGCAATAAATTGTGTGATCATCTCCTAAAAAGGTAATAGCTTTGACTTATAATGTACAGTAACAACATCACGGTCTTCACAGTTCATTGAATGCATGTCGAGAGTCACAAGATCTCCTGTGAGGACAAGATATTTGTGGACCACGAAAGAGGCATAGCTGCCAGCTCAGAACGCTTATCAGACTGCTAATAGATGTCGCAACTTCCACAGTGAGAACAACAGACGATGTCTCAGAAGGTTGCTGTTGTTGCCTCACCTGGCCTACGCCTAGGGAGAGACATTCCTCCTGGTCACAGCCAGGGTGTTGGGACTTGTCTTATTACACACCAAGGGAAGGGTTGGTAGTGGTGGTGAGTAGGCTGTGTGTGTGTGTGTGTGTGTGTGTGTGTGTGTATGTGTGTACATAGCAACCTCCAGTGCAAGGAAAATCCCTGGTCAGAACCACAGATATCACCCCAGCCAGGCCTTAGGCAAGTGTTGCAACTGTGGCTTGTTGACCGATTGGGATCTCTAACAGCATAGAGGCTCACAAATCGTGGTCAGGATTTGCCCTCACATGCATGTGTGTGAGAGCAGGACACCGGGACCTGATAAACTGTACATGATCACACTTGATTTGCTGCCTGCCTTCAGACTTAGGCTGAGCCTCGGAGCTGCCTGAGAGTGCTTTGAAAGTGTTGCCTTTGGGTTGAGTTTGCTTACTCATTGAAATGTTGAAATCCTGGGTTGCACCCAGTGGTGCATGTGTGGGTGTCATGTCTTCCCCCCTTTTCTAAAACACACAGTACTTTACCTCGAGCAATGTTTTCACCAGAGAAAATAAATGTGTCCATTTGCTGAGAGTTCAAAGGAGAAGCTTCCCTCTATATTAAAGTAAACCTGTTGTCATCAGACATACTACTGTGCAACACTGTGCATGCAGTAGTGGTTGTTGTAGGCCTGCATGCGCAGACAGAGCAGAGCAGATTGCCTGCAGGGTCAAGATAATAAGAGTGCTACCTCACCAGAACAAGATGGAGGTAGGTCATTAAACCCCAGAGAACACAGTCAGCACCTCAGCATTGCGCCCTCAGTAACACAACATGAGGGAGGGAGGGAGGGAGGGAGGGAGGGAGGGAGGGAGGGAGGGAGGGAGGGAGGGAGGGAGGGAGGGAGGGAGGGAGGGAGGGAGGGAGGGAGGGAGGGAGGGAGGGAGGGAGGGAGGGAGGGAGGGAGGGAGGGAGGGAGGGAGGGAGGGAGGGAGGGAGGGAGGGAGGGAGGGAGGGAGGGAGGGAGGGAGGGAGGGAGGGAGGGAGGAGGGAGGGAGGGAGGGAGGGAGGGAGGGAGGGAGGGAGGGAGGGAGGGAGGGAGGGAGGGAGGGAGGGAGGGAGGGAGGGAGGGAGGGAGGGAGGGAGGGTAGAGAACAATAGCCCGCTGTAACTCTTGTCATCATACCACACCCTCCCAGTCTCTCTGTATCCCACAGCCCCTCCTCAGGACGCAGAGTGTTGTCATGACTGGGCATCACGGAGGCAGCAAAGCCAAGCTGGCTGAGGTCAGGAGGGAGTAACAGAAAAATGACTTGAGCCCTAAAACACACACACACACACACACACACAGACACATACACATACATAAACACTGAAACACACACTCTAATTCCAGTACTGGACTGTGTCACCCTTTAATCCAGCCTGCCTTCCTGGTTAGCAAGTCAGCCACCACAAAGAGAGTCATTGTGACTGTACCGTACAACAGACCAAAGGAACATGCCCCACTGGACAACAATTCAATGCGGGTCAAAAGTTAAAACATGCTGTTTACTGTTTTCTGTACAGTCCTGTGATGTTGGGTTCAAATCCAAATACGTATAAACTGTGACAGCTTGAGAATGAGGCTCTGAAGTAGTTTGGTGTTTTCACACAACTGAGAGTCCTACACAAGCCTGTACTTAGCTCAGCAGTCACTCAAACCGCACTTCCCACAAGCTGTTACGCTACCAAACAAGCTATGGTTAAACAACATGCCTCGGCCCTCTGTCTAAATGTGTCTGAGTTCAGATATCCCCCTTAGAATGACAATGCTGCTTCTTTCTCTCCCAGCCTCTGGGCCTCTCTGTCGGAGCTACTAGGCAGTGCACAGTGCTGTCACAACAAGCACAACTACACTGCTCCACACTTCAGATTCATATGAGACTAAATCAAATAAGAAGTCTATGTGGCCTACTACATAATGGATCAGCATCCGGCTGGAATGAATGATTGGAGTGGGTGTTCAGCCTTTCTCAGAATGTCAAATCTTTTCCTCCTGCTGCATTCCTGGATGAGCCCAGACAGGACAAGTCACCACATGCATGACTGACACACTCAACCTATTCCAAATCTATTTAAAAAAAAATGGATAACGCTTTTAGTTCAACACAAACTTCAGCATCATCCCTGTCATTGTCGGCTTCAGTGTCATTACCTGTCGCTACTCATGTTCTAGAGTGTAAAGTGTGACCTTACTTATCAGTGTTCTAGAACTTTCTTCCTTCGCTTGTGGCCCGACTCACCGGCGTTTAGGAACATAGAAACATTTTCTATTCTGCTCACCTGTGTTGTCGAACGATACTTCCTGGCAGGCACCAGAGCTCACCCAGGGGCAGCTGTACACCGCTCCTCTCTCCACCACGGAGGAGGCTGCTGATGTGTTGGCCCTGGGAGCTCCCACTATCACGTTAGACCTGGGGACAACCAGCAGCAGAAATGAAACACACTTAACCGCCCTGCATGCAGGTCTATGGCATCGCATGCACCCATTATACACTATGAGAATAGAGGTGGGAAACTTGCACAAACACTTTCAATTGAATGTTTACTTTGGAATTGTTTTCATTGTCATGTCTTTGACTTTGATTATTAATGCGACACCATTTCGATTCATTGAGAATTTACACAGATAAAGTACAAACTTACTGCTTGTCATCTGGCCTGAAAAAATCAACAGAAAATCCAAAATAGCTCCTTTCTGGTCCAGAATAGACAGTAGGGTTATCAGCGTCCAGATTAAATGAAACGGAGTACTTCAAACACAACAACGTCAGAACCACCGACAAACGATAACATTTCGATACTCCCTTCATTCTGTCCGTGTACTGTGACGAGTACAGGGGCGAGTGTGACTCCAAATCTGGCTTTCCACCTACTTTAACTGCAACAAAACTGCCTGAAGTAGGCTATAAGAATGCACAGCTTTTACACTCCATGCCCTAAGCCAGCCAGCAAATGTATAACAGCAGCTACACCGTAGTTTTGTGTAATTTCCCGCGGTCAGAAGAAAAGTCCAGTTCAAGCGCGTGTATTCAATTGGGCTAATCGCATTAAAATGTCTGAAACATTGAACTGGAGTCTGCGGGGGTGTAGCGTTGCGCTTGCGTCGCAGGCGCTCCCACTGCAAAAAAACATCCGAAATTTTAAATCAGGTAGGCTTAAGAAAACAAACTTCGGTCACAGTAGAGCAGCTTGAAGGGCCCTATGTCTCGAATGTTCACTGGCAAGAGGTGTCTGTACGCCTACTAAGAATAATAATCGTTGAATGGCATATTTTTACAAATTTTACAGATTTGCAACCTTCAAAGAGAGTGAATATGTAGTTTACGTAGTGCCAAAAGGGAATCAAACAATTTACTCTGAAGTTTGTGTTAAGGGTCAATGAGGTGTGCTGTCTGTCAATAATGTGTGGTTTGGGTCCCTAGGCACGCCAGCCATGCCTGTGTTCAGCCTATCATGTTATAATAAATGACTGAACAAGTTACTGCAAAGTAAAAACATAATAATGGGTATATTCAAACTGTAATAATTGTAATATACTACATAATAATACTTTGGAAAGCGAATGAAGGCATGAAAATGAAACGAGCCAAATCACTGTTAAAAGTAAATTGACTATGTGCCTTGTCCCTCTCAGTGGAAACAGTCACAGTATGGTGCAGTGGAGCGATCAACCATGTGGCTCTGAAGACCATGGCCTTGTGAAGGAGGATGGAGCTATGAAGATCAGAATGACCAACCACTAATGTCCTGTCCTTCATAATCTCACGGACCAGCTGGGCTTCATCTGAACAAACGGATTTTTAACCAGTTATCCACCATGTACAGAATCACCTGCTTTAAAATCTTTTCAACCAGTTTATATCAAATATTTAAGAAAAATTGGTATGAAGAGGGTTTTAGCGTTTTAGGACATTTGTGAATTGGACTTGTTCTAGCAGACCCCCCTTAATATCAGCTAGACTTTTCTCCTTTTGTATAGTTAGTCCACATATTTAGATTTCAATATTCCTATATGTTTAATGTATGCACCTCCCTGCCAAAGTAAGTTCCTTGTTTGTGCAAACATTCATGGAGAATAAAATCCCTTCTGATTCTAATTCAGAGGTTGTCATTTGTTGCCCTTCTCTGGTAGGGAAAGGAATAGCAACATCACGTGGGGTAATAGTACATCATGTTTCGATTCCTTTCCATACCTTTCACCTTCTGAAGAGTTTAACCTGTGACAGACCTATTTAAATACAACCTGTAACATGAATGATTATCACATTTTGCCCATTCAAACCAAAAACCTGTCAAGCACAAATGGGGTTTTGGACATTTTTCAACAAAAACGAAAAAAAACAAACAAAATATGTAGGCCTAGTAGACATCCCTAGGATGTGTCCTCACTAGTGGGTATGCATAGTAAACAACAACGACTAGTACAACTGCAACTCTAAGTCCCTAATGTCCTGCGCCTTCACCAGGACCATCTCCCAGCAGCTGCAGTAGGGCTAGCGTACCAAGGGTTCAGATTTTGGCTGGGTTCAGATTCAGGCTGGCATCAGATTCTGGCTGGGGTCAACTCCCATGAATAGTGTGGGAGCACATATCACATAAAAAATCCTCATAATTATTATTATTATTATTACAGTGACTTACTGTATCTGTTGGTCTAATTAGTTTGATTGTGGTTACAATCACAGTGCCCCCCTAAGTGATGTAAGGTTAAGTTAATGAGCTTCGTTAGCACCTTTAATCCCTAATGGCCACCGCTCATGTTATGTCCCTGCTTGACATATTCAAACAAACAGTTTGAAAACCTTTGGGAACAGAGCTGACTGGAGATCGTTTTATCAACACTGATAATTATGGCTCAGTGGCCATTGATGTTTTTCCCTAAAATTTATAATTTATAAATAAATACTGACTGTATTTTCTATCAGTGGCACACATTTTCATTTGAAGATGCAAAACGCATTTTTCTGTGTGAAAGCTCCACACAGTAGTTTATTCCACTGTAGAACTTGCAAAGTACTTGCAATATTCCTAAATGTTTTTCTGTTTGTTTTTGTTTTCACAAAGCCTAACTGGACAACTGGGTTTAATTAGCAGTCTTCAACCCTAATACCCCAGTGTAGCAAATGATCATGACCTGTGAGAGCATATACATGTTTATTTGCTCATCGGGTCATTAGTCCTCAACCCCTGGATGGACGTTGAGCACCTGACAACCAGGGAGATCAGCCAGGGAGACCAGCCAGGCCCAAAGCAAAACAGAGATGTTGCTTCATTGTCAAGTCCTTTTAGACCTCACGAGACCCCAGGGTACCTCAGAGTGGTGCTTCCCTTAAGAGTGGTGAAAGAGGCCACGGTCAGACTAAGTTCGCAAAAAAGCCGCTTCATCAATACAGATCTATTATAAATTATTAACAAAGAAATTGATTCTTATTAAGTGTAAATCATTTTTACATCGATTTTGGGTCAAACATTTCTAGGGAATTTGGAGGCAGAGTCAACAACTTGAACTCATTGTGTTCCTCAAACCATTTCCTAGACATTATTTGCTGGGCAGGGCAGGGCGCATTATCCTGCTGACCTTGAAAATGCTGACCTGAAATTAACCTGAAAGATTCACATCTGAGTAGCACAGCCTTTGAGCACTAAGGGTCTGAGGCTGTCAGGCCCTGGTGCCTTGCCTGGGTGTAGGCCAGCCAACTCCCTCCTCACATCCTCTACAGTGATGGCCATTGGAAGGTTGTCAGAGAACCTTAATGGAGGAGGGGGGCAATATTGTGAGATGACAGGATCCAGAAAAGTTAATAATAATAATAATTGATTTAGCAGATGCCTTTATCCAAGAAAACTTACAGAGACTAGGGTGTGAGAACTATGCATCGGCTGCACAGTCATTTACAACTACGTGTCACCCGAAAAGACAGAGCACAAGGAGGTTAAGTGACTTGCTCAGGGTCACACAATGAGTCGGTGACGGAGATGGGATTTGAACCGGGAACCTCCTGGTTAAATGTCAGTTACTTTAAACACTGGACCGCACAGCCTCCAGAGTTGTTGAGGAGAGGTGATAGGGGTGATCGTCAAACTTGTCTTATCCCGGTGTCCTATCAGAGTGTTCTTCCATCCCAGTGTCCTTTCATTCCATGGCTTGCGATGGTTCTCATGCTACTCCACACCTCCCTGATGGCTTTTCCTTTCAAGCTTCCTCCTGTAGCACTCCTTGCCCTCAGCTATCCTGTCCCTCACTTCTCTCTGTGCCCTCTTCATCTCCTCCTTTTATCTCCGTCCTGAAGGCCGCCTTCTTCCGGTTAATGTCCTTAGTCAACAAGGGTTTGTTGTTGGGGAAACACATAACGTGAGTCAATTTCTGTCCTGTCCGTGTGCAAGCAGTGGAGAATCCCCATGGTTGTTTTGAGGTGACTGGGAGGTAATGTTGTAACCACCTCTGGACTGATCTGGTAAGGACTCTGTGCTGCTGGACTGCATGTTCATAGGTAGAACCTTACAACCACCACTGCCCTAAGTGGGCAAAAAATAAACTGTCTCAAGTAGCGGCCATCGATTGACGCTTGTGACCATCACAAGCAAACTCAGTGCCAAAACAAAGTTTCCAAGCCTACAAGGTCAGTCACAGATGAACTGCTCATCAGCCTTGCATATACAGTAGGCTAACAGTATACAATTGACGTGGAGGCAGGCAGAGGCTGAGGAGTGAGGGAGAAGGCCACCTGGAGGCAGGCAGAGGCTGAGGAGTGAGTGAGAAGGCCACCTGGAGGCAGGCATCCACTTTTGCACGCAGAGGCCTGAGCTACAAGTCAAGATGCACAGTTTTTTGGCCCTGCACCTAGAATCTTACCTGTTCAAGGTCAGCACAAACTTTGAAGATTGATTGAAGACTTCGAACATTTTACACAACACAGTACACAATGTCCTCCTCCTCCATCTAAAAGTTTTCTCCTCTGAGCCCATCTGATTGGCAGGTTACGTCCCTCCAAAACAGTATATAAGATCAGTACTGTAGCTGCCTCCATGTAATTTAGCCAGTTCCCCCTTACTGCAGCTGACTAGACTGCAGTTTCTGTGGAACACTTTGTAGACAAGGAACTATTGGAAGTGTAAAACAAAGAGACTTGGTGAGACTCACTACCATTTAGGACAACTAGGTTGATTATTTTAAATGTTAACACAATAAGCTGATTATTGATTAATTATAAATTGTATTGACTTAATAACAATTATTCAACATTCAATCAGGTTATAGAGTTTTCAACTTTTAGATATCGTGTTGAAATGTAATTTTCTTGCTTTTAAACAATAGCATATTTACAATGGAAAACTCAACACAGATTATTTCATTTGTACTGACTGCATATGGAAATATAGGACTATTGAAATACATGTATTTTGCTATAATAATTGTATTGTACATTGCAATAGTGTTTGCTAACACAATGCTTATAGTGGTGATATCCATGGAAAGAAAGCTACACCAGCCCATGTATCTGTTTCTCTGCAGTTTGTTTGTTAATGAATTATATGGCAGTGCGGCTTTGTTGCCTTTCCTCATGGTACAGGTTCTATCAGACACTCATGTGGTGCCTGCTCATTATTGTTATTTACAGATGTATATTCTTTACACATATGTAGTAATTGAATTCTGCAATTTAGCAGCCATGGCATATGACAGGTATGTTTCTATCTGTTATCCTTTGCAGTACCATGTCATTATGACCTCTAATAGAGTGATCATGATCATAATGCTACTCTGGATTTATTCTTTTATGAACATTACTTTTACTATGTATACAAGTGTAAGTTTACCCAAGTGTGGCAACATTATGGATAAAGTATATTGTAATAATTATTCACTAGTCCAACTTGCCTGTACAGACACAACAGTGAATAACTACAATGGAATATTTGGAACTTTTCTGTCTGTTGTTGTCCCTGTAATGCCCATTTTATTCTCCTACATCAAGATTTTACATATTTGTTTAAGATCTTCAAAAGAGACTAAACAGAAAGCCCTCCGCACATGCACACCTCACTTGGCTTCTCTGAGCAATTTCTTCTTTGGTTGTTGGTTTGAGATTCTGCAGAGCAGATTTGACATGACTCATGTCCCAGCTGTTCTGCGTATTATTATCTCATTGTACTTCCTGGTGTGCCAACCACTTTTTAACCCTGTACTATATGGATTTAATTTATCAACAATCAAACAACAATGTAAGACTTTGTTGCTCAAGAAATTTGTTATTCAAGGATAATTTTATGTTTTAATTGCATCAAAAGACATAAGATCTTTCTGTAATTGGATGAGACCATATACAGTAGCTTGAATATTTCTGTTTAGTTGTTAATCTTATCTATGGTGCTTCGTCTAACTTGAGTCTAAAAAAATAATGAATACAACAAGAAAAAATACAATTGATCTTAATTGTGTGTTGTATGGATAATAATAATAGATTAGTATAATAGTAGATGTGATTGTTTAAGAACCATTTGACTGTACTATCCAAATGAATTAGGGTAAAAGGCTCTTTACATTTTAATTTGAATGATGACGGTGACACACATTAGCCATGCTAGCTTCCATTTCACCTCATCATTACTTCTACAGTAAGGATGCACTCCCTTGCATTGCAGCAGTATCCTCCAAAACCCTACTGTACAATAGTTGAATTAAAGGATGATCCATTGTTGTGTAAAATGTTTTCTCCAAATACTGTAGCTAGTTAACCATGACTAGTAGTGTGTTGCTATATAGAATGGCACCTTATATCCATGGCTCCAATTATTGCTAGAAATAAATAAATTATAATAAATTATATGTCATCAATGTTTCAGCAGGAACTATTCTTACCATTAGAAACTGCCATGCAATGGGAAAAGGTTTTCCTTGGGACGGTTACAATCTATCTGAAAGTAGATGGATTGTTCATACTTATATAAACACAAAAGTTGGTAATAAAAAACATCCAGGAATATAATTATGTCTAGTCTGTATCTGTTGCACACATAGGCTGGGCAGCCCATCACCTTATTGAGGAGATTCAATTGTATATCACTCAGAATAGGAGATTATGTTCCCATGTATACATTATTAAAAGTAAAGACGTATTACATTGTGCTCAATTGTTGTGAAAGTATGAAGTCAATGAGGTGAATAGCTGGTTTCAAGTTTTTTATTGTCAGGTGCACAGAACAACACAAGGTCAGACTGGGCACAGAAATTCTTGGGACAAGACAACGCAAGCAACCTGGTATAACATAACATATAAGTACTAAAACCATGGATTATATCTATAATAAGCTCAAATAGAATAGAAATAACATAATAACAAACCACAATATACAAAATAGTATGCAATATACAATACAATATACTTGACCTTTAATACACATAATGACATATACTAACCTTATAGACCTAACTAAGCTAAGACAAGACCTATACTAACTTAAGTGGGGTAAGTTAATGCAATAGCGCAATAATGAACTGAAAGTGACAGTGTGTAAAGTGACTAGTGAGAAATGTATCAATGTCCATATCAGTGTCCATTTAGAAGCCTGATGACCATTGGATAGAAACTCTTGTCCAGTCTGCTTGTGCGAGACAGAATGCTACAGTAGCGCCTGCCAGAAGGCAACGGGATAAAGAGACTGAAGGATAGGTGGTAACAGTCTCTTTGGATCCTGCCTGTTTTCCTGAGGTATCGTGTGTGGTAGGTGTCCTGTAGAGCTGGGAGCTTCCTGCCAATGATGAACTAAGCAGACCGGACCACACTAATTAGGGCCTTTCCCTGTCTGTGCAGCTCCCATAACACACTGTGATGCAACCGGTCAGAATGCTCTCTATAGTGCATCTGCAAAAGTTAGTGAGGATGACCTAGACCATGCCAAACTTCTCTCGTCTCCCCAAGAAGAAGAGGTGTTTCTGGGCCGCTTTGACCACCTTGTTCATGTGAGCAGACCAGGTGCAGACCAAGTGCAGACCAGGTGCAGACCAGGTGAGGTCATTGCTGATGTTCACCCCGAGGAACAGGAAGCTGCTGACCTTTTCCACTTCTGGTCCGTTGAAGTGAAGGGGTACATGCTCTTCCTCCTGCCGCCTCCTATAATCCACAATCATTTCCTTGGTCTTGCTGATGTTGAGAGAGAGCTTATTGGCCTGACACCATGATGTCAGGGTATCAACCTCCTCTCTGTCGGCTGACTCATCACTGCCAGAGATGAGGCCCACAATGGTTGTGTCGCAGGGGCGTCATTAGACCCTTTATACTGGGGCACGTGCCCCAGTATAAATCTGCTGTGCCCCAGTAAAATCTAAAGTTTGAAAAAAAAATGCAGTATCCCAATCAACGCTTGTAAAATCAAAGCAGTTGAACCGAAAACACAAACAATGCCTGCAGAATTCCATGTTGGCGCGTTCTTCTGAGTTTGCCAAATAGCCACTGCAGCACGCACACAGAAGTCCAGGTGTCAGACTCAATTGAGGTAGGGTAAGAAATATTCAAAAACTAAAGAAAGATTCTAAATAATAGGCCTACCGATCATCGTATTTTGACTAAAACATAAAAACAATATTACATGAAGCTCAAAAAAAGAGTATTTGCGCTCAAAATATAGGGAAAGAAATGTGCATGCACACATTAACTATTAATGTCTCTGCCAAAGCTGATATCAAACTTGCGCCCCTGAACTGTCGTACTATAGTGGATTAAGCAAGGGGAGTTTCTATAGCCTAGTAGTGCATTGTGCGCAGCAAGCTTGAAAGAAAAAAAGGGACATGAATAGAGGCCTGTGCCCCAGTAGTTTTATGTCTAACAAGGCCTCTGTTGTGTTGTCAGCAAACTTAACAAGGAGGTTGGAGCTGTGCGTTGCCGCACAGTCGTACGTGAACAAGGAGAACAGGAGAGGGCTGAGCACACAGCCCTGGGGATTGCCTGTTTTGAATGCTGAGCTGTAGTCAATGAACAGCATCCTCACATACGTATTCCCTTATACGTAGTCCAGGTGGGAGAGAGCGGTGTGCATAGTCAGGGCGATGGGATTGTCTGTAGACCTGATGGACCGGCATGCAAACTGCATAGGGTCCAGGGTGGGAGGCAGCGAGGAGCAGATGAATGATTTGACGAGCTGCTCAAAGCACTTCATGTCAGTGCCATCGGGCAATAGTCATTCATGCAAGTGACCTTGGTGTTCTTGGGCACAGGGACGATGGTGGTCCTCTTGAAGCAGGTAGGGGGTACAGACAGGTTGAGGGATAGGTTGAAGATGTCACTGAAGACTCCTGCTAGCTGGTCAGCACAGCCCCTGAGGGCCCTACCTGATATACCGTGTGGGCCAAGTGCCTTGCAAGGGTTGATCTTTTTGAAGCAGTGCTTGACCTCAGCTACAGTTAATGTACGCTACTGGCTCGGCCTACAGGTAGCACCACTGCAGGGGTTCACTGTCCCTCTCAATGCGAGCGTAAAAGGTATTTAGCTCTTCTGGCAATAGAACAGACGGCTGGGTCTCACTGTCTCTCCCTTTGCAGTCAGTAATGGCTTAAAGTCCAATCCACATGCATGGGGTCTGAGTTAAAGGTTTAGGTCTTTACATAGGGATCCCAGAAACGGCCTTGACATTCCTTCTATTTTCCTCGTTCAAAGTTGCATTGCATTATACGCTTTTGTAATATTGTGACCTCTGACCTAAACTAGTGACACAGGTCTTTCCTTGCACCTTACAAAGAACTAACTCATGGCTATGCAAGCATAAGAAAACAGCATAATGACTGTTTATCAATGATACAAGAATCATCATTAATAGATAGGCATATTTCTCTCTTGGACATAACGAAGGGTTATGTGCTCATGAGATTAATATAGCAGGGTATAGATTGAACATGATTTATTATATTCAGAGCATTTCAAACAGTATAAAAATAATAAAGTAATCATTATCTTAAATTCTTGTGAACTGATCTGTGGTTTAAGGACAGACTTCTTCAAAAGTTGAATTTTTAATTGATATATTGTAAGTTAGAGTTTGTTAGATTCCCCGATAAAAGGTATTCAAATGACCACCGCAACTGTAAATGGTCCAGAAAGAGGCTCTATCAAGGAGTGGCCAGCGACTGACAGACTAACCATCCCAGGCCCACTCAGCACCTAGTACTGTCCCTAACCCCTCAAGGTCAGTGACTGGACCGCTCACCAGCCATGTATATACAGTACAGAATACAGTACACAATGTCCTCCTCCTATCCATGGCTGTCTCAAGGTTTTCTCCTCTGAGCCCGTCTGATTGGCAGGTTGTGTCCCTCCCAAACAGTATATAAGATCAGTACTGTAGCTGCCTCCATGTAGCTTAGCCAGTTACCCTTACTGCAGCTGACTAGACTGCAGTTTCTGTGGAACACTTTGTAGACAAGGAACTATTGGAAGTGTAAAACAGAGAGAGGACTTGGTGAGGCGGTTATGATAGATAAATTTTCTTAGTACCATTTAGGACAACTAGTTAGATTATTGTAAATGTTTACACAATAAGCTGATTATTGATTAATTATAAATTGTATTGACTTAATAACAATTATTAGACATTCAGTCAGTTGATAAAGACTTTTCAACTTTTAGAAATTGTGTTTAAATGTAATTTTCTTGATTTTTAAACAATAGCACATTTACAATGGAAAACTCAACACAGATTATTTCATTTGTACTGACTGCATATGGAAATATCGGACTATTGAAATACTTGTATTTTACTATAATAATTGTGTTGTACATTGCAATAGTGTTTGCTAACACAATGCTTATAGTGGTGATATCCATGGAAAGAAAGCTACACCAGCCCATGTATCTGTTTCTCTGCAGTTTGTTTGTTAATGAATTATATGGCAGTGCAGCTGTTTTGCCTTTCCTCATGGTACAGGTTCTATCAGACACACATGTGGTGCCTGCTCATTATTGTTATTTACAGATTTATGTTATTTACACATATGTAGTAATCGAATTCTGCAATTTAGCAGCCATGGCATATGACAGGTATGTTTCTATCTGTTATCCTTTGCAGTACCATGTCATTATGACCTCTAATAGAGTGATCATGATCATAATACTAGTATGGATTTATCCTTTTATGAACATTACTTTTACTATGTATACAAGTGTAAGTTTACCCAAGTGTGGCAACATTATGGATAAAGTATATTGTAATAATTATTCACTAGTCCAACTGGCCTGTACAGACACAACAGTGAATAACTACAATGGAATATTTGGAACTTTTCTGTCTGTTGTTGTGCCTGTGATCCCAATTGTATTCTCCTACATCAAGATTTTACGTATTTGTTTAAGATCTTCAAAAGAGACTAAACAGAAAGCCATCCGCACATGCACACCCCACTTGGCTTCTCTGAGCAATTTCTTCTTTGGCTGTTGGTTTGAGATTCTGCAGAGCAGATTTGACATGACTCATGTCCCAGCTGTTCTGCGTATTATTATCTCATTGTACTTCCTGGTGTGCCAACCACTTTTTAACCCTGTACTATATGGATTTAATTTGTCAATAATCAGACAACAATGTAAGACTTTGTTCCTCAAGAAATCTGCTATTCAAGGTTGATATTATATGTTTTAATTATATCAAAAGAGATAAGATCTTTCTGTAATTATAAAACCCCTGTGTGAGACCATATACAGTAGCTTGAATATTTCTGTTTAGTTGTTAATCTTTTCTATGGTGCTTCGTCTAACTTCAGTCTCAAAAAATCATCAATGCAACAAAGGAAAAATACAATGTAACTTATTTTTGTGTTGTATTGATAATTATAGTAGATCTGACATCAAAATGTTATTGTCTATGAACCCGTTAGACTGTACATTCTAAATGATTTAGGGTAAAAGGCTCTTTACAGTTTTATCTGAATGACTGTGCAACACATTAGCCATGCTAGCTTCCATTTCACCTCATCATTACTTCTACAGTAAGGATGCACTCCCTTGCATTGCAGCAGTATCCTCCAAAACCCTACTGTACAATAGTTGAATTAAAGGAGGATCCATTGTTGTGTAAAATGTTTTCTCCAAATACTGTAGCTAGTTAACCATGAATAGTAGTGTGTTGCTATATAGAATGGCACTTTATATCCATGGCTCCACTTATTTCTGGAAATAAAGCGAGACCCTTTTAACTGTAGTTACTGTTCCAAATGTATGTTAACTATAGGATGTCATCATTAGAAACTGCCAAGCAATGGGAAAAGGTTTTCCTTGGCAGAGTACATTACAATTTATCTTAAAGTAGATGCATTGTTTGTACTTACATGAACGCAACTTGGTAAAAACAAAATACATGAATATAATTTTGTCTAGTCTGTATCTGTTGCACACATAGGGTAGGACGACCATCACCTTATTGAGTAAAATAAAAATATTTATTGCTGAGAATAGAAGATTATGTCTCCATGTATTCATGATTAAAAGTGAAGACGTATTAGATTGTGCTTAATTGCTGTGAAATTACCAAGTCAATGAAGTAAATAGCTAAGTACAAGGTTGAGACTTAATTAACATATTTATTATAGATCTATAAGATGCAGGTGTCTGATACACTCAAGTTGAGCATCTCAGAAAACTGGATAATGAATACAGGAAATCCAGGGAGTTAAATAGTATCACAATATGGGAGGATATGAGACGATTAGCATAGCCTTTGCAAGGACAGAAATAGGACACTGCTTGCTAGATAGCTTTTGTTTAGGTCTTTAGATAGGGCTTCCAGAAATGGCCTTGACGTTCCTTCTATTTTCCGCGTTCAAAATTTTATGGCATTATAGATTTTGGTAATATTGTGACCTCTGACCTACACTAGTGTTGCAGGCCTTTCTTCGTCGCACCTTACAAATAACTAACTCATGGCAATGCAGGCATCAGAAAACAGCATAATTACTGTTTATCAATGATAAAAGAAATATCATTAATAGATAGGCATATTTCTCTCGTGGACATAACCAACGGTTATGTGCTCAAGAGCTTAATTTAGCAGGGTATAGATAAAACATTGTTTATTACATTCACAGCATTTCAAACAGTAGAAAAGTTATAGAGTAATCCTTATCTTTAATTATTGTTAACTGATCTGTGGTTTAAGGACAGACCTCTTCAAAAGTAACATTAAAAAAATGATATACTCTGTGAGGGTTTGTGAGAAGCCCCGTTGAAGGACATTGAATTGACCACAGCAATCCTTAATGGTCCAGAAAGAGGCTGTCTCAAGGAGTGGCCAGCGACTGACAGACTAACCATCCCAGGCCCACTCAGCACCTAGTACTGTCCCTAACCCCTCAAGGTCAGTGACTGGACCGCTCACCAGCCATGTATATACAGTACAGAATACAGTACACAATGTCCTCCTCCTATCCATGGCCATCTCAAGGTTTTCTCCACTGAGCTTTTAGCTTTTAACTAGATAAAAAAGGTTAAGATTAAAATAAACATTTTATTGAACTCAAGTATATGTTTGTTTGGAAATGTTACAAGTTCTTCCCTCAAAATCAGATTGTTTAAGAACTGTGGTTTATCCCTAATATAAAAAGTGTAAAAGGCTCTTTACAGTTCAATTTGAATGATGACAGTGAAACAGGTTAACCATTGCTTGCTTCCGTTTTACCTGTACAATAATAGGGATGTACTCCAGCAATGAACAATCGATGTAAAAAAGCTTTGCTTTGAGAAGTTCCTTACAGTCTATCTAAAAGTAGATGCAATGTTTATACTTAGCTGAGCACAAAAGTTTGTAACAATTTTGTTTGTAATTTAGATTATAGCTGGTGTTTACACATCCATAAATAGTAATGTCTGGTCTGTATCTGTTGCACACATTGGGAGAACAGATCATCACTGTATTAAGGAGATTATAATGAAATAGCTGAGAATACAAGATTATGTTTCCAAGTATACATTAACAAAGTGAAATTTTTAAAATGACATATTGTAGGTTAGGGTTTGTGTGAAGCCCCAAAAACAAGTATTCAAATGACCTACCCTTCAAGGTCACTGGACTGCTCACCAGCCATGTATATACAGTACAGAATAAAGTACACAATGTCCTCCTCCTATCCATGGCCATCTCAAGGTTTTCTCCTCTGAGCCCATCTGATTGGCAGGTTGTGTCCCTCCCAAACAGTATATAAGATCAGTACTGTAGCTGCCTCCATGTAGCTTAGCCAGTTACCCTTACTGCAGCTGACTAGACTGCAGTTTCTGTGGAACACTTTGTAGACAAGGAACTATTGGAAGTGTCAAAGAGAGAGTGAACTTGGTAAGACTCAGAAGGTGAAATAGCTGTTAGATGTGAGATTGTTTTGAATTTTTATAGTTCCAAATAGGAAAACTACATTTGTTGTAAATGTTAGCACACTAAGTGGATGAATGTATAGTATAACAAATTGTGTTGTATTAAAGTAAATGGGAAAGGGATCAAATAAGATGTTCTAACAAGTACATTGGAATTATTAGACATTCAATCAGTTGACAATCAGTTTTAAACTGTTAGAAATTGTGTTAAAATGTAATCTCATTACTCCTCAAACAATTGCACTTTTACTATGGAGAACTCAACAGTCATTATTTCATTCGTACTGTCTGCATATGGAAATATAGGACTATTGAAATACTTGTATTTTACTATAATGATTGTGTTGTACATTGCAATAGTGTTTGCTAACACAATGCTTATAGTGGTGATATCCATGGAAAGAAAGCTACACCAGCCCATGTATCTGTTTCTCTGCAGTTTGTTTGTTAATGAATTATATGGCAGTGCAGCTGTTTTGCCTTTCCTCATGGTACAGGTTCTATCAGACACTCATGTGGTGCCTGCTCATTATTGTTATTTACAGATATTTGTTATTTACACTTATTCAATAATTGAATTCTGCAATTTAGCAGCCATGGCATATGACAGGTATGTTTCTATCTGTTATCCTTTGCAGTACCATGTCATTATGACTTCTAATAGAGTGCTCACGATCTTAATACTATCCTGGATTTACTCTTTTATGAACATTACTTTTAGTGTGTATTCTAGTGTAAGTTTACCCAAGTGTGGCAACATTATAGATAAAGTATATTGTAATAACTATTCATTAGTCAAACTGGCCTGTGCAGACACAACAGTAAATAACTACGGTGGAATAGTTGGAACTTTTTTGTCTGTTGCTGTCCCAATGGTCCCCATTTTATTCTCCTACATCAAGATTTTAAGTATTTGCTTAAGGTCTTCAAAAGAGACTAGACAGAAAGCTATCAGCACATGCACACCCCACTTGGTATCTCTGAGCAATTTCTTCTTTGGTTGTTGGTTTGAGATTCTGCAGGGTAGATTTGACATGACTTATGTCCCAGCTGTTCTGCGTATTATTATCTCATTGTACTTCCTGGTGTGCCAACCACTTTTTAACCCTGTACTATATGGATTTAATTTATCAACAATCAAACAACAATGTAAGACTTTTTTCCTCAAGAAATTTGTTATTCAAGGATAATTTTATGTTTAAATTGCATCAAAAGAGATAAGATCTTTCTGTAATTGTAAACCCCTGTGTGAGACCATATACAGTAGCTTGAATATTTCTGTTTAGTTATTAATCTTATCTATGGTGCTTTGTCTACCTTGAGTCTCAAAAAATTATGAATTCAACAAAGGAAAAAAACAATTTAACTTATTTGTGTATTGTATTGATCATCATAGTAGATCTGAGATCAAAATGTGATTGTTTAGGAACCATTTGACTTTTCATTCCAAATGAATTAGGGTAAAGGCTCTTTACAGTTTAATTTGAATGATGACTGTGCAACATATTAGCCATGCTAGCTTCCATTTCACCTCACCATTACTTCTACTGTGAGGATGCACTCCCTTGCATTGCAGCAGTATCCTCCAAAACCCTATTGTACAATAGTTGAGTTAAAGGAGGATCCATTGTTGTGTAAAATGTTTTCTCCAAATACTGTAGCTAGTTAACCATGACTAGTAGTGTGTTGCTATATAGAATGGCACCTTATATCCATGGCTTCAATTATTTCTGGAAATAAAGCGAGACCCTTTTAACTGTAGTTACTGTTCCAAAAGTATATTAACTATAGGATGTCATTGTTAGAAACTGCCAAGCAATGGGAAAAGGTTTTCCTTGGCAGAGTACATTACATATTATCTTAAAGTAGATGCATTGTTTGTACTTACATGAACGCAACTCGGTAAAAACAAAATACATGAATATAATTTTGTCTAGTCTGTATCTGTTGCACACATAGGGTAGGACGACCATCACCTTATTGAGGAGAATAACATGCTTATTGCTGAGAATAGAAGATTTATGTCTCCATGTATACATGATTAAAAGTGAAGACGTATTAGATTGTGCTTAATTGCTGTGAAATTACCAAGTCAATGAAGTAAATAGCTAAGTACAAGGTTGAGACTAAATTAACATATTTATTATAGATCTATAAGATGCAGGTGTCTGATACACTCAAGTTGAGCATCTCAGAAAACTGGATAATGAATACAGGAAATCCAGGGAGTTAAATAGTATCACAATATGGGAGGATATGAGATGATTAGCATAGCCTTCGCAAGCACAGAAATAGGATACTGCATGCAAAATAGCTTTTGTTTAGGTCTTTAGATAGTGCTCCCAGAAATGGCCTTGACGTTCCTTCTATTTTCCGCGTTCAAAGTTTTATGGCATTATAGATTTTGGTAATATTGTGACCTCTGACGTACACCAGTGTTACAGGCCTTTCCTGGTCGCACCTTACACATAACTAACTCATGGCAATACAGGCATCAGAAAACAGCATAATTACTGTTTATCAATGATAAAAGAAACATCATTAATAGATAGGCATATTTCTCTCGTGGACATAAAAAATGGTTATGTGCTCAAGAGCTTAATTTAGCAGGGTATAGATAAAACATTGTTTATAATTATCACAGCATTTCAAACAGTAGAAAAGTTATAGAGTAATCCTTATCTTTAATTATTGTTAACTGATCTGTGGTTTAAGGACAGACCTCTTCAAATGTAACATTAAAAAAAGTATATGCTCTGTGAGGGTTTGTGAGAAGCCCAGATAAAGGATATTGAATTGACCACAGCAATCCTACATGGTCCAGTAAGAGGCTGTCTCAAGGAGTGGCCAGCAACTGACAGACTAACCATCCCAGGCCCACTCAGCACCTAGTACTGTCCCTAACCCCTCAAGGTCAGTGACTGGACCGCTCACCAGCCATGTATATACAGTACAGAATACAGTACACAATGTCCTCCTCCTATCCATGGCCATCTCAAGGTTTCCTCCTCTGAGCCCATCTGATTGGCATGTTGTGTCCCCTCCCAAACAGTATATAAGATCAGTACTGTAGCTGCCTCCATGTAGCTTAGCCAGTTACCCTTACTGCAGCTGACTAGACTGCAGTTTCTGTGGAACACTTTGTAGACAAGGAACTGTTGGACATGTAAAACAGAGAGAGGACTTGGTAAGACTCAGAGGGTAAAATAGCAGTTAGGTGTGAGATGGTTATTAATTTTCATAGTTCCAAATAGGACAACTAGGTTTCTCGTAAATGTTAACACACTAAGCTGAAGAATGTATACTATACTAAATTGAATGGGATATGGATCAAATAAGATTTATAAATCAGTTGACAAAATTTTTTAAACTTTTAGAAATTGTGTTAAAATGTAAGTTCATTGCTTCTTAAACAATTGCACATTTACTATGGAGAACTCAACATTCTTTATTTCATTTGTACTGGCTGCATATGAAAACGTAGGACTACTGAAATACTTGTATTTTACTATAATTAGTCTGTTGTACATTGCAATAGTGTTTGCTAACACAATGCTTATAGTGGTGATATCCATGGAAAGAAAGCTACACCAGCCCATGTATCTGTTTCTCTGCAGTTTGTTTGTTAATGAATTATATGGCAGTGCAGCTGTTTTGCCTTTCCTCATGGTACAGGTTCTATCAGACACTCATGTGGTGCCTGCTCATTATTGTTATTTACAGATTTATGTTATTTACACATATGCATCAATTGAATTCTGCAATTTAGCAGCGATGGCATATGACAGGTATGTTTCTATCTGTTATCCTTTGCAGTACCATGTCATTATGACCTCTAATAGAGTGATCATGATCATAATGCTAGTATGGATTTACTCTTTAATTAAATTCAGCATCACTCTATCTTTAAGTGTAAATTTAACCCTGTGTGGAAACATTTTAGACAAAGTGTATTGTGATAACTATGTTTTAGTCAAACTTGCCTGTTCAGACACAACAGTGAATAACTACTATGGACTATTTGGAACGTTTCTGTCTGTTGTTGTCCCTGTGGTGCCCATTTCCTTCTCCTACATCAAGATTTTAAGTATTTGTTCAAGATCTTCAAAAGAGACTAGACAGAAAGCCCTCCGCACATGCACACCCCACTTGGCTTCTCTGATCAACTTCACCGTTGGCTGTTGGTTTGAGATTTTGCAGAGCAGATTTGACATGACTCATGTTCCAGCTGTTCTGCGTATTATTATCTCATTGTACTTCCTGGTGTGCCAACCACTTTTTAACCCTGTACTTTATGGATTTAATTTGTCAATAATCAAACAACAATGTAAGACTTTGTTCCTAAAGAAATATGCCATTCAAGGATGATTTGATAGGTTTTAATTGAATGAAGGGAGATCTTTGGGACATTTCAAAACACCTATGTGAGATTATTTATACTCTAACTTGAATATTTTTGTTAAGATGTTAATCTTGTCTATGATGCTTAATTTAACTAGATAAAAGAAATCTTAAAATGAAAATTTTATTAAATTCAAGTGTGTGTTCATTTGGAATTTTTTTGAAATTCTTACCTCACAATCTGATTGTTTAAGAACTGTGGTCAATCCCAAATATAAATAAGTGTAAAATGCTCTTTACAGTTCAATTTGAATGATGTCTGTGGAAAATGTTAACCATTGCTTGCTTCCATTTCACTGGTACATTAAAAAGGATGCAATCTAGTTTTGATTAATCAATGTAAAAAAGCTTTGCTTTGAGAAGTTCCTTACAGTCTATCTAAAAGTAGATGCAATGTTTATACTTAGCTGAGCACAAAAGTTTGTAACAATTTTGTTTGTAATTTAGATTATAGCTGGTGTTTACACATCCATAAATAGTAATGTCTGGTCTGTATCTGTTGCACACATTGGGAGAACAGATCATCACTGTATTAAGGAGATTATAATTGAATAGATGAGAATACAAGATTATGTTTCCAAGTATACATTATCAAAGTGACATCTTAAAAAAGACATATTGTAGGTTAGGGTTTGTGTGAAGCCCCAAAAACAAGTATTCAAATGACCTAACACTTCAAGGTCAGTGACTGGACTGCTCACCAGCCATGTATATACAGTAGAGAATACAGTACACAATGTCCTCCTCCTATCCATGGCCATCTCAAGGGGTCTCCTCTGAGCCCGTCAGATTGGCAGGTTGTGTCCCTCCCAAACAGTATATAAGATCAGTACTGTAGCTGCCTCCATGTAGCTTAGCCAGTTACCCTTACTGCAGCTGACTAGACTGCAGTTTCTGTGGAACACTTTGTAGACAAGGAACTATTGGCAGTATAAAACAGAGACAGTACTTGGTAGGACTCAGAGGGTAAAATAGCTGTTAGATGTGAGATGGTTATGACATTTTCTTAGTTCCAAATAGGAAAACTAGGTTTCTTGTAAATGTTAACACTCTAAGCTGAAGTATGTACACTATAGCAAATTGTAATGTATACAAGCAAATGGGATAGGGATCAAATAAGATGTGTTTTAACAAGTAAATTGGAATTATTAGACATTCAGTCAGTTGACAAAAAGTTTTAAACTATTAGAAATTGTGTTAAAATGTAATCCCCTTGCTTCTCAAACAATTGCACATTTACTATGGAGAACTCAACTCTCTTTATTTCATTTGTACTGTCTGCATATGGAAATGTAGGACTATTGAAATACTTGTATTTTACTATAATGATTGTGTTGTACATTGCAATAGTGTTTGCTAACACAATGCTTATAGTGGTGATATCCATGGAAAGAAAGCTACACCAGCCCATGTATCTGTTTCTCTGCAGTTTGTTTGTTAATGAATTATATGGCAGTGCGGCTGTTTTGCCTTTCCTCATGGTACAGGTTCTATCAGATACACATGTGGTGCCTGCTCATTATTGTTATTTACAGATATATATTATTTACACATATGCAATCGTTGAATTCTGCAATTTAGCAGCCATGGCATATGACAGGTATATTTCTATCTGTTATCCTTTGCAGTACCATGTCATTATGACCTCTAATAGAGTGATCATGATCATGATGGTAGTCTGGATCTATTCTTTTATGTATGTAACTTTTCTTATGTATTCAAGTGTAAGTTTACCCAAGTGTGGCAACATTATGGATAAAGTATATTGTAATAACTATTCATTAGTCAGACTGGCCTGTACAGACACAACAGTGAATAACTATGGTGGAATATTTGGAACTTTTCTGTCTGTTGTTGTGCCTGTGATCCCAATTGTATTCTCCTACATCAAGATTTTACGTATTTGTTTAAGATCTTCAAAAGAGACTAAACAGAAAGCCCTCAGCACATGTACACCTCACTTGGCTTCTCTGAGTAATTTTTTCTTTGGTTGTTGGTTTGAGATTCTGCAGGGTAGATTTGACATGACTCATGTCCCAGCTGTTCTGCGTATTATTATCTCATTGTACTTCCTGGTGTGCCAACCACTTTTTAACCCTGTACTATATGGATTTAATTTATCAACAATCAAACAACAATTTAAGACTTTGTTCCTCAAGAAATCTGCTATTCAAGGATGATTTGATATGTTTTCATTGCATCAAAAGAGGTAAGATCTTTCTGTAATTGTAAAACCCTTGTTGGACCATATACAGTAGCTTGAATATTTCTGTTTAGTTGTTAATCTTATCTATGGTGCTTTGTCTAACGTGAGTCCAAAAAAAAATCACTGCAACAAAGGAAAAATACAATTAAACTTATATTTGTGTTGTATTGATCATTATAGTAGATCTGACATCAAAATTTGATTGTTTAGGAACCGTTAAACTATACATTCCAAATGAATTAGGGTAAAAGGCTCTTTACATTTTAATTTGAATGATGACTGTGCAACACATCAGCCATGCTAGCTTCCATTTCACCTCATCATTACTTCTACAGTAAGGATGCACTCCCTTGCATTGCAGCAGTATCCTCCAAAACCCTACTGTACAATAGTTGAATTAAAGGATGATCCATTGTTGTGTAAAATGTTTTCTCCAAATACTGTAGCTAGTTAACAATGACTAGTAGTGTGTTCCTATATACAATGGCACCTTATATCCATGGCTCCACTTATTTCTGGAAATAAAGCGAGACCCTTTTAACTGCAGTTGCTGTTCCAAACGCATGTTAACTATAGGATGTCATCATTAGAAACTGCCAAGCAATGGGAAAAGGTGTTCCTTGGCAGAGCACATTACAATCTATCTGAAAGTAGATGGATTGTTTGTACTTACAAGAACACAACTTGGTAAAAACAAAATACATGAATATAATTATGTCTAGTCTGTATCTGTTCTACATAGGGTAGGACGACCATCACCTTATTGAGGAGAATAAAATGTTTATTGCTGAGAATAGAAGATTATGTCTCCATGTATTCATGATTAAAAGTGAAGACGTATTAGATTGTGCTCTATTGCTTTGAAAGTACCAAGTCAATGAAGTAAATAGCTAAATACAAGGTCGAGACTTAACTAACATATTTATTATAGATCTTTAAGATGCAGGTGTCTGATACACTCAAGTTGAGCATCTCAGAAAACTGGATAATGAGTACAGGAAATCCAGGGAGTTAAATAGTATCACAATATGGGAGGATACGAGACGATTAGCATAGCCTTCGCAAGCACAGAAATAGGACACTGCATGCTATATAGCTTTTGTTAAGGTCTTTACATAGGGCTCCTAGAAATGGCCTTGACGTTCCTTCTATTTTCTGCGTTCAAAGTTTTATGGCATTATAGATTTTGGTAATATTGTGACCTCTGACCTACACTAGTGTTACAGGCAGGGCTGGCGCGAGTACCTTCACTGCCCTAGGCAAAATGGTTCAACAGCACCCCCCCCCCCCCCCCCCCCCCCTCACCGGAGAGACGCCCCCCACTTAGCAACGGCGCCCTCTACTGGTGGTGTGGGACGGTTAATGGACGCACTTCGGTTATTGGCGTCCCCCTCTTCATGGCGCCCTAGGCGGCTGCCTACTTAAGGCCGGTTTATACTTCTGCGTCTCCGTTAACGGACAGACGCACGCACGGAGTCGGACGGAGTCGGACGGACTGGTTGAATTTATACTACTCCGACGGCTCTGCGTGCTGAAAGCAGTTCACAGCCAGAACAGTAGATGACGCTGCACTGCGATGCTAGCTAGGTTATCGAAAGGTCGGAGCAAATTTACAAATGAACCATTTCATCAATAAAATAAGCACATTTTCAGCAACTACACTGTCCATTTCTCGTAACATTTTAATTCAGATGCTGATTTACATGTACTGTTTAGATGAAATAAGAGTTGTAAAAACTTAAAACAATGGCGGTCAAAGGATTCTGTTCTCTTGTTGGTCACGGCAATCCCGCCCCCCACCCCTGACGCAATACGGACCAATCATAGCCAAGGGGTATCCGTAAAAATACGCACGGACAGACGGATAGTCAGGAAAATCAGGAGGCGCACGCAGAGCTGTGCGAGGGCTCTGCGAAGACACGCAGAGGGCGTTTCTTGAAGGAGAGGGCGTTCCCCGTGTGCGTGTGCGTAAAAACGCAGAAGTATAAATCGGCCTTTAGCCTATAGCTACGGCCTTGGTTACAGGCCTTTCCTCGTCGTACCTCATAAAGAAGTAACTTATGGCTATGCAGGCATTAAAAAAAAACAGCATAATGACAGTTTATCAATGATATAAGAAACATAATTAATAGATAGGCATATTTCTCTCTTGGACATAACAAAGGGTTTTGTGCTCATGAGCTTAATATAGGGTTAGGGTTAGGGTTAGGGTTAGGGTTAGGTTTGGGGTTAGGGGTTAGGGGTTAGGGTTAGCCTAACCCTAACCCAGGGTATAGATCAAGCATTATTTATCATATTCAGAGCATTTCAAACAGTATAAAAGTAATAAAGTAATCATTATCTTAAATTCTTGTGAACTGATCAGTGGTTTAATAAGGACAGACCTCTTCAAAAGTTAAATTTTAAATTGATATATTGTAAGTTAGAGTTTGTTAAAATCCCCAATAAAAGGTATTCAAATGACCCACCGCAATCCTACATGGTCCAGAAAGAGGCTCTATCAAGGAGCGGCCAGCGACTGACAGACTAACCATCCCAGGCCCACTCAGCACCTAGTACTGTCCCTAACCCCTCAAGGTCAGTGACTGGACCGCTCACCAGCCATGTATATACAGTACAGAATACAGTACACAATGTCCTCCTCCTATCCATGGCCATCTCAAGGGGTCTCCTCTGAGCCCATCTGATTGGCTGGTTGTGTCCCTCCCAAACAGTATATAAGATCAGTACTGTAGCTGCCTCCATGTAGCTTAGCCAGTTACCCTTACTGCAGCTGACTAGACTGCAGTTTCTGTGGAACTCTTTGCAGACAAGGAACTATTGGCAGTATAAAACAGAGACAGTACTTGGTAGGACTCAGAGGGTAGAATATTAAGTTTGAGGCGGTTATGATAGATACATTTTCTTAGTAGCATATAGGACAACTAAGTTGATTATTGCAAATGTTTATACAATAAGCTGAGGTAGAGGAGGGGATCCCTCACTGAATTGCTCCTTCTAAGTTTTCTTCCATTTGATGTCAAATTAGTTCTCTTGAGAGTTTTTGCTTGTCTTCCTGGTTTAGGTCAATTGAGGGGCAGTTCTATGGGCGTATGTGAAACCCTCTGACATTTCTTGTAAAAAGGCCTATTAAGAAAAACATTTTTATTTTATTTTCAGTATGCACTTACATTTTATACATGCCAAAAGGATAATTATAGAACAAGCTGTATTCTATTGAGTAAATAACAATATTAGACATTCAGTCAGTTGACAACAATTTTTCCACCTCTTTTGAATTTTGTTAGAGTGTAATTTCCTTGTGTTTTAAACAATTGCACATTTACTATGGGGAACTCAACACAGTTGACGTCATTTGTATTGACTGCATATAAAAACGTAGGACTATTGAAATACTTGTATTTTACTATAATGATGGTGTTGTACATTGCAATAGTGTTTGCTAACACAATGCTTATAGTGGTGATATCCATGGAAAGAAAGCTACACCAGCCCATGTATCTGTTTCTCTGCAGTTTGTTTATTAATGAATTATATGGCAGTGCGGCTTTATTTCCTTTCCTCATGGTACAGGTTCTATCTGACACTCATGTTGTGCCTGATTATTGTTGTTATTTACAGATATTTGTTATTTACACGTATGCAGTCATTGAATTCTGCAATTTAGCAGCCATGGCATATGACAGGTATGTTTCTATCTGTTATCCTTTGCAGTACCATGTCATTATGACCTCTAATAGAGTGATCATGATCATAATGCTACTCTGGATATACTCTTTTATGAACATTACTTTTACTATGTATTCAAGTGTAAGTTTGACCAAGTGTGGCAACATCATGGATAAAGTGTATTGTAATAATTATTCATTAGTAAAACTTGCCTGTTCAGACACAACAGTGAATAATTACTATGGACTAATTGGAACTTTTCTGTCTGTTGGTGCCCCCGTAGGACCCATTTTATTCTCCTACATCAAGATTTTAAGTATTTGCTTAAGGTCTTCAAAAGAGACTAAACAGAAAGCCATCAGCACATGCACACCTCACTTGGCTTCTCTGATTAATTTCACCTTTGGTTGTTGCTTTGAGATTCTGCAGAGTAGATTTGACATGACTCATGTCCCAGCTGTTCTGCGTATTATAATCTCATTGTACTTCCTGGTGTGCCAACCACTTTTTAACCCTGTACTATATGGATTGAATTTATCAATAATCAGACAACAATGTAAGATTTTGTTCCTCAAGAAATATGCCATTTAAGGATGATATGATAGTTTTAAATTGAATAAAGGGAGATTTTTGGGACATTTCAAAACATATGTGAGACTATACTGTAACTAGAATATTTATGTTAAATTGTTAATCTTGTCTATGGCGCTTCTTTTAACAACATAAAAAAGGTGAAGATTAAAATAAACATTTTATTGAAGTTATGTATCTTTTTGTTTGGAAAATGTACAAGTTCTTCCCTAGTCTGATTGTTGAAGAACTGTGGTCTATTCCTAATATAAAATCGTAAAAGGCTCTATACAGTTCAATTTGAATGATGACTCTGGAACAGGTTAACCATCTAAAAGTAGATGCAATGTTTATACTTACATGAACACAAAAGTGGGTAACAATTGTATTTGTAATTTAGATTATAGCTGTTGTTTACACATCCATAAATAGTATAGTTTAGTCTGTGTCTGTTGCACATAGGGAGAACAGATCATCACCTTATTGAAGAGATCTAAATGTATATCGCTGAGAATAGAAGATTATGTCTCCAAGTATACATTATTAAAAGTCAGAAATATATATATTTTATGACTTGTAAGTGAGGGTTTGTGAGAAGCCCCAATAAAAGAAAGTCGCTTTGGATAAAGTGTCTGCTAAAATGCATGAATGTAAAAGGTATTCAAATGACCACAGCAACCCTAAATGGTCCAGAAAGAGCCTGTCTCAAGGAGTGGCCAGCGACTGACAGACTAACCATCCCAGGCCCACTCAGCACCTAGTACTGTCCCTAACCCCTCAAGGTCAGTGACTGGACCGCTCACCAGCCATGTATATACAGTACAGAATACAGTACACAATGTCCTCCTCCTATCCATGGCCATCTCAAGGTTTTCTCCTCTTGAGCCCGTCTGATTGGCTGGTTGTGTCCCTCCCAAACAGTATATAAGATCAGTACTGTAGCTGCCTCCATGTAGCTTAGCCAGTTACCCTTACTGCAGCTGACTAGACTGCAGTTTCTGTGGAACACTTTGTAGACAAGGAACTGTTGTAAACCGTGTAAAACAGAGAGTGGACTTGGTAAGACTCAGAGGGTGAAATAGCAGTTAGATGTGAGATGGTTATGACATTTTCTTAGTTCCGAATAGTAAGACTAGGTTTCTTGTAAATGTTAACACACTAAGCAGAAGAATGTATAGTGTACTACATTGAATTGTATACAAGCAAATGGGATATGGATCAAATAAGATGTGTTTTAACAAGTAAATCAGTTGACAAAAAGTTTTAAACTTTTAGAAATTGTGTTAAAATGTAAGTTCATTGCTTCTTAAACAATTGCACATTTACTATGGATAACTCAACACTCTTTAATTCATTTGTACTGTCTGCATATGAAAACATAGGACTATTGAAATACTTGTATTTTACTATAATTAGTATGTTGTACATTGCAATAGTGTTTGCTAACACAATGCTTATAGTGGTGATATCCATGGAAAGAAAGCTACACCAGCCCATGTATCTGTTTCTCTGCAGTTTGTTTGTTAATGAATTATATGGCAGTGCAGCTGTTTTGCCTTTCCTCATGGTACAGGTTCTATCAGATACACATGTGGTGCCTGCTCATTATTGTTATTTACAGATATTTGGAATTTACACTTATGCATCAATTGAATTCTGCAATTTAGCAGCCATGGCATATGACAGGTATGTTTCTATCTGTTATCCTTTGCAGTACCATGTCATTATGACCTCTAATAGAGTGATCATGATCATAATGCTACTCTGGATTTACTCTTTCATTAAATTCAGCATCACTCTATCTCTAAGTATTAGTTTAACTCGGTGTGGAAACATTTTAGACAAAGTGTTTTGTGATAACTATTTATTAGTCAAACTTGCCTGTTCAGACACAACAGTGAATAACTACTATGGACTATTCGGCATTGTTCTGTCTGTTGCAGTCCCTCTGGTGCCCATTTCCTTCTCCTACATCAAGATTTTAAGTATTTGTTCAAGATCTTCAAAAGAGACTAGACAGAAAGCCATCGTCACATGCACACCCCACTTAGCTTCTCTGATCAACTTCACCTTTGGCTGTTGCTTTGAGATTCTGCAGAGCAGATTTGACATGACTCATGTTCCAGCTGTTCTGCGTATTATTATCTCATTGTACTTCCTGGTGTGCCAACCACTTTTTAACCCTGTACTATATGGATTGAATTTGTCAATAATCAAACAACAATGTAAGACTTTGTTCCTAAAGAAATATGCCATTCAAGGATGATTTGACAGGTTTTACTTGAATGAAGGGAGATCTTTGGGACATTTCAAAACACCTATGTGAGACTATATACTGTAGATTGAATATTTCAGTTAGATTGTTAATCTTGTCTATGATGCTTCTTTTAACTAGATAAAAAAAGGTAAAGATTAAAATAAACATTTTATTAAACTCAAGTATTTGTTTTTTTTACAAGTTCTTCCATCACAATCAGATTGTTTAAAAACTGTGGTCTATTCCTAATATAAAAAGTGTAAAAGGCTCTTTACAGTTCAATTTGAATGATGACTGTGAAATAGGTTAACCATTGCTTGCTTCCGTTTGACCTATACATTAAAAGGGATGTGATCCAGCATTGAACAATCGATGTAAAAAAGCTTTGCTTTGAGAAGTTCCTTACAGTCTATCTAAAAGTACATGCAATGTTTATACTAACCTGAACACAAAAGTTTGTAACAGTTTTATTTGTAATTTAGATTATAGCTGGTGTTTACACATCCATAAATAGTAACGTCTGGTCTGTATCTGTTGCACACATTGGGAGAACAGATCATCACTGTATTAAGGAGATTATAATGAAATAGCTGAGAATACAAGATTATGTTTCCAAGTATACATTAACAAAGTGAAATTTTTAAAATGACATATTGTAGGTTAGGGTTTGTGTGAAGCCCCAAAAACAAGTATTCAAATGACCTACCCTTCAAGGTCAGTTACTGGACTGCTCACCAGCCATGTATATACAGTACACAATACAGTACACAATGTCCTCCTCCTATCCATGGCCATCTCAAGGTTTTCTCCTCTGAGCCCGTCAGATTGGCAGGTTGTGTCCCTCCAAAACAGTATATAAGATCAGTACTGTAGCTGCCTCAATGTAGCTTAGCCAGTTACCCTTACTGCAGCTGACTAGACTGCAGTTTCTGTGGAACACTTTGTAGACAAGCAACTATTGGAGGTGTTAAACAGAGAGTGAACTTGGTAAGACTCAGAAGGTGAAATAGCTGTTAGATTTGAGATGGTTATGAATTTTCCTTAGTTCCAAATAGGAAAACTAGGTTTCTTGTAAATGTTAACACTCTAAGCTGAAGTATGTACAGTATAGCAAATTGTACTGTATACAAACAAATGGGATAGGGATCAAATAAGATGTGTTTTAACAAGTAAATTGGAATTATTAGACATTCAGTCAGTTGACAAAAAGTTTTAAACTATTAGAAATTGTGTTAAAATGTAATCCCCTTGCTTCTCAAACAATTGCACTTTTACTATGGAGAACTCAACTCTCTTTATTTCATTTGTACTGTCTGCATATGGAAATGTAGGACTATTGAAATACTTGTATTTTACTATAATGATTGTGTTGTACATTGCAATAGTGTTTGCTAACACAATGCTTATAGTGGTGATATCCATGGAAAGAAAGCTACACCAGCCCATGTATCTGTTTCTCTGCAGTTTGTTTGTTAATGAATTATATGGCAGTGCAGCTGTTTTGCCTTTCCTCATGGTACAGGTTCTATCAGACACACATGTGGTGCCTGCTCAATATTGTTATTTACAGATATATATTATTTACACATATGCAGTCGTTGAATTCTGCAATTTAGCAGCCATGGCATATGACAGGTATGTTTCTATCTGTTATCCTTTGCAGTACCATGTCATTATGACCTCTAATAGACTGATCATGATCATGATGGTAGTCTGGATTTACTCTTTTATGTACATTACTTTTATTATGTATTCAAGTGCAAGTTTACCCAAGTGTGGCAACATTATGGATAAAGTATATTGTACTAACTATTCATTAGTCAAACTGGCCTGTGCAGACACAACAGTTAATAACTATGGTGGAATTTTTGGAACTTTTTTGTCTGTTGCTGTCCCAATCGTCCCTATTTTATTCTCCTACATCAAGATTTTACATATTTGTTTAAGATCTTCAAAGGAGACTAAACAGAAAGCCCTCCGCACATGCACACCCCACTTGGCTTCTCTGAGCAATTTCTTCTTTGGCTGTTGGTTTGAGATTCTGCAGAGCAGATTTGACATGACTCATGTCCCAGCTGTTCTGCGTATTATTATCTCATTGTATTTCATGGTGTGCCAACCACTTTTTAACCCTGTACTATATGGATTGAATTTGTCAATAATCAGACAACATTGTAAAACTTTGTTTTTTACAAAAATATGCCATGCAAGAACAATTTGATATTTTTATTTCAAGAGTTTTTTGTTCATTGTTCACTTTTGTTTCAGATAAATTGAACTCAGAATTCAACATTTAAATGCTTTCTTCTTATGGGAATAGTCTACTACGATTTTTGTTAGGTTTTGCATATGTTCCTTTACCCACTGATGATGTAGCCTACAGTATGAGTCAATTCAAGATTGTGGGACCAATTTAGACTGTGAGACTCAATTTTAAGCAGCATTTACTGTGTTTAATTCATGAAAATATATATTTAACAACAGCAAAAACATGACAGAGTTTTGGGGAAATAAAGGCAAGAATCTGTATGTTTGTACATCTGTGTAGCGAAAATCTTGAGGACCGGGCATCGTCTGAAGTTAAAAATCCAACAATATATTGCTAAGGACCCAGGTGCAGTGTCGCCTGTAAAGGTGTTTGGATGAGCGGTTTGCAACCCCAAAAAGTATCAAGAGGCAATTTTGTAAAAAAAACAAAACAAACAAAACATGACGACTTATTGCTTTAATAGGTTGTATACAGTGTTGGGTAACGTGACTTTTTAAAGTAACTAATTACAGTTACTAGTTACATTCCTTGTAAAGTAACTAGTTAACTTAGTTAGCCTACTTGCTGTAAGGCGTTAAGTTACTTTTGCGTTACATTAAGAAAAGTAAAATGTCAGGCAGTCAAGTCTAGTAGTTAGCTATCTCTACAAGGGCTAGGTTTGAATCTAGGAGCAAAACGAAGCTAAGCTATAGCTAGGTATATGGTAGCAAAATGGTGTTCACTTAAGTACTGAACCAGACTATTTTACTTACTGTAATATAATCCTAAACCGAAACCACTGAACGATACAGCAACACATCACACAAGCTTGAGTTCAATACATTATTTAATATCCCTTACAAAAAATAAGTATACTTTAAGTTCATTTTGTAAGTATACTAAGAATAAAAAGTATACTATTATCATGTTACTTCAAGTATACTAGCAGTGTTATAAATAAGTACATGCTGAGTGTTCTCGACCAAAAGACTAAATTGAGGGAAGTGTTAACTTTATAACAAGGAACTAGTAACGGATTCATTCAATTAAATAAGTAACGGGTTAAGTTACTCGTTATCTAACAAAAGTAGTCAGACTACTGTAACGCGTTACACCCAACACTGGTTGTATAGCAAATTCCATAAACTTGTGTCTATAGGCATTTTGGTCTACGTCCATTGATAACGCCAAAAACGGGAAAAGATTTATATCTAAAGTTAATTCAGATTAGGTTTAGCGCTTATAAATTTACAACCAGCAATAAACACAAATTGGGGACAACCATTTTCAGATTCTATACTCCCTCTGAGATAAGGGTAGTAGCAAAATATGGTTAGTAGCAAAATATGGTTACTAGAGGGAGGTAGAGAGTTGAAGTCCATCATGATGTAGACTCACACGGGATGAAAAGTGCAGAAGAGAAATTAGGAAAACATGGAGAGGAGTAAGACGAGGACACATCTGAAGACAGGAAGATAGTAGACACGCGTAAGGAGATGTAAAGAGGAGATGGGTGAGAGGCAGATGGGGGAGGGGCAGAGGCATGTTTGCCTGCTGTTTCTGTTAGGCTACTTCCTATCGTGTTCTCATGTCAGTTTAGATTGAAAAGGCGAAAAATTGATCAAACACAATGGTAAGAAATCGCTAATCTCTGAAAATAGCATGAAATCCTGCTAATCTTTATAACTTTTTCAGAATTTCTATTAAAAAAAAAACTGAATTGAAAAAGTAAAGGGTGTGGAAGTAGGCCACAGATTATTAGAATAATATGACGTATATCTGAGATTTTCCAGTACAATTCTGAAATTATTAAGATTTCATGCTATTTTCAGAGATGGGCAATTTTCTATGATTAGCAAAGTTGTCATGATATTTTCTAAGATTATAAATTTGTTTGCATAAAAAAAACGTAATTGAAAAAGTAAAGGGTGTGGAAGTAGGCCACAGATTATTAGAATAATCTGTTAATAATCTTATTAGTATCTGAGATTTTTCAGTACAATTCTGAAAAAGTGATTAAGATTAGCAAGGATTTCATGGTATTTTGAGAGATTAGCAATTTTCTATCATTCTGTTTAAAACTTAATTGAAAATGTAAAGGGTGTGGAAGTAGACCCGACTATATTTGAATAATCTGTTGTATATTTGAGATTTCTTAGCTCATGCCAGGTGTAGAGTGTAGCTGAGCAAAAATAATAGAGCCCATCTGCTTGCCTGTATGACTGTGCTATTTCAGGCACGTTGCAGAGCTGTCCTGCTCTTGTTGGTCATTATTACCCTGGGTACCTAGTGCAAGTGAAGGTACTGTAGCACAGATAAACGCAGTACATGCCCTCATACTCTGTTCTGCAGGCGGAACGCCATTTTGTACTACCAGCGATGAGCTCACACACAGCCACAGTTTGACAGCAACAGAGAGGGATATGAAGCATGATAGACAACATACAACATATTTTATTCAACACTGAACATACACATGACTGTGTCTTTGTAAATACTGTTTAACATCAGCAATTGTGTTCATTTACTGCAAGTAAAACATTGACAAATATGACAAAAAGAACAATAACACATTTGGGATCAAGGATCTATAAATATTGAGTGATGATTTGTTGTTTGTGCATTAGTTGTTAAGTATCAACTGTGTATTGCAATGTGTGTACAGAATAGAAACAACAGACACTAAACACTAAAAACAAAACGATCATGAGGATGGCTACAGACGTAAAATAGACAGTTTTAGCCATTTCAACACCAAACTACTCTGAGGGCTTAACTTAAACTATTTAAGGTTATTTCACAAAAAGCCATAGAAATATCTGTGCATTCTCACACATATTGTCTTGACATCTGCTTCTAATTCACACATCAGCACAAATGAGATTACAAAAAGAGCTCTCTAGGTGTGAGGACATTGCTAGGTGGGCCTTCTACCAGCCTGGCAACCACTAAGACGTACGCCATTCTGTGTCAACAATAAAACTGTTAAATAAGTAGTTGGTTATTTATTGTGTGCAATCCTTCCCACCTTTCCACTACACACAGTCCTCCTGACAAATATGGTCTCCATTGATAAGGCTAAAGTTAGCTAGTGAAGGATTGGCTCTCTTGATAGAGGTCACCATGGTCACTCTGGTTTCCTGGCTGTGTAATCTGACTGGCCATTGGCAGCAGAGCAGCTGCTTGTTGAACTGCTTGTGAAAGCTGCTACTGAGAAAGTAGAGGGCGAACGGGTTGACGCAGGAGTTAGTGAAGGCCAGGACGCGGGAACAGACACTGGCAATGAAGTGGGCCAACGATGTGTCCACCTGAATGTAAAACGGAGAGAAACTCTATTGATTTTGTACAACTCTGCAGGTTCCATTTCTTCACATGTAGGCCTACCTTTACTATTAGCTTTACAGTGTGTAATGTGTTATAGGTTTGGATTCAGTTTTTTTAGCTATGGATTTTTGCAGTTTAGAATTCGCTTTAAAGTTCTTTTAAAACCTTGAGGATGTTTTAATGTGACCAAGCATATCCAGCTGAAGACTCTACATGTGTACATTTCACATTTACAGTTCTGGAGAGACGCAGACCGTTTTACAGTGGTTACACTGTACAACAAGACAGTGCAACAGCAACATCTAGTATGCAAAAGTTCACTTCTGCAGATTGTACCTGGCCATAGTGGTAGGAGCGATACAGGTAGAGGACGTGACTGGGGAGCCAACAGATGGCAAACAGACCCACAAACACCAGAACCATCTTGGCCAAACGCTTCCTAGAATCGATCTGAAGGGAGGAGGTGGGAGAAGGATGGAGGAACAGTTAGCTATTCAGTCGATTCTGTCATTCAGAGCTGGCCCGGGTATCTACAGGACATGCGCACAAACATATCAGATTGTACCGACAAAACACCCAATGCTTCTCTTTCATTTGACTCAGACACATTAAGACACACACCACATGCTGAAAGTTGTCCCTGACCTGCCTCTTGATGTGTGAGCATCCTTCCATTGGCATGTTGGACACACTCCTAACCAAGCTTCGGGCGATGAAGAAGTAGTACACAGAGATGATCAGCAGCGGGATGACATAGAAGATCAGGAAGGTAGCCATGGAGTGGATCTTAGGGTGCGGTTCCCCCTCGTGTGGGTAGGGTGCGCAGGTGACCAAGGTCTCGTTGGTCTGGCTGACCGAAAAGGTGTGAAGGTCAGAGAACACGGCCTCGGGGATAGCTAGGGTCAGGGAGAAGAGCCAGATAGCTGCTGCCCGCAAGCAGATCTTAGAGGGTCCGGTCGTCTGGTGGTCCATGGGTTTGACAACTGCTCTGTATCTATGAGGAGAAGAAGACGCCGGTTTAGAAAGTGTGGAAACACACTATCTGGGTAGTCACTGAATAACAGTGGGTGGTCACTGTTATTCCATTGCAACCGTCAGTGGGATTCGACTACCTTCATTTCCTTTTTTTTTATCCATCTGACAATCTATCCTTCATCCATGAGTGAAGAAACAGAATACTTTATGCTTAAACTCTCTTGTGGAAACTGTATATCAGCATGTTTATTTGATGCTCTAGCTTGAAAGAAAGTGGTTGATCTATAATCCAAACAGCCAAAGAAATCAATCAATCAAAGTGTTTGATCTGCTTCATAATTATATAGAAAAAGATCCAAAGATCCTTGACATTCATATGATATAATCACCAATATGATATAAGATGGAAGGAATGTCAAGGAAAAAGAGACATGGATCCTTTCTTGTTATGTTAAGTATTTTAATGTCAAATCCAGCTTTGGTTTTTTTGAAGTCTATTGATATCATACAAGATAAAATATATAAAAATCTACTGATGTAAAAGACCCATAGGCTTTCTGCCAAGTGAGAGTGAAGGAATCAGAAACACCCAGCCATGCTCTGTTTTCTAAAGGTCCAAGGAAGACAAGGCCAACCACACCTGACATGGGTGACTAAACAGTCCTGGAAGGTACTTAAAATAAAAGAAGCTTAAATTAAAAGAACATGACCTGAACATTTATTGAATTACTAAATATAAAGACTAAAAATCTGCTATCCTACTCAGTGCTCAATGGGTGTCAAGAAGCTTTGTAAACCACAAACTGAGTATAGAAGAAATAATCACCCTAATATTAAACTAGTTTGTATGTATTTTGCTTTTTATTATTGTTATTTGACACAACGACCTTCGATTAAGTCAAGGCTATATGTTCAGCCAGCTGGTTTGGCAGTTGTATCGGACTAGGCCATATCAATCAACTTGGACATATCAATCAACACGTGCAAGTGATGGAATCCTAACCGATCCGCAGAGAGAGCGGTAAGAGTGAACACAGAGACTCCCACGGAGGTTAGTTGGATGAAAGGAATGAGTTTGCATCCCACGCGACCAAATAGCCACTCGTCTGCGATGTAACGGCTGGCGTCCACAGGAGCGCACGTCACCAGTAGCAAAATATCACCCAGAGCGAGGCTGGATATGAATAAGTTTGGCACAGTCCTCATGGACTTGACAGTTATAAAAGTCTTCATCAAAGTGACATTTCCGATAAGTCCAATGATGATCATGATTCCATAGACCGCGGCAATGGCGATACCGGGTACCCGAATGTGGTGATCCAGATCTCCTGCGTTGTTGCCGGGTACTGCCGTTGCATTAAACATTCGTAGGCTACAGTAAAGGAAGTCGTCCTTTGACAGTTGAATGGCGAAAAAAAAAACTCCAACAACAAATCTATTTTAAAAAAAATACGTGCAGGCCTGCCAGGAAATTTAATTGCGGCTATGCAGAACTTCATACATGGAATCATAAAAGACTGTCTTAACCTACAAGCCCGTGTGAGATAGGGCTATACGACACCTTTATAAGACAAGTGGGGCTGTGCGTCACGAGCATGAGCACCCAATAGCACGATGTCCCCCACTCCTTGTGCCCCAAGCCAGCACTAGGGCACTTTTTCAGTAAACAAAAACTGTAACTTTAGTCAAAGTTCTTATTCTCAACAATGGGAATAGTCTCAAACGTGTGCCATGTCACCACTTTCAACCTTAAATTAAATTGTTTGAAATTCACTCAGTAGCCTACAATTTAGCAAATTAAGAAAACATGAAACATTTAAATGTTGCTTTTAAACAACAGGTGAAATTAAAGGGGTCCTGGTATCTCTTTGCTTACTGGAAAGAATACTTGAACTCATGGGAATCAGCTTCTGAAAAGGAAACATTTTGATCATGTTTAACATCCACACACACATTTTCCTGAAATATTGGCATGATAAGTGTGTTATGAATGTGAATCAACTGTAGGTCTGGAAAATCAAAGATGACACAACATTATAGATTGTGTGTGTGTGTGTGTGTGTGTGTGGGGGGGGGGGTTAATTCCATGTTACATCTACTTTGCCTTTACCATCTCTGAGACATGCCTTTTGAAGTGAATGTCGTTCATGATTACACAGAGGCTGAGACAATGTTTACCCTGAGACCCTTATCTGTTGACATTGTGAACAAAGCGTCAACTTACGGAAAGGTTATTGTAATGTTCTTAAAACATGATAACCTTTAATGGCCTTAACCTACGGGAATAATGAAGCAAGTAATCAAGCATCAGACTATAAGATTATGCTGGTTTGGTCAATTAAGGCTTAATAATGTGCATTTGTGTGCGTGTGTGTAAAAGGTTTATTTAGAAAGCTGATTTTGCTCAGACTCAATCAGATGACAGGTCATCACAACTAAAACATTTAACTACTCTTCACCTTCAACCAATCACACTATAAGGAGTTGGTTAGTCGTCTGATCATGAAAATACTTCTGTGATATCAGACTTAACATAGGCCTACAATGTAAACTTAAAAGTAAAGTGGCTTGGCTTGTAGAAAAGGATTTTGGCCTTTATGGCTGGTATTATCTGGTGGGTAGGTCTATGCTGCTACACATCAGCAAATTGGCTTCCAATGTTGTGTGGTTTTGCAATTAAACACAAGAAGCAGCGAACGAATCAATTGATTTCAGACATAAGGTCATGGTGTAGATTACACAAAATGGGACTGATTTTCTCTGTATAAGATAACCTTTGTTTCGTATTTTTTATATCTCACATGACATTCAAGACTTCCGCTGTCTTCACTGAGAACAAAGGAGCAAGAACCAAACGGAACATTATCCAAGACATTTCAGGTGAAGAGTTACCCTAGCAACTACCACTACTACTACTAGGCTAATACTTCTACGGATATTCTGCAGTGGTTAAGTGTGTATGACTAGAAACGTAATAATGAGGTTAGCCATGTAGGGGTTATAGTGTAAAGTAGAGAATAAACTGAATGAAGATTCAACCATTATGGTGGTCAGGTAAAGTGGTGTTTTCGCGCCACATATTCTGTCAAACACCAAAACGCAGTTGCTTTTATTGTATCTCCAACTTTGACATTCTGTTAACTAGCTAGCTGCAGCAACATCAGCAGTGTCTACCTCAGTTTGGTAGTTGATGTTACACAGCTAAAGATTATGGACTGGTGGGGAGGCCGCGAAGTAGGCTAAACGTCACAATTCCAGAAGAAATTGCACCTTTCTCTTTGTTCTGAATGGTCTGTCACATGCATGTAAATAGTCTTTTTTCTGTGTTTCTCTCTGTCCGTTTAAATACATGTAGGCTATATTTCAATTTTAAATAAATGAATTCAAAACCAACAAATTCGGTTGTGTTTAAATTTCAATATTAAGTATTCACGCGTGTGAACATTTCACATGTGAATGTGATTTCATGTGTCTTATGCGAGCATTTCACTTATGTGGATGGGAGTTTTCTGTAGTATGAATGTGTGTGAACGTTTCATATGTGAATGTGTATGTTTCATATGTGTTTGTGTAACGACAGTCTGAATCCTTTACCAAACAGCCCCTCATATTCAGCCGAGGCGACATTGTCTTCAGTACCATGGACAGCTGTCTGTAGACCGCGCCAGTCCTTGTGCGTAAGATTATAGAATTAGTCTACATCACCATCTACTGGTATACTAAAGTATTGTTGGGGGCGAATCATGAACTGAAAAGTTAAAATCATCAAAATAGTAAGACCTATTACTTAATCATGTTAGATTTCGTTATGTGGTTTCCAATAAATCTGGGTTATTTTTGTCTCCTGCATCATGAGAACATGTTATCCAAGTTATTATCCACCTATATTTCAGTGTGGTTTGGGTGGAGCTCCCAGGCTGAACTTGCTACTGACATTTCAGCCTTTTTACCGGGTCTTTGATGCTTTCCATCCATCATGTGATTCTACATTGCCTATTATTTCCGGGTTTCAGACGAGGCTGTCAGCCTTGCAGTGTGTGTGTTATATAGGCAATTTGCTTTCATTCACGATTTATTTTTCCATTTAAAGACCGCCAAAACCAATCTCTTAGCCTTAGTTAATCTCTCGATCGGTAATGGAAAACGCTCGTTGTTTTTCAAACCGTTTTGCCGACTACGAGGGTGCGCTTCTCGCAGGTCAGGGAATCGAGACAGTGGTACCCGCTGTCATAGCGACCATAGATCAAATATTGAAGAAGGTTGATTTAAATGCATGTGATGGAGGGCTGTACGATGGTCCAGCGGGAGTGGCGTACATGCTCTACCACGTCTCCGAATGCCCTCTGTTCTCAAAGCAAAGAGAGAATTATCTCAAGACAGCCAAGCAGATCGTTGACGTATCTGTGAGGTACGTGGATGTGGAGCCAGACCAAAATATGCGTGCCGCCTTTCTCCTCGGCGGAGCAGGTATCTATGCTGTGGCCGCGATGGTCTACAAAGCCTTGGGGTTGTCAGACTTTGTCAAGCCGCTGACAAAATTTCGTAATCTGTGGAAGGTGTGCGCGCCCGTCAGCTTCATGGAGTGTGGCTCAGATGAGCTTTTTGTAGGCCGCGCGGGTTACCTTTGCGCTGCCCTCGTGCTCAAACAGAAGTTGGCGATAGAGGTGAGCTGCCTGTGTATAAAACACACACATAGCACACACTCAATATTCTTTTATTTAAAAGAATAAGCCAAAAATAAAACAGCATAAACGTCTCAGCATCAAATATAACATGAAATCTAATTTGACAGATTCTTAGCATGGATCAAATCAAGGCCATATGCCAAGCCATCATTGAGTCAGGAAAACAGTATGCCAGAAGGAGAAGAAAGCCCTTTCCTCTCATGTTTACCTACTACGGCACCGAATACCTCGGTAAGACAGTCTTATCTGAACAGTATAAACCTCTTGGACAATGCAGACATTAGGAAAATACATTTAAAAAATGTGTGTTTCAGCATTTTTGCTTTATTGTGATGGGGACAGTTTAGAGGGAGAGAACCTGTAGGAAATGGCCTGAAGAAAATGAGTAAAAGTAAGCTTAAAACAATAACTAGAAAATAGAAAAATGAAGGGGACACCATAGGGGATGGGGGAAGCGGCCATAACTGTGTTGGTTGTAATGTTTGAAGCTTTGAAACTTTGCTCTCCCTTGTTATCCCCATGATGAAGAACACAGCTGAAGATCCTCAGTAACCTTTACACCAACACACAGTCCATAGTAAGCACAGCACAACCCTGGGTGACACTTGCATGGATGCAGAACCAGCATGGATATTATAGGGTTTCAATTCAAAACATTTCATCGATTCAGTGCATACCTGCAGGTACTGAAAACAAGCACACACACACACGGCACAACCGCATGCCCCTTCTTCGAGGAACCTGTTTGTGTTTGTAGCATCTTTCCCCAGAGGTATATCCAACTGTAAAAGATATTCGATACAAAACTTGTAAATACGATCCCCTCCACCTCAGCCCGCTGACCACAGCCTGTCTGTCTGCCCAGCAGCACGCCCCATTCTGCATGTGTCCAGACAGGACAGAGAAAGGCCCTGATCTGCCTGCTGTCTCTAATGGAATCGTGTGTGTGTGTGTGTCTGTGTGTGTGTGTGTGCGTGTGTGTGTGAAATAACTGCCGGATCACCAATACTGTAGGGATTAGATAATCCGACTTTAACCCAGACAAACTGTCACTTTACATGTAAAACACTGCACTGCATGCTGGGATTGAGAGCATATCAGGATTTTGTAAATGGTCCAAATAGCATTTAGGTTTATATTGTGGATAACTGACATCTTGAATTCATACTTTCTACACAAGACGTCTATACAGTCAGCATGTCACTCTTCTTTGTTGGCTGGAGGTAGGTCAACCTACTGTGTCTGTGAGAACACTTGTTATTGTCTTTTATGTTATCTCGGTCTGTGTATTTATTTTGAACCCCAGGTGCAGCCCACGGGCTGTCATCGGTGCTTCAGATGCTGCTGTCCTACCAGGAGGTGCTTAGCGGAGTCGAGAGAGACCTAGTGTGGCACAGTGTGAACTTCCTCATGAACCAGGAGCAAAACTGTAACTGGCCGGCCGAGCTGGGCGCTATGATAAAGAGGGAGAACGAACTGGTGCACTGGTGCCATGGGGCTCCTGGTACACACACACACGCATAAACAAACTCAGTATTTTCCTCCTAACGGTTGCCTTTACCCAAACCTAAACAATCTACTGCTCCTGCTTTCTCCCTTCCTCAGGTATTGCATACCTGTTTGCCAAGGCCTACCTGATAAACAACAAGCCCCAGTATCTGGACACGTGCATCCGCTGTGGAGAGCTGGTCTGGGAGAAGGGGCTGCTGAAGAAGGGGCCTGGTATCTGCCACGGAGTGGCCGGCAGTGCCTACGTCTTCCTCCTCCTCTACCGCCTCACAGGAAACAGGAAGTACATCTACCGAGCACAAAGGCAGGGAAATGATTCTGGTCATACACATGCTCTCACCTGGTTCTTCCCCCTGTTCTTCTTCAGGTCATTTGAGCGGGTTTGAACATGTTGGCTTCTCTCTCCCTCAGGTTTGCAGAGTTCCTGTTCACGGAGGAGTTCAAGGCAGGTTCCAGCTCGGTAACCAGTATTTACAGTCTCTTTGAGGGCCTCTCGGGCACTGTGTGCTTCCTGGTAGATATCCTCCAGCCTGACCAGGCAGAGTTCCCACTTTTTAGTATCTTTGTGTGAAGCCCCACTGAGTCATGGCTCCTGTTTCAATATATATCAATGGTTTGCTCAGTCAAGTTTGGAAGAAAAGTTAGAAGCAATCACTTTCAGGCTTTATTACACTTTGCATGTGTTTCACTTTGGTTACTATTCTTGTGAAATGGTTAGGTAGTCAAATTAAATATTTATATTGTAGATATTTGTATTGTTAGTACAGAGTGGTTGTACATTTCTAACTTAAAAATGGTTATATTCTGTTAAAAAAAGACATGCACACAAACACCACACCGTTAATGAAATATGTTAGAAAATAACTCAAATAACAGCCACAAAATGCCCTTTACCGCCTCCACAGCCTAGTCTGGCTCGAACTAGAAATATACACTATAGAGCATCAGCCCCAATCCTTTCTTTAAGCCTGTCTCTTTTATACAGACTGGGGAGGTTGATTAAAATGCACAGTTTATTTGGACCTGCAATATTTGAACTTGCCTTTGCTAGCTTGAATGTATTGTGTATTGTAGGCAACTTCAAAGTACATCACACTGTGTATTGGGTTTCTGAAGAAAACCTTTAAATCAAAATTGCAGTTGCTTTTGAGATTAAGCAACCCTGTTAAATGCACAGTATATGCCATTTGGTCTTGATTTTATTATTTATTGTTATAGTCTATTGCATGGTCAATTCTAATGTGCAGTTGATTCACAATCATTTAGAAATGTAGTACTATTAAACTATTCCAAAATGTAATTTGTTTTGTTATTTAATGTTTTATCTGTCAGGCTATTGAATGTTGTACTTCTGTCGATCAATTTCTTATTTCTTGGTAGTTAGTCTACTACATCCAATCAGCGCTGAAGTGTAGTACATACCCTTTCCGTTCAGAGTTAATGTAATGTGTTTTTGGGTTAATGTAATGTCGTTTTCCATTTGGGGGAGCGTGTTTTGTATTGGGGGGAGGTGAACAAGTCATCCATTTTGGGGGGAGTTGACTCGTATTCGGGGGGAGTGTTTTCATTTGGGGGATGTACTCATATTAGGGGGTGTGTTTTGCACTCCAGGGCCACCGTACAAATCCGCACACCAAAGAAGGAGAATCCGAAGATGGCTACCAGAGAAATAAAATCACATTGGAATTTTAAAAAGGGTTAATTTAAAACCAATACATTTAAGTAAGGTAGCCTATATTTTTCCTTTGAAAAATTAATGTTAATGCTATGAATTCAATAGTATTTAAATTAAATTAAGTATGCAATGCCTTTCAAAACAAGTAACTTGCTTTCATAGGCTGCTGCATTCAATTTGGTTTCTACACGCATGAGTGCTCAGCGTGTTCACCGCGCCACCTACAGTTCCTCCTAGGGACTGCACAAGGACACGACGCGAAAACAACCGGTCAAATAGATGCGCCGCAGCAAGCTCCAGACTGGAGAGCATCTCCGTTACGGAGTCGGCTCTCGGTCAATGCACGAAGGCATGGGGAGGCAGATCTTGAGGGAAAGGAGCTGTCCGCTATTCCCGATGGCTCAGTGAGTGAGGATGCGACTCCCCAGTTCGATATTTGTGTCGGTGTCTCTGTTCACAGCCGAAACAACGGCCGCCCTCTATCTGAGCTCGACGTACCGCTCCCACGGTGACCAGATTTGGCAGGGGCTCACGCTCCTGTTTACGCTTGTGCCGTCGGTGCTCGTGCAGCTGACCCTCACTTTTATTCACCGGGACCTCAGCAGAGATCGTCCGCTAGTGCTTCTGCTGCATATTCTACAACTCGGACCCATTGTGAGGTTGGTGGATATCTTCCAGGGGTTCTTCCTGTTTGTTGGAACGCTTTTCCATAACCCAACAGAGCTACCAAAATAGAGCACAGCGGGACACAGACACTTCCCAGTTACCACTGCTGTTGAGAAGAGAGGCATGTGCCAGGCAACTAGTTTGATGGATTAAAGCAGTGCCACGGTAACGGCGTGTCACTGTTAGATTTTCTTTTTTTCGCACTGTAAGAGTCACTCAATTTAAACACGTAATCTGCTTAGGTCACAGATTGTGTTATGTGGAGCGCGTCATGGACAGCATGTCAATGCCGTCTTTGTCGCTGGCCCTTTGTCTCTCGCTAACAACAAATGTTTGCCTATGGGCCCTCTAGCTTCTATAGTTAGGACGAAAATAAACGCAGGGGCGATCAATGCCCTCGTCAATAGAATTTGATGTAATACCATCATCAACCCACTGCCGCAGCACAAAAATCCATCAACCAAGGCGGTAAGGGGTGCCGTGAGAAAGCACTTCCAAGCAGATTGTGTGAGATTGTGTTGACTGAAGAGTACCAAGCTTTATTATTGTGAGGTTATAATCTTGACTTGTTTACATACCCATTAAATCATGCTGCTCTGAGGTCCAATTAGCTGTTGGAAGTAGTTGTAGCCACATAGGGGAAACCCCACGATACAGTTGCCAATCTCCATAGTGCTTTCTAATATCCTGATTGATTTTGATTTTGATTTAGGAATGCCAATTGGCATTTGGCACTTAAGTGATTTGACCCTCTTAGCTCAGTGGCCTAATTGGTGGCCTGAATGCAAACAGAGTCTAAGGTGGCTCTGGCCGTTACTGTCCCAGTAGTGATGTCACCCTGCCCCATGGTATAAACATCTTGGTCCAGGCCTATGCTGTCCTGGCATGGCATGGCCATCTGCCTTGGTGTCAGCAGGAGTAGTCATCTAATCCCCCTCTCTAGAAAGACACACTAACGCACAGAAAAAAACAACCTACAGCTGAATGATCACTCTGCTGCTGAATATGCAAATCAATTAAGCCAGAATAATGGGAAGCAATTTATGATGGAACCAGCATGGGGGGGGGGGGGGGGGACATGTACATAGTAAAGGATGTTTCATGGTTCTACTTTAATATCCAGTCCCTTCTTATTTAGTACCTTCACCCTAGAACGCTGACCCTGTCATCTTCCTTCACTCCCTAATGTCTCCCTCTCTCTGTCTCTCCCTTTCTCTGTCTGTCTCTCTCCCTCTGTCTCTCTCGGTCTATATTTCTCTGTCTGTCTGGCTGGCTCTCCCTCTCTTGTCTTTCTCTCTCTCTCGGACGTTTCCACCAGAGTAACATATGAAAGGTATTCTCCTCCCCAGCAGTGTTGATTCCTCAGCAGTGGCCTAAATATCCAGCACCTTCCCTCTCCCAGAGTCAACAAGCATCAGTGTAAAAACATCTGCAGCCTCCCCTGCCTCACCCCTTCTGCTGAGCAGAGCATCTAAGAATAGCACATGTTGCTGCTTGCAACTGCAGGGACCTTATCTCTGTCAACACACCCAGCAAGGCTGTTATATCAGAGAGACAAAGAGGCTTCCTCCGACATTCATTTTAATGGACTGCACATTTGTCTTCCTAACGTCAAGCATTTCATCCAACACTTCCAGAGTCTGGCCGCCCAGAGCTACTGTCACGGTGACTTGAGGATACTGTGACTGACTGCTATCTAGATTGGTTTAAATGTCAGGAGAGCAAAAACTCTTTGTTTTGCTCATTGTAAAAAAAGTTATAAAAATAAAAGGGGGGGAGGGGATGGTCCTGCTGCGTAGTGTGCTGGTGTCAATTCCAATGAGACCAAAGTTGTATTTGTAAACATACAAATATGATGGATCTCCTCACTACTGGATACAGTACTGTATATGGTGCGCTGTTGATCTAGCACCACACTACAATGACTGTGTGACCCTGTTTCCTGGTTGTTTATTATTCATGGCGGCTTTTATTTCCTCTCATCAAATCGCCTCCTTTAGCAGCACATCTCCTCTTGACTGTACGTAGACCACTGGTAGACCTACTGAATGTAATCATGCCTTCCTAATGAAGTATACATTACCATTGGGGTCTGTAATCCCGCACACAACCCTAACACCCACACAAATACAGTACACTGTCCATGATTGACCCAGCTTACTTTAGCTTATCTTCTTTTGAGTTAGAGACCAAGCTATCGTTGCATGCTGCCCCAGTGTTTAGCCTGATTAACAGTCTGTGCCTCAGTGCTCCTCGAACACAGAGCTACCGGCTGGGCCTGGTCTTGGCTTGGTGGGCTGCTAAGCTGGCAATACAGGCACACAGCCTTGGCCCCCTGCCCAGACACAAGCCTTTAGTCTTTTTTAGTGCGGCACTGGCAGATGACAGGGCAGCCTCAACATGGAGAGACCTGGAAACGTCTCTCTGAGGTGCTGTGGCCACCAGCACGCACACATACACGCTAGGACGGCGTTGGATCTCTGTGCTAGATCACGGTTCTGCTTGTGACAAGCTCCAGGATGTGGCAGTGAGAGAGTAGAGGTGTGGAGAGGGACGGGGCATCTGTGCTTGACGCGGACGGTGTGTCTGAGGGAGCTTTGTTTCCGTTGTCGTGGTCCACTGCCAGTAAACATTCTCTACAGCAGCTGCGTGCGTGTGCGCGTACGTGTTTTCTATTCCCCTCACACACCCAGCAGATGCTGGGCTTACCCGACATAGTTGTATCCAACGCCAGACAAAACCCTTAATCCTCACTTCCTGTTGCTCTGCCGCAGGTGTCTGGAGGCCTTCTGCATCTACGGAAGTGTGGGCCGCGTGGAGGAGCCCTATGTCAGCATCACCAGGAAGAGGAAGGTGCCCCGGGGGGGGCAGTCGGAGGAGGTGGAGCGGCAGGTGGGACAGGCGGAGGGGAAGCTGTTCACGCACCGAGCAGCCTTCGCCAGGACCTCGGTTATCCAGGCCTTCCTGGGCTCGGCGCCCCAGCTCACCCTGCAGCTGTACATCTGCGTCCTGCAGTGGGAGGTGTCCGTCGGCAGAGGTAAGGGGGGTTCTCTGTGGGAGACGGAGACTGAGAGGGAGACAGAGAGAGAGAGGGAGACAGAGAGAGAGAGAGAGGAAGACGGAGCGAGAGAGGAAGACGGAGCGAGAGAGGAAGACGGAGCGAGAGAGGAAGACGGAGCGAGAGAGGAAGACGGAGCGAGAGAGGAAGACGGAGAGAGAGAGAGGGAGACGAAGGGAGACGGAGAGAGAGAGAGGGAGACAAAGAGAGAGGGAGAGAGAGAGGGAGACAAAGAGAGAGGGAGACTGGGGGAGAGAGGGAGACGGAGTGAGAGGGAGACTTGGAGAGAGAGGGAAACGAAGAGAGAGGGAGACGGAGAGAGAGGGAGACGGAGTGAGAGAGGGAGACGGAGTCAGGGGGAGAGAGGGAGACTGGGAGAGAGAGGGAGACTGGGAGAGAGAGGGAGACTGGGAGAGAGAGGGAGACTGGGAGAGAGAGGGAGACGGGGAGAGAGAGGGAGACAGAATGAGAGAGGGAGACGGAGTGAGGGGGAGAGAGGGAGACTGGGAGAGAGAGGGAGACGGGGAGAGCCAGTTTGTGTGTGAGTGTTTGCACGCGTGGGTGATGCTGTATATGTACACCGCAGGCATGTTCCTGTGCAGTAAGCCTTGGCGGACTTTTCTCTCTAGAAACAAGTTAAAAGGGAACAAGCTCTCGGCTGGTACTCTGCATCTCTAGACAGGCTCTACACCACATCCACATCTTTCTGTCTTCCTCCCTCCAACTCCCTTCATCTTTCTTCCCTGGTCCTCTGAGCTCAAACTCATACCAGCCCTCCCACCACACCCCCGCCACATTCTTCCCTTTGCAATATCCCACAGCCAGTAGTGGCGGGCAACACTGGCGTGGGCTGATTAGCCAAGTGCCATATTGGAACTAAGCGGATGGTGTTTTCATGAGTCAAAGTGGTGTTATGCAACTCCCTCTCTAATACTGAGGGTTGCATCAATTAATTGATGTGAATTCAGGGCTATATAAGGTGGAACAGACAATGGGAGAGAGAAAGAAGGAAGAGAGAGATGGATTGAAATACATTTAGTCTTATTTGAACTCTGGTGTTAGGCTACCTCTGAGCTGTGAAGCAGTTGGTGTCACAGTTCAAAAAGGGACAAAAAAGGGAAGTATTTTACAGTAAGACCCCAAAAAAGTCAGACAGGGAACAACTGTAATCCTCGTCTGTGCTAGATCTGCACTTCTTCAGAACAGATGTGAGAGTTTTATTTGACTGTTTCTCTAAAAGTACACCCAACATGCATGGTGTGTCAGAGACTACACCGGAGATATGATTGTTTCTTCCGAGTTGATCTGCAGCTCTGATGAAGCAGGTAGCAGGTTTACTAGAGCTAGGTCAGGGCTCTATGTAGACCAGAGCATCCATTCCAGCTCTTTGAGTGATAGCTTGGCTGACAACTGTGCGACTTGATTAGTGCTCAGCCTTGAAGGCAGGCTTTCATTCACTAGAGTCCAGGTCATTCATTGTTGATTTGAATCCGTCACGTGTTCTCAACTGTGGAAGAGTGACCTTCAGACAAGTAGTACTTCCTTGTGTTTTGACCTCTCATCTCTCTCTGCCTCTCTTTCTCTTCCTTCACCACCCCCATCTGTCTATCCATCTCACCTCTTTCTCCATCTCATTTCTCTCTCTCATTGTCTATAATCTCTCTCCCCCCCTCCCCCCCCGCCCACACTTACTCTCTCTGTGTATATAATTCTAACCCATTCAATCTGGCTCTCGGTCTCTCTCCCTCCCTCAGGCACCTTGATGGTGATCTCCTTGCTGTCGATAGTTTACGGCGCGCTGCGCTGCAACATCCTGGCCATAAAGATCAAGTACGACGACTACGAGGTGGACGTCAGCCCCGGAGCCTACCTCTGCATCTTCCTGTGGCGGAGCTTTGAGATCGCCACCCGCGTCACCGTCCTGGTCCTGTTCAGCTCCGTCCTGCAGCTCTGGGTCCTCCCCGTCGTCCTCGTCAACTTCCTGCTTTTCTTCCTCTACCCCTGGGTGCTGTTCTGGCAGAGCCACTCCCCCTTCCCGGAGAACATCGAGAAGACGCTGACGCGGGTGGGGACCACCATCGTCCTCTGTCTGCTCACGTTCCTCTACGCCGGGATCAACATGTTCTGCTGGTCGGCCGTGCAGCTGAAGCTCAACGACCCGGATCTGATCAACAAGTCCCAGAACTGGTACCGCATGGCCGTGTACTATATGCTGCGCTTCGCCGAGAACGCCTCGCTTCTCCTCCTCTGGTACGTCAACAGGACGGACTTCTACGAGTTTGTGTGCGCCCCGCTCTTGGTGCTGCAGCTGCTGCTGGCCTACGCCATGGCCATCTTCTTCATGCTGATGTTCTACCAGTTCTGCCATCCGTGCAGGAAGCTCTTCTCCTCCAACATGACCCAGGGACTCTGGGAGTGCTCCACCCTGCTCTGCCTCATCTGCCAGTCAAACCCAGAGAGGATAGAGGCCAGGCCGACGGAGAAGGCTGCTCTGGAACCACCTGGTCCTGATCCCACCAACCACAAAGAGGCAGCCAGTGAGACACACATGACATATGATGAGCCCAATGACACAACAATGTATGACACGATGGACGAGACGGTGGTCTATGATATACTCGATGACTTGGACCGGGAAGTGAAGAAGGAGATGAATGGTGATCTGTCTGGCCATTGTTCAGCCTGATTTTATATTCTACACATATAGTGAAGGTTATACATGCTAAAATGCCATCCTGCATGGTGGAAATACTGAAAAGAATGATGGGAACTCATTTGCCCAACAACATGGACACAAGGTCACCATTTTGCGTAGCTTACGTGCATGGAGTTCCAATCATGCGTGACCAGACCTGATTGGTAGTGTTTCATCTTGGAGACTGGCTGGCTCATAGAGAAGACTGCACTGTGTTCTCTATCTATGGCAACACAAGTTGTACTGTCTGTCACCCTTTGAAACCCTTTAAGTGCCACACTGATCCTTCAAGGCTGTCATTTAAGTTTACACTCCAAAACTCTTAAGATCTCAACCTCATATCCAAGCTGACCTTTCTCTTTGGCCAAAATATTTTTGTCTAAAACCCTTGTATTGAACCTGAATAACTAAACTAAGAGTTCATCTTTAACTTGGGAAAGGAAAATTGAGGCATATTATCAAATATTGTATTGAATTTAAAGGCAATGTATAGGCAATGTATAATCTAGGAATTTTTGCAAATAACTTTATTGATACGAAGGTCTTGGATGCCTCTCCCAAAGTTCATTGTTGCCGGCCTTCTAAGCCCCTGAGATCTTACATGAGGGACTTCCCAGCTGCAGACTGGATAACTTTAGGAAAATAGTGTTTTACTTGGCTCAACTCCACACAACCAGCAACCATGGCCCAGCTGTATTAACACGTGACCTCACTTTGCGTTCATGTCTAGAGGATGTTTCAGAACCACTCCCTTTACTGTATGTGTTTCCGATCTGAGTGGATAAGCTGTGTACAGGTCAAGTTATAAGTGTGAATGCACGGGTCCTATGAGAACGTGAGCTGGAGACTTGAGCTTTCCTGCCTTACTCTGTTTAGGCCTACACAAGAATCCAGGAAGAACTGCTTTGTAACTCTGAGGCAAAATGTTATGTTGACATAGCTGGGGACAATCTAGGTTCAGATGACTTTTGAAATTGTGATTTAGAGAGTTTCATTGATGCCCAGAGTAATCTGCTCAGGTTGATAGAGGAGGATGCCGAGTTGTATTTTGCCACCTTAGCCTTCTTATAAGTAGATTTAGACGGCCTTTATACTCTCTCACATCCACTTAATATGCTGCATTATTGACCACGAGGAGCCATGTTAGGGGTATGATTGTATTGAAGTGTTTCACATCAGCATGGGGGGGAACTGTGCATGTAATGAGCCTAATACTAAAAACAGAATCTCATCTGAGGACTGTATGACTGTAAATGTCTGTAGAGTTGGAAAACGATTTTGTACAAGGTTATTTCTTAATCTTTTCCTTTCACGGCTGCGACCAAGTATTTGCTTTTATACTTCCTGATAAGAGCTTTATCATCATGTGCTGCTTTTGGGACGTGTGTGTTTGTGCTTGTGGTGACCGAGACAAGGGGGGGGGAGGGGGGATCTCTTCAATATGCACTGTTGTATTATGATGGAATAATTCAGCTCCTATCTAACACATACAGTATGTTAATGCATGACAACTGCCACACATTATCAGCTCTCCACGCGTCACACGCCTGCACGTTTACAGCACGAGCATTTCTGTTGCTTTTGGTTCGGCTTGCGAGAGCAGCAGGACTGTTGTTGTGAGGTGTTTTGATTGGGTGTAATTGGTGCTTATTTGCTAAACCATGCTGTTGTGTCTGTATGTCTTTCTGTCCACAAATGCTGATTACGTTTCCTTACTATAGGAACTAACAGTACGCTGAATTGCACAATATCTATTTTAAAAGTCAATGATGTATGGGATGGTAAAACGTGTCTTTAGCCTAGAAAGTATCTTAACATGTATTCATGTATTTTTACATTTTTTTTCTCAATCTATCTTTTGCATTGCAGTTGAACAAGGATTCTCAACGTCAAGTATTCCAATGATGGTCTGCATTGTATGTATAAAAAGAGAAACAATCCTTGGAGACTAATTTAATTTGGAAACCTAAGGTTAATGTGAATACAAAACAGAGGTCAAATTATTAAAAGTTGTATTTAAAAGATTACTATTTCTATAGAGATTTTATGTAAAGTCATTTTATGTTTGTACTTTAATCATACACCTTTTGTAGAAGGTTACACTGACCTCTAGTGGTAAACTACAGAATCCTTTCTGAGACAACAAGAAGAGTTCAGATTCCCAGGAAAATAAAGTCGATTTTGGTTCAGATAAGGGGTTTTAGATGGTTGTCTTGTGTGAAGAGCTGACGCACACTGGAAAGGCAGGTGTCCCCTCGAGAAAGTATATTTCTATCTGTTCAAACTACACCACACTGACCAGTTTCCAGATATCAGGACGAACATACCTGTGCTCTGTTTACTGAGGCAATCACAAGCTTAGTAAAAAATAAAATGTTAAACCATCTCTGGTCGGGTTTGTCACCCAAAAGAAAACCAATAAAAGGTAAATTTATTTTTAGACTTGGTTGAGCCTTTCCTGGTGGTACAGTTGGGTACCTAGAAAGACAGTTAAGAGAGGGGATCTGGACAGTCGGGGAGCACACTGCGGTTACAGGGATCTGGGTCCACGGATGTTTGGTACTATGCTCTGTGCTGGATTTAAACCCAAGTCGTTGTGGTTGAAGGCCTTGTTCTCAACCTACTACAACCTTCTACATCCTTGGAAATAACTTAATCATCAATTGGTTTGAACAAGATTTGAACCAGGGGTACGGTGTTTGGCAGTAGACTCAATGGTACACATGCTTACCCACTGAGTCAGAGGGTTCCTGTAAAGTTACCTTCTACAACACAGTGTAATTGCCCTTAGGACATTTCGATTCATTCAATCATCTCTGAAATGCTTAGATGAGCTCTGATGAAGTCAAATCAAATGAACAGCTCCATTCATGGATAAAGTGTTTATTTACATCTGAGTTCTTGATGTTCCACGCATGAAGGTGCGTCCAGGAATGTGAAGCCCAAAACAGGAGTTTCATCCTGGGCATGAGACACTGCGACAGTCCCCCCTGGTGGATCATCTGATCAGCACGTAATAAGCACAAATTCATACAAGATTACAGTTACAAGTCATTACAAAGCCATAGGGTAATAAAATGAGTTAATGGGGGAAACAAGCTAAACGAAGCAGCAAAACCATGAAGACCGCTCATAGTCCAGGGGTTTATCTTCAAATAAATACATTAAGTTTGTGTTTTTTTTTTTTTTTTTTCATAAATAGCAACTGCTACCCTCAGACAAACAGGGAACCACCTTACATGTGTCTCATCTAGGAATGTACCAAGCCTGATGGATTGGTATTTGCTCTACTGCAGTACTACATGTGGTAGAGACAGTGGAAGCTATGGCCCACAGTAGATATGCTGTTATATTTAAATAGAGTTTTTAGGATGGGCAATTATTGAACAAATGAACGTTAACATCTTTGTAAATTCCTGTACAGTAATAGTCAACACCTATATGATATCTATATACTAGACTAGGTTGTGCCATTTTCTTGGTCCCAAAAGAACAGCTGTCTCTCTACAGTTTAGAATTTACATTTTGCTCACATATTGAGCTCTTTATTCCTTCTCACATACAATATCACAGAGTTTCCATCCTCAGGTTCCCGTATTTGTGAATGTGGGCAGGGAGATGTTTTCTTGTTGTACGACAGACAGGTCTTGTTCTGGATAATCAGCATTGGATCTTCAAGGCTGGGCGGTGGTCTTGCGTTCCTGTATGTGTGCGTGCATCTCGGTGCGAGAGGAGAGCGGGTCGGGAAAGGACAGGACGACGTGTGGCCCCGTCTTACAACGTCACGGCAACCGCAAACACGCTCACGACGCAGTACATGGTGCGATTCTCCCACCTGACCGTGCAGCTTCCTGTGGAACAGAAGCCAAAGGTGAACAAATAAGAACTGAGAAGTCAACCCAACTGAGAATCTTTGCAACAACACTACACACACACACACACACACAGCTGCAAATTGTATCTGGAAAATAATGAGTCACGTTTGTAAAATTGTGACATCACAAAGTCTTTTGTAGGTACCCTCAAGTAAGAAACTGGAGAGAAGAGATGAGGATAGAAAGTTAGCAACGTGCAGGTTTCCTCACCATCAGTGGCAGTGTCCCAATAGCAGGAATTGGCTGTGTGAAGGCCTGCTCCACTCTTCTGCATGATGGCACAGTTTACTGCCAAACACCAGAGAACCACTGTTACATTGGCATATGCAGACCACATCCAACTTACACATCTCTATGTATACAGGTCCCAAAACTATAGTCCATATTCCAAACTCTAAATGGGCCCTGGTTCATGAGCTGACACGTGCTTGCTGTGATGACACCAAGCTACGTTTCCGAGGTTAAGAAAAAAAGTCGCTTACCTATGAACTTAAATGGTCTTCCTTGTTTGACCAGCTGTGTCAAAGAGTGCTCCACGATGCTGGCAGTCCACTGGTTTACTTTGTTCTGGTTATAGTCTACTCCGCCAATGATGTTTTCAATACACTGACAACAAGACTTATTTCAGTTTAAAGGTAGACCTTAATGCTGAGGAGATTAATTCGCACACAACTGTGGCTGACAATTTTTCTCACACAGAGAATAGTTACTTACCTCCTTAACTGACACACTGGCCTCATCAGAATTGAAAGACACCTATAAAAAGAAAATATTAACTGATTTTGATGCCGTTTGAGTCTCATCTATCCGAACAAGGCCAGCATAACGCTCTGATTTGACCACACCCATGCAACTAAACAAGGTAATCTAGCTAGCGATCTAGTTCATACGATTCTTTCCAAACAGTAGGCCTACAGTTCACAATGTTCTGTGAACAATATGAACTGTATAACCCAAAGTTTAAAGCATTAATGTGTAGGTAAAAAGCTTGCGAAAAGATACTCAAAATGAACAAGCTAAGCTAGCTGAGCTAACTGCGAGAGGTTTAATAAATGGTTGCAACTCTAACGTTGTACAGTACTGCTACCTTTGCGGCCAGCGACCAATTATTAAATGTCCTCAGGATTATGTATTTTATATAAACAATACCTCGTCTCCAGAATACTCCTCCATTGTCAAAATTATGTATTATTTAAGTGCTGTTTATGTTCACGTAGCTTGCTAGCTTCTCGCTGTCACTGGGATGGAAGGTGAAAAGATAACGTGTCAAGAGTTGGTCATAAATATCCGTTTATGACCAAATGATATACTGCCGCCTAATGGATGGGAGGTTCTGGTGGTGAAAATAAATACATAATTATTAATATGTTTTTATGAGAGTGGTAGCTCTATAGTATAAACATATTTTTTAATAATCTGAATACAACACATTCTCATTTTAGCAAGTAGAGTAAAAACTATTTGGTAACTGCATTGTGTATTGTGTATGGATCATTTAAACTCAACGGGACACAAAACACACACACAGCCTATGCTACAATACACATACATTTAGAAAGTCATATTTGGCGGGATGAGATTCTTTCAGCCTTGCACACTAGGAATGATGAACGGGGCAATCCAGCTGCGTTTTTCTCCCAGGAGCGGTTACCACGCCCCCTCCACACGGGAACACCCCGGCTGCTGTGCGGAGACACCGGGGAGAGGACCACTACAGCTGTGTTCAAAGCACACCGAGACCGTGACTGATACGAACCTGCGGTACCAGGGTTAGGTTACTCGGAGTCCAGTTCTTTTCTCGATGCTGTTTTCCACTGCCAGTGCATCACAGCAAAGTGTCTCAGGTAAGAGTATTGCACTTTTGTTCAAATATTTGAAGATCTTTCTGACGAACAGAAAGAGCTCTTTAAAAATGCATGAATGCAACCAGTTCTTGGTGGGAGATTCCCCTACGGTGTAAGGTGACAGCGATAGACCAGGAACTGATCACCGTGGCCAATAATTATTTGCTACAGTCAGTTTTTAAGCATTTCATTCTACTCATCTCATTTTACCAATATTTGGCTTTACTGTCACATTTATAACGCGTTATAATGCAGAATTAATTAATCATTTCTAGTTTAACGGAGACGATGTACTTGTTCACTCTCATTGTAAAGTTCGAGGCGTTTATTTGAACAGGTGCAATGCAGCAAATGGCACCTTTTTGTTTTCCAGACCCAGGCTTTAAACCCTGAAAACTGGTTCGACGATGGTCAGTGAAGACTACGTAGCATTTAGTTAACCATTCTGATGTTAAATAGGACAGGAGGAAAATAACGACACCAAAAAATGTACATCTCATTACATATACAACATTTGTCATAGGTTAAACCTACGTTCATTTTGTGAGATAGATAGCATACTTAACCAATAGGTTAGCTTATATTTGAAAACCAGAAAGAAACAATTCAGTTGCCCATTCAAAGCCCAATCCAAGCTGCATTCAGTTAAAACACATCCAAACATTAAACCTTCTTTTGATTTGTCCAATGTTTTAACTTAACCATGCCCCTTTAATACAAGTTGTATTTATTTCAGACAAATAGATTCCAACTCATATTGGGTGACATCCATTACTTAAAGAAATGTAAATGGATGGGAATTGGACAGCGCTGTGTGAGCTTGGATGGAGGAGAAGGGAGTATTGGGAGGCAGGGAGAGACGGAGGGAAGGCAGGGAGAGATGGAGGGCAGGCAGGGGAAATAGAGGGGGTTCCCTCACTCTCCTACACACAGTGGAGAAACAGCGAGAAAACGAGCATAGAGATAGCACATCCATCACAGCAGAGAAGCCCCAGGGAATCTAGTCAGGGCGCATTAGACAGCAGCCTCTGTAGACACCAGAGAAAAGAGATGAGGACAGGAGCTGTGGGACATAGCTGTGTAAAACGTGTTACTGTGTGTGTGTGTGTGTGTGTGTGTGTGTGTGTGTGGGTGCGTGTGTGTGTGATAATGATGAATGTGGAGGGATCTTGTAGAACATAACCACTCCTCTCAGTCTAATAGAGATTATATTGGAAGGTTCTGGGCTGTACAGAATCAGAACAAGCTATTGTACAAAGACTACAACGAGTTTGTAGACTGTTTCGGAGCCAGAGTGTCTGTGGAACAGGGTTTGATCCAGTTCCATAAGACACAAGGCTGTTCATCTGCACTTGATCTTTCAGCCATCAGTGGTTGTTGGTTTTGTGCTTCTTGGTTCGGCAGTGATGTGCAGCCCCGCTCCACTCCGTAGTACAGCTGCATCCAGTCGCTCCACATCCAGGGGCATGTCGTGCTGGGTCCCCCCGCCCACCCCACCACCTCCCCCCCACAGTCACCCCCCCCCACCCCCCTGCCAATGCTTCGCTCGTGTGCTTTGATGCCGCCAACTGCGCTCCGCTCCCTTCTGCAGTGTACACAGCCCAGCCGCTTGCTATGCACCAGGCAGTCCTCTGGTGAAGGCTGGTGTCCCCATTCAATCACAGCCAGGCAGCCAGGCGATCAGAGGGAGCCCACTGCTACAACAGCTTCGTCATTACAGGGGAGGAGTGGGGAGGGGAGTGAATTGGGGATGGTGGTGTTGGGGGGGGTTCTACACAATGCAGGAAGGAGTGACTCAACTATATAAAACGGTTGGACGTCAGGGAGCTTCACCCTGCCACCTCCCCCCCCCCCACACACACACACCTCCTCCCCCCTCACACACACACACACTCCCCCCTCCGTCGCCCCAGACCCTTCTCCACCCACTCACTTCAGGCCACGTGCGTGTCGGTGTCACCTCCATCCCCTGTCTCTGGCCGCCCACACACAGACTAACAGGCGGGGGGGGGGGGGGGGGGGGGGGGGGGAACTCCCTCCCTGCTCGGAGCAAGCCATTCATCCCGTTGCTTTAAGGAGGACGAGCAGTCAACCGCAGCAGCGGAATAGAAAATGCATCCCATGAAATATTTAGTCTTCCTGAGGCTTCTGGAGCAAGATGAGAAGGAGGGAAGGAGACAGAAGCCGTCCACGACCCCAATACCCCCCCCCCCCCCCCTTTTCCTGCCTTCACCCCCTGCCCTCTTCCCCCCCCCCTACACACACACAGAGCATCAGCTATATGGGTTAATGGCACCAGCCTCCACTCCTGCTCTGCATCTTCCCGTCAGAGCTTGGGGGGAACAAACAAGCTGATTTTCTTCAGATGCTGTAGAAGATGAGACATGGCGTTTCCATCCAGCACGGCACACAGGGGTGCACAACACCAGGCTGAAGTGATCCTCGCACAAAAGACCACAGCTCATCATCGCCAGTGCTGTCGTCGCTACAGCTAAAGCCATAATTGCACATCGTGATTATAGTGTTAGGGCAGAGGAACAAAAGGAAGTTTCTTCCGTCTGATCTGATCTACCGGGGAGGCGGAATCTATGCATTAGATTAAAGATGAGCCCTGGCATCATTTCCTCGCCTTGGCATAGTTTCACAGAATGTGTGTCTCCACCACTCTCAGACCAGCCTGAGATCATTTGCATGTCTACAGGGGGACCTGGTGATGTTGGCAAGCCTACTGAAGAGTTCATTGGGGCCGGATGGGAAGTAATCTGTTATTAGCTGACTGTCTCTAAACATCCGGAGAGACATTGTTGAAGAGGTGGGTGAGGAGGAGAGAGAAGGGAGGGGGTGGTGAGGAGGGAGGAGGGTGGGTGAGGAGGAGGGAGGAGGGTGGGTGTGGAGAGGAGAGGTGGAGGGTGGGTGAGGAGGAGGGGGGAAGGTGGGTGTGGAGAGGAGAGGTGGAGGGTGGGTGAGGAGGAGGGAGGAAGGTGGGTGTGGAGAGGAGAGGTGGAGGGGTTGTCAGACGTACTGTAAATGTGGCCATGTTTTGAGGTAGCAAGGCTCCAGTGCTGATCTGGAATGACCATGATTGACAGTTACCTTCAGCTAGCCAGCTAGTTAAGCTGAGAGAAAATGACAAAGGGGACCGGTGGAAGGGGAGGAAGAGGGAGGGATGAATGCTGAGAGAAGAGGTCTTTTGAGGACAGACGTTGATTTGAATGGAACACACAGGAAAATGTCGAGGAAGAGGAGGAGTGTGACTAATCGGACAGTTATTTCAATGTCGAGGAGAAGCAGGCTCTACTGAAACAGAAACTGTCAACACACACCAGCTCTGTACACCAATGACTATAATGCTATAGTCTGTTTTGATTAGGTCACTCTGAATCTCCTTGAAGCAGAATGGCTCCAGTCTCATTTCATTACGCATTACTTGTTTTTATTCTGACAGTGAAACAATATATAGACTTCCAACTCCATTCAGTGGCATTCACGTAGCTTTCAATGACACCCAGTAGAATACTAATGAGTGACAGAGGCTTAACGTGAGCGCTCCATGCTCCCCACTTCACTCCTCCTCTATCCTGTGTCTCTTTAATTCACACAAACAATGTCTTGAACCCCCCCGCAACACACACAGACAGCACACTGGCATATCTCGCATAACAGGACCTTAAACAGGACACGCAGAACTCATCGCCAGTAACAATTTGCCGCTGCCTCTCTTCAGGGGTGGAGGAAAGGGAGGAGGGTGGAGGAGGAGAGGAGCGGAGGGATGAGGAGGAGGTGGAGAGGAGTGGAGGGAGGAGGGCGGAGGTGGTAAGATGGGGTCAGTGAAGGAGAAATAGGAGAAGGGGGAGGAACCGGTGGAGGAGGATAGCTAGAAAGGGGAGAGAGTATTGATTGGGAGTGAAGAGGCCAGGTGAGAGAGGAGAGCGAGAGATATGGCCTCCGAGTCACAAGCTCAGATGGTCTAATCTATTTTTTCCATTTTCTGCTCCATTGAACTCCACGGGAGGCTGAGGGAGCGGGAAGGCAGACCTGGCTGTTACAGTTGCCCACGGTCCTGATGGGAGCATGTCGTGTGCGTGTCTTGATAGATGAGTGTGTGTGTGTGTGTTTGTAACTCCATGGATATGTGTGTGTGTTTGTCATCATGGATATGTGTGTGTGTCATCATGGATGTGTGTGTGTCTTAATAAACCAGAACCAGGAGGGTGGTTTGTAAAAGGATGAGACAGCAGAGCAGCATTCTGTCTGACACTGTGCTGGTTTTCCAGGACGTGTGGATGTAGAACATGGTTATCATGTGGATGTAGAACATGGTTATCATGTGGATGTAGAACAGGGTTATCATGTGGATGTCGAACATGGTCATCATGTGGATGTAGAACAGGGTTATCATGTGGATATCGAACATGGTTATCATGTGGATGTCGAACATGGTTATCGTATGGATGTAGAACATGGTTATCATGTGGATGTGGAACATGGTTATCATGTGGATGTAGAACATGGTTATCATGTGGATGTAGAACATGGTTATCATGCCGCACACAGAGTCTACAAGGTTCACCTTTAACCAAGTTCAAAGTTCACCATGACGTTCATCAAGTGACTGGCAGTTGTTATTGGATTTTTGACAGACTGAGGTGAGAGGTTTTCCTCGACAGTTATTGACATGTCTTGGGAGTGATTAGGTGTGTGTGTGTTTGTGTGCAGCGTCAAATTTGATTGACATGCTAAGTATGAATGACAGGTCTAGTCCACTGGGAAGGTCATTAATTAGTTTCCAAACAGGTAAACCTATCACAAGCCATTTACATTTAGTCATTTAGCAGACGCTCTTATCCAGAGCGACTTACAGTAAGTACAGGGACATTCCCCCCGAGGCAACTAGGGTGAAGTGCCTTGCCCAAGGACACAACGTCATTTTGCACCTCAGGGAATCGAACCGGCAACCATCTGATTAATAGCCTGATTCCCTAACCGGTCAGCCATCTGACAAGCCAGTGTAAATGTGTGTGTGTGTGTGTGTGTGAGGCCACACAGGCAGAGACAGTTCCGCACGGACACACACGTCAGGTATTGTTGGATCTAGCCCGTTCCCCGGCAGAGTCTCTCCCAGAAGTATTTCCTGTTTCCTCCAGCGTGCCATCTCTTATCTGCGTCTGGAGCCTGGGAGGTAGATGAATGACCACAGACACACATCCTGCCAGCCCTGGAAGTGAATTACGTATAGGCAGATAAACAGTATAGATACCAGGAGTAATTATATTTGGTGCATTTCCTCCAGAGCACTGATAAAGTTAATATGATGTGTGTGTGTGTGTGTGTAGGGACTTTTTCTGTAGCCTAAATTTTGTTTGGATAAAGTTGTCTTGTCCATCCCTATTACTACATGAATATTGGGACATCATGTTATACTGATGAATATTGGGACATCATGTTATACTTCTCAGCTATTGAATCTGCAGAATTTAACCGTTCCTGTAGGATGTGTGACAGCATCAGTACATCCATCCAACTCATCATAGCTCCTTGAAAGATTCAGTCAAACAAGTGGATCCATCAAGAATGAATCAAACCAGTACATGATCATCACCATCGGCATTCTGGTTGTCTGTACCATATATATATATTTTTTTTTTCTTCCGTCCATGGTATATGTCTATGGTACAGTCTGTGACATAATCTCAGAATGTCTGTGATCCTGATTGATTCTGATTGATTCAGATTCTCTCAGCGGAGTGTGTTAGCGTGTTCCGGAAGCTCTGTGTCTATCTGTGTATCAGCTGGTTGAGTGGAGGGTTCCACAGGAGGAAGTCCCCCTGAGACACAGGGCTAAGATGTTTTGACATTCATCATCGATCCTGCTGTTTGTCTGGAATTAAAGATTCAGGAGGGATGCATGTGCTCTTTGGTTTGAACGTTAACACCACAGGGATTGCAGCTATGTACAGTCCATCGCAGTAAGATTAGAAAGCAATACTTCCGCGACAGTGTAAACAAACACAAGCCCTCATTAAAAGTGTAATCGAAATGGTTTAAGGTAAACGATGAAAGAGCTGCTATAAGCATGGGAAGATGAAATGATGAACAGCATCGTGTTAAAAGTAGAGAGCCGGGAAAGACATTAAGAGGAGATGGAGGCCAGCCTTGCGCATGACTTATTGATGAGACCACCCAGGCAAAGGCCTTGGTCTGCACTTCCCAAACTCCCCATCCCTTTGAGGTGTGTGTGAGAAAGCCCAGCCCAGACCTGAGGGAAATTACATTCTGAGAGAGATCTTCCTCTGGAGGATGGCTATCTGCTCAAAGAAGGTGAGAGATCTGTGGGCTGAGATAACTGGTATATTTAGGGCTGAGACACCTTCTGCTGGGTCCTTAGGGGGGCCCTCGTCCTCCCCAGTCCAGGAGAGATGTGCTGATGTGGGCTGAAATAACAAGGCAGACGCGTCCACGGGAAGCCTTTGCTGTTTCCTTCCGAGGCGGAAGGGGGGTGACCCACATTCTGTACACGCACACACACACACACGTGTCACGCACACACACACACACGTGCCACGCACACACACACACACATGGGCTACGCACACACAAACACACGGGCTACAGAAATATACACACATGAACGGCACCCTCATACAGCGCTCACAAACCACGAAACACACGCACGCACATTTCCTTACTGTTGACTGTGCCCTGGGGCTGAAAGAGAATATTGAAGCGAAGATAGAAAAGACATCAAGAGGAAAAGATGATGGGAAGACAGAGTGAGAATTGGAGGAGCGCGAGGGGAATAGGTGGGAGCTGATGAAATAAGAAAACAACAGCATTTTGTTTTCTTTAGTCTGTGAGGATCTACACTGTTACACACTGTCTTTTGGTATTTAGCGTGGGCTTGAACAGTATGTCCTCTAGTCTACGCCCCTGTGTATCTGTTAAGTACTGAACTTGTCATCGGCATCCTCTCGTAATGGCCAGCCATTGGCCGTGGCCCCTCATGCCAGCTGGGGCTGTGCCAGCTTTTCAGGCCCACCTGTGGCCTCTCTCTGGCAGATGGATGCCCCGTCAGCAGTACCCTGGTCTCCCACTGACCAGAGTAGAGTCTGGTGTCTCTGTGCTGAAACTCCTTCCGTATTGTAGCTCTTTCCCCCTGGCGAAACCGAGACGTCGTATTGTTGGTGTGATGTATCTACTGCTGAGAAAAGAGAGAGGCTGGGAGAATGGTTTTCTCGGTAGCGTGTTTGCTCAGGGCAGAGAGAACTTCAGAGGGCGTATGTGTGTGTGTGTGTGTGTGTGCGTGTGTGTGTACTCAGGGAGGGTAGCCTCAGAACACCAGCCCTAATGTCACACACACTTCTTATCACTTTGGCATGCACTGCCCCATCCATGGAAAACCTCCACTTCAACTACAGTATGTAAATACGCAGTAGGTTTATTTGTTTGATGACGTTTGTGCATATTTGTAAGTGTATGAGTGTGTGGCTCCTTCCTGGCCCGGAATGGTAGCTCTCTCTTTATGTAGTCTAGTTGGTCCCATGTTTGTATTTACACTAGTCAAATACAGTAATTCATTTTTGGTGTTGCTGATAAAAAGGTTTTGACACAATGTCAGGTGACCGTGTTGGCGAAGCTTCAAATGAGCGGACGCTGTTGAGGCTGTCATGTGACCTCACAGTAGGTCTCACCGCTCACCTACTGTACTGTACTGTACTGAGGCACAAGGAGTGTGGTGAATGTTTGTCATGCTGCGTGTGTGTGTGTGTGTGTGTGTGTGTGTGTGTGTGTGTGTGCGTGTGTGTGTGTGTGTGTGAGAAAGTGTGTGCATGCTGAAGTGTAAACTGTGAGCAGCCGCGTAATGAGGATTATTTTTGCCTCAGTTCCTCCTGAGTCACCGACTGACACTGACATGGCTGCGGAAGACACACACACCCAAACACCCGCCCTCCCTCTCTGTCACACACACGCACACATCGAAAATCTTAAAGTGCGTCTTGCACTTTAACACAAAAGACAAACAAACCCCGAGCACACCTGTTCAGTCTTCAGTCATTAGCCGGCGGTTGCCTCTCTGGCTCGCTCCGTAATCAGCTTCAGAGCTGGAAGGAACAACGCTACTTTGAATGTTCATCACCGATGCCTCAGTCTCCTGAGCGGTGACTGATGCCAAGAAGGGTGGCTTCATCTGTTCATTAGCACTAATTCATGTAAAAGAGGAGGGAGGGGAAGGGAGGGAGGGAGGGAGGGAGGGAGGGAGGGAGGGAGGGAGGGAGGGAGGGAGGGAGGGAGGGAGGGAGGGAGGGAGGGAGGGAGGGAGGGAGGGAGGGAGGGAGGGAGGGAGGGAGGGAGGGAGGGAGGGAGGGAGGGAGAGAGGGAGGGAGGGAGGGAGGGAGGGAAGGAGGGGAAGATAAGAGACTGTAATGAGGAGGGATGGAAGGAGGTGTGGAGGAGGGCAGACGCGATGCCGTTTAGGGCCACCAACGCAGTCAGGTGGCCTCAGACGGCGGCTCTGACCTCCGGCTGCCTCCCTCACTTTCCTTCTCATCTTTTCTTTCCCCGCAACTCGGCTTCCCTCCCTCTTTTCTTTTTGTCCCCTGCTTCGAGTCCTCCCTCCTTCGCCTTTCTCCATCCTCTGCCGTCGACGTCCTCTCCTATACCCTCCTATCCTCTCCCCAATCCTCTGCTCCTCCACCCTCCTCTCCTCCACCCTCCTCTCTTCTCCCGTCCACCTAATCAACACACACACACACACATCCTGCGCCACTCTGCAGGACACGATCGTGTAATTAGTTTTAACCCAGGGGATTGAAGTCACCCGTGGACTAAAAGGCTTTGTATTAAAGCACAGACGTTTGAAGATAAATAAATCACATCCAGGCAGGTACGAGTGTTGATGCGTGAGACTGTGGTGCTGAATGTACCCTGCAGTCGACAGGCCTGACTGCTGGGAAGGTCCTGCTACCGTCTCAGGTCTGGCTTACATGCTTCCCTACAGCATTTAATTTCATAACAGCATTTTCCTACAGTTAAAGAAGCACCGACCAAAATGTTCAACGTTTATATTAATTAGATGATCTCAAGGCTAAATAGATTTGGGGAAAATGTGTCGTAGATTTGTCCTGACGTCGGTGAACGGAGCTACCTCTTTTTCCTCGTTATTTCTTGCTCTCCTCCTGTTTCTCTCTTCTCGCTTCCTTTCTCTTCCTATTCCTTATTAAACTCCACCCCACACAACGGCTCCTTCCTCCCCTGCATTTCCTGTAATCACACCCTCCTCCCAGTCAGTCTATCTTTTGATCGCTTCCTCATCTTCTCTCTTAATCACTGTCCTTTGCTCTCTCCCTCCTCCCTCTCCTGTGACCCACCTCGCCTTCTTAGTAATGGTCGGTTCAGCCTCTCCCAGTCCATCTCCTCTGTCAGGCAAAAGCAGAAACAATGGCGACGGAAAACTTAAATTGTAATTGATACGTGACTCATTGTGACACTTCAGAAGAAAGTAAATAATAAAAAGAATCAGCGGCGACATTTAGTCATTATTGCTGTATTGTATGAACATCATCTTTCCCTTTTAGCTTGAGCACAGACACATTACAGATACAAGACAGGCTTCAAAACTCATAATCTATTATCCGCAGCTAATGATATGGTGTTAGGGCTTCTCCAGACAGAGAAAAGTCAAATCACCCCAGATTGCATTTGTGTGTTTGTCTGTGTTCAAGTTTGTGTGTGTGTGTGTGTGTGTGTGTGTGTACTGAGGTCTTTAAGCCTCTGCCTGTTGACAGTGACATTCAGTAATGAGCCAGTTAGCATTCCCATAGTGCACCTCTGTTGGGGGCTAGGTGACATTTGCACTGTCAATGCCAGGTACCCAGAGGACCCATTATCATTGGAGAGGACAGGTGCACACTAATTAACACAAAGTATTCATGGTGTGTGGGTTTGTGTGGGTGTGCGTGTGTGTGCGTGTGTGAGCGACTCTTTGAATATGTGTCTGTGTGTGTGTGTGTGTGTGTGTACATATCTACATAATGTAATTAGTCTTACTGTTTGAGTTGATAAAGTCTCAACGTTCTCTAACTTCTGTGGGGTCTGATGTGTGAGATGAGACTACGCACTGCTGGACGGGGAAAGTGGTCGTAATTGGCCGCTGGTTCTGCTGCTTGGGTACTCCCTGACTTGTGATAAGTGAATCGTTATCCAGTTTTATCCTCATCAATTATCCCTAACCCCTGGTCCTGCACACTGATACCAGCTGTTCAGTACATTATTTTTTATTGAAGATGTATTGTTGGCATTTTTCTGCTTTGCATAGAACAGTTCAAGGTAGGCATGGAATTAAAAGGTGGAGAGAGAGGGGAAGACACAATTCAAAGTTCAAAATTCGAAGCAGGGCCATTGCAGTAAGGCCTCAGTCCCTGTGGTATGCACTTTAACCTTTGAGCCCATTTTAAGTCTAACACAGACCACACGAGTAGACCAGGAAAGCAAATGACAGATCTGTAAATCCAGGTCTTCACATTCTCTGTACTTAATAACAATTGACATGTGTTTTTGTGTGTGCGCTTGCCTATTCGTGTGCGTGAATGTTTGTGTGTTTTTTTTCGTGCAGGATCTCTCTGAAGTAACCCTGTGAAAAACTGTAAAGAACCTTGAGAACATTCCTCAGTCCCACAATTCTCACACTAATAGAACAGTAACCCACATGCTCGAAGATCAAGTACACAGAACCGTAGGACTACCCCAACAGAACCACAAGAGAACCCTGCCAGAACCCCAACAGAACATCTGAGAGGTCATGTAGTTGGCTCATGACACCCTGAGTGTGACCCCACCCCCAGAACTAGCCTTGGCTGCTCTGATTGGCTAGCTATAGAGGAAAGGACCTATGGCGGGGGAAGAGCTGAATCTGTCCTTCCTATTGGAGGATGAGCGTCAGGTGATCCTGAACGTGCTGCAGAAGGATGACAAGTTGAGGAAGAGAGAAGAGAAGAGGGTTAGGTAAGTAGAAGGACTTGCTCTCCTGACTGGTCCCACATCCAGCATCCTCCCCACTCGTCACCTGGCCAAGTGCGGAAAACACCTTCCTCCTGACTAGTTAGTGAATTGAACTCCCTCTCTTTCTTTCTTTCTTTCTTTCTTTCTTTCTTTCTTTCTTTCTTTCTTTCTTTCTTTCTTTCTTTCTTTCTTGCTGTCTGTCTCTCCCTGTCGACGTCTCTCTCTTTTTCTCGTCTCTCCCTCTCTCTCTCTCTCTCTCTCTCTCTCTCTCTCTCTCTCTCTCTCTCTCTCTCTCTCTCTTTCTCTCTCTCTTTCTTTCCTTCCTTGACCTGGGCAGGAAGCTGAAGAACGAGCTGGTGGAGATCAAGCGGAAGGGCTCGCGACGCCCCCAGGAGGTCGGGGAGCGTCAGTGCTCCCGCTGCCTGAAGAGCCTGGGTCTGATCTTCGACCGGGGGGACCTGTGCCAGGAGTGCCAGCAGCGCGTCTGCAACACCTGCCGGGTCTCCTCGCCCACGGGGCGCCAGTGGAAGTGCTCCGTCTGCGCCAAGATCTCGTAAGTGGCGGTGGGTGGTGGGAGAGAGCGCCCGTGTGTGTGTGTGTGTGTGTGTGCTAATGAACTCCAGATGGCTTCTGATTGGTTGTTTAATGACTCTGCATCTGTCTCCTTCCCTTTGAGAGGACGGCAGGTGTTTTCTAGGGTGATTAGACCTGGCACAGGCAGGGGATGCTGACACATTTAGGGGTCAGGGGGTTAATGGGTGCGCTGTCCCTGATTGGCAGGGAGCTGAAGGTGGTGACGGGGGAGTGGTTTATGGAGGAGCGCTCCCGCAGGTTCGACCAGGGGACTGTGCTCAGCAGCGACGTGGTCAAGAACACCATCATGAACAGCCCTGCAGGTGAGGAACACGACCAGGAACCACAACCGCATCTTAAACACTTATCAGAGCCACAAACCACCATATCATACAACTCCACCATTGTTCCAGAAGATGTCTTGTCTTGCTGTTGTTTTGAGTTTGTTTATTCATTCAATGATTTCCACAAATTCAAATTACCGGTAATGATATTCTCATGAATGATCATCTGGGTTATTCAGTGTGGGAGGACAGCTTGTTGTGGTTCCTGTTGAACTGATCATGTGACTGCTGACGGTTTTCATCCCCAGCCTCCCCAGCAAAGACAGATTCTCCCAAATCAGAGCGCTCGGACACGCCCAAGTCACACATCGCCACCATGGGAAGCACAACGGACGGGACCAAGAAAAAAGGGTGAGGAATCCACACACACACTGACCCCACACACTGACCCCTCACACTGACCCCACACACTGACCCCACACACTGACCCCACACACTGACCCCTCACACTGACCACACACACTGACCCCTCACACTGACCCCACACACTGACCCCACACACTGACCCCACACACTGACCCCACACACTGACCCCTCACACTGACCACACACACTGACCCCACACACTGACCCCACACACTGACCCCTCACACTGACCCCTCACACTGACCACACACACTGACCCCACACACTGACCCCACACACTGACCCCACACACTGACCCCACACACTGACCCCTCACACTGACCACACACACTGACCCCACACACTGACCCCACACACTGACCCCTCACACTGACCCCTCACACTGACCACACACACTGACCCCACACACTGACCCCACACACTGACCCCACACACTGACCCCACACACTGACCCCTCACACTGACCCCACACACTGACCCCACACACTGACCCCACACACTGACCCCTCACACTGACCACACACACTGACCCCACACACTGACCCCACACACTGACCCCTCACACTGACCCCTCACACTGACCACACACACTGACCCCACACACTGACCCCACACACTGACCCCTCACACTGACCCCTCACACTGACCACACACACTGACCCCTCACACTGACCCCACACACTGACCCCACACACTGACCCCTCACACTGACCCCACACACTGACCCCACACACTGACCCCTCACACTGACCCCTCACACTGACCCCACACACTGACCCCACACACTGACCCCACACACTGACCCCTCACACTGACCCCACACACTGACCCCACACACTGACCCCACACACTGACCCCACACACTGACCCCTCACACTGACCCCACACACTGACCCCACACACTGACCCCACACACTGACCATTGACACACTGTTTCAACAGGCCTTGTAAAGCATTATAAACATTCACTGTACAATTCCACACTACATTGTGTGTGTACGTGTGTGTGTGTACGTGTGTGTGTGGGTGTATGTGTGTGTGCGTGTCAGGCTGAGGCTGGGTAAGAGAGGCAGTCGGCCCAGCATGAAGCCAGAGACCGGAGCAGAGAGCAGGAGTGTGTGTTCATCTCCGGACACAGACACACACAGCGTACGCAGCGCGCGCTCCGCCCCTCGCTCCGTTCCTCGCTCCGCCCCGCGCTCACACAGGTGAGGAAACACTCGAGGCGCAAGCAACGCACCTCCCAAACACACACTGCTACAACCTCAACACACACTGCTACACACTGCTACAACCTCAACACACACTGCTAAAACCTCAACACACACTGCTAAAACCTCAACACACACTGCTAAAACCTCAACAAACACTGCTACAACCTCAACACACACTGCTACAACCTCAACACACACTGCTAAAACCTCAACACACACTGCTACAACCTCAACACACACTGCTACAATCTCAACAGATTCTGCTGCAACCTGATCGGCAATACCTGCGCCATATCATAATTTGATTTTTGTGACACGATTTTGTGTAGTTGGTGTGCTATTATTAGTAAACCGATGTATACTAGAGTTTAGAATATAAAAGAGTGCGTTTGATTTAAACCCAGGGGCAGTGCTTTGGCCCTGGAGCCCTCGGGGTTGCCCACCGTGCCCAACAACCTACGTCCCTCCTCCCAGACGCTGGACAGAGACCGCTCCCCTACACCCAGCAGCAGCAGCAGGAGGGTCAGGGTCAGCAACCCCGCAGACACACACACACACACACACACATAAGCTTGTTCCCATAACTGTGACACATGGCATACTGGACACATACTTGCAAACTCACAGTTTGTCTGTGTGTGTGTGTGTATGTGTTTAGCCTGATGGAGCAGAAAGTGTGGCCAGTTTCCACTCCAGCGACAGTGTCTCTGACAAGATGTCCTCAGGCCACCGGCGGACTGAGTCTGACACCCCGACCATCGCCGTATCCAGGGCGTCCGTCTCTTCAGGTATCTCCATGACAACCCTCACACCTTGGTGGTTTGCTTGAGCCAAACACTGACAGGGAGAGACAGGATTGTCCCAAACCAGTGTGTGTGTGTGTGTGTATGTGCATGTTGTTTTGGTACTGGAGTGTGGCAGGGGAGCAGAGAGATGATGAAGTGAACCAGGTGCCTGAGGGGTGCTGTCTAATAACTGACAGTGTAAATGGGTTCTGGCTGATGTCAGCCAGGGCTCTGTTGCACAGGACAACGTGCCTGTGAAATAGATGTGAAATGTGTTGTAAAAGACAGCTCTTTACACCTCTAACTGCCTCATACTGTGAAGGGATCACTCCCTTTAACTCACAACAGGACCGGTTACTCTGTCTCTCTCTCTGTTTCTCTCTCTCTCTCTCTCTCTCTCTCTCTCTCTCTCTCTCTATCTCTCTCTATCCCTGTCTCTCCCGTTCTGCTCAGTGACAGTCCAGCTATCTCCCATCAACAGCAGCAACATCTGGTTGCTGTAGTAACATACGGTGTTCCATCTCGAGTTTCCAGCTCATAACATTGTGTATTAATGTTGTTACCAGTGCTGTGATGGAACCTGGCAGCAGTGGGGGTTAGGGAGGGGAGGGTAGGGGTGGGGCACAGAGCCAAAGAAAATCTGAAAGAGGAAGAAGAGAGGGAGGGAGGGGGGAGCGAGGGAGAGTGAATTGAGTAAGAGCGATGCTGTGTGTGTGTGCGTGTGTGTGTGGGGAGGGGTTGGCCTCTAGGGATGGAATCCCTTCTGTAGCGGTGGATTTTCTTCAGACACAGATGGTCTACAAAGTTAGTTCCTCCCCAACCACCCCCCCCCACACACACACACACACACACTGTACAGTCTAGTTCATGTACTTCATTATTGGACGTCGGGGACTGCTCACACTGTCGGGTCTCCTTGGGCTAACCCAGGCTACACACACTCCATCTCTGCTCTTTTATAGACACAGATAACAAGATCTTTCATTCTCATATCCCTCTCTCTTGCTCCATCTCAATCTCTTCATCTTTCTTTCATACATTCTCTATTTCTCTCTCTGACCCTGTCTCTCTCTGTCCGTCTTCATCTCTATCTAACTGTCTCTCTCTGTCTGTCTTCATCTCTATCTAACTGTCTCTCTCTGTCTCTCCGGTCAGATCGTAGTCGCTCTGAGGTGGACCTGTCACTTCCTGCTCCTGAAGTGTTGAACGATGACGCCTTCAGTCTCAGAAGTCGCTCTGTCCCCGGGCTCAACGACACGGTCCGCTCACACACACTCCACACACACACACACACACACACACACGTGGAAACACGCACACACAGATACACAAGGGTACTCATCCCTACACAACACAGATTACTCTGTGTGTGATGAGAGAATAATCACATTAACACACTCTGTCTCAACCTGTCTCATTGGATTTATGGCTGTTGTAGAATAAACACAACTACACACAACCCACACACACACCACACACACACACACACACACCGCGGAGAACTGTACTAGCTCCAGTGATTCCACACTCAGGTTTCTGCTCAGATGAACTCTGTTGTTGACTTGAAGTTATTTTCATGATGCAGCAAACTCGCATCCATTTGTGTCGCATGGCAAGGGCAAGGGGCAAGTCCAGGGGCAGGGGCAAGGGGCAAGTCCAGGGGCAAGGGCAAGGGGCAAGTCCAGGGGCAGGGGCAAGGGGCAAGTCCAGGGGCAGGGGCAAGTCCAGGGGCAGGGGCAAGGGGCAAGTCCAGGGGCAGGGGCAAGGGGCAAGTCCAGGGGCAGGGGCAAGAGGCAAATCCAGGGGCAGGGGCAAGGGGCAAGTCCAGGGGCAGGGGCAAGGGCTGGTAGCTGAAGACTGAGTCAGAGTAGCCATCACCAATCCCATTGATAGGAGGGCCACTCTCCCATTGGCTAAAAGCTGATCCGCTGACAAAGCCCCAGGAAGAGCAGCTACAATAGGAGCATTATGAAAACAAGATCAAGCTAAACTCATCGGAATCCTGGTTCAGACAGGTGACAATAGAAAAGGTATGTTAGGACACCAGATTAGTTACATCAGAATGTTTTCTCATAAGGGATCCAACACAGAAGTCTACACCCATTGGCCATGTCATTTTGCTAATGTGGTAACTAATGCTTGATGTTTACAGGAGTATTCTGACGAGGAACGGGACGAGGACATTGATGCTCTGATGTCAGCACACAGCAAGGTCACCAGCCGACGCCTTAGCAACGCCATGTCTATGGTAACACACAGCCTGGTGCTGGAGACAAACACACAGACAGACACACCTATACACACAGCCTCCTAGAGAACACTATCACACACACACACACAGTAAATCTAAACCAAACTAAAACACAACGGTGTGAACTGAACCAACTGGCTCCTCTCTGTGTGTGTACGTGTGTGTGTGTGTGTGTTTGTAAGCTGCTAGCCTGCTGTCCTCATGCCCGGAGGCAGACAACTTTGTTTACATGGCTAACAGAGTACCTTGAACATAGCCATGACTCACTCCACACGAGGATGTGTCGACACGTGTGTTTGTGTCAGTGGGGCGCCAAAGCATCTCAGATTGATTGATTGATGTTAGACTGTGCTGAAATGGCATAAACAGCTGGTTTATATAGAGGACTCCTCCACGGCCTCAATAGTTCATGCTGTTTGACAGCCTCTGTATTATTACTGCATGTCAGACAGACATAGATATTCTCTTGCTTACACACCCCTTCCACTAGTACACACACACTGTAGTTGATGGGCAGAGGGAATATAGAGAAGTTGGGTTGCACTGCTGCTAGCTGGTGCAGATACCTGACATGTATGATAGAACAATGATATATGGCTGAAGAGGACAGAGAGATGTTAGGTCATACTGGTAGATGTCTGGAAAAGACCAAGAGATGTTAGGTAATACTGGTAGATGTCTGGAAGGGACAGAGATATGTTAGGTTATGTGGTAGATGTTATGATCAGTGACCTATGCTCTTTTGTAAAGCTCTCTCTTGGAAGTCGCTTTGGATAAAAGCGTTATTATGTGGTAGATGTCTGGAAAGGACAGAGAGATGTTAGTTAGGTTATTGTGGTAGATGTCTGGAAAGGACAGAGAGATGTTAGCTCCCTGGAAGTATGTCCTGGAGCAGAAGAGCGATGAGGCTTATGAGAGAGGCTAACACCTCAAAGAGCACAAGAAGTTCAAAAGCCTATCTGCTCCACTGGTCTCAGCTATCTCCTTACTGCTCTGCCAGAGAAGCACATGATTAGATCTATGTGGATAATGCAATATCTGTAGGGATGATCCGCCACACACACACACACACACACACACACCATGACTGATTCGTGTCTAGTGCTTCACATTCTAGATACGGATCTGCAATTGCAATAACCACCCATTCCCTATCTATCAGATCTTTATCTAACCTTGGCACACATATGGGCACACATATTTCAGTGTGTGAACACGGTGTCCTATAAGTCTGGCTAGACAGAGACAGTCTGTCCATTTCCTGATCCTATTACCTAGACAGTAGGAAGGTCTTCTGGAGTCATGCCTGCTCCTTAGACAGAAGAAGATTTAAGAATGTCAATACTTTTACATGACGTTTTACATGTTCTTTAGCAGACGCTTTTATCCAAAACAACATATAAATAGTATAGATAAATCTGCAGAAGCTTTAGGATCAGAACAGGATTTCGAACAGTATTTCGGTATCGTTTTGATGTATTTGCATTTGCCACATTGGGAAATAACCACATCTCAGTGTTGGAGTGTAGTGATCCCAGTGTCCAGGAAGCTGGCCCAGTGTGTGTTCATCTCCCAGTGTCCAGGAAGCTGGCCCAGTGTGTGTTCATCTCCCAGTGTCCAGGAAGCTGGCCCAGTGTGTGTTCATCTCCCAGTGTCCAGGAAGCTGGCCCAGTGTGTGTTCATCTCCCAGTGGCTACAGCTGCTATTTACCCACCCGAATGTCAGAATGTCTGAGGTGTCCTCGTTTATCACCATCGATTTCTTAGGAGCTAGAATCAGTCTGATCTCATCTGATAATCACCATGGCAATGCTGGCAGTTCGGACGTCTGGGTCTGCTTCTGTCAGGCCTCTGGTCTGGGAACCTGGGAACCTGGGGACTTGGGGACTTGGGGCACTGCTCTGCTTGGTGTGTTTCTGTCCCTTTCACTCCTCCAAATGAGTAACTCACTTTCATTTCTTCTGCTATGATTCCTCTATCCCTCTTTCCTCTACTTGTCTGTCTGGGCCTGTTCTTCTTCTGCGGTTTTCCAGTCCTCCACTCCTGGCTCAGAAAGGAGGTGGGGCTACCTCGGTGTGCCCGACTCAGACGCAGAGACTGTAAGTGACCTGTGTGTGTGTGTGTTCATGCTAATATATGTGCTTATATTATATGCTTATATAATCAGTATATGTATTGTTTATGCCAAGTGGAGAGTGCATGTGTGAGTTTGCATGTGTGTGTTTGCGTGTGTGTGTGTTTGCGTGTCATTGTCTGTGTCTGTTTGAGTGTGTTTTTGCCACTTACGCTGTCATGGCTGAATCGATCTTCATCAACATGTGCTGATGTGTTCCTGTCAGGGCCCATGACGGGCTAAATTGGTCGTTCATCACACTGACTCACCATAGCAAAACAGAGACAGACAGAGGTTAGGATGGGAAATAGACCACAGCCAGTGGTGTAACATGTACCCCATCTCTTTTCACCTTCCTCGCTCTCACCCCCTCCCCTCTTCCTCCTCCTGCTCCCTCATCACCCTACCTCCTTTTCTCTGTCCATCACCTCTCCCACCATTCCCACCCCTCCTCATTCCCCTCCCCCTCGCCTCCCTCCCTCCCTGCCTTCCACCCTCCTCTCCCTCCCTCCCTCTGTCCCCCCTCCCCCCACTCCCTCTCCCCCCTCCTCCTTTCCCCCACAGAGCAGTCTCAACAGTATGATGAGCATGTACAGTGAGACTGGTGACTATGGCAACGCGCGGGTGAGTGGTGAGATGCTGTTGAACATCAGCTACAGCTACAGGACGGGGGCTCTCAACGTGACCGTGAAGGAGTGTCGCAACCTCGCCACGGGGGACGACAGGAAGCAACGCACAGACGCGTGAGTGAACACACACTGAAACACACATTTGATGGAAACACACATTTTCAAGAAACACACATTTTGCAGAAACACACATTTTGCAGAAATCCACACTGGCTCACACACACACACACACACACACACACACACGTGCTGGCATTAAACTCAGGTGTTGGCCTTCTTAAAAAAAAAAGAAGCTGAATGGTTGCTCCTTCTGTCGCAGCTATGTCAAGGCTTACCTCCTCCCAGACAAATCTCGACAGAGCAAGAGGAAGACCAGCATCAAGACCAACACCACCAACCCGGTCTTCAACGAAAACCTCAAGGTTAGGCTTGTGTGTGGGTTTGTGTGTGTGTGTGTCAGTGTATCTGTTTTGGTGTGTATGTGTGTGTATCTGTGTGTGTGTGTGTGTGTGTACTGAGCACCCCGCTCCCCTCCCTGCTGGTGTGTGCAGTACGTGATCAGCCACTCCCAGCTGGAGACCAGGACGCTGCAGCTGTCCGTGTGGCACCACGACCGCTTTGGCCACAACCGCTTCCTGGGGGAGGTGGAGCTCAGCTTCGACGCCTGGGAGTTCGACACCCAGCTGGAGGAGTGGTACGCCCTGCAGCCCAAGGTAGGAACACACACACACACACTGATACACACACACACACACACACACTGATACACACACACAGACACGGGTATTCACTCTCAGCACACCTAATGACAGGGATTATACTTTACGTGAAAAGTGTTGTTGCGTCTATGAACAGCCCGCTGTTTGGTCCTTGTTCGTTTGTGTGCTGTGTGTGAGTACAGCTGGACAGTGCCATGGACTCCTTGCTGCAGTACAAAGGAGAGCTGACCGTGGTCCTGAAGTACATCCCTGCAGAAAAGAACCTCACACTCCCCCTGGACCAGGTCCAAGGTATAGCCTCAACTACACACCAACTACACACCAACACACACCAACACACACCAACACACACACACGACACCAACACAAAGGCACTGCCCTCAGCCTGTACACCGGACTCTTGGAGCAAACTGTTCTTTTCCTCTCTTTCGTTTGTTCGTTTCTTCACTCTGTCCTCTCTTCTCCCTCCAGTGAAGAAGGGATTTCTCAAAGGGAAGAAGACCAGCATCCAGCTGCCTAAAGGAGGGATGGTGGAGCTGCTGATCAAGGAGGCCAAGAACCTGACGGCCGTCAAGTCTGGAGGCACCTCCGACCCCTTTGTCAAAGGGTGAGGCCTCCCCTCCCCTCCCCTCCCCTGTAATGAAAGGTTTTGTCAGTAAGAATGAGTATAGCTGGGTATAATTCAGTGGTAGTGCATTGGTTTGCAGGTCAAGAGGTTTGAATCCTCTGTGTATTTCTCTTTGGATAAAAGCACCTGTCAAAGGAACTCATGATTACTGAGAACCAGTGAGCAAGGCAGTCTGATTGTTTTCTCTCCCTGTGCTCTCCTGCCCAGCTACCTGCTGCCTGACAACAGCAAGTCCACCAAGCACAAGACAGCAGTGGAGCGTCGAACCGTCAACCCCCAGTGGAACCACACGTTCACCTACTGTGGCCTGCAGCCGGGGGATCTGAACAACGTGTGCCTGGAACTCACAGTGTGGGATAAGGAGGCCCTGGCCAGCAACGTGTTCCTGGGGGGGGTCAGACTGGGCGCAGGGACAGGTGTGTGTGTGTGTGGGAGGGTCTCCTCCTCCCCCCTCCTGTCTCCTTCTCTCCTCCCCCCTCCTTCTGTCCTCTCCTCTCCTCCCCCTCCTTCTCTCTTCTCCTCCCCCTCCTTCTCTCCTCTCCTCCCCCCTCCTTCTCTCCTCTCCTCCCCCCTCCTTCTCTCCTCTCCTCCCCCCTCCTTCTCTCCTTTCCTCTCCTCTGCCCTCCTGTCTTCTCCTCTACTCTCCTTTAGTTATTTCTCTCTTACTGTAATATTCTATATGTACATACGATACTTTTATTCACACTCAGTTCTGTGCATGTGTGTATGTGTGTGTGTGTATGTGTGTGTGTGTGTGCTTGCCCTCCCCAGGCCACAGCTATGGGAACGAGGTGGAGTGGATGGACTCTTACGGGGAGGAGCAGCGTTTATGGCAAAAGATGATTGACAACCCCGAGGTTCCACACGAGTGTACCCTGATGCTGAGGCCCAGCATGTGCAAGTACCAGACATGAGAGAGGGGGCGGGACCAAGAGGGCCACAGTACTATCGTGCAATACACAGCTGATGGCCACACCCCTCTCCCTGACCTGCATTTCCACTTCCTGTTTGGACCAGCCAGTCATGCCTTACTGACACGCGCATCCAAGCATCCGTCTGCCCTCCTCTGCATCCAGTTATGACCAAGCACTGCTACTACTACAACTACTGTTGTGTATTATGACATGAATTACATGTAGATAACATTCTGAGTAAGCACATAAGCAGTGTGTCATGTAAGCACATTGCACTTATACAACCTAGGGGAGTATCTGGGAGGAGTCTGTCTGTGGGGAGGGGGGGGGGCTGCAGATGTGGGGAGGAGCCTGACTGTTTGTGGGGGGGGGGGGGGGTGGAGCTAATCCAAGTCGCAGAGGGTTCGTTTAGAAACCTTCCAATGCATTCTGGGAGTGTTGTGTGTGTGTGTTGTTAGCGAGACTGAAACATTCCCCTCGTATTTTTGAGCACATCCAAGCAGAGCCTGACATGTGGCTTTGCCGTCCAGGAGTCACCGCTGACACCATGAAGCACATGTTGTTACTTAGCAGAGGAGAGCACAGATAGCCACACGACGGATGACCTGAGACTACCTGACCCGCCTGGCCTCAGACACTGCAGTCTGCAGGAGGAACCAACCTTACTGGTCTCACTGGTGTTGCCCGTGAAACAAGTCCGTATGTCTCTTTTCATTTCTGTCAACAATATAAATCTTATAAAACTGGCAACAACAAAAAAACGACTGAATGATTTGCATACTGTAAATGAAGGCAATTGCAGGGCAGCGTTTTGGAAATCATGGATGTTCGTTTGATTTGATGTTAGCTTGTGATTTAGATTCAACGCTCCCAGGAACACGCGGCACAACTATCAATGAGAACAAGCGTGCTCTCATTAAAATCTCTAGATACAGAATGTGTGTATATGAGAACTGATGTTCTATTTAAAGGAGTTGAAATCGAAGCAGTTTTCTAAACGGTGCCCCAGGTATAATTTCGTTTATTCTGTCATAAGAAAAATACTCTAGACAATGACCAAAATGAATGAAATGTATGAAAAAATACATACCATTAGCATAACAGGAACACCTGTTGGCCTGTGGAGGAACAAGGCAAAGAAACAACAGCACAAAACAGAACTAAAAGAATGACGAAAAGATCCGCTCTACTTCCAGCAAAGGTGTGCTGTACAACACAGGTGGAAGCTGTGCTCGAGGGTCGAAGGTGAGCTGATACGATGCTACGAGTGAGGAGGAGATGGAGGCTGGATGTTGGAGTGAGTCAGCATTGTGACTCAGCTAGTCTGACACCCATGTTCCCATCTCCGCAGCACCAAGGTGGCTATGACCTGTCCTTTATACACAACATTCCTGGATGGTGATTCAGTCAAAAAGATTCTCCCACTATGGTCTCCACTCCCATGTGTTGTGGATCCTTGATCCTCAGTGTGTAGCTGTAGTCATCCTATCAAGCATTCTACTGTTCTTCTACTGTAGTGCAATTCTACTGTAGTCACATTCTACTGTTGTTACATTCTAGAACAGTCGTGTTCTATTGTATTACAATTCTACTGTAGTTACAGTTCTACTGCAGTCATATTCTACTGTTGCAGCATTCTAGTAACATGCTTACTGTAGTCCCATTCTGACGTAGTCACTAGTTCTTCTGCTGTGTGATACTCCATGTGGCATGCCCTGCCTGCTCATTCCCTAGTTACTGTAGCCCTTAAAACTCCCGGGTAAATATGTGCACCAGTCATTGACAATGATAGTAATAATAATACAAATGTAATTATTCCTGACAAAGTGTTGTAAGTGAAGCAACAAAGTAGACTTCTTACAGCATGTTCTGTTTCAATTATAAGTCTCATGTCAACCTCTCTGTCTGCCTGTCTGTCTGTCAGTCTGTTTGGAAATGACGGGCCTGTAGTTACAAAATTCATAGCAAAATGACTGAAATCATATTATATGAACTTTTGTTTGAAATGTATTATCAGAATATTTTGAAAAACAAAAATATTAAACACATCTTTCCTCAGATTGTTGTCTGTTTAAATAATATGTCCAGATATTTTAAGGCTGTATGTGAACTCTGAGTTGTGTAAATGGGTGTTTTTGACTTTAACTTATTAAGTAGCTTTATCACACCTTGCTGTCTAACATAAAAGTGATGCTTTCATATAGTCAATGTAAATCTTTTTTCAAGGGATATTTATTCATTTGTGTGTGAAATCTAAACAGGACAGTGTACTGATGACCCAGCATCACTGTGCTATACACACAAACACACAAATATGAACATATTTTCGAGCGTGTCTGGAAACACTGCTATAAGAATTTATAACATAAATATAAAAACAGCTGAAGGATTTATCCAGTTTCGTAACTAAAGCAAAGACAATGAAGAGTAAAAAAAAAAAAAAAAAACGGATAGAAAAATGTATAACAGACATACACACTGATACAAACAAGAATCAATATGACTGCACTGAGCAACCCATTCTTCTGAGGACATCAGGATGCTGTCCATGAGAATGAGATGTGTGTGTGTGTGTGGGGGGGGGGGGGTGGTCTGCAGTGTGCACTGCAGTGGTGGGTGTGGTCACTGGCAGGTATGCCCCGCCTCCTGTTGCTGCAGCATCTCTTCCTTGCGGAGCGGGAAGGTGTCCACCGTGGTGAAGATCTCGGCCGAGGTGATGGGGTAGGTGTAGCGATGCCTGTCTGTTCCCTGCTTGTCTATCAGCACCAAGGTGAAGGTACTGTGGGGAATCTGGAGCTGCAACCTAGGCAGACACATCCACACTAAATGGTGTCGCTAAACTGGATGTTTGCATTTTTTGTCTGAGGAAGCCCATGTGAGGACAGGTGTGTGGATGGTAGAGAAGTGTGTGTGTGTGTGTTTACCTGAGTTGTAGGGCCAGCCCTGGAGGGATAAGTCTGTGTCGCATACGTCCAATCTGTGCTGGGTAGATCCCCACGAGCTCAATCACCGTCAGATGCCGGAGGTCCAGCCCGCACTGTGCATGCTTGAGACACACACACACAGGTGGACATGATGATAAGCTTGATAAATGTTATGTCAACACATTTCTTCGAAAAATCCATCACCTGATCTGTAAAAGGCAAGGTTCGGGTGACTCATATCATCTGACCCCAGTCATCTGTGGGTTGACACTTTAAAAGGTCAGGGATCTAAGAGGCAGCTCCCCTTTAAGGATTTTTGACGGGTGGACAAAAACATTAAAGCCTAAAATAGCCTGATTTAGAGAGAGGAGCCGCGTTGTTTCTGCCTTTTGACATTTCCAGTGTTTACCAGGAGCTGAAGGACTACTCTTCCCCATCAACTCAGCCACTACACATACACACACACATACGTACATGTGCACACACACACACAAACAAACACACAATGCTGCAGTAGCCAGGGAACACTACAACACTACACAACAAATTCTTACAATTGAATTTCTCCACCCTCCACCCTCCCCCACCTTGCCCTCTTCTCACCTGCAGGTTGGTCATCTGGAAGCGGTAGTAGTGATTGGCAGCTGTGGGGGCGGAGATGATGAGCAGACGTCGTTTCTCGTAGAACTGGTCCAGCAGGGCCGCGGCGGAACGCACACCCACGTTGACGTTCATAGCTGCGATCCAACATGACAAAACGTGACATAGCATGACATAACATGACATAGCATGACATCATGTGACATAGCATAACTGAAATAATGACAACACAAATCAGCATAACTGAAATTGTGACATAAGATGTAACGTGACTGAAATCATGACATAATGGCCTACACTAAGGGACATAGCATGCTGTCAGACAAAGCAAGCAGTCTCCTAAACAGGACAGCACAGTTTGATACCATCCTATACAAAATCCATTTGTCAAGGTCTGTCCAACAAGTGAAATAACGCACCGCTACAATATCATAAAAAACGACATCCCATCCAAAACAGCAACCGCAATATTGACCACAAAGAGCGATAAGAGAGTTACATGAGATTACAGCAGTAAAATGCAGTCACTCTCCTCAGACAGTAACCCACTTAATTGTGTCTCACAGACATTGCTGGTCGATGCCCGAGTGGGTGGCATTGATCAGCATGATGCCTCTGATCGATTTGACAACACACCCTGACCAGAAATACAGGTCTATTTTCACCTCCAGTGAACCCTTCAATCTCTCTGACTTCCATTGTGTGTGTGTGTGTGTGTGTGTGTGTGATTGGGTGGACAGGTAGGATGGAGAGATGAGATGTCAGAGGACTGTTAGTATGTCTCCCTGTTTCCCTGGATGTGTGTGCGGTTATCCATTGGTCCTGTGTGAGAGTACGTGCGTGTCTGGTACGTACGTGCACAGCTGGTTTCAGTGCCTGACCAGGTGAGTCCGGACTGGCAGACCCGTGCAGCGCTGCCCTGGAGTTCGTATCCGCCGGTGCACTTGAACTGGCAGGTGGCTCCATAGTTGTCCCCGTCGCTGTCGCATTTCATATAGATGTTCTCTGGTGGGGTCAAAGGGCCGCAGCGACGAACTGCACAGCATACACACGCACATACACGCATACACACACACACGCACACACAAACACACACGCAAAAAAACCACACCACTGTTCACAAAAGCACAGATCAAAACAGGAGACCGTTCCGAAATAAACAAACAAAAGATGAAATGAATGAATAATAGATTGATTGATGGAATGAATGAATGATTGGACGAAACATCACCTCGGACTCTGACGGAGAAGCGACAGGAGGCTTTGTTCCCGGCGCGGTCGTAGACGGTGTAGGACATCTTGTGGAGCCCCTCGGGGAAGTGTGTGCTGGGAGGTTTCCCTTTGAGCTCCACACTGAAACACACAGCCTCAGTGTCAACACCCTGGACAAGCACAGCCCAGCTCTCCACTCACATCCTGACTCACGCCGAACTGGCCCGGATGTGAGAGGTCATGCTAACTAGGAGGTCAGACGTATGATGTTAGAGGTCTTAGGTCTCTGAGGTCAGAGGTCGTACTGACTCTGTGAGGATGCCGTCGGCCGTGTCCTTGCCCTCCGGCGTGTCCCACGTCACTCTGGCGGTCAGCTTCCCTGGCTCCGCCCACTTGTCCTTTAGAGTCGGACACTTAATCACCGGAGCGTCGACATCTACTCAGGGTGGGGGGAGGGAAGGGGAGGTCTGTGAATGTCTTGTCATGTCTGAAACATGTCCTGTTTTCTTTACATAGCGTGAAAATGGTTTGTCTTTTATTCATGTTTATTAATTATTCATTCCTTTTAATACAAAATAGACAAGCAAGCAATTTTGAACCTCTCGGCGTTGTGTGTATGCCAGTTTGTGTTCGTAAATGAAAGTCAAATCTGTCACTTCATATACTTCATCTACTTAGTATTAGACAGACACACTCACACACACTCAATGATTACTATTCACCTATCGAGCCAGTGAAACTTGCAATATTCAGCCCTGCAAGTAATTACCTAAATACAATTATTATACACCTGTAGGGGGGTGAAATTGGTGTCATTTGTCAGCTCAGTACCTGTGTACTGAGTGCAGCCAGCTGGGGAGAGAGACTAGAGAGCGAGGGATATAAATCCCATATCCCTCGCCTGAGAGGAAAAACCAGATGAGGAGAATCTCTCTTTCCATGTCGGCTTTGCACATATCACACCTTTCCACGGCGGTTGTGTAAGCGAGAGATTATCATAATGGCAACACTGAAGCACTTATTATCCTCCAGCAGACCCAGTCTGGATCTGTGCCTGAAGTACGAGATGAGCATTGGCTTTACCTGGCTGTGCTGAGTCGTCGTGACTATCTCCGTAAAGGTCTTCATTAAGTCAGTCTAGAAACACGCCTTCAGTCTTGTTTCATTAACGTAGTCAGGTACCAGACCAAATGCGATTCATCATATAATGACTCAGGTAGATGGTCTCTGGGGCAGGAGCTGACTAGCAGCTGCAGACTGGGAGTGAACCATCACACACACACACACACACTATACACACTATACACACACAGAGTGGCACACACATCTACCCACCCAGACAGGTGCTCTCCGCTGCGGTCCAGATCTTGTTGTGCTGGCACGTCACAGTCTTCTGGCCCTTCAGAGTGTATCCGGGGGAACAGAAGAACTCACAGCGGGAGTTGAAGTAGGAGCCGTCGGAGCACTTGTAGCCTCCGTTAGCGGGCATGTTCAGCTTGGGGCACCGGACCTCTGACAGACACCGGATTCATTTAGTCATTTAGCAGACGCTCTTATCCAGAGCAACTTACAGAGACACCCCCCCCCCGAGGCAAGTAGGGTGAAGTGCCTTGCCCAAGGACACAACATCAATTTCCCGGCCGGGGAATCGAACCCGGCATCCTTTTAATAGCCCGATTCCCTACCCACTCAGCCATCTGACCACATACATCGAGGCACTGTGTCTTAAACCGCCATGTTCAGTATGTGGGAGTGAGTGTGTGTGCACACAATGATAAGTACACGTGTGTGCATGCGAGTGAGAAAGGAAGAGATGTGTTCATGTGTGTATGTGTGTGTGAGTGTGATCCTCTCACCCCTGCAGGCGTAGTTGGCAGACCAGTGTTTGCTGGCCATGCACAGCACCTCGTTGTGGCCCTGCATCTCGTATCCCCTCTTGCAGCGGATCTTACAGCGCGTCCCCATCACGTTCCTGTAGTGCTCCCCGCGGGGGGCCCGACAGCTCACGTCGCCATGCTTCACCTTGATGGGGGCGCACCAGGGGGTCCCTGAACACAGGGGGGTCACGGGACAGGGCGGGGCTTAGACCTCCAGGGGAGGGAAGGACTAAATAAACCGCTCCAACTGTCAAGCTGTGAAAGGTGTGATTCTAATCTAAATTACAACAATATTTCTGTACAGCACAGCCACAGAGGAACATGCCATGGTTGTAAACATCTTCTATACAATATGTTCTCTCTGCTGAAACATCTCTACCTAGAGATGCTGGCAGTCTGTCAGACAGCTTTACAGGTAACCCCTAGCAACCATATGCTTCCAAACTTACCCCAAGGTCTCCATGGAGATGAAAGGCCTCCAAGACAACAATATACTTGAAACACTACAGCAGTGCACGTTGGATACTACAGCGGTGCACGTGAAAAATTTTAGCAGTTCTTGTGGGACGACTTCTTGTCTGTGACAACCAATCCATTGAACCCTTAAAGACCAAGTGGGTAAAATGACCTGAATTATTTACTTACCATGCTCCCAAGTGGCAAGATGCTTAGTAGAAGTGTTTGCATTAGAGGAGGGGTTGAGAATGAAAGAGAGAGAAAGCGAGGGAGGGAGGACAGAATGTGTGAGACAGAAGAGTTATTTTGACACGAGAGGTGAAGCAGCAGTTGTGTAAGTTGCAGGGTGGGTATGAGGAGTGGGGTGGACACAGAGATTCCTCTGCTCTCTCGCTCTCTGATTACCCTGAAGCCTGGTCCCCACATTAGTATCTCTGATCTCTACAGGTCCGTCCAGCCCTGGAACCGGAGAGCTACCCCTCCAGCCCCAATCATCCAATGTATCCATTTAGCACCGTAGCAATCCAAAGCTAACGTAGCATACATGAGTGGTATAATTAGCTGGCTAAGATTAGCTGTGAAAACGGTTGGAGCAGAAAGGCTACAGGATTATAGCTCTCTAGGATGAGGGTTGAGTCTAGAACAGGGTCTGCGTCTTGACCAATATGGTCCCAATCATGAAGAGGAAAGCTCTGTCAAGACACTGAAGCTGTCTTACTGTCTTACTCCTCCACAGCTGGCTAGGTATCTGTCCTGTCCTCCAACACTAGCTTAAAGATTCCTATCATCAAAGCCAAGTTTGAGAGGCCTTAAGGTTTGTATTCCAGTCTCCATCCAATCTGCAGTCCATTTCCTGCTGGCACGGGTTACACTCGCTGATGACACACACACACATCTTTACACACACTCCTGATTGTGTGGTTCATTACCCACACTAACGTGGGCTCATCTCCAGCTGGACTGCAGACTTGCGTTTAATAATGGCAGAGGGCTGGTGTGTGTGTGTGTGTGTGTGTGTTGGCGTTGTCTTCCACTACTGTTGAGTAAGTGAACGCAATCCAGAATTTGAGTTTTACAAGGCAAAGAGAGAATCCAGAAGTTTGGTTTGGCTGGAGGCATAATGTTCCTTGTCTAACTGACCCCAGAATTTAACTGGAACTTACGTTGACATCATTGTGAAACGTAAGATGCATGATGCCATCTAGTGGTGGGTAGCCTGGCTCGTTTAAGGAGACCAAGTGGCATAACACTTAATCTGCTATAATTCCTTTCATCATTAAGAACATCTGCTCTTTAGAGTCCTCATATTGTAAAAATCCAGGAGTGTACATGTGTGTTTACTTTGGTGTGTGTGTGTGTAAGCTTGTTTGTGTGTATGTGTGTGTGTGTGTGTAGCTGCATGTGTGCATGTCATGTAATTTACCTCTGTATCTACCAGAGTAGGAGTCCTCATCGTCGGCATACGGATAGTATCCTGACCCTGGAACAGAGAGGAGGGGGCAGAGAGCAGGGGGTGACCAGGAGGAGAGCAGGGATGCGTTCAAGAGCGGAGGGCAGGGATTCATCCAAAACATTTAGCAACGCTTCGAAACACTCCAGCTTTGAACAAAAACCACAGGTTTGTGTTCATGTCTGCCAGAGGATCCATACAAAAGGACACAGCATCCAGACTGTAGTGTTGGAACCCGTTGCTAAATTATATATTTGGGATAGAACCAGAATCAAATAGAATAGAAAATAGGCTTCCAGAGGGTTCTAAAGACACATGCTAGGAACATGAACCTAACAGAATGGCCCCTTTCCAGCTGCTTTGGCCAAACGACCCCCTCTAAGAAGAGACTGGTTCAAAAGCAGAGGGGGGACCAAACCATGGCAACCACACACCAGGTCTGCGTTCAGAAAAAAAGAAGAGAAAAATAAACGTTTTGGATAAGGCAGATAACTACCCGGACCTGTTTGTAGACATTATTCTCTTGTTTCTTTCTCCTGAACGTTGCTGTGTGGTCAGCATAGTCCATACCTACTGGGTGGTGTACCTCCTCCAAAACGGTTCCTCTCTGATGTCACCTGATCACATGACAGAACTGAGGATAACTTAGCTCTTTGGTTGTTCGTATACCTGTATTTCACAAGGAGTGTGGAGTATGGTCAAACTGCAGGGAAATGCTATAATGCAGCTAATATATACAGTATATATATATATAGAATGATAATGGGACAAAGAGAGAGGGGGGAGAGAGAGCAATAGACATAATGAATGTTTAATTGGCAGAAGAGCCAGGTACAATTTACAAACAACAGAAGATAACAACATGGGATATTTATCGCCAGGAGAATCAGGAAGTGGGTGAGGAGAGCAGAGGGAGTTAGGGGAAGGGTGGTGTTCAGCCTGTGCGTCTGGATGCTGGGGAGTGAATGTGTCCTCTGTTCCAGGCCTCCATAAGCAACACAGAGGAGAAGTGTTCCAGGCACACAGACAGTCAGCGCACACAGACAGGCAGGCACACAGACAGGCAGGCACACAGACAGGCAGCGCACACAGGCAGTGCACACAGACAGGCAGCGTACAGACAGGCAGCGCACCCAGACAGGCAGGCACACAGACAGGGAGCAGAGGAGAAGTGTTCCAGGCACACAGACAGGCAGGCACACAGACAGGCAGCGCACACAGACAGGCAGTGCACACAGACAGGCAGGCACACAGACAGGCAGCGCACAGACAGGCAGTGCACAGACAGGCAGGCACACAGACAGGCAGCGCACACAGACAGGCAGCGCACACAGACAGGCAGGCACACAGACAGGCAGGCACACAGACAGGCAGGCACACAGACAGGCAGGCACACAGACAGGCAGCGCACACAGACAGGCAGTGCACACAGACAGGTAGGCACACAGACAGGCAGGCACATAGACAGGCAGGCACACAGACAGGCAGGCACACAGACAGGCAGCGCACACAGACAGGCAGGCACACAGACAGGCAGGCACACAGACAGGCAGGCACACAGACAGGCACCAGAGCCGCTTTACAGGAGCCTGTCAACCGCACAGCGTCGAGGAGAGAGCCTGATACTGTAACTAGCTGCTGGTTTCTGTAAGACAGAAGCGCTCTCCGTCTGTCTGGGTCCTCTCCTCTTAGTCATTCTGTCAGACAAGCACTACCTGTCTATACCAGACACTACAGGCCCGCACACACATCCATACACATACACACACCCCTGTGGTTTTAGAAGTCCAATCACACAGTGTGAAGGCAACTTCTGATGGGGTGCATCAGATGTAGCAGGCTGAGAGGGGATCTCAAGAATGTATGTGGCCAGGGCTTTCAAAGGGAAACAGAGAAAGATCTGGAATTCAAGTCACAGGTGTGTGTGTGTGTGTGTGTGTGCGCATCTGTTCAGCTCAGTACTAAATCCAGGGACACTTCAACAAACAAAGCCCACGATAATTAACTTCACTCAATCACAGTCAGTCATACACCACCAGCCATGACACAGACACAACACAGCCCTTGACACACAGACATGGGGGGTGGGGGGGGGGGTTAGGGGTGGGGGGGTGGGGGGGGTTTGCGGGCCAAAATAATTCTAGCTTCTCCAAATTGTCTGCTTAAATCTATATAGCACAGAATACATCACATGCCCAGGAAGGCTAAGATTTTATTTGCAATAACATCACCTGAGCTGTGGAGTGTATGTGCGGGGTCTGTGTGTGTGTGTGTGTGTGTGTGTGGGGGGGTGGCGGTGGGGGGACATAACGTGGCATATTTCCCTAGAGACAGGCACAGACGGACAAGCAAACCCCTCCTTGGAACAAGAATTAGCTAGGACGTAGGCACAGTGGGTCACCTGTCAGTCTGACAAATCATTACATTATAATCCCTCACATCTGTCACACACACGCTGCTGTTTCGCTTCATTCAGTCAACTCACAGCTGTATCCAAATAACAGCCGAAACTAAATCCATTCCTAATTGGTTTGAAACGGTGTCATCAACCATGCTGTCTTCAAACAAGGAAAGCTGCAACTCTAGGAACCATAAGTTCTCAGTTTGGTCTTTATTTGTATTTGTATTAACCTCGCTGGATCGAGGCCGAAGTCATCCATCTAAATCTGGTGTCTGTCCGGTCGTTCTGTGTGCAGGTCCAAGTGGGATTTCTAAGCTGCATCAACGTCTCTTTCTCTCTCTTTCCTTCTCTCCATTATCTCTCTCTTTCTCTTCTCTCCCTCTCTCAGAGAACAAACTACTCCTTGGAGAGTGGGAAGACATCAGTACGTTGTGCAGGCTGCTGGAATTGTGGAGAAAGAGAGACAGAGATAGATGTGAATAAATAGATAGATAGAGAGAAAGAAAGAGAGAGATAGACTAAGAGAGATAGATGTAAAGAGACAGAGACTGACAGAGAGACTGAGAGCAATGTAAAAATAAAGAGAGAGAGAGACGTGAGGGGTAACCGCAAAGAAGCTTCTCTCCCCTGTCAAAGCCCTGTGAACAACTGATCCTGAGGGAAGGGACCGTCCGACCGGCAGGTTATCTGTAAGGGATGGAGCTAGTTGAGTCAGAGGCCCATGGCAGGGCTAGAACCACAGCAGTCCTGTCATCAGACTGAAGAAAAGGAACACACCATCCCTCTCCCGCCCCATCTCTCCTATCTTTGTAATGAAATTCTCCCCGTGCCTGCATATCCTCATTAATCCCCCTCACCAACTCCCCCCCTCTCCTCCCCCTCTTTCCCATATCTCTCTCCCTCATCTCTCTCTCCCCCCTCTCTCTCTCTCCCCCCTCTTTCCCATCTCTCTCTCCCCGTCTCTCTCCCCCATCTCTCTCTCTCTCCCCCATCTCTCTCTTTCTCTCACAGTCCATATTAACTTTCAGTTATATCTGACTCAGTTCCATTCAACAGGTGATATTGGCAGAGAATTGCTAGTGCTCATATTGCCAAAGTAGCAGTGTAAAAGTATAAGCAAATGTAGGCAACACACTGTATAGCACAAGTTATACTTTGTATCTTCAGTCGCTCTCTGTTACTGAAGACATCCTCTCAGTGCCCTGCCCTGTTCCAGGGGAGCTGGCTGGGGAGCTTGTTCTGTTACAGCACAGATGTTGCAGGTTTCTGACATGACTACAGCACAGAACCGCAAAAGGACAGCTAGCCTGAGCGGAAAATATCATTACAGTGGGTTGGATTGACTTTTACTAGTGGTGACTGCATTACAAGCAATAAGGAGAGGGAAAGTGTGTGTGTGTGTGTGTGTGTATGAGAGAGAGAGAGACACAGACAGACAGAGAGACAGACAGAGAGAGAGAGAGAGGGAGAGAGAGAGAGAGAGAGAGAGAGAGAGAGAGAGAGAGAGAGAGAGAGAGAGAGAGAGAGAGAGAGAGAGAGAGAGAGAGAGACAGTGCAAGTTTGTGTGGGTGTGTGAGGACATAGGGCAGGCTAGTCATCCCTCTCCAAATGAGCTTGATCATATGGATCCACTCTGTTACATACAATCCTCTGAACTTTCCTCTATACACAACACACACACATTCAACAGGGAAAGTCAAACTGACCCCCAAAACAAACACAACACCCTTGTAAAATAAACAAGCAATAAACACAGTATTGCAACACACACACACAGATAACACACACACACAAAAAACCCACAAAGACCCCAAATCTATATGTGGCAGTCTGACAAGCTGTGTTTACCCTGTCAGAATAAATCTATCCCAGCGGCTTGTGTTCATGTTACAGCCTGTGTGATCAGCGAAGTGGTGAACCACTTTGCCAACACACATGCATGCACGCGTGCATACACACACACTCTACACTTCTACACTGCAGGTACGCATGTGTCAAAGAGCCATAAACATACACGTACACACTCTCCAATCGAAGCCTAATTCCAGCCTCTTGTTCTCTTTGAACTGCTTTCAGCTTCTTGTTACTCTAAACGTCACCGCAGGCTGAATCCTGCTCTGCCTGCAAGTATACCTTCAGAAGGACCTGGGGTGTGTGTGAAGGAATGAAACAGAACCAAAATGGGGAGAAGAAAAAGAAGTAGCAAAGGACAGAGTGAGAGATATGGAGAGAAGGAGAGAGAGAGACAGACAGACAGACAGACAGACAGAGAGAGAGAGAGAGAGAGAGAGAGAGAGAGAGAGAGAGAGACAGAGAGAGAGAGAGAGAGACAGAGAGAGAGAGAGAGAGAGAGAGAGAGAGAGAGAGAGAGAGAGAGAGAGAGAGAGAGAGAGAGAGAGAGAGAGAGAGAGAGAGACAGAGGGACAGAGAGGGGGGGTAGAGGAATAGACTGATACAGTGTGTATCAGTGATGTGCACGTGTGCAGCAGTGTTTGTGTCCCCTGAGTTGGTCGATATTTTTGCAGTTCATCCCTAACACAGGATTCATTGTTGCAGCCAAACGTTGGACCTTGCCCTAGTACCCTTTTCCGTTAAACCAGGCCGAATTAAATGTATTCATTATAGAAGGACAACGTGCTCAAACATGAAGATCTCAAATGACTACATGCATTGTTCAATTACCACCAAAAGGTCGTAGATACGACTTTTACACACTTGCCCCTGCTTAAATTGCATAATATTCCTCCCTAGGCTATTGGAGTGATATCATCGGTAGTATGGTCAAAGTTTCAAAATATTAACGTTTCAGTTCAGACAGAACTGTCTTACGGACTCTGACGCCAGTGTCATGCCGCGGGTTTTCTGTGTCGTTCCCCAGATGCGCACTGCACTCCCCCCGCTTTCACCCCAGTTTCTACCCCATCCACGTAAACAGAAAATGTGGCTCACCAAAAACTAGCGGTAACAACCGCGAGTTAGCCCCGTGCGTAAAGGCCAAGCACCAACAGAAAAACTACAATGACGCACTGGAAGGAAATGACCACGGTGAATAGGTCTGTAAGACAACGTTTATTAGAGACTAACTTAAATAGCTTTAAGGTAATCAACAAAGCCACTTATTATATTAACGCGTACGGTGCATTTTTGTATCCATTCCTTACCTTCGTACGCTGAGGTGTAGTGCTGGACAGCCACCAGCAAAAATACTACCAACCAGGTGTCCATATTCACGCGCGGGTCACTTCAGCATTAGAAAAGTAAAGGAAAACTTCCAGCGCATTCCTTCCTGCGCGGGCCCGCCTCCTGCTCCAGAAACTCGAGAGGGTTTTCCTGCGGATCTCAATCGGATCTGGCCCAAGCCTGGCAGCCACACAAGCAGCGTACAGTTGATTGAACAAGGACATGACGTCAGGGAATCGGAGAATATCAGATAATAGTAGACGTCTATCAACCATTAAAATTCTATAATTGTATTTCAACGAGTGCCGTGCCTGCCATAGGCTATAGTTCCTGTAGCATACAAGTTGATGTCACAGATGGTAAATTACAAAGAGAAAGAGGAAAGGGGTTGGTGATAGAACGAACAGGGCTGGTGAAAGACTAACCACTGTTTAATTCTCAAAGCAAGCACCCATAGTTTTGGCTAGCCGCCAGCCCCTCTCTGAAGTCTCCTTATGTGAGTTTCCACACGAAGGTGTCAAAGTGCTCCTTGTCTTCACAGGAAACTGGAAGCGATGTGTGTGTGTTTGTTTGTTTAATAATACCCCCATGATGTGTGTGTCCCTAGGCAGAGGCCTCGGTCAGAACACTAGGACCCACACAACCGTGTCATGACCAGGTCGACCCAGGTCAAGCCGGTGTGAGAGTGTGTGCAGCTGAGGGTGGAGGATAGGAAGCTGAGGGCGGAGGATAGGAAGCTGAGGGTGGAGGACAGGAAGCTGAGGGTGGAGGATAGGAAGCTGCGGGTGGAGGATAGGAAGCTGAGGGTGGAGCATAGGAAGCTGAGGGTGGAGAACAGGAAGCTGAGGGTGGAGGATAGGAAGCTGAGGGTGGAGGATAGGAAGCTGAGGGTGGAGCATAGGAAGCTGAGGGTGGAGAACAGGAAGCTGAGGGTGGAGGATAGGAAGCTGAGGGTGGAGGACAGGAAGCTGAGGGCGGAGGATAGGAAGCTGAGGGTGGAGGACAGGAAGCTGAGGGTGGAGGATAGGAAGCTGCGGGTGGAGGACAGGAAGCTGAGGGTGAAAAACAGGAAGCTGAGGGTGGAGGACAGGAAGCTGAGGGTGGAGGAAAGGAAGCTGAGGGTGGAGGACAGGAAGCTGAGGGTGGAGGACAGGAAGCTGAGGGTGGAGGAAAGGAAGCCCAGGGACACACCCACACAGGGACACCGAGGTGTGAAAACTGGGACTTGACCTGTCCTGTTTCCATAACCTGGTAGTGAAACCTGCCAGTCTCTTATCTGTATGAAGAAGAGTAGCTGAAACAGTGTGGGGGTGGGGTGGGTGAGGTCATGCTACTCTGTTGACCTTGCTAAATTGACTGCTTAAGATTCCAGCAGTGAACATCTCATTGTACTCCCCCCCCCCACTCCTCCCCCACTAGACAGTCAGTCACCTGTAATTACAGAAGCAGCCAGTGAACCATACCCAGGTAGATAATAATACCGTCTTTAACTGGCAGGCCTTATGTTTCCTTGAAAGTCGACTGTGATTACAGAAATAACTCACGGCTGTGAAGTCAATCCTTCTTTATTGTACAAAAATATAATAATACATTTAGGCTATCATTCAGAACATACTGCATACTGTACAGTTCACTGAACAAAATGACATAAAATGACAGCAATCCAAGTTCCGAGTTGGGTTCCATTTAAGTTTCTGTTTCACAGACAATGGTAAAAGCGAGAATAATAATAATATTTCAAGTGTACCTTACAGACTAGACACAATCAGGCTACACTTGTCATGCGGAACTGTTGAAAGGTCTTAAGGTTTTAAAACAGTTTCAATGCCAGTGTCTCTACGTTCAACTTTAGTGGGGGCCAGAGATGCCCACAAGCACACAGAAGGCTATTAGGAGTTTAAAGTGCAAAACCACAAACAAACCAATCATGAGAAGAACCACCTGAGAAAGACATCCGAGCACAACCTGGCATGAAATAGAAATCTGCACAAGTGATAATGCTACTTTTACCCATTTAGTAATTAAGGATAACAAGACCTCAAGTTTCTCTCCAAGCTTTTGGTATTTTTGGTCTAGGCACTGAGCCGTTTGCCAGTCTGACTTGATGATCCATAAGTTCTCGTTGAGCCTTAATGCAAAGTTACACTTAACATGATGAACTGATCTAATGTGTTCATTTTAGCATACACTTTAACCCAAACAGATAGATACAAGCTAGATACAATTGAACCTGTGATCGATTGATGCACTACCATAGAGCAATACCTACTGTCTCCCCTACTTCAGGTCCAGGTATTGAGGCAAGACATTGTTCCAGAACTGCTGGGAGTCAGGTGAGCCATTGGCCTGATTCTTCCCAGCAGCCCTCTGCTTGGTCTGGGCAGCCGGCTGGTGCCTCTCCCTTTGCTGCTCCCCTCTCCTGCCGGATGGAGCAGGTTTGGGAGGCACAGTCTGTTTGGCTTTCTTTGTCTCTTTGGATTTGACTTCCTCTTCTTCCTCCTCTTCTTCCTCTTCACCCTCATCCTCATCCTCACCCTCATCCTCACCCTCATCCTCATCCTCCCCCTCCTCTTCTTCACCTTCCTCCTCCTCTTCTCCCTTCTCGCTTTCCTTGCCCCCCTCCTCTCCCTGTTCTTCTACCTTGCCCACTCTTTCTTTCTTACTTTCTTCCTCCTCTCCTTCTTCACCCTCCTCTTCCCCTTCCTCCACTTCCTCTCCATCTTCTTCAGTCTCCTTTGCCTCTTCCTCTTCACCTGTTTCTTCCTCTATCTCTGTCTCTCTTTCTACTTGACTTCTTGTTCTTGTACCTGTCTTTTCCCTCTCCTCCTCTGTTTCCTCTCGCTCTTCCTCTCCTCCCTCCTCTTCTTCTCCTGCTTCATCTTCCTCCTCAACCATTCCCTTATTGTCTGCCTTCTCTGCCTCCTCCTCCTTTCCCTCCTCCTCCTCTCCTTGCTCCTCCTCGTTCCCTTGATCCTGTTCACTCTCCCCCTCTTCCCCACCTTCCTCCTCCTCTTCCTCCTCTTCAGCTTCAGCTTCTTCTTCATTATTTTCATCTTCCTCTTCCTCAGCTGCCCCTTCATCCTGTTCAGTTTCCTCCTTCTCCTCTGCCTCCTCCTCCTCCTCCGCTTCCTCCTCCTCTGCCTCCTCCTCCTGTGCCTCCTTCCCCTCCTCCTCTTTCTCACTAGAATCCTCCTCGTCTACCTCCTGCTCCTCATCTTCACTGTCTTCTTTCTCCCCTCCTTCCTCCTCAGCCTCACTCTCTCCTTCTCCCTCCTCAGCCTCACTCTCTCCTTCTCCCTCCTCAGCCTCACTCTCTCCTTCTCCCTCCCCCTCTCCTTCCTCCAGCCCAGACTCTGTAGCATTATCCTCTTCGCTCTCTCCTTCTGCTTGTTCATTGTCCTCCTGCTCCGATCCCTCGCTCTTACCCTCCACTTCACTCCCTGATTCTTCGTCGCTTTCCTCCTTCTCTTCTTCATCTTCATTTACTTCACCCTCCCCCTCCTCTTTGTGTCCTTCAGTCTCTACATCGCTTTCTCCTTCTTCCTCGTCCTCCTCTTCCGCTGCCACAGAAACACTCTCTTCCTCTCCTTCCTCACTTTCCTGACTCTCCTCTTCCTCCTCCTCTTCCCCTTCTCCTGCCCCACTTTCCTCACTTTTATCCTCTGCCTCTCCCTCCCCACTTTCCCCGCTGTCTTCTTTGTCCTCCCCTTCCTGACTCTCCTCACTTTTCTCCTCTTCCTCTCCCTCTTTTGCCTCTACCTCACTCTCCTCTGCCTCTTCTTCATCACTCTCCTCGCTTTTCTCCTCTGCCTCTGCCTCCTTCTCCTCCTCACTCTCCTCCTCTGCCTCTTCTTCGTCACTCTCCTTGCTTTTCTCTTCTGCCTCACTCTCTTCTGCCTCACTTTTCTCTTCTGCCACACTCTCCTCCTCTGCTTCTTCTGCCTCACTCTCCTCGCTTTTCTCCTCTGCCTCACTCTCTTCTGCCTCTGCCTCACTCTCATTCTCTGCTTCTTCTGCCTCACTCTCCTCTGCCTCACTTTTCTCCTCTGCCTCTGCCTCACTATCCTCATCTGCCTCACTCTTCTCCCCTGACTCACTCTTCTCCTCTGACTCACTCTTCTCCTCTGACTCACTCTTCTCCTCTGACTCTTCTGCCTCACTCTCACTTTTCTCCTCCCCGTCACTTTCATCACTCTTCTCTTCCTCCTCCCCTCTCTCACTCTCCTCCTCACTCTTCTCTCCTTCCTCCTCCCCTTCTCCCACATCACTGTCCTCACTCTCCTCTCCACCCTCCTCGCTGCTTGTCTGACTATCACTATCCTTTTCTCCATCTTCCTCCTCACTTTTCTTCGATTCACTCTCTTCCTCAGCCTCTTCACCATCACTTATCTTTTCGCTTTCCTCAACCTCACTCTCTGCCTGCTCCCCTCCCCCCCCACTGTCACTCTCATCCTGGCTGTCATTCTCTGTTCCTCCTCCCTCCCTCTGGTTGGCCTCTCCCTCCCCCTGCTCCTCATTACCACTCTCCCTGCTCCTGTCGTCCTCCTCTCCCTGCTCGCTGCCACTCTCCTGTTTATAAAAACCCTCCATTTCTTCTCTTTTCTGTGATTGGTCCTGAGAAGTGCCACTGGCGGCCCTCTGATCTGAGGAAGAGGAAGAGGAGGAAGGCTGTGTGATGGCGCTCTGCTTAGTGATCCTCTCCGTCCTGCTTAATCTCCTTGGCGGAGTAGAGGTGGCCGTGTCACTGCCTGACTGAAAGTCCCTCACGCTCGTCGCTACCTCACCGAGGACCCCCATAGCTGCCCCGGCCACCCCCATGGCTGCCCCGGCCACCCCCATGGCAGGAAGCAGGGAGGCTGCGGCACTGAAAACTCCAGCCCCGCTGGGCTCACTCTCCTGGGCAGTGGCCATGTTTGAAGCTGCTGCTGTTCCTGGGGGTGGCGACCCAGCCTTGGTTCCGATCCCTAGCTCCTGGGAGGTGAATTGGAAGCTGGTTGGAGAGGATGCCTGTGGTGGCAGGGAGGCTTCCAGGGGTTTGGTGCTGCCGACGGTGATCACATCCGTTCTCCTAGTGCCCTGTGAGGTGGAGGGAGCCGCTGTGGAGGCTGGTTCAGGGTTACTACTCACCACCTGTATGGGCTGGTTCCTGAACTGAGAGGGCTGGCTGGAGACCACTGCGATGGGTTTGCTTTTCATAGGAGCTCGCTTTGAATCGGTCAGCTTGGGTTCAGTCTCCTTAAGGGGTAATTGTTTGGCTTCCAACGGCAGAGTATTGTCCTTGAGGGGGGTGCCGAGTTTTTGTGTTGGTTTGCCCTTTACTTTCTCTGGCATTTGCTTCTCATCTTCCCCTGTTGTTGTTCCGGAAGCTTCTGACTGGCTATTCTTGTCCTCTATATTTTTCTTCTCCTCCTCCTTTGATCCCAGTTTTTTTCCTTTCATCAGAGTTCTAACAGGCTTCTGCTTGTCACCGCTGCCCTTGGGGTTTTCCTTTTCTACAGTTTTGCTTTTTAATTTCACAGGAATAGAAGTTTTCTTAGACAGCTTAGCCTGACCTTTGACAGGAGTGGATTTGACCTCTTGGGTTTGACCTTTAACCTTGACGGGGGTGGATGAGAGTGTTAATGGACTTTTTGCTTTTGAGTTAGTTTTACCCGTTACGGATTTGACTTCCGACTGTTTATTTTGACCTTTGAGGACTTCTTGTTGCTTACTTTGAACCTTGACCGGGCTGGATTTGACCCCAGTGATTTTACCCTGGACTTTGGACTTGGCATCTTTGGAAGTAACCTTGACCGGCTCATCACCTTTGACCTTGCCTTTGACCTTCACAGGTGTGGATAAGAAATCCTCTGCAGTCTGACCTCTCACCTTCACTGGCGATTTTGGAGGTTGAATTGTTTGAGGGCTGCTCTTTTCTGTTTTGGGGTCAGATCTCACTTTCTCATGCTCCTTGTTTGGCTGGCCTCGTGTGGACATAGACTTCACGTCTGTGCCTGTCTTCACCGTAGCCGTTAAGCTCTGTATTGGGATATTGGATTTTGCTTCAGGTACTTTTAGTTGACCACGTGTTGGAGTGTTAGGCATGGACACAGGCAGCTTCATGCGTTTTGTTTCAGAAACCTTTGGCTGCGTTTTGGAGGGTGTCCCTGGCCACAGCTCACCTTTACTGCCTCCAAGATTGCTATCCTGATTACTGATGTTAGCTTGAACTTTGATTTTAGCTCGCTTCGTTGTCGTGGTGACAGTCTGCTCGACATCGGATGCGCTGTGGGGGCTTTTGACACGTTTGCTCTGCGGGGGCGGGCCTTCAGCTTCTATGGACTGCAGACTGGAGCCAATCAGGAGCTCCGTGGGTAGGGCCTTCCTCGTAGGCAGCCCTGCCCACCCACCGGACTGAGCATGCTCAGAAACCATCTCTGTCTCTTTCACAGCTCTCCTCAAGGCCCTTCCTCTCTTCCTCTGGAGAAAGAGAGAGAGATGCGGGGAGTAAGAGAGAAGGGAGGTGAGAGTGACAGATAGAGGCAGAGAGGTGGAAAGAAAGACAGAATCATGAATGGTAGGAGGGAAAAGGGAGAGCAAGAGACCGTCCTTACCTGTCCTTGTTAGCCATACACCAACATACCTTCTCCATCTGTCCCTCAGGCACGGTGCCAGTCTCATCACCTGAACCCCGGCTCGTCTCCGATGCCTGCCACACAAACAGAGGACAAACTCTCGTTTGCCGTCTAAATCCAAACCAGGAGCACTTAAGTCTGTGTTTTCTAACCCTGCCTCCTCTTTCATCTCTTACTGAGCATGTTTGATGCAATAGGCTTCATGATTAAAGGACCCGATTACGCTTGACTCCAGAAATAGAGTCAACATTATCCTTTTCCGCCGTGAAGAGATGACGAATCTCTTCCGCGTCGACGGCGCGCGAAGCCGTAGGTGGTCTTTGTGATCGTCATCGCAGAACGAGAAGCAAAAGGTTAAGGGGAGGAGCTGAGACACCCGGTGATGACATCACGCCAAGGTTCTTATTTGATCACCCTGCTGAATATGCAGATCTTGCTTCTTGACTATGCTGATCTGTCTTAATGTGAGGGTAATGAGGCGTGATGTAAAACCGGCCTGACTCATTCATCGTCACGGCAACCTTTTTACCAGGCATTAGCACATGCACATTCATTAAAAATGTGCCAAACGTATTCTCTCATAATCCATCATGCATTATACCTCTCTGGCTCCTGGATAACCCCCAAGCCCCTTATTTTGTTTTCATCTTTACTCTCTTTGTCTCACACACAAGAGGACAAACACACACACAAACACACACACACGACAAACAACCTCTCGCTCATCATGGCCATGGAAACATGGCGGACATAAAGGTTTCGACATCCCTGCCACGTCTATAAGCCAGCAGAGTGTGTACGTGTGCGTGCACGTTTGTGTGTACAGAGGTTAAACTCAAACACATTTGTTTATTGGCAGCAGGACTCTACAGTGCTGGATGTGCCTTGAGGAGATGAATAACACACTGTGAGGACACAAGGGTGACACAGATATAAAGACAGACAGACTGGCTCGGCACAATTAATAATTGATGGTTCAACATTTCTTTCCCAGTGTTCCACTGAATGGAAAAAAAAAAAAACCCCACCAAGCAACGAAGAACACACGCACACACACTCATTCACTGCAGCATGCTGAGCAGTGCATATTTTCCTGGAAGAATCAGAGAGCTTGTCGTTTCCTGCCCTGGAGCACACACATCCCAGACCATAGCAGACGACCACAGAAAGAACAACAAACTAAGTAACAGACCAGACCAAAGTAATGGATCACAAGTTTCCCCGTGTTACCCAAGCACACCCCACATCCTAATCTTCCATGCTCAGTACTCACCAGGTTGAGTAATCTATCACTGTCGTCAGTGCTGTTGTCTTCCAAGGCCTTGATGACCACGGTCCTCTTAGGGGACTGCCTAGCAGTGATGGACTTCCCTGTAAACCGACACAGATGCAACCATGCAGGATTAGAATGTTCCATCCAGAGTCTTTCAGTTGCTGCTAAAGCTCTGAGGGAAGGAAGCCTTGTCTGGGCTAGTCTGCTGGTTGGCCATGGGGCCTCCCAGGTTTCTGTGAGAGACGTACCCTTCAGAGTAGGACCCTGCTGCTCTGCTCTGGAGCCGGAGATGCCTTGAGAAGCAGTCTTGGTTGGTTTCTTCTCATTCGTTTGTTTATAAGAGGGAGTTCTGGGGGAGGGGGACAGTAAATGATCCGGTGTGTTCTTGAGAGGTGATGAGGGGCTAGCGGGCTCTTTCGATGCAGAGATGGGCTTCCTCTTTGGGATGGACCTGGGTAAGGGTGAGGGTCTGGCTGAGTCTGGCCAGGGGAACTGTGTGGACGATGCTGCACTGCGAGGAGATTTGGGGGAGGGGGAGGGTGTTGGACTTGAGGGCTTAGAGTGGGTTTTGGAGGGCGGGGTAGAAGGGTCTTTTTGGTTTATCTTCAGGGGGAGGATGTTTCTGGACAGAGTGGTATTGAGAAAGGCAGACGTCAGAGGTGGAAGGTTCCGGAACATTTGACCGAACTGGTCTGCAGAGCCCTCCTGGACAAACAGAACACCTTCGTTAACATTACTGGACAGTGAAAGGCTGACTATCTTTGATATATATACCTCTAATGACTGAATATCTTACATTCAACATGGCTAGATTGTCGTTATATATCTATCAGATGAGAACGATGTGATTCTAGATGACGTAGATGAGGAGGCGAGAATGAAAGTCATCGGAGGACAGAAAGATTAAGGGATACTGCCCCCTTGTGGATAACAATAATCACTACAGCTAGAACGTCACTGTTTCCTATTATTGTCTCTCCCAACGAGTTGTGAAGACAGCTGTCAGCATCAGCTTTGGTTGAAAAGGAATTAATCTATGTATTAATCTGTGCGAATTAATTAATCTCACCCTCTCCCTGCGCCGTGCCCTGGCCGAGGGGTTTGAGCATGCGGGGACCGTGGGAGGGGCGGGGCTGAAGGAGACCTCCGTCAGCAGCAGATGGTTGTAGCTCACCTCCACCAGGTTCTCCATAAGGTCCTCTATAACATCATCACTATCCTCCACCAACACAACTTCCTGGTTTTCGGGCGTTCTGGGCGTGGCTAGCACCAGCATGTGACAGCTGCCGCAGGCTACCTGGAAACACACACATGCATACATAAATACACAGGAAAACAAAGGCACTCATTGTGAATGACCCGAGAAATATAGAAACACTTCATCACATGGACTTACTGATTGGACGAAGTACTTGAGGAAGCGGGGACACAGCGTTGGTTGGAACTGGTTGGTGAAGTTCTCCACCCCCAGGCCCAGTTTCCCATGGCGACCGTTGCCAAAAGTGTACATAAGGCCTTTCTCTGGAACACAGAAGGACGATTTACAGTGCTATAAATACCTACCTCTATATAAGGAAATCAAATCATCTGAGAGATTCTGGCAAGTTTGTGTGTTATTTACATACACACACACACACACACACATACATTTAGCAGATGCTCTTATCCAGAGCGACTTACAGTAAGTACAGGGATATTTTCCCCGAGGCAAGTAGGGTGAAGTGCCTTGACCAAGGACACAACGTAATTTGGCACGACCAACTCATTTGGAACCAACAACCTTCTGATTAATAGCCCGACTCCCTAACCGCTCAGCCCTCTGACCCCCACATACAAAACCCAGTGTGCTGGATACTGTAAGTCGCTCTGGATAAGAGTGTCTTCTATATGACTAAATGGATGCACCTGTGATGATGGCAGTGTGGTGTTCTCCACAGGCCAACAGGCTGACTGAGGTGTTCCTGAAGTGATCCAGGGTGTGGGGAATAAGGGCCTCAAACTGGAAGGTGCCCAGCCCCAGCTGGCCATACTGACCCCGGCCAAACGTGTACACGTCCCCCTCTGATAGAGAGGACAGGGGGGAGAGAGGTCCAGGGGAGAGAGAGGTTCGGGAGAGAGAGAGAGGGAAGGGGGAGAGACAGAAAAATAACGGACTTTGCAAAAATAGACTTTGCTTTCATAATAACATGTTCCTCCTTATTTCACCTCTCAAAGTTGAATGAGCTGTACTTCTCGGAGCCTCTCTCTCTTTTTAACTCCTAAATTAAAATAATTTCTTCCAGAACTGACTCTGTTGAGACGAGACAGTGCAGCATGAAATCTAAGATCCTGATAAATCAAAGGCTAGTAAAGACCTGTGAGCACCACGGTGTGTTCTCCTCCACAAGACACCTGGGTCACCCGGCCCACAATGCCCTTCACCCGCTGAGGGACCCTGTGATTGGTCAGCTGATTAGGGTCAAGGCCAAGCCTTCCGTACCCAATCTCCCCACAGGTGTAGAGGTCTCCATTCACTTGGAGAAACCAAACAACAGCACGTTACCTATGACTTCAAAGCAGGTGAAAAGGTTTTGTGTGTGCGTGTGTGTTTTACCTGTAACAATAGCTAAGTGGTGGGAGCCACAGGATACCCAGGCCACTGGCTGGTCCAGTTCCAGCTTTCTGGGTTCTGACACGTGGTTCTCTTCACCCAAACCAATCTGTCCCACGGAGTTGTCCCCCCACACGAACAACCTCCCATCCTCTAACAGCACACACACACACACACACACACAATAATGACAGAGCAATGACAGACACACACAAACAAAACAAAACCCAACAGCAGTATTAAAACATAAAAACACACAGGACATCTGGAAAGTATAATGAGATTCAATATGACCTGCATGGGGGTGCGCGTTGCCATGCTAACCTGTCAGGGCAGCAGAGGTACTGCATCCTGCTGAGAGCATCCTGATTGGTTTATGGTCACAGAAGGGCTGCAACAGGTGGAAGGACGAGATGTCTCCAAAGTGGCCCAGACCCAACTGTCCTTCCTGGTTGGTCCCAGTACTATATACACCCCCTCGCCCTGGACACACATAAAAGTGTCACAGGGAGTCAGATGGCTGAGCGTTGAGGGAATCGGGCTAGTAATCCGAAGGTTGCCAGAACGATTCCCCGCCATGCCAAATTACATTGGGTCCTTGGGCAAGGCACTTCACCTTACTTGCCTTGGGGGGAATGTCCCTGTATTTACTGTAAGTCGCTCTGGATAAGAGTGTCTGCTAAATGACTAAAAGTAAATGTAGAACAAAGCACATTAAAACACATACACACTCGTCTAGTTTCCCAGTCAGTTTAACCCTGGTCTTGAACTCAGAAGCCATTCTCTTAGTCTAGATAAATTCTCAATCCATCTGAGAATCTGCACCAATATGACACAGCTTTCATTCACACACACTCCAAAGACTAAAATCTTTCATTTGTTATGTAATAAGCTGAGCGGATCTCTTACATGTGCACACGACTGTGTGATCTTTCCCACACGCTGCCAACTTCACCTTTTCAGACCTCAAAGCTGAAAAAAGATGGAGAAAATGTCTGTGTTTAAGGAATGAATGACTGAATGAAAAAACGAATGAAAGAAAAAAAATTAATGAATGAATGAGTGACCTTTGACACTGGTGGGTTTACTAATGTTCGGCTTAGACCCCAGGCCCAGTTGACCCCAGGTGTTGCAACCGAACATGAAGAGCCTGCCATTGCCTACAAACAGCAGAGGAAAACATCACAATGAATGAAATCTGAGATTAAATAAAAAAAGTGTAAACTTTTAATTATAGTCAGGTATGAGAATAGAAGATATGTAAATATCAATTATATATTCTACCACTTGGTTGGCCGAACCAATATTATTTGCTTGCTGCATGGTGGCCCTCTAAATATTCAATAACACTCAAACAATAATGTATTCAGTAAGCACCAGAGATGATAGCAGTGTGTTCTCCCCCGCAGGATATTTGCTGAGGATGGTCATCCTTCAACCAGAATTTACAGGGTGCATTATCAGCAAACTTGCTCTTTCCAAATATGAAGACAGCCCCTGTCTCTGTGGGTAATAAGAATCATAAAGAGAAAACGTTGGTAGTCTCTGACGCAGGCTACATGGTAACTGACAAAATGACTTAAGGCTTTCACTACAGATGGCCTTAGGCAAATCCCAAGACCAACTGCCGGTCAGCTTCCATCCTATTTACGTCTCAGGGAAGACCAGGCCGGCTTTAGCTGATACCATCAAGCATGCACATAAAATCTTCATATCGTATACCAGAGTAATATTCCTTAAATTTTAAGTAGTTTCAGAAGAGGTTTCGTACCTGGAATATCAGTGTCCGTCTGTCCTGTCATCTCCCCGGCCCACTTAACCGGCTCACCGGTGACATATTTCACGAACCATGTCTGTCACCAGGGAGGTTGTCAACTTTTACCGGCGTCGCGACTCATTGGATCCTTCGTTTTGGACATCCGCGTTGGCCAAAGTGATGTCTACACACTCATGGCACTAGGGTTTCCGCTGAGATAGTAACCGGATGTTCCCGGGATATAAAACATGCGGCTGGCGAACCATGTCTGCCACATGCTAGACCACTAGACCAAAGCCCCGCCCATCACAAACAGCTTGATCACTTCAAATTGGTTGGATGACACGCTGACAGCAAAGTAGTCTGTGCTTGTGAGCAATCTGAAAAACGTACTCTTTATTTTGTTACTGGCGTTTTAAGATAGCCTGCCATGTCGTTTAAAGTATTTGCTGTAAATAAGCACATTATATGTAGCCTGAAAACTCTCCAAAACATCCGTGCGAGAAAGTTTAGGTAAGAGAACAATCCAACGTCCACACGTGTGCTCCAGGCGGAGTGTACACATAAACTAGCCTGCTGGTTTTCTAGTTGTCACTAGCTGCTGTAACTGTTTTTCTGATAATTTGCTTGGTGAAATGCTTATATATGCTGTATCGTGCATGGCTTCTCTGTGAGACTTTCTCATGACATGTCAAAGCTTGGTACTGTGTATAATAGAGAGTCTTCTTAATTTTGCAGCATCGGTGCTGCAGTCCTTGGTTCTGTCAATTTAAAGGGTCGCAGTTTCCTGACGTTGAAAGATTTCAGCTCAGATGAGATCAGACACTTGCTATGGGTGTCAAGTGACCTAAAACACAGGATCAAGCATGAAAAACAGGTAAGTACCATGCCCAACGCAAATATATTATTTCAATGATATGCCTCTGACCTGCTTAATCTTGGCTGCAATATTAAATCTCCGTTTGGGTCAATTGAGGTCGCTGGTTGGCTGCAGAAGCTAACTGCCTCTATCTCTTTTTAGTACCTTCCTCTTCTCCAAGGGAAGTCGATTGCTATGATATTTGAGAAGAGGAGCACCAGAACGAGAATGTCTACAGAAACAGGTGCCAGATTAAGTGTCAGGGCCGAGTCTATGTATGGCTCACTGAACTATAATCTTGGTTTGGGTTCATGAGAAATGCTCAAATACGCCATACACTGACTCCATACAGCCCATGGAAAGGTGTATTGGAGGTTTGTGTTCGGACAGATATTTGAGAGAAATGTTAACATGGATTAGGATCTTCAATGGGGTTAGAAACAAACTGAATGGGGTTGGGAGACAGGGCTGCAACAGGACACAATGCAACTGCTGCATGGACAGTCTGTGCTCTCAGCTCTCTGGTCTTCTGCCTTTTTCTATCCACGCTATTCTATTATTTCATCAACTAAGTCTGTCTCTCCAAAAATATCACATAATAATAATTATTATTATATATTAATAAATGCATGCTGAGAAAGCTCTGTGCTGTGTTATGCCTGTTAAAATCCGATTAATACGTACACAAACCACAGAATGAAAATCACATCTGACCAGCAACTGTGTTGTGTTGCATTGTTGTGATGTGTTATGGTGTGTTGTGATGTGTGTTGTGATATGTGATGTGTGTTGTGATGTGTGTTGTGATATGTGATGTGTGTTGTGATGTGTGTTGTGATGTGTGTTGTGATGTGTGTTGTGATGTGTGTTGTGATATGTGATGTGTGTTGTGATGTGTGTTGTGATATGTGATGTGTGTTGTGATGTGTGTTGTGATGTGTGTTGTGATGTGTGTTGTGATGTGTGTTGTGATATGTGATGTGTGTTGTGATGTGTGTTGTGATATGTGATGTGTGTTGTGATGTGTGTTGTGATGTGTGTTGTGATGAGTGTTGTGATGTGTGTTGTGATGTGTGTTGTGATGTGTGTTGTGATATGTGATGTGTGTTGTGATGTGTGTTGTGATATGTGATGTGTGTTGTGATGTGTGTTGTGATGTGTGTTGTGATGTGTGATGTGATGTGTGTTGTGATGTGTGTTGTGATGTGTGTTGTGATGTGTGTTGTGTTGTGATGTGTGTTGTGATGTGTGTTGTGTTGTGATGTGTGTTGTGATGTGTGTTGTGATATGTGATGTGTGTTGTGATGTGTGTTGTGATGTGTTGTGATGTGTGTTGTGATGTGTGTTGTGTGTTGTGATGTGTGTTGTGATGTGTCTGCAGGTTTCGCTCTGCTGGGAGGCCAGCCCTGCTTCCTCACGTCTCAGGACATCCACCTGGGAGTGAATGAGAGCAGCACAGACACGGCCAGGTCAGCCAGGCACAGACACACAGACACCTCCCAGTCAAATCACAGATCAGTTATACAGTACCGTGCTGGGAAGAGATATGCAGCTGTGCTCTGTATTTCAATCCTTCCTGTGTTTGTGTGGATTAGAGTTCTGTCTGGGCTGTGTGATATCGTCCTGGCTCGGGTATACAGCCACGCTACCCTGGAGGAGCTGGCTAAAGAAGCCTCCATCCCCATCATCAACGGCCTCTCGGACCTCTACCACCCCATCCAGATCCTGGCAGACTTTCTCACCCTGCAGGTACAGACACCATCTTCAGGCCTTCTGATCTGGGTACTTTGATCTGGGTACTCAAGACAACCACATCTGTTATTGACTTACGGGAGCTAGGTGAATGGAACACGTTATTTGTGGATCCGTTTTTGAGAATGTATTTGTCAAAAAATATATATTTTTAAAAATTTAATAAATAAATGGAGGAGCTGAAGGTGTGATGCAAGAAGACTATCTGTGCGAGGCTTTCCTGAACAGACACACAAACACTCATTTGTCGTTTTTCAAATAACCTTGTGTGCAGGAGCACTACGGTTATCTGAAAGGGCTCACAGTCAGCTGGATCGGAGATGGCAACAACGTCCTCCACTCCTTCATGATGACCGCTGCCAAGCTCGGCGTCCACCTCAGGATCGCCACACCCAAGGTCTGATCCACGCAGGAGAACATTTCTCATTTTCATATCCACACTTAAATGAGGATATGCCCTTTATAGACCTAGAATAGACCTCTATTTTATATCAGTGAATATGGCAGCTTTTCTGTTCAGGAAGCCTCTTGGTTGGTTAGTATGTCATGACTTTCGATGCTAGTGTTCTGAATTGAAATGCTGATTACTGAGCAGTGAACCTGCGTCTCTCAGGGTTACGAGCCAGACAGCTATGTCATTGAGGAGGCTCAGAGACTCTCCAAACAGGTGAGAAGATATCTCATTTCCAGTTCATTTCCAACGTCGTCCCATGACACTCAAATCAATACAGTGTGGGGAAAAAAAAGATGATTCTAATCACGGTCAAATTGGATTTGTTTTACGCTTATAACCTCTTAGTATTATAAGTAAGCCATTGCACTTACGACATTGCTTTAGCCAACTGCTTACTGTATCGGTCGGCACTGCAATTATCAAACAACACCTGTCTGACTCGCGTGTCTAACATGCTGCCTGTCTCAGCACGGGACCAGGTTCCTGATGACCTCTGACCCCATGGAGGCGGCCCACGGCACCAACGTCCTGGTGACGGACACCTGGGTCAGCATGGGTCAAGAAGAGGAGAAGAAGCGCAGGGTCAAGGATTTCCATGGTTACCAGATCACCATGCAGGTACACGCGTGTGTTTGTGTTGCTTGCGAGTTGTGCTGTTGAAAGTCTGACCACTCGTCTGTGTTCTGGTTGTGTCCGCTACAGACAGGAAGTGTGGCGAGTCCTGACTGGACCTTCCTGCACTGCCTTCCCAGGAAGCAGGAAGAGGTGAACGATCAGGTGTTCTACTGCCCACGCTCCCTGGTCTTTCCTGAGGCAGAGAACAGGAAGTGGACAATCATGGTGAGCACCATAGCTGAAAGAAAGAGGAGAGACTCTAGGGGTTTTCATTTATATATAATCCAGTATATTCAATCAATTTAGTAATCAATCGAGACTCACTCACCATTTTTCTGCAGTTATGCAATTGATAGGTGGGATGAAGGAGAACATATTTAGTGTCCTTAATATCTGTCTTCTCCAGGGTCTGATGGTCTCTCTGCTGACCGACTACGTGCCACAGACGCCTGCACTCAGTTCTTAACATCAGTAGGTTGATGGATTTAACCCACAGCGGAAAACTCTACATGTTCCCATATACATTTAAGACTCTACAGAACATGGTTTTGTGTTGAATACTGTTGAATTAAATTTGTGTTGTTCAAAAGGCCAACTTATGAACAAATAAATGTGCCTTGTCATAATTATGTTGTTCAGTATGGTAACTAAGATGTTTTTTCGTGTAGGATACTTTGCTGTTTTTTGACCAAAAAGAGTGATATCAAAACTAGCTGGGAAGGCTGCCAGAGGCTATAATGAAAAGACTTAGAACGCGAGGGTTCGAGCGCCATCAAGTGGCGGGAAGCTCGATTTTGAACAGTTATTTATGATTGGCTGCGCTCGGTTGACGTAAATATGCGGGAAGCTTTGATCTTCTTTGGTGGTCCATGGTCCTGATTCTGAACCGAGGCATAAACTAATATCGCAGTTGATTTAGCTCAGACACAAGAATAATGAATTAACGTTAAACACTTTTGAATACAGTTCATAAAACACATTAGGTTACTTTCCATGATCAAACACTTCAGAGCGGTGGTGGAAAACAAACTTACGACAAAAACCTGAACTTGGAATATAATTTACAGGGCAATGTTACAGGTCCCTGCTTTCAACAACCATTACAATGTAGTATGCTCAATTATTTTGTCATAGTTCACCCTGAATCACATTAGACCACCCACGGACAGAGGAGGGGGACCAGGGAGCAAGGAGGGAGAAGACGAGAGTTGAAGTGGAGGGTGAGACGGACGCCATGATTGCACCAGAGAGCTGCCCGTATGAATTTCTTAAAGTCAAGGGAAAGGGATGAATGGAGATAGTTTTACGGATTCAACAACTACAGGAAGTTGTTAGATTATTCTAGCGTCTAAGAAGAGGCTGTTTTTACTGTTTGTATGAGATGAAGCACCGCTACTGCATTGTTCTGGAGGTGAGAATTGGACAATGGAGAAAGTTTTCACAGTGCGCTGGTATTTTCCTCAAAATCGGGATTGGGGGGCGCTATGCTGGGCATGGGTTACGGAGAAGATTTTATTGGAAAACTGTCGGAAAACGTAGAAGAATAAATTAATTATTTACTTTTGTTATCACGTTGACAAAATGGATAGTACATTCGTTGTAAGCAAAAGATTAGTCTGCGACCAATGTCGAATTATTGTAAGCAGTCTGAACCAGTGGAGGTAGCTACCACGTTACTACATAGTAGGCTACTTACCACCAAAGGTAGGCTAACCTACATCAGTGTTGATTAAGAAGTTTTTATTCTCTGTTTCTGAACATTAAATGGGCACATTATCCTGAATGTAGACCATCGACGATATAATTGGACAAAACATTGTTATGTTTTTGTTGTTGTTATTTAGCTGCTTTGCTTTAGTTTTAAAACAAATTAAGGTTGATCATTTATAAGCACTATAAAGTAAGTACCCACTATTTTAGTCAATTTGGGCTGCTTGTTGGAAACGCGTGAGTAAAGATACAGCTTGTTTGTAAAACGGTTTATGTCATGCTTCGGGGATGTTTATTAGGCACTTCCGCTAAGTATGTTCACTATGCTATGGGAAGAAAACTGCAATGGTTTTAAACTTAGTAAGATTGTTTTGCGTTTATGAAGTAGTAACCCTGTCCACTCTCTCCTCCCATGGCGTGGTAGTGTTTGTCATGTTTTCAGTTTTTTTTTAACGATAACCGAGCTGTTCCCCAAATCGCGTCAGTGTGCTGTTTTTTTTGTTTTGGCTGGCGCTGCCTCAGCCTCTCATCACTACCGCTGTACTTTCTCTCTCGGTCGGTTGTAGGCCTATTTTAATCCCATCTCCTCTCTCTAGCCTCTCAGTATGCTGCGTCTCAACTGGCCCAGCTCTAGCACCTTACCATGAACTCCAGCCGTAACTGCTCAGTCCAGGACCGTCATGGCGGGGGAGGGACGGTGGTCCTGGAGTCGGTCTTTATCGTCACCATCACTCTCCTGGCCTGCCTGGGGAACCTCCTCATCGTAGCCACCCTCTACCGCAAACCTTACCTTCTCACCCCCAGCAACAAGTTTGTCTTCAGCCTGACCCTGTCCAACCTGCTGTTGACTCTGCTGGTACTGCCCTTCGTGGCGGTGAGTTCGGCGCGGAGGGAGTGGGTGTTCGGAGTGGTGTGGTGCAACTTCACCGCTCTTCTCTACCTACTCATCAGCTCTGCCAGCATGCTGACTCTAGGGGCCATCGCCATTGACAGGTGAGAACTCATGAAGATATATATATAGTGTCCTGATATATATATATATATATATATATATATATATATATATATATATATATATATATATATATATATATATATATATATATATATATATATATATATATATATATATATATATATATACACACAAACACACAGGAGCTTACACTGAAGCATTGTCCTTTCACCTTATTAATGGAGTTGGTTTGCCACCAAGATATTTAGTTAGCCTATACTTAGAATCTCAATTAACATTTGTTTTTGTGGTCAGGAATTAGTTTAATTTTTGTCTTGGAAGGCGTGTTGTCGTCCTCTACACGTGTACATGAGGTCATTTTATGTTTGTAATTACAGTCCACACAAGTAAACCTATCACTCAATCTTCTGTTTTTTCTGGCCTTGGGGACTTACAGAGACCTTCTGGATCCAGAAAATTGCCTTAGCATAAATAGAAAGCACATTATTTATAGAAAGCTATCCAAGTGGTAATTTCAGCTGTACAGTGAATGCTTCTTTTGTGTTTGTCATTAATTGGGGAAACCCTTGTGAGCAGTCACAAGGAGTATGGAAGGGTTCTGGAAAGAGCAGAGTTCTAAACTAGCTATTTAATGTAGCCATGGCTCTGACTGTTAACGCATTCATCATTTTTACTTATTTTACCGCTGAAGTGCCTCTTGGTCAATGTCAATGCTATCAGTGGCTTTATTCTACTGCCCAGGAAAGCCACTACTGTTGACTTCATTATCACTGAAGTGGTGCAGAAGAGGCTTGGAGCAAGCCTGCTTCATGAGGTTTATTCATACCCAGTTGGAAATAATTAGATTTTGTTGTATCAAACAGCTCATTATTCGAATCATGTGTACTAGATTGGGGTTGGAAGGATAAATAAGAGGATGGTTGATCTCTGGTAACACGGCTGGCCAGCCCTGAATGTGAGGATCTGCCAAGGACATTTTTTACACTCAATGTCAATATAGACTCAGTGTAACAGACTCATATTTAGCCTAGACGAAGTCCTTGTTATTAGTCTAAGATTAGGCCTAATCCTACGACAGTTTATTTTGGCATTTGCTTCCACCTTTTTCTTTAGTCAGAATCAATACGAGAAAAAGAGAAAACCTCTCCTGCACGGCTGTCTCCAGTCATATCAATGGTTGTCCTGCGAAGGTAGCCTTTGAACGCATGTATCTCTCTTCCCCGCAGGTACTATGCTGTGCTCTACCCCATGATTTACCCCATGAAGATTACAGGGAACAGGGCCACGGTGGTTATTGCCTACGTCTGGCTGCACTCCCTGGTGGGCTGCCTGCCCCCTCTCTTTGGCTGGTCCTCCTTCGAGTTCGACTGCTTCAAGTGGACCTGCGTGGCAGCCTGGCACCGCGAGCCAGGCTACTCAGCCTTCTGGGTCACCTGGTGCAGCCTCCCGCCCCTCCTCGCCATGCTAGTCTGCTACGGCGTCATCTTCCGCGTGGCGCGCCTCAAGGCCCGCAAGGTGCATTGTGGGACGGTGGTGGTGTCCCAGGAGGATTCGGGGAACGGCCAGAAGAACGGGCGTAAGAACTCCGCCACCTCCACCTCGTCCAATGGGAGCAGGAGAAGCCTGGTGTATGCAGGAAGCCAGTGTAAAGCCTTTGTGACCATCTTGGTGGTGGTGGGCACCTTCCTGGTGACCTGGGGGCCCTACGTGTGTGTGGTGTGCACAGAGGCGATGTGGGGACAGGGGAGCGTGTCCCCTGGGGTGGAGACCCTGGTGGCCTGGCTGTCGTTCTGCAGCTCGGTGTGTCACCCCCTCATCTACGGACTGTGGAATAAGACTGTGAGGAAGGAGCTGCTGGGCATGTGCTTTGGAGACCGCTACTACAGGGAGTCGTTCGCTACGCGACACAGGACCTCCCGCCTGTTCAGCATCTCCAACAGGCTCACAGGTACTCGTGGAGAGAGGGGTTGCTGGTTCGGTTGGGGGTTCTGGGGGTTGGGGGTCCTGGGGGGTTGAGGATAGGGGTGAGGTTGAGGTACTGGGGGGATTGGGGGTACTGGTAGCTGGGTCTTAGTAATGGAAAAGCAGAATGTCACCCCCTTGATGTCTCGCAGAGCCTAAAAGACTAGTATTGCTGTATTTAATGTAAGACTAACATATCATGTAGGGAATGTATTTTTATTTGTGAAGATTAGAATGAATGTAGGCTGTAGGTATTGCATGGTGTTATTTGTTTATGATTGTTTTACGTCCCACTCCCTTGAGTGACTGTTGTTGTGGTGGTGATATGGCTGACCAGTGTTGTGTACCCCGCAGACCTGGGCATGTCCCCCCACCTGACAGCCATGCTGGTGGGAGGTGGCCAGCTGGTGGCCCCCGGGAGCAGCACTGGAGACACCGGCTTCAGTTTCACTCAGGACTCATGTAAGTGTTACACAGACAGGAAGTTCCTGTCTCATTTGTTTCCTTGTTTGGTTTGTTGGTCCCATTAGTTTTGCTCTCGCTCCATCACTGTTCCCTGTAATGTGTTCCACAGTCTTATACACCAGTCTGTCAGTGATAAGGCTATAGAGATGAACTGATACGTTGGAGGTGAACATTCCTCTCTCTTACCGATGGCCTTACATGCTTAGTCACGTTCCCTCATCCCAACAGGCGAAGTCCGTGGTGAATATCTACTAGGTATTAGTCCACAGGTGTTAAACATTTCCAGGAATTTCTGGAATATCATGTCAATCTCCAGTGTGCTATCCAGTCAGGGGATTAGTTTGTCTGATGTGGAGGCCAGCCCTCCCAGATTCCAGTTCCGTGGCTCATGTCTGGCAGAGCGTGTGCAGTCATGTGGAAGACGGTCACGGGACCATGATGTCAGAGACACTGCCCCTCACTGGCCTAGAAATCACACATGTCCTCATCACCCTCCCTGCACCCTCTCACTGTCTGCATTGAGGTCAGGGGCCTGACCGCAGAGCGTTAAAAACAGTTGCTTATTTACTTATTGGAATGCACTAACAAGCTGGAACTAATCGGTGCATTCCGTTAGGTTTGGGTCTTTGTTCAGCCTGTGTGAGAGTGTGCTGGTTGTGGAACTCCTGGGTTTACCAGCTGTCATCCTGGGATCTGCCTCCTCTCCTCCAGGTACAGATGTGATGCTCCTTGATAACTTCTCTACCGACGGCACCTCCCACTCCAATCACCACGGCAACTTGTCCGGGAAGAGGCGGAGCTCGGTAACCTTTGAAGACCAGGTGGAGCCGCATTCCAAAGGTACCTGACCTTTCTCACCTGGGAGAGAGAGGGAGAGAGAGAGGGAGAGAGAGACAGAGACAGAGAGAGAGACAGAGAGAGAGACTGAGATAATGAGAAGGAGAGAGAGGGACACAGAGAGAGAGTGATACTAGGGGGAAGTGAGAAAACACTGAACCTGAGAGAGATGAAGAGGGTGGGAGGACAGAAGAAAGAGGGAAGTTGTTTGGTCATTGACTAATAAGGGCCAATTCCAACTGTATCCAGTCCCCCGATTTCTGTGAAGCTGTGTTGTTTACTGGGCTGGATCCAAGAACAGGACTGGAATTACCAGATGGACAGTTCTGTTAACAGTGTCTGTTCCTCTTTTCTAGTTACTGATAGAGGGGATTTCTGTGTATTCTGTTATTAAGGTGTGAAATGCACTGTTAAACTGAGCATGTCACAGGTAAATACAACTCTTGGAGTGGAGGCCAACAGCCATAAAATGGTGTCAAAACAATGAGCTTGGTAAATAAACCATTGTCAGTTCATTTTCACAGCTATGTGAAAGATTGCAGGGATAAGAATTGCCTGACAATGTTTGCCACCACTTTATGTCATCAGGTGGCCAGGAATTCTATACACTTAACAAGACGTGTTGGTTTTGTTTGCCTCCAAAAACAATAGTGAGCAACATTATCCCTTTAGCGACTCGTACACTCAACCCCTTGTGCTCGTTAATATTCCTACATTCCAGTGCTGTTCTCCCTCATCCGTCGATTGGTCAACTCACACAACCTTTGTCCTTCCTCAGCTGACCTGGTCCAGGTCCAGGCTGAGATCCACAAGTCCCTGGACACCTTCGCCTCCTGCCTGGCCCAGGCCATCGAGAGCGACGCCAGGCTCACCCTCTTTGGAGGGGAGACCCTCCTGCCCGCCGGGCTGTTTGCGGCGGCAGCTAGGGCAGCGCCAAGGGGCCCACGTTACCTGGACGGCCAGAGACTGAGGCTTGAGAGCATCGATGAGGGGATCGTGAAAGACGACCGAGAGGAAGGAGAAGAAGAGGAGGATGTGGAGGAGCTGTCGGCCTGAAACGCAAAACAGACCTCTCTGACGTCATACCGTTGGGCATTGTTTAAACATTGTGCAAACACGTAAAAGTTTACAAGAAAACGTCAACTTTGTGTGTATGAGGTATTTCATAGTGTGTTTTTACTTGCAAAACAGACGCTCAGTGCCATGGTTAGTTGTCAGTCCCTAGCCATTCCCTGACATGGTTTCGCCAATGAGTTTATGAATGTTTTATTTTTTTTCCTCTCTCATAGAAGTAGGTTGTCAGCAAGCGGTACATTAAAGACCAGATTTGGGCACAGATTATCCCTAGCCTAAGACTAAGAGACACGTTATTGGCAAAAGTTCTAGTCTAGTGTTAATCTGTGTCTGGAAATGGCTCTAAAAAGATTATAGTGTGTTGGACATAGTGTATGCCATATATTGAGTGCCTTGCCAGTAATTATAATCGACATAGGCTACACCTCATATTGAAATAGGAAGCCTTTACTACTGTATATGGAATGGTTCACCTTGTGTATTCTTACAGGAAATGTAACGGCAACCGTTTATTCTCAGGGTCCCCTCAGAGAAAACTGTCAACTAAACGAGTTTTGCCAGACTCTTAGACCAGTTGTAGTTGATAGTTTGTCATTTGCATGTTGTTAATCACTTATTTGAAGGACATGGAGGGGAGGGGGGGGGGACACTCAGAATAATTTGTTGCCAAGTTTAGAAACTTTGTTTTAGTCCTCTTATTCCTTAGTTAATTTCCATGACATTGCCGGCTCATGGTGAGTTCCATAATGCAGTGTGAATCAGGTGACAGGAATACCGATTGACAGCAACACGTAACTAGCAGCCCCTACATACAAGGGTTTACAGATGCATGTTTGTTGATAGTAAAGCAAGTGATTCAGCAAACCATCAACAACCTCTGTAAACCCCCTTATCAGGGTAGGGGAACTCTCCATCTGAAACTACCACTTTCAGTTTCTGTTGTCACTGGTTGTGTGTAATGCATTTGGAACGCCCTCAGGACCAATAGGATGGGTCCCTACTTTTCACATGTGAAGACATGCCCTTGACTAGACCTCCTTATGATTGCACTTGATACACACCCGGAGCATGAACCCCTGTCCTCTGGTGCCTCGAGCGGAGACCGGGAAGGTCACCTCACCAGGACTCAGCAAGGGTCCTGGAGGGGGCAGGATCCCCTTAGCTTTGACAGACCAGCAGCCTGAATATTAGGAAATGTGGGTGGATATAGATGAAGAGTTATGGGAAATAACAGGTACCGTGCTCATCTGAGAACATCGGAACACTTGGAATACACATCCCTGAAAACGTGAGCTTGAGTCAACGGTGGATGAAGAATTTAAGAATTGTCGTTAGGTGTTCCTTGCAGGATTCTACTCAGTCCTCCTTCCCCCCTCTACCCCCCCCCTCCTCCCCCTCCCACACACCCCCTAGTGACTGTCAAGTAAACAACCACGTGTGGTTTCTAATCACTTTATTAGTGCCCCAGTTCACAAATTGAAAGAATCACTGTGTTCGCTACAGTAATTGTGTGTATCACTGTTATACCTCAGTTGAGTGGTATATATTTGTAATGTGTGTCACTGTTAGTATAAGGTACTGCATTGTGAGAGCAAATGATACACCAGAATAAGGTATTATACACTTAAGATTTTTTTTACTGTTAATTATATTTCTACTGCTCTGTATTAAAAAGTTTTTTTTTGTTTTTTTTACATAAGTTAAAGATTAATACAATGTTTTTTATTATTTTTTCGCATGGGGGGGGGGGGGGGGTTAAAGCACTTTCCTGCAAAATAGTGTGAATGAAAGAGCCAATGGTGTGATCTGAGGTCATACTTAAGAGTGCTTGGACCAACAGCTAGCAAAACAAAGGCCACCTGCTTAGTGGATAGTGTGGCAGACATTCAGGAATTGCGACATTCAGTGAGTGTGTGTAGCTTACCTTCTCCGAAGCTCTGAGACATGGATATCATTGTGTTTCACCCACTGCACAGCAGTCTGGATTTGCAGACATATTCAGACTCAGCAGTTTTAGAGAAGCACCATGGTAAGTCCATTTTGTTGAGATAAGTTTTTGGCTATCGAGTACACCACCTGATATGCATCCGACAAGATAACTGGCAGATAACTCAAGCATTTGAGGGACACAAATTATATCCAGACCCACTAAAATCAGACATACAAAAATATATTTTCAACAACAAAATGGTTTACTTAAAGCATAATTCCTGTTTACACATGCATAACTGCAAGTACAGTATATAAACAGTTGAGTTATTTGCCTTGCTCTACAAATACAAAATCTCACACCAACACTGATCAAAGACCATTTGCTCCTGATCAAAATAATATTGCACTTAAGACATCCTCACACATCAGTCATCTATATATTACTCAAACTCTCTTAATATAATAGTCTTGCTCAACGCTTGCATTCGCACACTTTCCACAGATGTCGTTTTCTCATACAGAAACCTCAGTAAGAAAGTCATCTTAAAAAAGAAGGGGGCTAGAAATGGAACTAGTGCTCAGGTAAGGAAATATTCGACATTATACTTGTACAAATCTCAATTTTTCAAGTGCTTTTTGGAGCAAAAGAAAAGGTGTTTGTCGCTTTTTCTCCCTCAAACAAAATGGCTGCCGGCTACTGCTCATCCTCGTTCTCTTGTCCGGAACCCTCAGAGCGGTCACCTTCCAAGCGGTCTGATGGAGGAGAGAGAGAGAGAGAGAGAGAGAGAGAGAGAGAGAGAGAGACTAAATGAATAAAACTCTTCCCCACCTCCTCTGTCCCAGTAAAATAATCATGAACTAGATAGAGCTACAGACAGGGTCTGTTAAAGACCACTAAGATCCTAATTCCTGAGTACAGCCGTTTGCTGGGCAGGGCTAGCAGCAGGACTAGTTGGCGGTAACTGAGCTGATCCAGTAAGCCTGGAGAAGCTAAGGAGCTTACTGAACACAGAACAACACAGCTCCCACGCTGCAGGACTCACTCTCCTATGAGTCTGCCCCGGAAGTTTCTAAACCCCCCTATTTGTGAGTGTGTGTGTGTGTGTGTGTGTGTGCGGTCACCTGTTCTAATGTGATTGAGTGAGGCCAACATCCTGAGCATGAAGGAGGCGGGGACAGTGATGGTGTTCCTGGTCTCCTCCAGCATCAACTCATTACGAGTGATCACCTGAACACACAGAGAGAGAGAGACACACAGAGAGAGAGCAGGAGAGAGAGTGAGAGAGCAAGCAAGAAACAGACAGGCACAGAGAGAGAAACAGTTGGACCAAGCCAGCAATTCTCTCGGTTGACAATACAAGAAAGCACAAAGACAAACACGATTTCACCCCCTTGAAAATGAAGGGTTGAGATCAGCTCAAGGAAAGCAGGAAGGAATATGAGTATTGCATTCTACATGGCCCTCCCGAGAGACGGCCCTCCGCCTGGCCCTACCTCGTCTGCCAGGACTCTGTTGAAGGAGGGGCTCGCCTCCAGAGGAGACCAGATCTTGATGTCGTAGTCGATGCCGGAAGATGCTAGAACTGAAAGCCAGACTCACAGTCAGCGGAACACGTTTACAACACAACTGTCTTCCTCCCAGTACAGAGAGATGCTTTGTCAAGCAGTGGATGACAGGGGAGGGGGCATCAGATCATGGTGCCTAACACACACACACACGTACCCATACACAAATTTCCCTTCTCTAGCTACGCAGTTTTAAAGGATAATCAAAACGGAGTGTCATTTGCATAATTCTGTGTCGTCCAAATGGAGAAACAGAGAGACAGGCAGAGAGACCGACATGCTGACAGAGAGAGACATGCTGACAGAGAGAGACAGGCAGAGAGACAGACAGAGAGACAGGCAGAGAGACAGGCAGAGAGACAGGCAGGGAGACAGGCAGGGAGACAGACAGAGAGACAGGCCGAGAGACAGAGAGAGACCGGCAAAGAGACAGGCAGAGAGACAGACAGAGACCGGCAAAGAGACAGGCAGAGAGACAGACAGAGACCGGCAAAGAGACAGGCAGAGAGACAGACAGAGAGACCGGCAGGTACTGACTGGGGTCGTAGGGGTGAGGCTGCAGACAGTTGACCACATGGTTGTCAGCCTCCAGCAGCATCAGATGCTCGCCCGTGTGTCGGTCCCAGATGAAGATGTGGCCGCAGTCCGAGCCGCTCATCACAAAGTTGTTCCCCCAGAAACACGACTCCTTTATCTACAACAACAAACAGGATGTAGACACAGAGGAAGAACCACCGCTTGTGCTGTTTACTATTGAACACACAGGCTTTCTACCTACCATGGTTCTGGAGTTCCGGTGTCCCTTGTAGACCATCTTGACTGAAGGTCTCCTGATGTTCTGTGTCTCGCTCTCCTCCATCTCCCTCCTCTCCTTCCTCCGACGAAACAGCTCCTGTATGCGGGCCGCCGCTGAACGCCTGTCACACACACACACACACACACACACACACACACACACACACACACACACACACACACACACACACACACACACAGTCAGTCAATCCCTTTCCCATGTCCTTCTTGAGAGCCATGCTGAAGCAGAATCCAGTTGAGCTACAAAACAACCAACATCATCACAGCTTCAGGCTGGCCAGCCACGCTTGAACACCCTGAATCCCGTCAGGACACACTGAGAGGAGCGTCACCAGGAGTCTGGCCTGATGACCCAGATCACTGTGAGGCCGGATCCAAGATCGCTATGAGTTTAATCCATCCTTCAGCAATGACATGTGGTCAGGAACAGTAGCATGCCTGGGTCACCCCTTTGCCTTCCCTTCTGGCCATGCGGTCATCCTGACTCTCTAGCTCCCCCTGGTGTTCAACAGGTGCTACAGCCAGGCTACAGCGCAGCAGCAGTGGCGTGGAACTGCATGGTGATGTGTCTGTGCTGCGACCGCCAGTCCGCAGGTGGTGATAGTACACACATGCACCGCATGCTCACTGTATGGATATTAGTCTTCTGGCGCAGTTAAAACACACACAAACCTGCACCCTCTCTCTCACACACACACACACACACACACACACACACACACACACACACACACACACACACACACACACACACACACACACACACACACACACACACACACACACACGTCAGGTAGGACCTTAGAGGTGAAAGCCCATGGACATAAAGACTGGTTTGTAGACGGTCTGTGGGACACATACACAGACTGCTAGCAGGTTAGAGGTTTCTAGAGGAGAGCAGCACACAATTGTTACCTGATCATCCTATCTCCTACCGCCGATCCTCTGAAATTAGATCTATGTGTATAGTACAAGAATCAACAGCAAACACACAGTACAGAACAAGAGACCCTCTACCCCTTAAAGCCCACTGCACGAGAGAACATCTAGAAACGTTCACAGTCAACAACCTGTGTGTGTGTGTGTGTGTGTGTAAAAGACAGTGAGTGTACGTGTGTTTACATATGTGTGAGGGTGTGTAAAATATAGTTAGGTAAGGTGTGTGTGAGAGTGTGAGGATGTGTGTGTGTAGTGTATTACACGTGTGCTGCCTACCTCTGTCCCTGTCCTCCTCTGTATCTAGCCGAGGGGATCAGGATGGGATCGTCGTCGCTGTCGTCTGAGTCCTGGTTGCTCCGCGAGGGCTGACCCAGCCCCTCCGGCCCCCCCGGGCCCCCCTCTCCTGGGGGTTCCTCCCTCCTGCACCCCCCGGAGGTGTCCTCCGCATCCTCAGGCTCCAGCAGGGAGGGCTCCGCGCCGGCCCCCTCGGAGGAGCCTCCGGCCGGGGCGGGGGCAACCGGGCAGGCCTGGGGGACGGAACTGGAGGAGGAGGCCTTCTCGGGGCTGCGCTGCCCGACTTCAGCTGCCGGGGCTGGGGGAGGGGCCGGCCTGCTCTGGCCTGGGGGGTCTGACACAGCAGGAAGCGCTAGGAGATAGAAAGAGAGTCAAAGGAGGGAGGGAAAGAGCAAAAGGGACAGGTGGGTGGTTATTCCTGGATAGGCGTTTTACAGGAATTGTGCAAATTGGCTTGTCCTGAAAGTAATTTGTTTCTGGTGTGCCACAGTGGTCACAGTTTTGCAACTCTCCAACAGTCTGCAGGCTGCAGTAGGGCATCCACACCCCAGCCAAGCTCACCTGTTTCAGACGCTGAGCTCCGCGGAGCGAGCCCCTCCCTGGTCTGGACGGCAGCAGGACCGGACGCCTTGGGCCCCCCACTGCCCCTGGAGCTGGAAGCTCTGCTGCTCCTGAAGGGGGAAGAGAGGAGGGGGGGGGGGAGGAAGAGAGGAGGAAGAAAGGAAGAGAGGAGGGGGGAGGAGGAAGAGAGGAGGGGGGGGGGGGGGGAGGAGGAGAAGGGGGAGGAAGAGAGGAGGGGGGGGGGGAGGAGGAGAAGGGGGAGGAAGAGAGGAGGGGGGGGGGGGGAGGAAGAAAGGAGGGGTGGTGTTTAGTCTGGAATCTTGAGTGGAGTCCAGAAAGTTGAGTGACCCCGCATCTAAGGGCCTCGAAATTCTGACCTAAATCAACCATTGGTGCTGCCCACCAAATCAACCCTACAAGAGTAAAGAGTATCTGACTCCCTGCCAGTTTACATTCCAGGATCCACATCAAACCCTGCACACCCAAGTGGATGGGGGCTCATTAGAGAGCAGAACAGGGACATCCAGGGCCACGGTGTCCAGACAGCAGTGCTGTCTGCAGTGGAACATGCAGCTCACCACTCGTCGGTGAAGTCCAGTTTGATGGTGCTGGTGGTGGTTCCCTCCGTGCTGTAATGGAGGCTCAGGACGGGCTCTGCCGTGCTGGCCCGCCCACTGCCGGGACCCGCGCTGCTGCTGCCGGAGCCGCCGGCCGCTCCAGGACCGAGTCCCGACTCAGCAGAACTCACAGCACTACTGACGCAGCCCAGCTCAGCTCCTCCTGGGAGAGAGGAGAGAGAGATGGTGTGGAGGAGCAGAAGGGAAAGAGGGAGGGAGGGGACAAGTGTGAGGGAGAAAGGAAGAGAGAGAAACACAGAGAGAGAGAGAGAGAGAGAGAGAGAGACAGAGAGAGACACAGAAACAGAGAAAAAGACAGCGAGTCAATGACTTTGATCCTCACAGCAAATCGCCAGGCGGAACACACGGTGACACAGTCAGGCAGGCAGCCACTGCGACACACATCACAGCAGACAGGTGGCAAGCACAGGAGGCAGCCTGGCCAAGGGCCTTCACACAGACCCAGAGACATCACAGCTACCGGTCATGAACGAGCTGGAAAGCCCATGACTCAATCTGGATACACACACACACAAACAATGAGAATATTCCTCTGAGAATATTGTCGTTTTGGCTCGGCGTTGATGAGTAAGAGTGGATGTAGGCGTGGTCAGACTGGTCAGAGCCTGGCTGAAGGGAAGAGCAGGGGAGGACAAATGAAGACGGGAGCAAAGAAAAGGAGGAAAAAATAAAGAAAGCCTGGCAGAGCCTCACGAAAACGAGAGACTTCCACCGGCATGTACAGTAGGGTGGGCTTGATTTCTATGACGTGGCATGGCCCAGGGGTGGTGGTGGTGGGTGCTGGGGGCTCCCCAAAAGTCCAGTGTGTGGGCAGGAGCAGATGGACCCCCAACATGCTCCATGTATCTGTGGTGACGCAGGGAGGGGTGACCGTGAGGAAGGGTCACAAATTGCTCAGAGGCTGGGGAGGCCTCCTGAGATAGCTCATCATGCAAACAACACAAACGCCACACGAGAGAGAGAGAGAGAGAGAGAGAGAGAGAGAGAGAGAGAGAGAGAGGGGGGGGGGAGAGGGATGGGCAAAAGTGAAGGGGATAAGATGCAGGAGAGGGGGGAAGAGAATTAGAGGGTGGAGAAGACTGGGAGGGCAGGAGGGTGAAGCGAGCTAGTTGAGACTACTCAGAGGGCAGGATGGAGGGAGGGAAGGATAGAAGGAGGGAGGGAGGGAGGGCGGATGGAGGGAGGGCAGGATGGATGGAGGGAGGGCAGGATAGAAGGAGGGAGGGAGGGAGGGCGGATGGAGGGAGGGCAGGATGGATGGAGGGAGGGCAGGATAGAAGGAGGGAGGGAGGGCAGGATAGAAGGAGGGAGGGAGGGCAGGATAGAAGGAGGGGGGAGGGAGGGCGGATGGAGGGAGGGCAGGATGGATGGAGGGAGGGCAGGATGGATGGAGGGAGGGAGGGAGGGCAGGATAGAAGGAGGGAGGGAGGGCAGGATGGAGGGAGGGAGGGCAGGATAGAATGAGGGAGGGAGGGCAGGATGGAGGGAGGGGGGCAGGGGGGAGGGAGGGCAGGATGGAGGGAGGGGCGTAGGGGGGCAGGGAGAGGAGACGCACCCTGCTGCTCATCCAGAGTCATGGATCCCAGCTGTTTGTTTACCACAGACGAGGGGGAATCTGGAACACAAACAAGACACTCAGCAGCCAGGTTGGGCCAAGGGTCACACCAGGCGTCACACCAGGGGTCAAGGGTCACACCAGGGGTCACACCAGGGGTCACACCAAGGGTCAATGATCACACTAGGGGTCAAAGGTCACACCAGGGGTCACACCAGGGGTCAAAGGTCACACTCAGGTTATAGGTCACACTGAGGTCTTCAGGGTTGGCAACTTTGACCAACCCGGCTGGTGTTAGGTCACGCTTTCACACGCACAAACGTATATGCTAGGATGCGACCCAAGATTACAGAACACTATCTTAGCTGGGTCAGCTGGGGTGACGATAAGAGTGAGTCTCTCACTCCAGATGTGTGACAGCCCTGGGTGCGAGAGAGCCAGACAGGACGCGGTGGATCCCCGGCTCTGATTGGTGCAAAGCTGTGAGACCTGGTAAGGCCTTGTTGTGTGGGCCTCATCCACCCAGTCACCTAGAAGCACACCCCCTCACACCCCACCAGTGCTCTGCCTCCTGGTGGGGTCATGCCACACCACACCACACGAGGGTGCCAGAGGGAAACCCAAGCAGCAGGTGTTGTGGAGGGGGGAGGGGTCGGGGGTTATGGCTCAGTGACGTTTAGACACAGAGGGACGTATTACTGGATTATACATTGATTGAAGATGGAGGAGGAGCGGGGTAGTAGATGGATGGAAGGACAGTTGGACGTGGGGGGGTGGACAGACAGTGGTCGGGGGCACAAGGGGGGGGACAGGAAGTAGTTGGGGGCACAGGTAGTGGTCTGGGGCACAGGAAGTGGTGTGGGGCACAGGAAGTGGTCGGGGGCACGGGGGGGGGGGGTACAGGAAGTGGTCTGGGGCACAGGAAGTGGTCGGGGGCACAGGAAGTGGTCAGGGGCACAGGGGGGGGGGACTGACCGAGGACCAGCCCGGGCCCGGGTCAGTCGGGGTTAGAGTTACTGGTGACGCCAGGTTATCAGGGCTGGGGTGGGTGGGGATAGAGAGGGGCGGGACAGGGTTGTGGGGGAGGGGGGCAGGAAGGAGAGGGGGGGCAGATAGGGGGGGGAAGGAGGGGGGGGCAGGAATGAGGGGGGGAGGAGCAGTAACCTGTAGGGGATGACTTCCTGGCGTCGTCAGCATTGGGTGGAGCCCCCTCTGACTGGTGGGGGACTGAAGAGGAGAAGGAGAATGTGGTGGAAGACGAGGTGGAAGAAGAGGAGGAGGAGATGGAAGAGGGAGGGTCAGCCAGCAGCAGTAATCTCTGCAGACGTCTACACACTAAACTGACAGGCAGACGATGGGGGCCATACTCTGACAGACACACAGAGAGGAGAGGAGGAGGGGAGGGGGAGGGGTGGAGGGGGAGATGGATGGATGGATTGAAGGAAAGAGGTAGACAGGGAGATGGATGGCCAGATGAGAAAGAGGATGTGAGGGGTAAAAGGGAGAAAGGGAAGGGAGGAAGAGGACGAGAGGAAGAGGTAAATAAAGAGGTCAAAAGGAGAATGAAGTAGCTCAAATACTAAAAGGAGAAGACGGTGACATTGCTGCTTGAGTGGTGAGCCTCCCACACACACACACACACACACACACACTCACTACGCCAAGAGGGAGGTACTGGACTGTCATTTTGTGTGTGTGTGTGTGTGTGTGTGTGTGGACTTCCACAGAGACTGTGCGGCCGTGTGTGTGTTCAACCTGTGTGTGTGTCCTACCTGACAGTGTGGGGTCCAGGCTGGCAGGGGGGGTGGCTGTTGAGGCTCTCTCCCCCTGACTCCTCTGCTCTGAGACTAGGGTGGAGGCCAGGGTGGAGGCCAGGGAGGAGGAGGAGAGGGCGGAGGAAGAGAGGGCCGCCAAGCCCGGCATGGATGAGGAGGTCGACGGGGGCGGGGCTGTAACCGTCGACGACAAGCCTGACGAGGATGAGGTGGATTTGGGGAGAGGGGCGGAGGCCGAGGGGGGTTCCGTCTCCATGGGTCTGTCGGGGGCCCTAGGTTCCTGGGGGGGGGCGGCGGGGGGGGGCTCTGGGGCTGCGGGGGCTCCCTCCGGACGGAGGGATGTGCCTAGAGGAAACCCACAGACTGTTATAGGGCCTGCATCAATGAAAAATGTACCGCCACAAATGTGTAAACTTATTATTATTATTTTTTCTGTTTAACATTCAGATTTTAAAAATGCAAAAAATTCAGATTGCAACATCCGCGATACCAAGGTATTGTTTGCCTCAGACCGGACCTCTCCTCAGACCCCAGGCTGTGATTGGATGACTGACCACTCTCCTCAGACCCCCAGGCTGTGATTGGATGACTGATCTGCATGTATCCATGTATGACTGCCTGCAGCTACAGCAGGATGAGAGGGCCCTGAGGAGAGAGGTCTGCAGTTGGACCCTCCTCAGAGAAGTGAGATGGCTGAATTGCATTCAGGCTCGATTGCCTTACCCATCCTTGGTATCCCGGATGTTGCAATCAGAATATTTTTGGCTCAAATATTTGCAAATAAATTATTGTAGAAATTCAAAGAAATGTATTGCACGCCATGTGCGCAGGCATTGCTTGGTGAAGTCCCTTTCTATACTCACATCTAACCCATATTAGGTCATAGGTTTGGGCTGAGCCCCAAATTCTTACAACGTCTGGCCACAGAACGTCACCGGCACAAATATAAATCCCATTCTGTGGGAAACACTTGTGTGTGTGTGTCTCACCTCGGGGGCGTGTCTGTGGGCGTGTCTCACCTCGGTGGGGTGTCTGTGGGCATGTCTGTGGGCATGTTTGTGGGCGTGTCTCACCTCGGGGCGTATCTGTGGGCATGTCTGTGGGCGTGTCTGTGGGCGTGTGTGCGGGCGTGTCTGTGGACCTGTCTGTGGGCGTGTCTCACCTCTGGGGCGTGTCTGTGGGCGTGTCCCCCGGCTGCTCTGGGCCTCGCTGGCCTCCTCGAACCAGCGTGACAACATGTCTGACATCCTCTGCATCAGAGACACGTTGGGGCTCTGCTCTCCTGGGAGGGGGGGGTGGGAGGGGGGTTAAGGGTCAGTCATGTGACACATTGAACACAAGAACCTACTCTAAAGGCCCTTGCACACTGAGTCCGAAATTGTCGTATGCGTTTTTTTGCAATTGTCAGCCTCAAAATTCAGTGGCTCTGAATTGCCAAAAAAAACTCTCAAAATGCTGGCTATGGATGCGAAAAAGAAAATCGAACCCGATCCAAACTTTTTTTAACGGACATAAATTTCGGAGACAGTGTGTAAGCGCGATTGACATAACGTGAGTCTGGTCATGTACAGCTAAGCCTGATGGGTAAGGTCTGAGACCCTGCTCTAACCATCCAGGACCTAACCAGGATAGAAGTAGTTCTCCCAACATATACTCTAAGTAGATAGCAGGCCCACAGCCCACAGCCCTGCTGATACCAGCTGATGTCACCTCTGTCTGGGGGATGATGGGACAAATATACCCAGACGTGTGATTGTCCTCTTACCATCCCGTTCTCTCTCGCTCTCCGGGCGAGCTCGGGGCCCGGTGTCAGACCAGTCTCCCCTCAGACGAAGACGCTTCACTGGGGGCTGCCTCAGCTTTGGAGACACACACACAGCGAGAGAGAGAGAGAGAGAGCGAGAGAGCGAGAGACACACAGACAGAGAGATACAGACAGATACACACAGTTTAACACTTTGTCCGTCAAAACCTTAAAAATAACAACTTAAAAATAGCGGATGTGCCAAAGCAAAACATCGTCCAGTGTTCCGTCACAGTCCTTTACGCTCTCCTCCTCTCTTCATACTTGTCAGCCTCTTCCGCCCTCTCTCCCTATCTCTCCCCATCCCTCCTCTCCCTCCATCTCTGCCCCCCTCTCTCCCCATCCCACCCTCTACCCATCTAGAATCTTGAGACAGAGGATAGGAGGGAGGGGCAGGAGATGGAGAGCGAGACAGAGAGGATGAAGAAAACCGGGTCAGGAGTAAAGAGAGAGGGTTAGAGGAGAACCTCCTTGGCAGACCCTCTCTCTCTCTCTCTGTCCAGCCCGCTCTGGTCTATTTCTGCGCCTGGCGGAACATTGCCTGCGTCGGGAGGCTCTATTTGGAAAGGAATGTGTTCTGGGTGACCCAGACCCAGCTGAACACAGCGGGCAACAGCTGACACGCTGGCACCATGATCAAGTCCACCCCCCTTCCCTCGAAGGTACACCCCTAGTGCAGCACAACAGCAGAGACAACCTATGTGTGTGTGGGTGTGTGTGTCCTCACCTCCTCCCTCCGCTCCTCAGACGGCCCCTTCAGCTCCCTGGCCTGGTCGTCTTTGGGGTCAAACAGGTAGATGTAGTCGGAGGAGTAGCTAACCAGCACTTCCTGCCCGTCTCCGCTGTAGCACAGGGACGTGACGCGGCAAGACTTGTTGGACAGGTGGGCCGGGACGAAGCGCACGCACATACCTGTCGTACCCCGGCCCATGTAGTTACCTAGGGAGAGATACATAGAGAAAGACAGACACAGAGAGAGAGAGAGACATAGAGAAAGACAGACACACAGACAGAGAGAGAGAGAGAGAGAGAGAGACATAGAGAAAGACAGACACAGAGAGAGAGAGAGAGAGAGAGAGAGACACAGACAGACAGACAGACAGACAGACAGACAGACAGACAGACAGACAGACAGACAGACAGACAGACAGACAGAGAGAGAGAGAGAGAGAGAGAGAGAGAGAGAGAGAGAGAGAGAAAATAAGAGAATGATTGAGCGGCTGGTTGACTGACTGGTTGACTGACTGGTTGATTGACTGGTTGACTGACTGGTTGACTGACTGGTTGACTGACTGGTTGACTGACTGGTTGACTGACTGGTTGACTGACTGACTCATCCAGCCAGACTAGTTCATCCAGAGGGTGCCTCTCACCCGTAGCCCTGGTGCCCAGCATGCGGCGGTCGTAGATGCGTACGGAGCTGTCTGAGCAGCCCACGGCCAGGTAGTAGGGCACCAGAGGGCAGATGGAGATGGACGTGGCAGCTCTCCGACAGTTGATCAGGATGTCCTGAAGACAAACAAACCACAGCATGCTTCAACAGAGGCCAAATCCCTTCAGAGTAAGAGAGAGGAACGCATGAAATGAAGTTTGATCAAAGAAAACATGACAGAGTGGATTTCTCTTTTGTCGATTCACACCTCTACAATGTTAGATTATACTTCTAAATCACTTCTGGCTATTATAGTTGACTTGGCTTCTATGTAAAACACTGTGCCGTTAGGGCAATTGGAACACAGTCAATTCAGAAAAGAATGACCAGTTTTATAATCCCGATGGACCAGTCTGACCTCTAACCTTGCTAGTTGCTTGTGGTGGATGTGTTTGGCCAGGCTAGCTGACAGCGATCACACACACCAGACTAGCTTAGGTGAGTCGCTGCCTACCTGACATGGTAACTAACAGTCAGCAGTGTGGCTGCTCCTTTAGGCTGACTATCTGCTTCACCGACACCTGCTACCTGCTGATTGAGCTATTGTGGGCCTCTCTTCCTCCCATCTGTTCTGACACTGACACACAAACACACACAGACAGACACACACACACACACACACACACACACAGTCTCCTCTATCTGGGCCAGTGGTAGGAGGGCAGAGCAGGTGAGAGATGGAGGGAGGCTATAAACTAGTCGCTCTCTCACTAGAGCTGCTATAAACTAGACACTCTCTCACTAGAGCTGCTATAAACTAGTCACTCTCTCACTAGAGCTGCTGTAGACTAGTCACTCTCTCACTAGAGCTGCTGTAAACTAGTCGCTCTCTCACTAGAGCTGCTGTAAACTAGTCGCTCTCTCACTAGAGCTGCTGTAAACTAGTCGCTCTCTCACTAGAGCTGCTGTAAACTAGTCACTCTCTCACTAGAGCTGCTGTAAACTAGTCGCTCTCTCACTAGAGCTGCTGTAAACTAGTCGCTCTCTCACTAGAGCTGCTGTAAACTAGTCACTCTCTCACTAGAGCTGCTGTAAACTAGTCGCTCTCTCACTAGAGCTGCTGTAAACTAGTCACTCTCTCACTAGAGCTGCTGTAAACTAGTCACTCTCTCACTAGAGCTGCTGTAAACTAGAGTCCCTCTCTCATTAGAGCTGCTTGGAACCCGTTGACTCTGATCTCCACATGAAACAAGAGAAGAGGGAAGAGGTAGCTCAGCTCCGGAATGTAACAACACACACACACACACACACACACTTCGGATACATAGTATGCAGCTGGGAACCAGGCCAAGATAATGTTTCTCCCTCTCTCCCCACCTCTCTCTCTCTCTCCACCTCCATCTCTCCACCCCTCTCTCTCTCTCTCTCTCTCTCTCTCTCTCTCTCTCTCTCTCCCCCCTCTCTCTCCTCCCCCCATCTCTCTCCACCCCTCTCTCTCCCTCTCCAAACTCCTCCATTAAGCTAAGTTTCAGTACAGGAGGTCATATCGTACATCTTTGCAGTCCTCTTTAGTGCAGCTGGTCTTCATGCGCAGGTCGAACCATCTCACCGTCCCGTCCTCCCCACACGACAGGAACGTGTAGGGGTCATTGGGAACGGTCATGATCTGAGAGAGAGAGAGAGAGAGAGAGAGAGAGAGAGAGAGAGAGAGAGAGAGAGAGAGAGAGAGAGAGAGACAGAGACAGAGAGACACAGAAAGAGACACAGATAGAGAGAGAGAGAGACACAGAGAGACACAGAGAGAGAGAGAGAGAGAGAGAGAGAGAGAGAGAGAGAGAGAGAGAGAGAGAGAGAGAGAGAGAGAATGATGTTCACCGTTATTCTGAGATGTTGCAGAGCTAATAGAGTACAAACACACACACACACGTATACCCCGTCTCCCCCCGCCCCTCCCAGCGCGGTACCTCGTAGGCGGTACCGTAGTGGCAGGTGAACTGGCACAGCCGGTTGATATCCGGGCTCTTCTCTGTGTGTGTGTAGTAGATGATGCCATCGCCAGAACACGAGATGATCTGCTGGTCGCTGGTCTGAGGCATGAACTTCGCACTGAAGATGTTGGCACGGTGACCCGAACGGATGGTGGCCTTGACCTGAGAGCAGAACCCACCAGAGAGAGGGGGGGGGGGGGGGGGGTTATAAAGGAGGCGGGGGAGTAGAGGGGGGGGTTATAAAAGGGTCAGGGAAGGGGCAGTGACAACAGGAAAGCAAAGTCCTTCCCACAGAAGCCCTGCTCCTCACCTTCTTGTTGTAAGGGTTGGTGATGACCAAGTTGGTGTCATCAGACCCTGACAGGATGTACTCTCCTGTGTCGTTCCAGGATATGGTGTTGACCTGGGAGAACGGAAGCCACACAACCACCATGTACGGTCAAGTCACCCAAAACATGCAGGCCCATGATCGTATAGAGGACCGCAACCCTGAGCACTCTGTTAAGATATTACTATCCTCTATACGAGATAGTCTCACTCTCACACACCATTCATAGGGTGATGTATTTTACTCAAGAGAACTGGTCCATTTTCTCAACTAGTCCAATACACAGTGTAGGCTTCAAGGTCAAGGGTTGATAGGTCAAAGGAGTTCTGGTCCTATATGGTGTGATGTTCTTTGGTTCTGCAGTGCATACTGCAGCCAGTAAGGCTGCAAGTCGTACCGTCATCACCCCAAATAGATCAATATTTCAGTAAGGCATCCTGTTGGGCTTAATGGACTCCGTTCTTTCTGGGCCAAGGCTCGTTACCCTGGAACACGTTTCGTCATGCAATCCTCTGTCCCATGGCTGAAAGCCAGACCTTTTAGCCCAATCAAGACTCCCCCCCCCCCCTCCAACTATCTCAGCAGGTCCCACAGGTCCAAAATAGCCTTTGTATGAGATGTAATCCCTCATTTGAGCTCCTATCATGTTTTATTTTCCCCTGTGTTGATCTTCTGCAGATAGCTCTAACTAGTCTTTTCCAGGACTGAACTCATTTCTGAGAAGTTGTTACCAACACATTGGTGCCATTGCTTTGATGATAAATTTAAATGACCGTTCAGTTAATCAATTAACTATTCACGTTTAAATTATTTGATAAGCAAAAACAATATAGAACAGTGTTTCCCGATTAACAAAAAAAATTAAAATGATACTCACTAATTATGAATGAGCCACTAATTTCATTTTGTTTTATTAAAAAGTAGAACCAAAAACATATCTCTGCCCTGTAAGAAAAACATATCTCTGCCCTGTAAGACAGGATAATAGAGCAGACAGACAGGCCGACAGACAAAGGACAGGTCAGCCTAAAAGTGAAGATGATGTCATGTGTTGGAAACGGAGGGATTATCGTTGTCACCGTTAGGGTGCGGGAGTCCCCCCTCAGGGGCCCTGCTCTGTGTCACTGTCATCTCTGACCATCAGCCCCTGCTGTCCCCCTGGACCCTCAGTCACTGCACCCCCCCCCCCCCCCCGGCCCACGCTACGCCCCCCCCCAGCACTCTGTTCTCTGTCACCCTGACAACTTCACATCTGACAGAGAGAGTGACAAGGTTACAGTACGCAGACAAAAGCACAAATGCAACAACCAAAAAATGGATGTGTGAGTGATCTGTGTATGTTTGACTGTGAAGGCAAATGAGTTTTACTCACACAGCCATCGTGCACGTTGAGGGTTGCTTCGAGTTTTAGCCGCTGGACAAATTCTCTTCTCCCTGAGGAAACGAAAAGAAACACCGTTAGAAAAGTCTACAATCAGGCAAATGGCTGCATCTGATTGTTTGTGTTTCAAGGTTGTTTCCGGCCTGTGCTTGCTTAAAGAGAGTAGCACCGTCTGAAATGTCACCGAAAACATTTGCAATCAGAGCCAACACCAATCCATTATTCATGTTGAGGAAACCTCCTCCCTCGCATCTGCTGTCGATTCCAGAGGGAGATCGGAAGGGGCTCCACAAACAAACCGACACTGCCCTGCTTGGATACGAAGTCCTGCTCACAGATCTGACGGCTGCTTTTGCTTAGCCAATCAGGTCCTCCGGAACATCACGCTGACTGGTCATTAAACGCCAGGTTCATAATAGTGGGGGAGTCGCTTACAGTACATTCATGTCACCATGTTAAAAGCCAATGCGTGTCGATTCCATCGGTTTCAAATCAACGAGAGGCCATAACCCCCAGGTGTCACAGCCTAAACAATCAAACCGTGCCCCCGATGTGACAGGAATGCATTTGTTCTCAACTTTACAGTGACAGCACTGCCTGGCCATCCATCATAAATCCAATGTCAGTCTGCGTGTCAGGGAAGCTCATAAACGAAGCATAGCAGCGGACAGATATTAACACCTGGGCTCTCGGTGTGATCTGGCATGCCGGACGGCTAATCCAGAGGGTCTCTCCGTACTGGAAACACTGACACTGCACAAACTGACACTGAAGACACATTACAAACGACAGACAGGCACACTATGACTTCACTTGCAGTTGGTAAAATGAACAAACGTGTGACAAACAGAAAGTAGTGCGCACATGCACATACACAAACCAGCTTCTGATAGTCTAAGGACATCATTGTTGGGCAGAAAGCCTGTCTAGAGGTCAAATGAAAGACTAGCATTCATGCATTTTGAGGTTGTCTCCTTCAATGCCAGTGAATGGAGACGACAGAGCTCCCTCTCAGGCCAGTGACGGAACAATGATGAAATCGAATGCATAGCCTGCATCTTAACAGCTGTCAGTTCCTTACATACACCTAATGGCAGGGCAAGCCCCCCTCGCCCCCCCCCCCCTGCCATGAGAGAATAGCGTCGTAGATCTGGCCTCTTCTGGTGGAAAGTGGTTCGTGATTATCTCTCCCTTGAAGTATCCTTTGTTGGGATTTGGATTCCTTGAATTCTAGCCTTCCCCCACCCCCGTCACCCAGCTAAATTTATCCTCTAACTGGACTGATGACATGCAGGTCCCCGCGGCCATGGGCACTGACAGTTCTAACAACACATAGCTCAAGCCTACACAGGCTAGGCTAAATACGGCGCTTGCTAACCAAATCCATGTTCAACCTGCCCTTCACGGAGGCTAGAAAACCCACAGTACCACAGCCATAATACAAAATCACTACCAGCTTAGCCACAAAGCTACTTTTAGCATGGCTGCATATAGCATGGCTTGGTCATGCATGGTCAACTATACTAAACCTTTCTCTTGGGAGTTATTCTAATGGCCCATACATTCTGGAACATGACATATCAATTCTATACTGTATACAATACACAATGATAAAGTGCTTGCAAGCCTACGTAATGTTTATCATTCCTCTGAATAGGCTGTTACTACAAATATTTAGATTTTTGACTTTGAGGCACGCAACGTAGCAGTGGGTGATCCCAGACTTGCTGAGGAGCTGTCTGGTCATCAGTACTGTTTCCTCCATTGGGCTGGGAGCCAGTCTGGAGTCACGTCAGACTGAGGTGACACACACAGGAAGGATGGAAGGAAGGAAAGATGGGAGGGAGGATAGATGGATGGCCTTGCTTTGGTTAGAGAGTTCAAAACTGGACTCAGTTTAAATAAAACAAGAATAACTGAAAACACAACCCTCGTTTCCTGACAGTGAAATATAGCCTATGACTTGGTTGGAAATGGCCATTTTTGATTCAAGGAGTTACAGAGTAAGAGTTTAACTCTGGAAGTTACCCTTTTCAGTTATGATTACGTTTGCATCCCCTGAGACACATAGAACCACATTCCGTGTCATGTTCTGCTTTAGAGAGTCAACTTATCCAATACTTGATGAACGTCAAATAGAAAACTGACCGGAAAGAACTATTGAAATAGATTGGTTAACAGTAACGTCAAACTCCTAATATTACAGAGGAAGCCATTAGCAAACATAGCTAACGTTCGTTAGCTCTTCAATGCGCAAGTTTCTGGCAGAAGCAAGGACGTTTGTTGTTAGCTTCTCAAGCTAGCACTAGCCATCTAGCACAAAGTAGAGAGCCAGCTGTTTACCAACAACAAGCAATAGATAGGCTAAAGCATGGCTAATGATGAATTAAGTACTTAACGCCACTCTGGGTCCACTGCTCTCTCCGTCACTTTCGTAGCAAGACGTCAATCAGCGTAATTTAAACGGAACATAATTTTCTCACCCAAGTAGTTGATCCTGACGAGATTGGGTTCGTTGTATCCAATTGAGCGCTTATTAACATCCCAAACCAGATTCCCAGAGCAGGACATTGTGCTCGAACGTCTTCTTGTTTAAAAATAGCATTGAAATGGTTAGCTACGCCAATAACTCCGTTCTGGCTATAGCCTTTGACTGCAGTTCAGCTCTTATCTTGCTTTATCGAAGGCACTGGGGCCAATGCAGTTAGTTTAACCAGCTACTACTACTAGCTAGCTAACCTCTTTGCCAGCATTGGCATGCTTTAGCAAACCTCACTTGATATGAAAATCTAGCTATGTTTCCCCTCTCTCCTTTTCAACCTGGGGCGTTGATGCTGTATAACTGACTGATGTTGTTTGTTATTTAGCTAGCTGCTAGTTTAGCTCGAGTTCTCTGTTTTGTGCAGCCAATGAGCAGCCTTTTGCTCATCCAACGACGTACGCGTTTCTTTTATTATTCGTTTTGGATCCCCAGACCGCTCTGCGGTTCACCCAGCGCCGGTCTGGAACAATATCTATTATTTGGCTCCTAGCTGCAACCAAATGACGAGTGTAGCTAGTGCTGGTACTTTAATATGTATAACTTGTATATGTATAGCTCTTATTTGCATTATCTTTAATTACATCCCTTTTCATACAAGCTTGTAACAAAACGTTGATGTGAAGGCACAGACAACCTAATTGTAATGTTTGCCCATCTATTGATACTAGATCAGATATTGGATTGCCTGGATGAGAACCTGTCATCATTTAAACCAATCAAATTGAGTAAAGTAGTTCAGGGCACCAATGAGGAGAAAGAATGTGCCTGTTGTGGTCCAACATTGTGTCCAACATTTCTTGTGATAGGTTGAGCTGCGAGGAAAGTCACCTCATTGCACGATCTCCCAAATCGAGGTGTCAACTGATTCGCTTGCCCGGCACCCCGTAGCATGGCGATAGCTGGATTTGTAAAGGAAGGTCAACAGTCGGACAACGAATGTGACATTAGAGAAACTATCTTATGATCGCATCAGACTCACACGTTCAGGATCACTTAAGGCCAAGAGCCACAGTGGCGTTGTTCGCTTTTATCCTTCGTGCTTATTTTGCTACCTAGAGTTAAATATAGTAACTGTTAGCTCGGCTAGTCGTGGGGTAGCAAGAATTCTACAAACATGGCTGCGCTTAGGGCATCTTACCACAGGATTCTGGATAAAATCGAACATATCCTGCCTGCGAAATTGAGACCCCTATACAACCATCCAGCAGGTAATATAAAAATAAATGTATGTTACTGTAGTCATACTATCACAGCCTGACATCCATACTCTTTGACAGGTGACCGCTAATAAAACTAGCTGAAGGGCCCGGCTAGCTCATGATGTTAGTACCCATTTGTCCAATAGCATAGACTCTAAAATAGTATACAATTGGTGATGTTCAAACCAATATAGTTGTTGTTCGGCTGTGTAGCAGCCGATTAATGTGTTTTAGAGTCCATTTGAAACGAGTTGAGCGATTTGCGTTGTTATTGAACGCATTCTTTTGCAGTAGATTGTTTGAATACTGCGCGTGATTCATGGACGCAACTTGGCGCTTCTGTACTTTGAAGTAATGACTGGACACCAACAGTTCTTATCCATCGCTACGAAACTGTGCTTTTTTGGAACTCAACAAAATGTTACTTTTAGATATTTTGTACATATGGGATGTTTGAACAGGGAACAGTAATCCTTTAATGGCATAACAAAACATGTTAGCCGAGCTGACTTTTGATCAGATATCCTGCCACTTGATCAAAGGTTAGTTCATTTCTCCTTCCTTATCATCGATATATTTGGTAATGTTGGTGAGTAGTAAAGTAGATAACTACAGGTTTGTTGGATGGGACTTCTGTCAAATGTAGAGAGCCTTGTACTGTCCTTGTGTCTGAATTGTTTTGGCCCGAAAATGCCAACAGGCAAAACCTGTCTAGTAGCATCCTTAGTTTCCAGTGCACTTTGCAGTCACCCTGTAATTGCCTTTTCATTGGCTTTGTCATTTACAGACTTGTGAGTTGCATGCTGAACATTTTCATGCTACTCTGCGTTTGTATCATGATGCTCATCGCTGAAAATGTTGTTTTCCTCTACTAATTTTCTCTACTGAATCAGTGTTATCTTCAGAGTGGAAGGGTTGTCACCAAGGACAACCATACTGACTTAGTCATGAGGCTGAGGGGAGGTGCCCTGAGCTAACTCTCATTGGTAGAGACGGCATTCGACTTTCTCCTCCTCCTTATTCACCTCTCCTTTTTCATTCGGAGGCAGCAGGAGTATGGAGGGATCTGGTTGTCTCAAACCAAACCCTGTTATGGGAGGCAACCTGCTTGGAAGAATAGAGAATAAGTGAGAGAGAACATGGGAGACCGTCTGTTACCTTCACTTGTACATGGAATTGTAGTTTCTTTAAGTGTGCTCCTCACTAGTAAACATATGTTTCACTTATGAAGGTTTGTATAGTGCAGATCTTAATGATCATGTATACGAATAATCTTGCATGAGACAAGTTAAGTATCAGATATCCAAAGGGCATTGTATTAAGGTGAAGATTAGATTGTATTTTTATGGCCTGTTTGTATTTTTATGGCCTGTTTTTAATTTTTTACGGAAGAGACACATCAGAGCATCACAACAGAAGTCTAGAACAGCTGCCCAACACTCTTCCTGGAGAGCTCGTGCAGGTTTTCATTATTACCCAACTGTAATTCTCATAATTAGTTGGTGAACCAGCTGAATCATGTTTGTCCCAACCCAGTGTCAAACTACTGGAGGGTAGATCTCCAGAAGCAGGATTGGGCAACCCTGGGGTAGAACATAACCATGCCTCATAATCTGAATATTTTCCCTCCCACCAGGTCCCAAGACTGTGTTCTTCTGGGCTCCTATGTTCAAATGGGTAAGGGTCTTTCAACTTGAGTATCATGCCTGCATTTTAAGTATGTCCTGTTATTTAGATGCCTTAAGACCGTGTTTCCAAACCCTGTTCCTCAGGGAACACATGTCTTGCAAGTTTTAGATGTTTCCCTGCTCCAACACACCTGATTCAAATGAATGGGTCGTTATCCAGCTCTGCAGAAGCCTGCTTATGACCATTCATTTGAATCAGGTGTGTTGGAGCAGGGAAACATCTAAAACATGCAGGACAGGTGTTCCCTGAGGACCAGGGTTGGGAACCACTGCCTTAAGGATCCCGTTTAAAACCATGTGGGCCTCTTTCTGCCCAGAGTCTGGTGGGAGCTGGACTGGCTGACATGACTCGCCCGGCTGACAAGCTCAGCGTCTCCCAGTCTGCTGTACTCACTGCTACAGGTAAAGAATCAGAATCAGAATCAGAATGGGATTCATTTGCCATGAAAGTTTGCACAGACAGGGAATTTGCTTTGGCAGGAAGGTGCATACAGTAAACATATAGGAATCTTAAATTTAAATATGTGGTCTAACTATACTAAGGATACATAACTAGCAATACTAAGTGTTATACAATTAAAATAAAATATACAATAAAGTAAAATATAAGTTGCCAATTTACAATATAAAACACAAATATTACAGGAATTGAATGTAGTGCAAAATGTAAATAGTTTAAGACCATCCAAGAACATAGGCTAGGCTTACTTAGGCTGGACAAAACATGCCATATTCAGTCAAATGTATGAATCTGACTAAAACCATTAAATATGAACAATATAGTAAAAAATTAAATAAAACAGAGATTCATTGATGGTTTAGACGCAAGGCCAGGTTGCCTAGCTCTGCATTGTGTGTGAAATTCAATAGTGTATTCAGCCCCTCCAGGAGATTTGTGTCCTATTGTCCTTTTATGTTATCATCTTACCTGTCTGTATGCATGTCTACCTTTCTATCAGGTCTGGTCTGGTCCAGATATTCTTTGGTCATCATCCCAAAGAACTGGAACCTCTTTGCGGTCAACTTCTTCGTTGGTGCTTCAGGAATGTCTCAGCTGTTCAGGATCTGGCAGTGAGTGAGGCCTCCTGCTTAGAACACTGCTACTGAGCAATAAGCAGCCAGTGGAGCAGTCAATCATCTACCCTTATCAGTCCAATAGTGACTCTGCAGTGTTGGGGACATGGAGATAGCACACAGTAGCTGTTTCTGACATGTGTGCTTCATGCATCCCTACACGCATGAAAGGGTGAATGGGTTATTGTTTAACTTAATGGTTTTAAACTGATATAGTATCAGTTTGTTTTGACTCAAGGTTATATGCACTGCAAACCACATTAAGTTCAATCAAAATCAAATTAAAGGTATCGTAGAATAGACGATAGACTAGAACATGAAATGAGTGATTAGGTCAGTGTGATTAACCCTTGTTCATGGTTTTGTAAATACACCAGATTTCTAATTGTTATCCCAATTCTCACATCCTGCCCAGGTACAATCAGAGTCTGAAGGCTCTAGAGGCTACAGGGGCTACAGAGGCTACAGGGGCTACAGAGGCTACAGAGGCTCAAGGGGCTCCAGAGGCGACACAGTCCTGAGTGACCGGCCTCGTCAGGCTGTAACCATGCTGACCGAAAGGGAACCTCCACACGGGCAGAGTCTTGCCCCCTTTCAGACACTTTCCATCCCATAATGTTTCCATGTCCAGCCCGTTAAAATCCATGTCCAAAAGCCCTGCTACCCACTGTACTATAGACCACCCCATCGGTCCTGTTGGAGGTAATGCAATTTCATTTCCTCAGGGTCACTACCACGGTGGCATTTTTAACCCGTAACCATTACACACTCGAGAATAGGTGTCATCTACGCACAATATGTATATTTTAATATGACCCCAATGCGGAATCAATTGTATGATTGTATGTTCTTAATGAAGTTGTAACATATACATATAATATCATGAACTTTCAGGAAGTGTTTGTTTTTCAAAAGGTACCTCACACTGGCATCCTATGAATTCAAGTTCTTGGATCTGTGTTGAATGTGGGTAAAATCACATCTCCAAATGGTTTCTCTGGAGGGCATCATATTTTCATCATAATCTCCATACAGTTATTTATTTAATAGGTTTGGTAGCTAATGTTAGATCTCAAGGATGATTAAATCATACTTGCTTACCATTTTGACTGCTCCCTCATTTAACTAATGCATTTGCACATTTCACAAACTGGCTTTCTCAAGAAATTTAACAATCATTCATCTGTATCTTACATTTTGTCCAAACTCAATCCAACTGTCCTCAGTGACCACTGTATACAGCTTCCACCCAACTGTTTACACAGCGAGAGCCACCAGGTAGAAGACACTGTTGCCCAAGTCCACCAATGTTAGTTGCAGAATAGTTATGAGGAAATAGGGAGTGTGTAGATGTCCTTCCATGTTAAGCAATAGCATTGCTATCCTGGATCAATCAAGCAAGTAATTACCAGTGGTTTGTATATTGACCTGCTGCATCATTTGACAGGCTCATATGGAATGGTTAGATCTTGATGTATCAAGTTTGTTATGGATGTCAGCTAAAATATTAAAACAACTTAACAGAGCTGGTTACAAGTTCATTGTCTTTTTACTGGTGGAGACAAGTGCCACTGTCCCAGTAGACCCACAGCTGTGGGCTTTATCTCCCTCTGTTTCAGCAAGGTAATCAGGACCATACTTGATCAAAGTTCATTCTTTGTCAAATATGCCATACCACAGCAAGCTATTTCAAGGAGAATATGACTTAGTTGCAGCAGTACAATCCAGATCATATACTTCAGATACTTGATCATTGAGTCATTCTCACCAGCACATCCCTAAAACAATCAAATGTTTCCAAGACCAATCCCTTTCTAATGAATCAAGCATCACTACTGGACATTAGAGAGACTACATATCCATTCTCAAATATAGAGCACCCCATGTCCCACTTAAACATGCTGACTGGGGCTCAAAGGCCCAGTTACAAGTAACCAAAGTGACAGTAAAAAAACCAAAACAAACATGAATACCAAGATAATCTTTATTGACAACCAAAAACTACATCCAGGTTTTTAGCGTTTTCCACCAACACGAGGTGCGTTCACCTTCATGGGCTTGGCGATCTTGGGCTTGGGTGCTGTCTTGGAAGGAGCCTGTAAAACACACATGGAAAATCAGAAAATACTGTTTGCTTTTCATTATCTGTTGAAAGGTTAAGAAACGGTAGAAAAATCTATGCAACCAACCAAGTTAGTCTCTATAGGATGCACTTTGGCGTATTGTCTTTTTCTAACTACACACTGGGGCAGATGGCCTGGAGGCTTGTGACTAGGTGAAACATGCTGATGACAGTACACTATTTGATGGTTTGAGGAAGCCGGACTAAGGAAAATCTTTCCCCTGGCTCTGTCCTGACTCACCTTGGTACTGGGGGCAGAGGGCTTCTTGGTTGCCTGTTTTGCCTTCTTGGCCTCCTTGGCAGCCCTGGGGACAGACAAACAGACATGAGCAACTCAGCACTATCAGAAGGGAAAACAAATTGCCACACAGGCACATTCCTGAAGACCCTTTCAAGAAACTGCTTGACGTTACCCAGATATAAAAATATATAAATGTTTAACGCGTAGCTTAAAGGATTTCGTCCAAGCCCTTTTAGATCCACACAAGCCTTTTTATTTGGCTAACTGGCAAAAAGTCTGCCAAGCGGTCTTGTGGAAAGACAGTTCATTGCAAAAACATTGCATGTGAATAGTAAACATGGCTCGATACCCAAGCAAGGGCCTGTTCCATAAAACTAGTTTAAGTAAGCCAGGCTTTTGTCAAGATATACTTTCCCTGACATAACTGGTATATTCTGAAAACTTGCTTTATGGAACAGGCCCCAGCTCCAGTGTCTGCATGCCCCTGCACCATAGCCATCTGGGAGTCAGGTGGCTGGGAATCGGGCCAGTAATCTGAAGGTTGCCAGTTCGATTCCCGGCTGTGCAAAATGACTGTGTCCTTGGGCAAGGCACTTCACCCTACTCGTGGGTAATGTCCCTGCACTTACTGTATGTCGCTCTGGATAAGAGCGTCTGCTAAATGACTACATGTAAATCTCACCTGATGGCCTGCTCGCGCTGGGCCTTGCGGACCTCAGGCTTCTGGTTCCTCTTGGCCATGATCTCCTGCAGGGAGGCTCCGGTGATGGCCCTCTGGAACTTCACGGCACGGCGTGTACGCTTCTTCGTCACCTCTTCCTGTTAGAACAGGAAGTATTACATGGTAAGAAATGGCAGGCAACGTACGTGAACTTCAGGCATAATTGTATATGCTTGTAACTTATAGAAACACAATTACAGTATCTACAGAACTACAGCCTTCCCCACAACATGGACTTAATAGGTTTACTGCAACAGAGTTTGTAGGAGAATTTGGAGGCTGGCCATTGAAGATGTCAAAAAGCCAGTACTATGATCTCCAGAGTCTCTAAGGCCGCAGGTGAGGAGTGAGCACTCCTGCGCAGCCTGTAAGACACAGGCTGGCAGCAGCACATGACACAGACGAGCACTACGCACACCATCCACCCACAGCCTAACAGTGATGCCATATATATATACACACACAGACACCCATGGAAAATGCATATGCTTTACAAGTTAGAATGGTTCAGGCAAATGCTGGAAGCACAGCCCAGATGTTTACACCACCCCAATAGTCAACTAGACACTCACAGACTGGCCCTTCTTGTGCTTGCGCCTGTATAGCACGGTCCAGTTGATCTGTCTGGGGTTCCTCTTGGCCAGGAAGGCCGACTCGCACTTGCCATTCAGGAACTGGAAAACCTGTAACACAACGGCATTGTCAGAAGAATGCTAGGCTCATAAGAAGTGCCCTCAAGAAAGCTGCTGCTGTCACCGATACACATACTTCAAAGAGATAACACTCAACCATGTTTGGAAACGTCATCCTGGTTGCTAGCTAGCTAACAGGTGACTGTCCGAAGAACACCGGTTATGCCTTGTTGTCAGACATGGTTCCAGTAAGGGATAATGCACAACGCCGACAGTCCATACGACTTAATAGATATTTGGAAGGTAACTAGCTAGTCAACAAGAAAAGCCATGCTAGCAATAGAAACATCATTGTACCTTTCCGTCTATCCTGGCGTAGCGGCGGCCATGGCCGGGGTATATTTTGTACCCACTGAAACTGCACAACTCGACCCTGTAGTACAGAAATAAAGTATTTCATTAAAAGGCAATGTATTATGGTATATACCATCATCATTTTTATGTAAAACAATGTGTTTAAAGTCTATGATGGCAATAGATATTTTTCTAAGTGATCTTACTTCATGGCGGCTGTGGGGGGACGCAAATCGGAAAGAACGGAGAACGGAAACGGATATGGGGTTATAGGTTAGCTCCGCTTGGTGATCGAAAAACTATTTATAATCCCAAAACATTAAGAAAGAAAATATAGAAAGAAAGAAAATGTAGTCATTATTTATAACTTTTATTCAAAATTATTCTTGTCTATATATTTTTTTTTTTACACAAATAGGTCGGTTACGAGCGGGAAATGCGGCGATGACAGAAAGATTCCCAAAAAGCGCTGGACAACAAATTGAAGAATATGAAGGTTTTTTAAAGTTTGCCAAACGACAATATCGTAATAGTTATTACAGTATTTCATTCTTGGAATGTGACGATAAAACATGAATAAAGCAGTTCGACCCGGATCTGCTTGCGTGTGGCGCGCTCCTGTAAATTGCCTGTTTTTTTGTAGTCTTTTTGTAGCCCAGCACAATGGCCTATTATCAGAAGCGGGTCTCACGAAACTACAGTTCCCATTATGGATCGATCAACTCTGTTGTGTTGTGGCTCTGTGTCTGACAGTTGGTTGGTGCGATACATGTCGGAACGGAGGTTACAAGACATAGACTTGTTCAGCTGATGTTCAGTTTTAGCTAATCTTGTGTCTGTGGAAAGATGGGGATATCAGATTTGTCCGTGGACACAGTTACCGGTAAGCGATTGACATAATGCGGCGTTGGTTCTTTCTTTAAGATAGCTTCTTTATTCGATATTAGCTAATTTGTATGGAATGCATAACATTTTCTAGTCACAGTGATCCCTCTGTGTGGGATATCTGGTTATCAGCTTGCCACAGTTATGCGGTGGGTGTGCAGGGATCTAACTCTGCATCCACATTCGTAAACATTTGTGGTCGTCCTACAATATCTACCAAATTCCCATACTGGTTTTCCCCTAAACCATCGTCTTAAAAATGTAACAGATTTCTGCAGCCATTTACTCACGTGAAGTTCTATCTATTTCACCACTTAAATGTATGGATTATTATCTTTAGACTGTGTTTGACAGGCAGCTATGCAGCCCAACCCTGTTGAACCATAGTCCATAAGCAAAACCTCTGGTCACCTGGGTCATTGTTTATAGCGTATATTATACCGTTGGCCAACTTTGAGTTCTGTTGACTCAGTAGATTTATTAGCTTGTGTGCCTTGGCTGTATTTGTTTCTATGTACTTGAGTGTTCATGGTGATGGACAACAGGCCTGCACAGTAGATTGAGACACATGTTATGATCTTCCAGGCCCTGTGGTGGACCTCTCAGCCCAGGCCCTGCAGAAATTAGAGGCCAATTTCTGCTGCTCTGAAGACACACACACACTCATCCTGGACCGCAATCACATCATGAAGCTGGACTACCTGGAGAGGAGTCCGAGCATCCAGCAGGTGCAACACTACACCAGACTAGACTCTCTCTCTCACTGAAAAGTGACCACCTTAAGTGTAGAACACTTAAGCTGGTGCACCACCATAGTTGCTTTATCGCCTCCCTCTGAATGTATTATAATGAATACCACCTCACTGTGTCTATAAACACTCCCATCTCTCTCTGAATGTCTCCCCCACCCCACCTCTCGCATGGTGCAGCTATCAGTCGCCAGTAACCGCTTGGTGCGGATGATGGGCGTGTCCAGACTGACAGATCTGAGGGTTCTCAACCTGCCCAACAACAGCATCGGCTACATCGAGGGCCTCCGGGACCTGCCCCACCTGGAGTGGCTCAACCTGGCCGGCAACAACATCAAGGTGGGCGTGGACCCTGCAGTTCTCAAAGTCATTTCCTTCCCGTCTGTACAAACACATTCTAGATGCTGTGTGTGTGTGTGTGTGTGTGTGTGTTTGTGTGTGTGTTTGTGTGCGTGTGTGCTCCGCTCAGGTCATTGAGCAGCTCGACAGCTGTGTGGCTCTTCAGCACCTGGACCTGTCAGACAATAACATCTCCAACATCGGTGGTCTGACCAAGCTGATGGCCCTAAAGGTGAGAACCACCTCCAGAGTCCGTGCTTGGGAGAGATCCAGAAATGATCCAGGCGGAGGGTTGGGAAGCATCTCTGTATAGGTTTGGTGGTCCAGGCCAGGTGATAGGCTAGCCTGCGTCAGCTGTCTAATTTCTGCAAGTTTAAGAACTAGTGGTCGATGGCAATCCTTGACTCATCCTTGATTGACAGGCTTGCTTTTCTTTTACAGACACTCCTGCTTCACGGGAACAGCATCACAACATTACGCACAGTCCCTGGCCATATGCCCGCCCACCTCGCCATCCTATCGCTGGCAGAAAACGAGATAAGGGACCTCAACGAGGTAATACACTCAAAACAATACACCTTCTGTTGACTAATGATCATCTCCTCTCTGTGTGTCCTGTCCAGCTTCCTTCATCCCCTCTGTCTCGCTCGTCCCTCCCTGCCCGTGTGCCTCTGGCAGGTCTCCTACCTGACCGCTCTCCACGACCTAGAGCAGCTGTCCATCATGAGCAACCCCTGCGTCATGGCAACGCCTTCGTTGCCAGGATTCGACTACCGGCCATATGTCATGAGCTGGTGCCTCAGCTTGAAGATCCTGGACGGTTTTGTGGTGTCACAGAAAGAAGGGTGAGTCCAGTTCCAGAATACTTACTGATAAAGAGCAGCCTTTCCTATGTTTGTAGGTGTGGCAACCTAGCTCTCATTTACCCCGCCTGGAAGACGCGGGTTACTGTCGGTGTCACCGGACAGGAAGCTAGGATCCTGCATCCGAAAAGAGTATTAAGTGAAAGACTAGAGTCTGTTTAGGTATGGAGTTACACTTCTCTTCTTACTGACAAGCTTGTGTCTTCTTCTTCCTGTTGGATATCAGTTTAAAGGCAGAATGGCTGTACAGCCAGGGTAAAGGACGCACGTATCGCCCAGGGCAACATGTGCAGCTGGTGCAGTATCTGGCCACCGTTTGCCCTTTGACCTCCTCGCCAGCCCTGGAGACAGCGGAGGACGCCAAACTGGAGAAGATCCTCAGCAAGCAGAAGTGAGTTAAATAACCCCACTCCCTCCTTCCTGGAAGGTTCTCCTCCGTTGTCATAGTTGCCTGGCATTGCCTTTCTTTCCTTTCCCACTCACATGTTTATTGGACAACTGTCCAATGTGTCATTTGTGAAGGTGTTTCTTGCTGGTCTGGCCAGCCCATATATGCTTCCTTCGTGTCTCCCCCAGGCTTCATCAGAAGCAGCTGCAGCAGCAGACCCAAGGAGGCTTCCCCTACCCTGCCCGCCCCACCCAGCTAGACGTGGAGACACACGGCCCACTCTCAACAGGCCCACCAGGGGGAGCAAGAGAGGCAGATGGACCCAGCGTGCCTCCTCCTGCCCCTGCACCTCCAGACAGACAGACAGGTGGGAGATCAGAGGGGAAACAAACAGTTTATCCGGATCCTTTTCTCCTAAGCACAGTATTCTGAATGTTTTCTGTGGAGACTGAGAAAGTATTTTGAACACATCTTTGTCTACCTGCATGTACCTGCTACCTGCTTTCCCTGTCCGTCTGCCTGTCTACATCTTCCTGTGCGTCCGACTATCTCTCTACCCCCAGAGCCGTCCGTACAGGTGAACACCTGGCTGGGTGGCGACTCCTCCAACATGGCTGCCCCAGTCGTCCGCAGCCCCCGGGCTGTCGAGGAGCGTCTGTACCTGGAGGACGTGCATACGGACGAGTACAAGCTCAACGGCAGCCTGCTCACCTCTGAGTCCACCTTCCTGCCCTTCAGCACTGAGCTCGACCCCAACGCCGTCCGCTCTGACAGCGAGGACGAGACCGAGACGTTTGAGCCCGACTCCCTCGCCCCAGAACACCCACCTCGACCGAAAAGGACCCCTACTAAAAAGATCCAGCAGACGGAGGTGGAACTTGAACAGGAGCGAGAAAGGGAGAGGGAAAATGAGATGGAGAGGAAAGAGGAAGGAGGGCTTGAAGTGGCTTTTGACAGTCACCTGCACAATACATCCAATTCAACCATCGGTCAACCCATAGCAGCAGACAGCCAATCACAAAAGCCTCTGAATCAAGCAACAAGCTCAGACTGCCTCGCAGTGGAGGTTAGGGCGGAGCCTAAACAGGAAGAAGTGTCGACGCGTCCCTCTGATAGGTTGACCCAGTGTGTGGAGGGCAGGGCGGCTTTGAGGATCCAGGCATGGTGGAGGGGGCTGTATGCTCGTCACTGCCTCCCGCTGGTCAAAGAGGTGCGTCACGAGATCCGTCTCCACAGGATGCAAGAACACATCGTCTTCCTGTCAGGAGAGCTTGAGAGGTACGAGACAGTCAGTGAGCTCAGTGGTTAGAGCACTCGACTACAGATCAAGAGGTCTCTGTTTGAAATGTCCCCCTGTTCTGTATGATGCTTTGGATAAATGTGTTTGACAAATGAATACATTGTTATGTTATTAATGTTGATTGTTTCACCGATAAGTCAAGATAAACAATGTATAAATACGTATTTCGTGACACAGGGTGCAGAAGCAGTACGAGGAAGAGAGACTGCAGAGACTGATCCAAGAGGAAGCGGTCAAGTTCTTGTGGAAACAGGTTCTTTGGCATCTGTAACTAATCAGAGTATTCAGCACAACACACACAATGCATGTTCTGATTCACATCTCCCCCCTCTCTCTCTTTGCAGCTCCAGTCCATGCAGCAGTGGCAGCGCTCAGTCGAGGCGCAGCTAGCCAGCGTGACTCATGCTGTGCCGTCAGCCCCGGCACCTGGTTCCTCCTCCACCCCTGCCCTCCAGCTCCTCCTGCCTGTGGCCTCCAGTACTGCAGGACCATCCTACCCAGCCACAGACCTCTCCTTCCCAGATTCCGGCTTCCAGTCCACAAGCGAAAACCGGGCGGCACTAGAAGACAGCTTCGTCAGCAGTGGAACAGGGGACTCCTTGGAGACGGTGCGAGCGCTGGCAGTGGGCGGGTTGAAACCCGGGCGTAGCGCGGTAGGGGAGGACAGCCCAGACTGCAGTCTACTGGAGCAGTACCTCTCCTCAGTCCAGCAGAGAGAACAGGAAGCAGAGGATGGGGCTGCCAGCGACAGAACAGAGACCCCACAGCCTCCCTCCTCACCCCTCTCCTCGGCTGGAACGCCTCAAGCACAGTCACTCCCTCAGAGTGGATTGGAGAGGGAAGATCAAGACTGTCATCAGGAAGGCACAAGCCCTGTATGAATTTCACCCTCCTTGAAGCGGTCTCTGAGATAATAGGATTTGATTGGGACTTCTCTACACACAACGGTGCCCCATTCAGTCATTTCAGATAATGTATTTATCCAAGCAAGGAGAAAGACTGTCGCTACAGCCATCCTGTTTCCCCTCATGGTCTCTGAGTGAACAGGGGCACATTGTAGCCTGACAGCCAAGCTGTGCTGCAGCATCTGTGAATATACAGTTTATCCCCCATTTGAGAATGTAATGCCTTAGTATTGTTGAAAATGAGTGATTGTAAATATGTGTCAAAGCGAGGTCCTTGTCAGGATAAGACTTCAGAAGCTACAAAGGACGTTTCCGGATCTGAACAATGTGTGTCGAATGTGTAATTATCTTTAGGTAAAACTTTAGGTAAAATAGGAGACGTTTTAATGGTATTTAATCAGTTTGTTGATATTACGTGATACAATCTAAAATGTACGTTTGTAAAATAAAGCATTTTCCTTCACGAGTTTGTTTTTCTATTATCGCTTCATATCTGTCAAATATCATTAACAGTTAAAAGAAAAGCCTTATCAAATGACAGCATGACAGCAAGAAAAAATACATTCGATTTGTAAACTTGGATACAACTGCTGGGTGGAGGTTTATTCTCATTTCTAAAAAAAACCGTTAAAAACGGTCCTCCGCCATAATTTTACTTCAGTGAAGACAAACCGAACACCCCCAATGACGTTTACATTACGACGATTCAACACTGATTCAACGTAAACTGTACAAGGACTTTACCAGCATTTTACATAAATATCAAGCTGAACAAAGGATCTGGTGGTTGTGCAAATGACCGGTACCATCGTTTACAACTCTACACCACGGTTGTAAAATACAGTATTTGTCTATGCCGGACAAAAACAAAGAAGTGTGGTGCTGGGCACTCGACGCAGGGACATCTGCAGTCTTTGCAATGCATCTGTTCGCTCACGTAAGTTCAGTATAGGCTTAGATTAGAATGTTAGCTATATACCGACTGATATTCATAGTTTTGCAATGTTAGCTGGCCAAGCATAATGTATAAATGTCCACGGATGGACATAACAATGGAAATAAGACATTCGTAATTGTCAGTTAGCAAGAAAGACAAGCTAGCCCAGTCTGTTCCCCGTACAAACTAGGCTAGACTGTTTACTGTCACTACAGATCTGTCTGCGCACGGTATGGTTGAAAAGTTCTCCACACATCTAGCTCTGAGACAGCACGGAACATACAGTATCTTTATAGGTCGTAAGCTATTTAATTTGAGTGCGTTATCTCTTGCTTCTGTGATGTTAGTATATAATTACACTAGCTTATACTTTTAGTCGACATAATGTAATGCTTGCGTGATCTGTTGATTGTAAAGGAAGACAACATTTTGGGGAAGTGTTATAAAAAATGATTTTCCGTTTCATGTTTGTTACACTGTGGCAGTGTCATTTCATGCTAGTTCCTCAGTGATAGTGATTCTTTGTGGTGGTTGTTGTTAGATATTCATCATTCTACACCACCCTCCTATTCACGTGATGTGAAGTACCCAGCAGTGTATTGCTCCAAGCAAGTGTATTACTAATCGCTAAGCAGTTAAAGCTTCATTTCAGTTCTGAAGTAAACTGCCTCTTCAGTTGAAGGATCTATCAATGGCAGTTAAACAAACGCCTAACTGTGAGTAAATGATACAGGATGTTCTAACTTGCTAATCTATTTCTGTTTAAGGAGGACCAGTGAATGTGTGACACCATTGTCATGGTGACGGCTGAAAATGAGATGGGGCTGGATCCTGGGAAAGCGCGTGGGAGCAACATGTGCAGGAGCTTGTCTAAATATGCCCCTGTGTTCCTGGTTCTTGCCCTGTCTGGACTCATCTTTCTGCTTCGCAACATTCACACTCTAGAGGTGAGTCTGTGTGATACTGTCCAAACACCCATGGTGAGGTTTCTTAATAAAAGCACTCATAACATCTGAGAGAAGGGCTTATATGTTGGATGGTGGCCTCCCATGTAACCTAGGAAACAAACGGAACATGTTTTTACAGCAAAATTACAAATGCCATTACTTTCACACATATGTGACCGAAGTGCAGATTGCAGCGTGGATTTGAACTTGTTGATCAGCGGTTAGATGCTCTTCGTGGTCAGGTTGAAACAACGCTATCTGTACCCTTGAGTGTTAGTAAACACTCGTTATCTGAGATTGCTGTCTGAGAAATTAGTAATTGGTAGATTCATCAAGTAGAATTTAAAATGTTTGTATATTTACATATCAAATGTATTCGTCAACCTCAGTAACCGTACCTCTCTCTACCGACAGAGGCTCAACTGCCAGACAGTTTCCACCTTCTACAACCTTCAGAACAGCCTCCAATCAGCCTTCACCCCTGAGGGCCCCTCTTCCCTCTACCGCAACCAGACCTACTGTGCCCATCTGGGCCAGGAGCCCAGTCCAGAGGAGCTACTGGAGGAGCACTACCTCCTGGACTCCATTTCCTGGCCGGAGCCCCCCTCCCGCTCCATCTCCCTGAGCCGGACCAGTGACCCCGCCCACAGCCTCTTTGCCATCCTGCCAGCGGAAGGTGGTAAAGAGTGGCGAGTGGGCGACCAGCTGGAGGTTCTTGTCCAAATCCATGACTTCCAGGGTCGTCCCAAACACCACGGTGGAGACTTTCTCCTGGCCAGACTCCACTCCCCGGAGCTGGGTGCCGGGGTAGCGGGACAGGTGCTGGACCACCGGAATGGGTTCTACTCTGCTCTGTTCCCGCTGCTATGGGAGGGTACTTCCCGGGTGGAGGTGACGCTGGTCCATCCCAGCGAAGCCGTGGCTGTTCTCCGGCGCCTGAGAGAGGAACGTCCGGACAGAGTGTTCTTTAAGAGCCTCTTTCGATCTGGGTTCCTGTCGGAGACCACTGTGTGTAACCTGTGCCTGCCCGCTGGTCAGCAGCCCCTATGTAACTATACAGACCTGCACACCGGGGAGCCCTGGTACTGCTATAAGCCCAAACTTCTGGGCTGCAACACCAGGATCAACCACTTCAAGGGAGGCTACCAGAAACATCTTCTCACAAACAAGGAAGCACCGCTCTTTCAAAGGTCAGTGAAGGCTACTGCAGACTTACTCTGCATCTACTCTTGCCTCGTAAATTAGATCAAATTAGTTAAGAAAAATGTTTTAATTCGATTTGCTAACAGGGTTTTACTGAGACTAGTGCCTGACAGTAACATAGATTAAATACACAGACCCAAGCCATTCGTGTTACCACATTTGTGAACATGTTCTGTCCCCAACTGTCTCCTCAGTGGTGTGAACATCAAAGTCGCCATCCATGCCTCAGGGTCCAACTCAATCACTGTGCTGCCCGAGGAGAAAGGTGAGCCAGCATGTCAGCTGTGTATGTGTGTGTGTCATCTATACATGTGTTGTGTTACCTGACTTCCTGCCTGCTGTCCTCTCAAACGTAGCCGAGGTAGAGAGCAGCAGCGCCCGGTCCGAGTCTGTTCGAGTCCTGCCCTCAGGGTATTACTTCCAGGGGTCGTGGAGGCCGCTGGGCGAATACGCCATGCGCCAGTTCAACGACTCTTCCGCCATTACTCAGTGTCTGAAGGGCAAGGTGATTTACATGTATGGGGACTCCACTGTTAGACAGTGGTTTGAATACCTCAACGCCTTTGTGCCAGGTTAGTGTATCATCAAAATGATATCATTAACCTATTTCAGTAGGAAAATACTCAAATCTGCTTGTATCTAATGTAATTTGATCTAATGTATGAAGTCTAGTGTGCCGTTTTTTTGTCTTTCTCTCACCCCCCTACCTGTCCTTTCCCCCAGAGCTTAAAGAGTTCAACCTCCACAGTCCCAAGAATGTTGGGCCCTACCTGGCGGTGGACAGCACCCACAACATCATGCTCCAGTACCGCTGCCACGGGCCCCCCATCCGCTTCTCCACCGTGGCCTCCAGCGAGATGCGCTACGTGGCTAACGAGCTGGACGGCCTGTCTGGCGGGCCCGACACCGTGGTGGTGCTCAGCGTGTGGGCACACTTCAGCACGTTCCCCGTGGAGATCTACATCCGTCGGCTGAGGCACATCCGCAGGGCCGTGTTGAGGCTGCTGGACCGGGCCCCGGGGACCAAGGTGGTGGTGCGCTCAGCCAACCTGCAGGCTTTGGACCCAGAAGTCAGCCTGTACAACAGTGACTGGTTCTCCCTGCAGCTGGACGGAGTGCTGAGGGCCATGTTCAAAGGCCTGGACGTGCTCCTGGTGGACGCCTGGGAGATGACGGCAGCGCACCACCTGCCCCACGCCCTCCACCCTCCACCGACCATCGTCAAGAACATGATAGACACCATGCTCACCCACATCTGCTCCCAGAAGAAGAGGAGTTAACAGACACCGTCATGGAGGAAGGGAAAGATGGGTATTGAGAGCGGTGCAAAGTCCGTTCTTTGTCCGAGTGTGCAAACAGGGAGAAAGAGAGATGGAGGGATGGTGAATGAATGATAAGTGATGCAAGGAGTGTGATCTACTGTTTACAAGCTTAGTAACGTCCTAACACCAAAGCTTAGTGGCACTGTACATCTGTGAGCATGTTGCTACAGCTTTGTCCCTAATCAGAACCTGCCTGAGATGTACCCTGTGGTAGAGTGAAGATGAATCGTAAAAAAACTGTTAAAATGTCTTTCCAAACCGTCTCATTGAAGGAAGAGGAATGAAGGAGCAATATAAATAAAGGAACGGGAGACAAAACAACGAGAAGCTTTACTCATCACGTTACCAGATAACCCTAAAACTGCTTGTACTGTACTAGACTATCATGCTAATTCCAATTCTGCATTGCCCTAGACCGGTGGTCTTTAACCATCAGTGGTTCTCAAACCTCTCCAAGTACCACCTGTCCTGCATGTTTTACATGTTTCCCTGCTCCAACACACCTGATTCAAATCAATGGGTCGTTATTAAGCTCTGTAGAAGCCTGATAACGACCATTCATTTGAATCAGGTGTGTTGGAAGAGGGAAACGTCTAAAACATACAGGGGTGGACCCTGAGGACCAGGGTGAAGACCGCTGCCCTAGAGTACACACTGAATTGTGTAGCCTAGCCGAAGACCATTGATACCAAACTGTAACTCTTAAGAATGATTGATAACATGCCTGTTTGCCAAATCCTCATAGGTTTACATCCTTAATTCTCACTATGAATGAATGTTTCAATCTAATCCCACAAGAGATCCTATTTTAGTCAAATAATTTTACATGACAAAATACAAATACAACATACAAAAAAATACCACAACATCATGTGGTATGGTTCTTTATGATAGATATCTTAGGCTCTTGACTTGGTCATTCCTGTGAATATCGCTTCAAATCACCAAGCATGACCTATGTGATGATGACCAGTTGTATTCCAAAAGTGTGTTCTTATTAAACAGTATTACACGTGTTCTGTTTACCATTGATGCCTCTTATCAGTGTTCAACTGCTTTAACATATACATCAACTAATTTGCTGAAAGTATCTGTTATGATATTTTGAAGTTGCACAATGTTGGCTCCTTTTTTAATTTTCTAACCTAACTTCATGCTGTGGGTTTGTTGTATATCGACTGCAGTACCAAACTCTTAAGATGCTACATGTAAAATTATCTTGGGTCTAATGACACATTGACAGCCTATTGTTGCAATGGCCATTGAACACCGAATTCATAAATACATGATTCATTAATAAATTATGTTCTATAAATTATGTATTGAGTGTTCTATTTACATAATGCAATACCATGGTTCAGAATTGTATTTTTCCTGTCACTGTGATTCAGTTATTACAAAAGCAGGCCCGAGGACCAGGATTTGGAGCCCCTGTATTAGAGGATGGTCTCCACACCACCGGAGAGCCCTCTGGAAGAGGAAGATGCTAAGAGAGGGGAAGGGGAGGCAAAGGTAGAGAAAGAGGATGAATATAAGGATAACCCCTTAATGTTAGTTTAGTTATTCATCCATTTGTTTCCCCCTGCCTTTCCCACCCTTTTTCTTCTAATGTTTCTGTTTTCTCTTTTCTGTTACCAGGCTGAATTGCAGCAGAGCAACCAGAGGAGGGCAGCAGTTGACCTGGGATGAGGCTGTACCTGCAGGATCTGCAGGAGCCCCTGGCGCAGCTAAACAGCAGGGGCAGCTAGCAGGCTGGAACCTGCCAGAACATCATCCATGGAACCTTAACTACTGACCTCTGCACTTCCTCCTGAACTCTAGTCATGCAAACACACACCTCAATAATTCCACTGTGCAAGACCCAAGTCTAAAGATTTGACATAAATAAAAACACTTCATACTTTAGTTAACAATATTTATTGAAACATGTATAGATATTCCCTTTAAAAACATTTTATTTCCCATAAAACCCCCGAAATACATCCTTTGTAGTGCATCATTGCTAGGCAGAGCAAACCCACAGGGCGAAAAGAAAAGGACAGAGTCTCCTTTGTCAAGACCACTTTAAACAGAGACAGGCAAAGCTTTATACAAAACTAGAATAGAAGAAGCTACACCCTCCCCCATCCAAATATATAAAAACACCTTCCAACAGTCAGCAGCATGCTGAACCATCCCGGTCAGGCTGCGCTGGAGCTTGGCCAGGCTTCCTCTGTTCACAAACATTGGAAACCTTAAACGTAAATTGTATGAATTCGAACTGAGGGTATGTAACTGCTCTTTCATTTGAAACTCTTCCTATACTTGCAGCATCTAAACATTGATCTAAGGACAACATTTAAAATATGTACAAATGAATATGCAGGCTACAGAGGAGGTTTTGGGGCGATATGTGTGTTAACTTTGATAGGAGTGGGATTACTTTTGGAGTGGCAAATTGGAGTGTATCACATTGCAAACTATAATGCTGATCTTCTTCCAGGGCTGAAGTCAACAACATTTGGCATTTTGTGGTCAGGAATTAGGCACTATGGAGGTTTGTGCAGTCATGTCATGATAAGGGAGGGCTTCCTCATTAGTTTGGAGTGAGTTTCCTTGTTCTAGGACACCATGAAAGGAATCACAAGGTGGGACCAGTGAAATGCTGCTGGTAGGTGACTGTTTGAAACTTTAAACAACAAAATGTAACCATCCTTCCTCTTTACACTGATATAATTTATATCTGATCTAACATGACTTCAGTATAAACTTGTGTCTCTACTGAAGTGGTCAAGCTACAATCCATCACCCAAGAGTCACAGATCAGAGGGAAGGTTTTAGGAAACATACAGCCAACAGATTATATCACACTGTACTGTTCATTAAAATGAAAATGGAGTGGATCCCTGCAATGTATGGCATCTACAGACAAAACTGATAGTGAAAACTCCTATATAAAATGTCATGGCACTACAACTTTATAATTCCTAGTATGTAGTCATGAAGTGTGTCGTTGGCTGTTTGGCTGGTTAGCCATTGTGCATCTCAAACCTGAGTACCTGTCTTACCCCTCCACTTGGTGGCGTGTGGGGCAGTATGGTATTTTTAATCTTCAGCCCTCACAAGAGGTTTTAACCTCATGGAGTATTGTGAGGTTAATTAAAGGGTTGTAAAAAATGTGTAAAAAACATATGTAAAACTATGACATAACTGCGAAAGGTTTGAGTTCTGATTGGTGGGTTACACGAGAGAGGGGCGTAATCTGTGCATGGCTTCTTCATGTCTGGAGGAGGAGGAAGTGACATCATTAGGAGATCAGACATCCTGGTGCGCCATGGCGTCTTCTGGCCATTCATATTTATCAATGGTAAAGGAGTCGTAGTCAGGGCTGTACACGTGAGACAAAACAAACGCCTCCTTGTCTTTGGGTTCGGGGTAGAGGGAGGCAATGTTGTGTCTATAGGCGTAGTTCACAATCTGAGAGGGCGCACAGAAAGAGGAGGAAGAAGACAGGGAGGAGAGGGGAGAGAGTCAAACAAACATGTTCAATATTCATCAACAACGTGGATTAACAAAAAGGAAACATATCGACTCAGCTGTCCGTGTTTCTCCTGTCGTTACCTTAACAGCGATCTTAAAGGACACCTCTCTAATGGTGTTGAGAGGAGGGTACAGTCTGCCCTCTGCCAAGTTCTCCTCTGTCACCATGTTAGCTATCGCCTGCGATGGAGAGAAGGCGGGCAGACAGAAGAGAGGGAGGGGAGTCACACAGAGATGGAGAAAGAGGAGGGGATGAGAGGGGCAGGATGTGGGGGAAGGAGAGGTAAGGAGAGATTATGTCAGAGGGGGGAAGAGAAGAGGTAAAGAGAGATGGAGAAAGAGGGGAAGGACATTTAAAATGGAGAATAGAGAAAGAGATGTGTTTGTTCAAAGAAAAATCTAGTGGCAGGGTCTTAAAAAAATAATAGAATCATCCAAAGCGAAAGAAACAAAGCCAGCGTGTCACCTCTGCTGTGGTGAGGAAGATTTCGTCAGAGATGTGGCGTACGCCGCAAGCGATGACCCCCAGGGCCACCCCGGGGAAAACGTAGGAGTTGTTGCCCTGGCCGGGGTAGAAGGATCGCCCGTCCGCCAGCGTCACCTTGCTAAAGGGACTGCCGCTCGCAAAGATACCCCTGCCCTGAGAGAGAGACAATGACAAACACACAGAGAGAGAGAGAGAGAGAGAGAGAGAGAGAGAGAGAGAGAGAGAGAGAGAGAGAGAGAGAGAGAGAGAGAGAGAGAGAGAGAGAGAGAGAGAGAGAGAGAGAGAGAGAGAGAGAGAGAGAGAGAGAGAGAGAGAGAGAGAGAGAGAGAGAGAGAGAGAGAGAGAGAGAGAGAGAGAGAGACAGAGACAGAGAGAGAGACAGATATGGAGAGAGAGAGAGAGAGAGAGAGAGAGAGAGAGAGAGAGAGAGAGAGAGAGAGAGAGAGAGAGAGAGAGAGAGAGAGAGGCAGCAAGGGTCAGGTCGTGTGTGTGGAGAGGTCTGAGGTGAGGGTCAGGGGTCAGGTGTGTGTGTTACCTCTGTGAGGGTGTAACATTGCTCGGCTGTGCACTCGGCCTTGCTGGTGGGGTTGCTCAGGGCGAATATGATTGGCCGCTCGTTGAAAGAAGCCATGTCCTTGATGATCTTCTCTGTGAACGCGCCTCCAATGGCCGCCACTCCTACACAGAGGCAGTCACAAGCAGTCTGGATGAATCCTCTAGTACAGTCAAGTAGAACAGGATTTTATATGTTTACATATAATATGAAAGAACCCCTATAGATATTCTAACCACCAACTGCACCTCTGTCGACAATCAATGAACCAACCAACCAATCAACCAAATTAAACTTATAATTAACCAGACTTCCAATCGAAGAGTGTGCTACAGGACCAGCTAACCTATGATGGCGGTGGGCTTGATGGTGTGCACCACTTCCTCCAGGGTCTTCAGGTGAGGATGGTCGTGGGCAAACTCTTCCTTCTCATGGTTCAGGTTCCCTCTGCCCTGTAGGGGCATGACCATGACAACAGTCAAGCTCACGCTGATAGTGATATCAGCATCAGCATTAATACATTACTTATGTATTAATGCCTGTGGACTTCAGTCACACATGGCAAGATTGGGCAATGTAAACTTGATGCAAGCCTAAACTTTTATAGTAATCCAAGGCCTGGATTAAGTAGCCTGAAAGACACTAGGTTGGCTTGAGAGAAACCTGATTTTCTACTGAACGTCTACTGAAGTATAATTTGCATCATGCTAGTGATAAACATGTCTGCTAAATTAAAAAAAAGTCAAACGTAGAGAAACCAATAATGTTTATTTTCAGAATTTGCATGTTTTGAAGCATATAGGAAGTCTGCCATGAACTGTGTGGTGGGATGTTTGTCGTGCGGTTACCTTGACGATGAGGCCCTTGGAGTCAACCATCCAGATCTTCTTGGCGGCGTCGGCTGGGGACACGCCCTCTTTAGCCATGGCCATGATGAGCAGGTGGGCGATACCCAGAGCCGCCTGGGACAGACGAGAGAATAACAGGAGGAACACAGAACATTACACAACCTAGCAGCTACATGCTCCCTATTCTAATCACTTTCACACATCGTCAGCTGTAAGGAGCAGAGCAGAAAACAGTCGACACCACTAATTCTACACCGGCTTCCACGATCATGCAGATGGGGCTGGCTTGGTGGCCTGCTGGCCTGGTGGCCCAGTGGCCTGGTTCCATTCGGAGGTGTGATCTTACCTCGCCCGCTCCCTGGAACACGAAGGTGTGGTCTGAGAGTTTGTTCTTGATGATCTTCAGGGCAGCTAAGACCCCAGCTACTGCTACTGAGGCTGTGCCTGAGAGAGAGAGAGAGAGAGAGAGAGAGAAAGAGAGAGAGAGAGAGAGAGAGAGAGAGAGAGAGAGAGAGAGAGAGAGAGAGAGAGAGAGACGAGAGAGAGAGAGAGAGAGAGAGAGAGAGAGAGAGAGAGAGAGAGAGAGAGAGAGAGAGAGAGACAGAGACAGAGACAGAGAGAGAGAGAGAGAGAGAGAGAGAGAGAGAGAGAGAGAGACAGAGACAGAGAGAGAGACAGATATGGAGAGAGACAAATGGAAAGACAGATGTCAGAGGGACACAACCTCAGAAAAGCCTGTCAGAGATCATCATGACTAGAGAGAACGCTCGTTATAGCTACCTTGGATGTCGTCGTTGAAGGTGCAGAAACGGTTGCGGTATTTGTTGAGGATGCGGAAGGCGTTGCTGTTAGCAAAGTCCTCAAACTGGATCAGGCAACTCATCCCATACCTGAAGAGTAATGGAGGAACATGCATATGAATCTTCACACACACACACACACACACGTGAACGTACACACACAAACAATACCCACTTGTCAGTCACTGCTTGCATAAACTCCTCAATTAGATCGTCATATTCCTTTCCTCTGATCCTCTTGTGCTTCAGTCCTATGTACAGAGGGTCGTCTAGGAGTGCCTGTTCAAAAATAAACAAACAACTATCACATGATTTTTTTCTCCAGAAGGCCCACCAGGCCTGGGTGTTTCCTAAAGGAGCCTTCCAGGAGAAGTACCTGATTGTCAGTGCCCACATCCAGCAGCACGGGGAGGCACTGCTGGGGTGGCACTCCTCCACAGGCTGTGTAGAGGGCCAGCTTGCCCACAGGAATGCCCATTCCATAGCTGCCCAAGTCCCCTAGACCCAGAATACGCTCTCCATCTGTCACCACGATAGCCTACAGACACACACAGGTAGGAGTTATGAGACTGGCAGGAATGGGAGTGTGTCGGTGTGTGCATGTGTGCATGTAAGCCACAGTGTGTGCCCGGACCTTGATGTCTTCCTCGGGCCAGGAGTTGAGCACAGAGGCAATGTGGCCTTTGTCATGGATGGTGATGAAGAGCCCTCTGTGAGACAAACAGCATCATATTCATCAGATGACACAAAAACACTCAGAAAATCTCCATACATTTCACTGTGTGTGTGTCTCACCGTGGTCTCCTGAAGGCCAGGCCGTACTGCTGGCAGGCCAGACCTACGGTGGGGGTGTAGACGATGGGCATGAACTCCTCGACGTCTGACGTCAGCACGCGGTAGAACAGCTTCTCGTTCCTGTCCTGCAGAGTCATCAGCAGGATGTACCTACAGGAGAGAGAACCAGGGAGGGGTAAGGAGAGGTGAGCCTGGAGTGGAGGGGCTTCCTTTGTGTGTGTGCGGGCATGTGTATGTTTGTGTGTGTGTGTCTGTGTGCTTGTGTGTGTGGTGTGCGTGCGTGTGTGTGCCTACTTGTCGAGTGGGTTGCTGCGTGTCTCGTAGCTCTTCATGACCCGCAGCACCTGGACGTCCTGGGACAGGAAGCATGGGGGCAGCAGGCCGTGGATGCCCAGCTGGAGACGCTCCTCCAGGGTGAAGGCCATGCCCTGAGGGGGGAGGGGTGGGAGGGGGTAGGAGGGTGGGTAGGAGGGTGGGTAGGAGGGTGTGGGAGGGGGTGGGAGGGTGGGTAGGAGGGTGGGTAGGAGGGGGTGGGAGGTGGGAAGGGGTGGGAGGAGACAGGTTAGACTATGGTTTACGCTGCTACGAGGAGAAGCATGTCACCTTCCTGGTGAGTTGTGTCCATTAAAATCACACAAACCGGTTTGAACTGAAATCTTACTGAATGCGTGCCCTAATCTAGGACACCTCCGGTCATCTCCGCTTGTAGCTGGGAGACACAGAATGTTGTGGCATAATCATGGCGGTCAGAGTACCAGGGACGGAAGAAGTAAAGACCTATTCTATTCTAGCTGTAACGTTTTGGACTTGGTGAGCATGTTCCAGACTTAGTGTCTTCCATGTGAGACTGCAGTGCACCAGGGAGGGATGGAAGAACATGTGTGTATGGGGGCTCGATCTTTAAGACACACATGGTCCCTCTCTGCTTGTATGGGACCATGACAGTGAGATGGATGACTATGTTCACATCAGAGGAGGCAGCGAGGAGGCGTGTACCCAGGCGGTCTTCTCTCATAGGGCCTGCGTGGCTCTGACAGAGCCTGCAGTCTGGATAGCGTTAGCTGAGCTCCAAACGGTTGTGACTCTCTGCGGGGCGGTTCGGCTAGGGGGTGGGGCGGAGGTTTTATCTATTTATTCTGGCCAATAACATGAGAGTCTGCGTCCCCGCCCCGTGCCAAATCCCTTTTCCATATTTCCATCTCCGCTTTCTCACACACCGTCTCTGCCCTGTTTCGCACTGTTGGAAAACTGGTACAGATATAATAGCTTGCATGTGTTTCATTCAGGATGTTCTGAATGAAACAGTGGAGTTGTCTCTTCTTATGGGTCCGAGTCCTGTTTCAGAGTTGTAATGTGACAATGCAGTTGCACCTGTGGTCCCCACTAATAATACACCACTATAAACCTATCAATCAATCAAGGTTTATTTTACTCTACTGTATATCACCTCATCAGCCTCTGTTAGAACTCCATTTAGTTCCTATTTCTGGGTACTGCATCAATGTGAATGAATGTAACCTCTGTTTGTAATAGGCCCAGTCTTGGCAAGTCCCTCAAAAACCTGAGACAGATAGTTATCATATAAAAGAGATATTGATAAGATTAATGACTTTAATCGAGAGCAGACTTTGAACCAGTGGAGACTGGAGCATGGAACCAGTCAAAGAGAAAGAGAGAGAGACGAGAGAAAGAGATATGAGAGAGACAGAGAAAGGAAAGGGATAGAGGGGGTGACAGATTAACAGAGGTAAACCTTTCAGAGTGAGCAACTAAAGAAGTACTAAAGTAAACACCCATTAAGGAGACATGTCTAAGCAGCCAATGTAATTGTACCAACAGTCCAAACGGAGCTGGAGACAGAGAAGAGAGTCAGAGATAGAGAATGACAGAGAGATGGGAAGAGAGGAAGAGATCAAAGATAGAATGAGAGATAGATTAAGAGAAAGAAAAATGTTATGTTGATCTAAAACTGCTGAACTGAGCCTTTCTCTCAGGAAATGTGCAACTACAGTTTTGAGGAGACAGATGTACTTCCTGCTTCAATCACTGATCACCTGACTGGAGTGGGCTAACAGGAAGTACCCTGCAGTCAGCAATCAGTACCAACCACAAGTTGTTTTTCTACCATTCCCAGTCTGTTAAGGAACCTTCAGGCCCAGTGTCTGGATGTTAAACCTTCTTTCTCACACATACTGGTTGAGTATCTAAGTCCTAGTCAGCTGTGATTTGCACCTGGTCTGATCCTGTAGTATGCTCGTCAACAGATTTTTTTCCTTCCTCTCTATTTTTGTCACATAGGTCACTGAGCAAATGCATATCGTGCGACCTCATTGTTTAGTCAAGGACTACTCTTACTATGTGTGATAAGCAACAGCATCTTTAAGAAGCTTTTCACTCAGCACAGGTTCAGTGAGGGATCTTCAGGCAGTGTGACCCACGGTTTTAAAGAGGTTGCTTAGAAACGTGCTTGTGTCTACCTTGGTCTTCACCCTCCATTTCCCCTCTGAGACTCTCCGTCAGTGTTGCTTCTGAGATGGTACGTTCCACACCCGGCCTAGCACTGGGACTGAGATGGTACTTTCCACACCCGGCCTAGCACCGGGACTCTGAGATGGTACGTTCCACACCCGGCCTAGCACCGGGACTCTGAGATGGTACGTTCCACACCCGGCCTCGCACCGGGACTCGGAGATGGTACGTTCCACACCCGGCATTCTGTCAAGCTTCTAATCTAAAGCCCTTATCAGGAGACTTTGATTGACCTTAAATTCTGCTTCAGTAAAAATAGGTTAAACTCGCTTGTTGTCACGTCGACCTCAGCCACAGTGTGACCGGCACCGGAGGCAGTTTGGGCCTGTTGAAACCAAGGCTGCTCGTTTTTTCAACATTGTTCTGCTAGTTATATTATGTGAATAACACTTGGCCATACATTCATTCCTTTACAGTGACCTAGCTATCCCTATGGAAACAACATGGCACTTGCAGAATGTGCTGTGTTGTTATAGGATGTTATGTTGTTTAAGTATAGCTCACAGAATGGAGTATGTTGTGGGGGAAGGGACACTCTTTCAAATGTCCGCTGCAGGTTTAACTAAAACAAGATCACCAAACAACCAGATGACCAAAACAAGGGGAACTGGGTAGACCTCCATGTCTGTGTGGAGTGTGTGCTTAGGCCTTTCTGGGAACTGGGGACTGTTAGTGGTTTATGGCAGGATCTGTCTCTATGCACTTTTGATATCCAGTTACATGATGTTGGATAAACACCTCTCACTGCTTGCAGAGATGACATGAAAGCCCTTACCACATTGCCATTCCTTCTGATGTTAGCTTAAAACCTCCCTTGTAAACACACATGGGACTAACAAACAAACTTGTACTCCAACTATTGCTTGAAGTTCCACTAAAAGTCTAATTGATAGAGGCTATATCAGAGGTGTTGGGCTAAAGCACAGCTATCTTTCAAGACAATGCAACTGCTCCTGATTATAGTAAAGGATACAAATGTATACCTCTTGGGTCAATATTGTACTGCTGGTTACCTTATTCAGGTGGGGGTTTCTGGTGATGTCATAGCCACGCTTCTTGGTGCTCACACTGCCCTTTGCGCGGCTCGTGCCGGAGCTTGTCACTCCGACCGTTTGGAGGAAGGCCCTGTCGCTGCTGCGGGCTACGGAGACCGGGAGAACCGGGGTGGTTGTGAGGACTCTCATAGCGCCCGCCGATGTGCGCCTGCACAGAGACAGCACAGCTCTGCCTGGTATGGAGTTCATGTTTCCTACAGAGGGGGGCAAGACGGGTGTCATATGTTGGTAGACAGGCAAAGCAGCCAACTGTAAATAACCTTGGTTATTTACAAAAGACACAACACAGACGACCTAGAAATCATTGCATACCTGACATCCAAGTTCAACAAGTTTGCCCTCCCGTAGGCTACAGTGCAACGTTACAGACAGGCCTATATCACTGCTGGCTACAATTTACACTCACTGCAGTTCAACAACAGGTGCAACAATATTCAAATACCGTTACTTATTCATACTCATCTAGATTAGCGAACAAGTTCATTATGTTTCAAAACGCATTGAGTTTGCAGGGGTGCGGTTAAGCTGCAGCATTAAAGGCTGAGCTGCACATTTATTTACAAAACAATAACTGCGTAGATGGCAGTAGGTTAGATCCAACTTTACCTGAAGATGATTTGACGTTTCCCTTGAAATTCTAATCTGAGGCCGGCTTTTATCTTTATATGGTTTATCCTATCTCGGCCGTCACTGGTATTTTTATCAGTTAAGCTAGGAGATATCCACTAGTCTTATCCGCTATCCAAGCTTGTTTTGACATTGACGCTTTCACTTCCCGACTATTCCACACAAGCACCGCCCACCTCGTCGCGGTCCACCAGTAGGGAAGAGCAACATTAGAGCGTGAGTTCAAAGGAGATTCAAAGGGATTTTATCCAACACTTGCTCGTTCTCTGCAGGAGCCTCCCCTCTCGCTGTAGCAGTGCTATTATTGAATATGGTAATGATGCTGGACAATTAAATTATTCTATATTCAGATTTTTTATTATAACCATTCAAAGACCTGATAAATCTTACTTCATCTGAGGAACACACACAAAGGACATTACTTTTGACATGTTTAGATAGGTCACGTTCCAACGACTATACTACAAACCTTACACACATACAGAGTTCAAGTAGCCTAAATCTACTCATTCAAAAATGTGTATTAAATTCCCGTCAGGTCTACTCTCAAACAGATCCATGTAAAGATTGTCTCTGGTCTTAAGTAGGTATAAATGAAACTAACACCAGCCTTCTGCCTCCCTCTGCTGGACAGAAAACAGAAGAAGTGTCAGTCCAGTTTCAGGAAGTAGCATGTGCCTGCAGTACCGGAGGCTGCAGCAGAGAATGTGTAATAAAGTAATCTTATAAATAAATCTAATATTAATAATAATAATATAATATAATAATATAATACAAATCTTAAACAGGCTCTGGCTGCAGTTCGAGGACCGCAGTTTTAGGACCCTAGATTTCCGTGACACTGCCACCTATTGAATTGGAGAACCATGGACCGGAACAAGATCATCAATATTTTCCTGCAGTAGTGAATGCCCATAAGAGTGAAGGTAGGTTATGGCTCGACATGAATAAGTTTAGAAGAAGAAAGGAATGCCGTTTATTTTATAAGATGGACGAGAATCAGAGTGTAAGTAGCCAATGTGAATCACGTGTGGTTATGTATAAAACTATTCTGGTGTCTTTAATTGAACAATAGTGTTAACGTTAGCTAGCTTACTTCAACTTTGCTGTCGAAATCATCTCAAAACACGGTTTGACATCATTTGTTTGCTTTTACTAGCTGGCTTCAAAATAACTGTACATTGTTACTCTTTGTTTATTTGTTTAATGAAACAGTAGCGCGACGTATGTGAATCAAGTGTTTTTTTAATTCTTACAATGTTAAATTTGACCAATTTGTCTCTCTTTTTGAAGATGCATATAACCATCCAAGAGGGAAGGTCCTTGCCAGAATTAAAACGATGCACCACGTGCTGCATGGACTTCCACTGCCCTTTCTGTCTCTCTCATTTGTTTCAACCAACAAAACTGAGCAAGGTCACCACCCATCTAGAGAGCCATTTCAACCGGTCAGTTTTCCATAAAGGTAAAAGCAACAAAAGAATCTGTGAAGTTTCAAAGCGATGCAGACAATCAACAATTCCTTTTGAGCAGTGAATCAATAGAAGTACCTCTCTGATTTGTTTGCTCTGACCAGATATTTGATTCAGACACATACGTAATATATAGGCCTAATAATATTTCTATCATATGTTTTAGGATATACCGTTCACAGATGTGGGTTAAATTGCCGACCACAGTTGCATTACCACTGCATCTACTGCCAGTCAATGCTTTCACGCAAACCAGACTTCATCAGACACTTGGCTTTGTGCAAGAAGAAATACCTTTCCATATCCACCATCCCAGCTTCGACAAGGACCACAATCCCAGCTTCGACAAGGACCACAATCCCAGCTTCGACAAGGACCACAATCCCAGCTTCGACAAGGACCACCATCCCAGCTTCGACAAGGACCACCATCCCAGCTTCGACAAGGACCACCATCCCAGCTTCGACAAGGACCACCATCCCAGCTTCGACAAGGACCACCATCCCAGCTTCGACAAGGACCACCATCCCAGCTTCGACAAGGACCACCATCCCAGCTTCGACAAGGACCACCATCCCAGCTTCGACAAGGACCACAATCCCAGCTTCGACAAGGACCACCATCCCAGCTTCTTTACTCACTGTACCAACCACCCCAAGTGGACAGGTGCAAAGGGTCCGTGTGAAGGCAATACTGAAGATATATTATATATAATATATAGATATATTATACCTTTTATATATAATTGCCTCATCAAACATCACATATACTGACAAAGCCTCCATAGCCTCATCCAAGTGTGTTGTCAATCATCACTGACCAGTCTGTGTTATCAAAGTAGTCCCTGACAAATAAATACACTCCATACCACAAATGTATTTAACATTTATAGAAAATGTACAAATGACATTATTTACACTGAAGGAGATTCCCTTACGTATGACAAAAAAGCAATAAGTACAAATTGCACACTCATATCTGATCTCAGGTTCAGTTCCGTGGCATCATTTTTCTGAACCAACATTGGTCTCCACTTCCAGGCCTGTGGTCTGTTGCAAATGTCAATGTGTTGATACAATTAAAAACACCTTGAAGGAGATGCTGCGTAAAATTCATAATTAAAAAGTATTTAAAATATACTGTCAGAATATGGAGTAAGCACATACACACTCACACAGTGCACTTGGTCAAACTAAGGCATCCTTCATCATAGATCCCTCCAACAACCTTTGTGTCAGGATTGAAGTTGAAATATTTACAAAAAATGTGTACTTTCATAGTTAGAAATTAGTAAAGGTGTTAAAAAAACAAGACAAAAATTCAACACGTCTCTTAAAAATCAACCAAGAGCAGAGATTGGAACCATGTTAACCTAACCCCACCACCAGAAACACATCAGACTGCAGGTACAACACTTGAAAAACGTGGACATAAAACCATAACAACCGTGAAAACAACATCCAGCATGTGATTCAAGTTAATTCAGACAAAATACAAATAAAACACATAAGATAGTATCTGCTAGTACTGCTGATAATTTAGTATCAGCTATGATCTTCTCCTTCCTTACTTTAATCTCATAACTACTTTTACTGACTAGTGCTGTTTTAGAGCACATATGTGCTATGGGAATATAATATATATATAGTACACATGCACAATACTATAATTACTCAATTATTTTGTTGAGGTGTTAGTGTGAGGTGTGACTTGGTAAACTGTTTCACAGTGTGGCCATTGCTTGAGGGAGCCAATTGTCTGCCTTCTCTTCTGTCCTGGCGTAGAAACATCTTCAGATCACCACGCTGGTACCACTACGGGAGCTCTTGTCCTGGAGGAAAGAGAGGAGAAAACAAACTGGTCAGAGAGAGAGAAAGAGAGGGAGAGAGGGAGAGAAAGAGTAAGAGAGTGTTGCGTGTAGCTCTTACAGACAGACGGTCGTAGTTCCTCCTCCCTCCTCCTGGCTGAACATCGATGGAGGAGTAACTAGGAGGGTTCTCAGACCAGGGCTTCCCCTTGGCGCCGTCTCCTCCTCTTCCTCCTCTTCCTCCCCTTCCTCCTCCCCCTCCTCCTCTCTGGCTGTCCTCCTCAGAGCTCCAGGATCCCTTCCTGCGTGGAGGGGGGGAGTAGCTCCTGTCTCTTCTCGGTGCCGAGCGACGCAGCTGGTCCATCAGGTCGTCACGACTACGGGAGCGTGAGCCAGAACCGCCCCGTGACCTCCTCCCGGACGAGCCACGTCCGTCCCGTCTGGCCCCTCCCCCTTCTCGGCGGTCCTCCCAGTCGGACTCATCGCTGTAGCTGCGTAAGATCCCGCGCCTCGGAGGGGAGGGGTCACGCTGTCGTCGGTTGTCAGGGTAACGACTTCCGCCGCCACTGCCACTAGTACGGTTGGAGCTTCCACTGGAATGGATGGAGATCCGGGGGGCTCCCCTGGTCCCTCCCCCTCCTCCCGTCCCCCTGCGAGAGGAGAAGCTGGGCCCACGTTGAACTATGGGGGGCAGAGTGATCACCGTTCGCTCCACACCCCTCACCCCCATCTCATCCAGGGCAGAGATCATGCTGGGGGGGCCGGCCGTGAAGGGGACCCCCTGTGGGCCAGGCTGGATCTGGGACTGGGGGAAGGGCTGGTAGATCTGGGAGGGCTGGTAGGCCTGTCCGACAGGGTGCATGGGAGGAGCAGACATCTCCATTCCCCTCATCTGGTTCTCCAGGAAATCCAGCATCTGGTTGTTGCCCCCGTGCATGCTGCCGTTGTTATGGATACGGTGATGAGGGGCCTGAGGAGGGGGCTGGTGCTGGAGGACAGGGAGGGGTGGGGGTCCCATCGGACCCATGGCAAAGTTGTGCTTGGAGGGGTGGTCAGAGAAGGAGCCTGGAGGGGGAGGGTTAGTCACATGGTTGGTCACATGGTCAGACCGGGAGACAACAATGTTTCACCATTACAAGGCCATTCCAAAACAGATACAAAAACACTTGCAAAGCAGGTGATATCAGACAAGGTCACTCCGATTCAGACGCGCACACACCACAAGCCTTGTCTGTGTACCCTTCTGGTTTGACAATCACCTGAATAGAGGATTGGTTGTCCCTGGGAGGAGTGGGAGCCAATGGGAGCGTAGATGGGCTGCCCGTGCATCCAAGGAGCCATGGCCTTCTGGGCGTCCCGGATCATCCTGTGCTGCATCACCACTGTGGGGACAGGGCAGAGAATGGAGGACACAGGAGTGTGTGTGTGCTGGTGGGGACAGGGCAGAGAATGGAGGAGAATTGGAGGGGACAGGAGTATGTGTGTGTGTGTGGTGGGATAGTTTGCAGAACTTGAGATGAAAGTTCATGGAGTATGTCCATGTCCATACCTGTATGTGTTATATGTGCATTATGTACAGCTTGTGTGTGGACTCCTGTGTGTGTGTGTGTGTGTGTGTGTGTGTGTGTGTGTGTGTGGTACCTTTCTCAGGGCAGCAGCAGGTCTGGGGGCAGCAGGGACAGCGGACGTAGCAGCAGCACTTCTGAGGGCAGCACTGGCAGCAGCACACACAGAACAGCAGCATGAGAGCCAGAGCTCCGAAGATGATGAACAGCACCGTCAGCCAATCTGGAACAGGGTCAAGGGTCAGGGGTCAGGCCATAGAGGGTCCGTGATAAACATCATGATTCTATATTAGGGAGTCGGGTGGCTGAGCGATAAGGGAATCGGGCTAGTAATCAGAAGGTCGCTGGTTTGATTCCCAGACGTGCCAAATGACGTTGTGTCCTTGGGCAAAGCACTTCACCCTACTTGCCTCGGGGGGAATGTCCCTGTACTTACTGTAAGTTGCTCTGGATAAGAGTGTCTGCTAAATGACTAAATGACTATATTAGGTCATTTGACAGTTAACTTTTGTAGTCTTGTAGCGGCCTAACTTATATTAGTATACCTTTGCATGTGCTCTGTATACACCATGGTATGGTCTGACAGGTCAACCCTCCACCACCCCACCTTCACGGTGTAAACCATCAACATGATAGTGGTGCTTATGTAAGCATGTAACACGATCCACCCTCAGGTGTGACACCTCAAAGGCCGAGCCCTTATTAAGTCTCCAGTTGTTCCACACGTCTGTGAGGTTACATGGAGAACACAACCAGAGAACACAACCAGAGAACACAACCAGAGAACACAACCAGATCCAGCTCTGTCAGTACCGTGTGAACTCTCCTGGTTCTGGTCTGATGGTTCGGTATAGCAGACAAGCCATCCAGTTGTGCTAAACACACCATGATTTAGAAGTATGATATGCATGTTGGAGTGTAAACTCATGGCACATCACATCTGTGGGGGGAGGAGGTGAATGGGTCCTTACGATAAACAATCAGTTTGATCTCACGGTCCGAGTCTCCCGTCGTGTCGCCCGGAGCATCGATGGAACAGAAATACACTCCGTTGTCCCACCACATCACCTCATTTATGACCAGGTCGGCCTCTGCGGACACACACACACACACGGGTGCTATTGGTATCATAGGTTTATAAGAGTTAGAGCATGTGCATGTGTGGGAGAGAGGTCGAAGCCTGTATGAGTTAGAAACAGACTGTCGTCCGGTCTCTGCTTGGGAAGGTGTGTGTGTGTGTGTGTTGGGAGGGTCAACTGACTGTTCTGGATGCTGATCTTGCGCTCGCGATACTCTGACCCCAGCATGGCCTCGCCGGTGCCCCTCTTCTGGACCACGGTGCGGACCGTACGCTGGCGATCTGGGCAGTCATTGGCTGGATCCTGACCCAGCTGTAGCGCTGCCTGGTAGGCTGGAGAGGAGGGGGGAGGAGGGGCATGGTGGAGGGGAGTCAGATTGCTGAGCGGTTCGATTCCTGGCCCTGCAAAATGACCTTGTGTCCTTGGGCAAGGCACTTCACCCTACTTGCCTTCGGGGGGGGGGGGGGGGGATCTCCCTGTATTTACTGTAAGTCACTCTGGATAAGAGCGTCTGCTAAATGACTAAATGTAGATGTATGGTGGAGAGGAGAGAGACAGAAGCAGAAACACAATAAAGATGGAGAAGCCATTTAAGGAATTATACCCCACATAAACATAATTAAGACCAAGCAGGAGAGTCATCCATGCTAACACTAGGAAGCAGGGACACGCAGGTTTTATTGCTGGGTTAATAAAAACAATGCCTTTATTTAGCTGGCGCTTTAATCCAATACGACATACAAACTTCCACCTCTTGATATGCAGTCCAAAACTGGCTGCCACTGAGCTATTACCATCCTGCTAAGTAAACGACTGTCCTGTGCACCTCTTGTCAGCCCTACCTGTGGAGTAGTAGTCCAGGACAGGGTCCTTGCAGAAGGACTTGTACTTCCAGGTGACCAGCACGTCCTGAGGGTTGGCTGACGTGGAGTAGTCACAGCGCAGAATCACCGACGCAAACAGGGTGGTGCTCCGCTCAAGCTCAGGGACCACTACCTGGATCGGACAAACATCTGCGTGTGTGGATGTGTGTGTGGGTGGGCGAATGTGTGTATGGAGGTGTGTGTGTATGGTAGAATAATATATTTGAGCTTTTTTGCTTTCATAAATGTTTACATGCACTATAATGTCAGCCTTGATTACTTTTGGCACAAGCTAAAACAGCACCTGTAGAATAACAGCCCGGCAATGATATTGGGTATAAATATTAGTATCTAATGACTTATAATGACATACCCACACAATTGATCTGATTTGATCCCTTAACCTTCAATAGGTTTCGGAAATGAAAGAGCACAAACATTTAATCAGCTGTCTTCCTACTAAAGGGACGGGTAGACCTATAGACTATCTTGACAATCCTGTTTACAGAAAATGGTCACGTGACAGCCTTCTGATGGCCTTGTAGTGTTGACTCCGGTTGATTATTAACTTAGTATCTATACACTTTTAGATAATTCGGTTAAATGAACAAATCTAACGTTAAATTATGTGGGGTTGACGAATAGGGTTTACTGGCCAACATATGCTTCCCAAAAAGTAAGACTTACCTGTCGGCAATAAACTTAAGACAAGCAGCACCAATATCATGTTTCCCATTCGTTTTTTTTTCCAATTTCAACGCGGAAGCCTCCGTGGTGACAAACTAGTTCATCACCATCGATAATAAAGGAAATATATTTATTTATGTACTTCACCCTTCAAAATCTAAACTCTTCTTATACTTGCTTAAACTCGAGTTCATAAAATCCTTTGTTTTTGGAGTACGACTACTCCAACAGGTGTAAAAGCAGCTTTCCCTGGAGTCCGTCGCTTCGTTGAATTCCTCCCATCCCCCATTCCAGGTGACATCATCAGACCCGCCCGGAGCTGGGGCAGGTGCATCGGAGAAGCATTATCGTTGTCCCCATGCCCGCAAGAGGAAAGATCAAAGACAAAATTGCTTCCTCTGTTATGTTTGACACGCTATTGCTTTGGTTATGATACTTTTATGTTGTGTAGGGAGACATCAAGCCTCTTGTCAATGAAATGGCAAACAAACGTGCAGGGTTTGGCAGGCTGATCGAAATTAAATGTGGCCGCCTCAGTGAATTGTGTGGTCAGATTTTTGACTAGTTTGTCCATTAATAGAGTCATCAGCGCTTGGAGCACGGTATTTGATGTAGGTGGACTTTCAATTAAGCTTTAAATTATTTATGTTCTACCCTGATATGTATATTTGCTTTAAAGCCAAATCTCTGCACTCTCAGCAATGTGGAAATTCCATGTCAACACTTCCTTTTCACACACTCTGAAGCCTGCAGGATTTCCATGTGAATTGGCTCTTCAGCAGACAGGAAGAATAGAGCAGGGACGCGGAGACCAGGCTGCAGAGAGGCTTGGTCTGTGAGGAGGACTGCTTGAACTGTAATGAGTTCTGCTATCTGCTATTCCTAGTCTCTGTTTTGTCTTTCAGACAGACGCTTGGCCTTGTCTCAGCGGTAAATACCAGTGAGGTTCAACAATCCTTGGAGTGTTTTGTGTATGTGGTCCCTCAAGCTCAACTCTTAAGCGGTCTTTATTCACCCCTACACAAAACATGCCTGTCTGGCTCATCTTGAGATCCTCTGAAACAAGGTCGTTGAGACCTTTTTCATAAAAATGCAAGCAACTCTTTCTTTTTAAATCCTTTCAGTCCACATCGAAGGATCCTGCATCTGTGACTAGCAGATTGCATCTGTTTCCTTCCTGGCATTGTGATGTCATCCTGGGAAGATTTCCCTCCCGCTGCTGTCTTCTGTGGCGGCCATCTTTTCAAGACTCTGAATCGTGCGCCGTCACATTCCCTCCTCTGCAGGGATTCTCCCCGAAGTCTTCCAACGAGGGGAACAGAGAATACACAGTACAAATATCCAGGAGCAAGTAATGTAGTTGTGTTTTGTAGATAAGCGTGCACTGTGTATGTAGCAGTGTATGTTGATTAGCCATGCCAAGAACAAACACTTTGTATTATGCAGGGTACACTTTGTATCAGTCAGAGTAAACACACTCACACAGTGTTAAACAAGCAGGAAGTGTTTTATATCAAAATCATCCGTATCAAATGAGTGAAGTACAAATGCTGGCTATGGCAGAATGCCACAATATCAAACCATAGTCTCATCATGTCACCGAGAGAGCCTGACATTGTAATACTAGTGGCTATAGCTACACACAGTGCAATTCCAATCTGCAATACAAATTCAAGCTCAGTAGGCAATGTAAAGTAGGTACAATATTAACATACACTCACTCACACATCAAGTGAACCTGAGAAACCTCATGTGGCAGGAGCAACATTTTTGTGCTTTTTGTATTGACAAAGAGATAAAACGTGTCATTACATATCAGAGAACGATGAGCCCGTTTAAGAGTTTATCAGGGTACTCCTTCATGCGCTTAGTAAAAAAAACAAAGAAGGACAGATGGATACACGGATCATGAATATGCTGTATTTTCACACTATCACACATACACACGCTCACTCAAAACACATTTTCAATTCCAACAAGGCCTTTAGATTTTCAGCATCCTTACAGTTATTCGATCCAGTCATCATCCTTCCTCCAGTGAAGACCTTGCGGTGTGTCATGTTAAAGCCCTGTTTTCCTGGCTGCTGCGTTAAGGCTGGTTAGTCTTTCCGAGGTGGCTGCATGCTGCTGTAAACGAGTGGCGTGTAATGTTCAGAACAGGCTGGCCAGGGGCTCAGGACTCCCCTCTCTGAGTCACACTATGAGAGAATCTCTGCTGAGTGAAGGGCTCTGTTAGGGAGACAGACCAAGAGCCACAGGTTAGACTTGGTCTTGCCTGCAATCGTGCCACAGGTGCTCTGTTAGTCAGGCCTGGTGGTGTCAGTGACGCAGTGTGGCAACTGATCCACAGGAATCTTGCAGCTCTGTGTGTTGTTAGTGATGTCTGGGAATGAGTTCCGGGGAAACGTCATAAGGCTCTTTTGCATTGTCATGAGCAGAGTTACTAACTTGGCAAATATCTCCACAATATTCTATTCATGGACATACAATTGGGTATTTATATTTTATACTTTACTGAAACAATAATAATAAAATAGTTAAAAAATAAAAAGAAGACACATCCGTAGAAAAATTGAAAAAAGCACCAATGGATAATTTCCAGTCTGTATGAAGTAACATGAAAACATTTACAGGCAAAGCTCAATTTATCACGATTGGACAAAGATAGAAATATAAACATAGAAAAGGTCCATCCAGTGAGTTGGCCTGTTTTCCTGACATGGTTTGGTCATGGTTCACTTTGTCTGAGTGGATCTGTTTTATCTGACACCTATGTGGTTCTGACTTGAGACCCAGTCAGTTTGGCACACGAATAACAAAAGACTGGTCATTGAACAGCCAAGGGCATGAGAAAAGGCGTATGAAGAGTTCTGAGGTTTTTCATCTGAGCCCTCCTCTTAAATGTAACTCACCAGTTTCCTGGTCCTGTCTCTCTCCTCTCTCCCCCCCTGCTGGGTGTGGGCGTTCCCTTGGGCGGGGCGCGTGTAAGAGAACGGTCTCGCAGCCGGATCGGTGGTGCGGTAACGTTCTGGAGGATTCGGTTCCACTGTCTTGTAGCGTTCCGTGGTAGGCGGTTCCATTGTCTTGTAGCGTTCTGTGGGAGGTGGTTCTATGGTGCGGTAGCGTTCCGCGCTGGGATCGCCCTTGCGGTACCTCCCGTTCTCAAACTCCCGCTCTGAGTACGGAGGCAAGGAGTCCTCCTCTTCGGGTCTGTTGCTAGGCGACCGGCTATAGTAACAGTCGCTGCCCTTACCCTTGGAACTTCCCTTGGAAGGCGTGTCGCTGTCCTCCTCTGCTCTCCCCCCATCCCTCCCCCCATCCCTCCCCCTCCCTCCCCCCTCCCTCCCCCCATCCCTCCCCCCTCCCTCCCCCCGCCCCGGCCCCTCGCCTTGCGTTCTAATAGGCTGTTGAGGAAGCCGTCATCGTAGCCGTCGCCACGGTCACCTTGGCGGTGGGACGGTCTGGAGGGCCGGTCGCTGTCCCAGGTGCCCCGCCTCTTCTGCATCAAGGGGGAGGGGCTACGGCGGTGCCAGTCGTCGTCCTGGTCGTCGTGGTAACGCCGCGGGGGGCTGCAGTCCGGGTAGGAGGGGGGGAAGCGGTCACGCCCTCTGACCTCGGGGTTGTAGCCGCGGTCGTGCGTTTCGCCGCGGCGCCCGTGGGGCACGTAGGATTGGGCAAACTCCTCCAGCTCGTCCAGGGAGCCGGTGCGCCCCCTGCTGCTCAGGGTCTTCCTCTGCAGGTGCTCGGAGCGAGGGTTCCACCTGGCACAGGGAGCAACTCAGTACCCACCCCCAGCTGTCTGCACAGCAGGGTGGGAAACAAACACCTCTCATGCTGACAGACTACAAGCTGTACTCTCTCTCCCTCTCTCTCTAGCTTTCTACTCATCTTACTGTCTCTCACTCTCTTTCCTTTTCTCTCACTCTCTTCCTCTCTCTATCTCTTTCTGTCTTTCTCTATGTCTCTCACTCTTTATCTCTGTCCCTTTCTTTCACTCTCTCCCTACCTCTCTCACTCTTCCTCCCTCTCTCTCTCTTTCTCTTTATGTCTTACTCTCTGTCTCTCTCTCTCTGTCTCTCTCTATCTCTCTTAATTCATCAAAAGTACCTGCAGTCCCGCTCCTCACTGGTGTGGTTGCCATGGGGGTTGCCATGGTGGTTGCCATGGTGCCTGCGACTCTGTAGGGGCGGAGCTGCCATGAGCAACGACTGGTCGTCGAGGTCGGCGATGGGCGGGAGAGCGTTCATCTGGACCGTCCGATAGGTCTGCCTGAAGTCCGTCTCTCCGGCCTCATGCAGAGAGCTCAGCTCTGATAGGCTGCTTGCTGCTGGTACGACAGGTAGCTATGGAGACTGTTACTGCCTTTCAACAGGCTCCGCAGAGCTCAAAATATCAGTTTAGAATTGTTTTAAAATCAACTGTACTGATCCTTCATTTAAGATAACATGTCACTCAAAACAGTCATTGGCCGTAGTATCAACACCAATATCAACAGCATCTGCTAAACGCAGTAGACCTCTGAGCAGGGTATATATATAGGCCGGCTATTTTCAAGGCAATGAATTGCTTTAACCGATGGGCATCATCTTGTGTTGCTCTTGGCACCTGTTGGCTCATGTTGAAACAGGCCCACTTGAAAACATCTAAGCCACCATTAGAACTCTATTTTGGTTAGTATGTGATCAGGGTCACAATGTTTTGAATTTGATAAGGCATTGAATACTTAATAAAGAAATGTTAAAAGCCTGCAGCTACACCTGGATGAGAGGGGTCTGGAGAGGTCTTATGCTCGAACCATTGTTTTCACCTCAATTTGTTTGTCTAAATTTTTTTTGCCTCGATTTTCACCATTCAAATTTGAGCAGCCTTTTATTTGAATTTCAAAATTCAGTTATTTCAATCCATATAATTTCAGAACCTTTAATTTTTGCATTTTAGAGAGGTGAATTCAAAACCACCAACTTTGTTGGTGTTTACATTTCAATAACTATTCAATGCCTTTTAAAATTCAAAACATTATGTCACAGGTTTGCTTCCATAGGTCCTGGTTAAAATGAAGTTAATACACAGTTGATGTTTGTGTGGTTCACTAGGAGTGGGGATTAATGTGAAAGTTAACATCTAAGCTCTAACCAACAGACACAAGACATTTTACATACAGTACAATCACACACGTGTAACACACACACACACAAACACACGCACACACACACACACACACAGATTGTTTTATGGTGCCTCCTATAGGCTTACATTGGAGAGCAGCCATCTTGTCAGAGGGGACCTGCCCCAAGTCCTTCTCTATGTAGTACAGAACCTTCGTAGAGTCTCTGCCCTGACCAGGCTGCAGACGATAGCCACTGCGCACTGAGGACACACACACACACACACACAGAGAACACACACACACACAGAGGACACACGTACACAACCAAAGGGCACACACGCACACAAGGACATGCACACACGACACATAAGACATCAGGAGTAGCCAGTGTGAGAGTCGTCAATGAGAAAACCAATCCCTTGCATACTTAAACATAAAGTCAAGACACATGAACTCTCATACACACAGAAATACACACATTAAACTGAGAGTAACACACACACACAGGCTAGTAACCCAGGTTACTGACATAAGATGATGGATGACATAGGATTATATTTAGTTGACACAGACAAAATGGAGTAGTGCTCGTCTTCTGTTTTCTACAAAACAACATTTCCCAGAGTACATTGTGGCATGTCCACACCCTAGCCATGTCACTTACCCCCGGCTAGGTTGTTGTCCAATGAGGGGACTGACACCATGTTGGGGTCGACCAGGGACGGGGGGGCGAGGGGTACGATGCTGGGTACCCCGGGGATGTAGTAGGGGGGGTACATGGTGATCTGGGGGGGCTGCATACTCTTGGCCATCTTCCCGGCTTCATAGACTATCAGGTTCAGACACATCATGGATTACAATAAAGATACTGTAGGACTGGATGTGTGTGAACGTGTGTGTTACCCACAGTGCTGTGTGTCAGCGTCTGAGGGGGTGAGTGTGTGTGTATGTGTGTGTGTGTGTGTGTGCGTGCGCTACTAACGGTGGCGTGGGCAGCAGCATGTGTCAGGGCAGCAGCAGCAGCTAACGTAGCAGCAGCAGGAGTGAGGGCAGCACTGGCACCAACAGATGCCCGCCAACAACAGGAACAGGATGCTGCCCAGGACTACAGATCCCACAAACACCCACTCTGGAGGACAAACACACAGAGGAAAACAACAAGATAAAGACTACGTATCCAAATGGCACCCACTTCAGGCAGTCCAACAACGACTTCAATTATCTCAACCCGTCCCCAAAAGCCCCCCTCCCTCTACATACACACACACACACACACACATGAACATACATGTACACACACACACACAGATGGCTAATCCACCCTTACATCAGCAGCTGAGGCAGACATCCTGAGGGTGGGCCTAGACAGGACCAACACGTAAACACACAAACCACTGATGACACACTGTCCCACACAGCCTCAGAGGAGCTCATTAAACAGACAGTGGACTCCAAAGACACCAGAAATGTAAACCTCGAGGGAAGGAGGTGGAAGGGTTGTTTCCGATTGGATACACAACAGTAGATTGCTGCTGATTGGACCCCTCTATATATAGATTTATTAAGTTGGAGAACATGTATTTAATCTGGTAGAGAAAAAAAAATTCTGTTAGTGACAGAATTGAATGGATAAACATGCAGGGACAATTGATTAAGCACATTCAAAATCAAATCATTGGGTCTCTCAGCAACAGGTTTTTGGGGGGTGTTTTTGACAGTGACAGTGAGAAAGAAGCAGAGAATGGTTTAAGGGCTGGCCAGAAGAAGTGAGGTCAGAGAGGGGAAATGATGTCAGATGGGAAAGAGGAAAGGAGGTAGGCATACCTGGCATGATCTCCACATCAAAGCCAGGCAGGAGATCGTCCAGCCCACCTTTACCTGGACTACCTGCAGAGAGAGAGAGAGAAGGAGAGAGAGAGAGAGCAGAGGTGAGGGCTGGGCAGACAGGCAGGAAGCAGGGGGCAAGAGGTCAAAGGTGAGGATAATCAGCCAGTCAGGGGAAAGATAGTTACTAGCTGAAGTTGATTGGATAGCTGATTAATCAATCAATGATCCAGGTGGAAATTTCATTAGCTTAGCATTCTCTATGGCCATAGAATCAAATTACATTTGTGACATAACCCAAACCTGAAAGAACAGAGAGGAATTGAGAGAAACCTAAAGTCAGCAATAAGAGATTGATAGTTCTTGCAAAAGCACTTGCCAGACAATCTCAATACACAAAAACACCATCCAACACAGCCATAAATGGTTGAGGTTCGGGGGTTCTCAGGTCAAACTGCCTCTCTGAACCTAATTTTAGCCAAGGGGCCCGGTTGTGCTGCATTCTGGGATGTCACAGTGCATGCACGCAAACACGCTTCGCACACACTGACTTCATGCAACACACTCACAACCTTACACATGCAACAGTCTTGTGAAGGGTAACTGAATCCAATTAAGTCCCTAGACTGAGTTGTCTGGTGCCAAAAGTCCTAGTGTGAGACATACAGTAGGCTACTGTGGAGGGGTTTCAGACAGTCCCACAGTTGAGGAGGGTAAGAGGGGGCAGAGAGTGTGGGAAAGAGGGAAAGAGGGAAAGAGGAAAGAGGGATGGAGAAAAAGGGAGAAGGAGAGAAAGGATAATTAGGACAGATACCGAACTAGAGAATTCTGGCACGACCATTTGCCATCATCATAGAAAGGGGGTCAGGCCAAATACTATTGCCATGGTAACAATGGCTGCTTTGTTTGTATGAGCAGCGATAGGGACAGGGCAAAAGAGAGAGTGAAATAGTAGGAATAGTTAAAGGACAGAAATGAGTACAGTCCAAACTAAACACGAGAAAGAGATGAACGGATATCAGTGATTCATCAGGTCCTAATAGGTAACTTGAACTTGTGTAGAGGGTGATGCAAACTATATGAGTATACTGTACATCTATAAAGATATATGATATATATGTGAGTGTACATTTACATTTAGCAGACGCTCTTATCCAGAGCGACTTACAGTAAGTACAGGGACATTCTCCCCGAGACAAGTAGGGTGAAGTGCCTAGAATCAAACTGGCAACCTTCAGATTACTAGCCCGATGCTCTACCCGCTCAGCCACCTGACTCCCTACAGTGTACAGTATTTGAGTGTATCAGTCATGGGTCTCTCTGGCCTTACGCTGTCTGAGCCGGCTGTCTGGACTATGTGAACAGACAGACCTGCTCTCCCACAGCTAGCCTGTCTCCAGTCTGCCGTGCTGACTAGGCAGTTGCCATGGAGACGGAGACGTAGAACGGCATTTTATTCCGATAAAAGCACTGACACACACACATCACAATGTGCACTATGTCTCACTTACTCACACACACACACACACACACACACTCACACTTCCACTCACCCTGCAACGCTCAGTCCTCTAAATACCATGAAGCTAAGTAACCTGAGAGAGCGAGGAGGTATGCCTTCCTGAGAGAAGGAAAAGAACAGGAGGAAGAGGGATGGAGGGAGGAAGAAGGGAGTACAATGACGGGAAGAAAAAGAGAGGAAGAAAAATGAGAGTCTGAAGAGGCACCAGTCAAGTGAGGGCGAGGGCAAGGAGTGAACAGTATGAGAAAGTAAAAAGAAAATGTGAAGGTGAGAGGAGGAGGGGTGGTGGGCTGTGTGGAGATGGAGAGAAGGGACGGACAGGGAGAGCTCAGAAGTATGACTAAAATGTTCATCATCATTAGTTTACGAGACTTGCAATTCAATCCCCAGCACATACTAGTCACACGAGGACAGAATGAGAGGAGAGAGAGAGTGAGCAGCAGATAGAGGAGAGAGGGGAAAGAGATTGAAGACTGAAGAAGTCATATTTGCTGAGTGGCTCTAGATGCCAAACCAACCATATGTGCATGTGTCCTCTTCTGTAACCTGCCTCTGCCTCTCTCCATGCCTCTCTCCCTGACTCTCTCCCCTGCCTCTGCTGAGCTGCTTTCAGTCAGATTACAGAATGACATTGAATTACTGAAAGATATAAACCCACAGGATTGTAAAGCCACAGTTACAATACACACACTAAGGAGTAAGGAGTAAATAAACGTTGGCGGACAATGATTGTGTTCTTGCTGAGGCGTGCGTTCGCGAGCACAGTAACTAGGACAGTTCCTACTCTTCACACCTGTTCTCCTCTCCCTCTCTCCTCCTCCTGTCAGTTTCCACCCCATCTCTCTCCCCCGTTCTGTCACATCGTTCTTACTCTCTCACCCTCCACTCTTATCTCCCACCCTTCACCTTTCCTTTTGACTGAGTTTAATCAGGAGTGGCTGTTGGGTGTTGTAGTCTGTCCATTGTACTATATGGACTACAATAACATCTATCAGAGGTTGTGAACTCCTAGGTAGTGTATGTACACAAATCCCAAGGTTATGTCCGCTGGCTAGGGGCTAAGCTTAGCCCAACAATGGGCCCCCTCACAGGGGATCAGAGTTAGGGAACCGAGGCAGAAGCTTGTCTGCATCTCCATGGCAGCACTTGTAAGGACACTCTGGTATGCAGAGAGCCTTTAGAAGGAGGCATGTTCCAAAACATTGAAACAAAAACAATCTCAACAGACACAAACAAACCTCCCAAAATACACACACACACACAATCATAGAAGTAGCTCGGTGGGCTCTGATTCTCACACACACACACACACACGTACGTAAACGCGTAAAAAAAACGCACACACGCACAAACACACAGGTTGCCAGGTGATTAGCGGAGTGGCAACTGACCAGTTTGCAGTTACTAGTGGGTTGGGTAACTAGACAGGTGATTACTAGTGGGTTGGGTAACTAGACAGGTGACAGGGTTTGCCAACCACTCACCTAACACCAGTAACTCAACATGAGCCTCGTTCTTCCCCTCCAGGTCGTCAGCGATGACCACATGACAGGAGTACACGCCGCTGTCACCCCACTGTAGCTCCCCGATACGCAGGTCGGCCTCTGGAACAGCAGACAAAGACAAGGGTCAAGGGTCAGAGGCAAAAAGTCAAAGTTTAGATGGCCCAGTGACGTCATCACTACATCTTTGCATTTAACAATGGGTCATAGCAGACTTCCTGGGTGATTAGGACACAGAGAGGGAGGGTAGTGTGTTGACCGTGGGCAAAGAACGGGCTGGGTGCTGGGATAGGGGTGCTGGGACTTGATAAGAGGTATGTTGACTGTGAGTCTTGAGTCCATTGGGAGTGAATGGCATACAGTAAGTATTGTGAATGGTGCAGGAGGGTATCGTTGATACTAGTGTGTGTGTGCATAGGTTGGGCCCACCCTATTGTGAAGAGACGGGGGGAAAAGGGGGACTATTTAAAGGACAGGAAACAGCGGCACAATCTGCTCTGCTGTTTCCTGCTCGCAGGGAGATGAATCACTCAGTCTCTTGTTCCTTATCGCTCTCTCTTTTTCTATAGTCCCCCCTCATACTGGGCATAATACTGTAGAACTGGCCACAGTTCTACGGTATTAACGGTCTCAGCAACAATCTTAACGGTCTCAGATCACATTATATTTAGTCATTTAGCAGACGTTCTTGTCCAGAGCGACTAACAGTAAGTACAGGGACATTCCCCCGAGGCAAGTAGGGTAAAGTGCCTTGCCCAAGGACACAACATCATTTCGCACGGCCGGGAATCGAACCAGCAACCTTCTGATTACTAGCCCAATTCCATAACCGCTCAACCAACCATATCAGACTGAAACATGACAGTAAGAGTGGCATCGTACTGTTGATGATGGCGATGTCTCTGCCCTTGTAGTACTCGGCCAGGGTCATGGAGGCTCCCTGGCCGGAGGCCACGATCCTGACGGTGCGCCCGCTGTCGGAGCACTCCAGGTGGGACGCGAGGCCCAGGTCAGAGCCCTGGACCCCCAGGCTCTCTGTGAAGGTGAATGCGTCCTTGGTGCGGTCGCGGCAGTAGGACTTGTACCACCACTGGACCACGGGGGTCTGGGTGGACGGGGTCTGGAACTGGCACTGCAGGACCACCGACTGGAAGAGCATGGCGTAGCGCTTGTCCTCGCGGACGGTGACCTGCACCCCCTGACACACGCACACTGACACACACACACACACACATGTAGGAACACACACGCATGTAGAAAACACACACACACAAATATGCATGTTCATATTCAGTATCCACATCTCTGAACAAACAGAGAGACATGCAAATTGGGGCGATTAGTGCGGACAGTTGAACTCACTCAATTATCAGGCAGGTAACTCATTCACCACAGTGTCACATCCAGCTCGACATGCCCTTCCATACAGTCACTGAAAATTCAAACCTTAACCTCAACCACCGATGAGAAAAGGCTTTGTTTGTTTGCTTTACAGCCCCCTGCCCCCCCTATCAGCATCTCATCAGATAGAAAGGAAGGAAGGAGAGATAGAAAGAGTGATTGAAAATAGGCAAGACAGAGAATAATAGAGAAAGAAAGAAGAGAGAAAGAATATAAGAAAAAAGGAGAGACAGACATATAAGAAAACATACAGTAGTAGAGAGAGAGAAGAGAGAGAGAGAGAGAGAGAGAGAGAGAGAGAGAGAGAGAGAGAGAGAGAGAGAGAGAGAGAGAGAGAGAGAGAGAGAGAGAGAGAGAGAGAAAAAAAGGTAGCAGCTTAAGACAGTGAATCACCAACGCCTAAAAACAGCTGGATCCCCAACTAGTGTTTATGTGTGTATGTGTTCATCGTGACTCAGGGGTGGGAGATTAGCGGCTCCCAGGGTGACTTGCACAATATGAAACAGGGGACTAGAGAGAGACACAGGGGCAGGGATGGGGGGGCTCCTCTCTCTCTGTACCGGGGTCACAGAGGTCAAATTCCACGGTGTGTGGGGGCTGGGTGGGATGGGCAATGAAGAGAAAGAGGTAGGGAGTTTTCATCAGAGAGAGAGAGAGAGTGGTAAGGGGAGGCCTGTACAGTCTCTTTCCTTTTTCCCCAATCTCCCCTGCCGCTTTTCTCTCTCTTCCCCCTCTCTCCACCCCCAATCGTCCCAGCTTTCTCCTGTCTCTCTCTACAGTAGAGCCTCTCTCCTGTCTCTCTCTACAGTAGTCTCTCTCCTCTGTCTACAGTAGAGCCTCTCACCTCTGTCTACAATCTTTTCTCCCTGGTCTCTCCAGCTCCCAGTATCCAGCCCTTCTCAATCCTCCCGGATCTCTCCTGCCTCTCTTCCTCGGGCCTGTTAAGTCTGACACTGGGTGGGGCAACAGGAACTCTCTAAACAGTTACCAGCAGACAGGAAATCAAAACAAAGCCCAGCCCACCAGCCCTCTCCTCAGGAGCGGCTGGACAAACACGCACGCTTATAGAATGTATATCTAAGACATCTAAAATGGCTGCCTTTCCTGGTATATTTTCTTTGTCTTATACCTTTTTGTGATAACTCGATATCTGTTACAGCTAGCTGAGTTGTCTTCAGAGCGCTCACAGGGGTAAAAGTTACAGTGGTATCTACCAAAGTAAACACATTCCACCCTCTCCTTCTTTATCGCAGTTCTGGAAGTCTGCGAGTCTTCCTTCTCAAGAGGGGGGAACCTTAATGCATTCTACTGGAAAGAGGTCACACTAACTTGGAAGATTGTTTTGGTTGTAAAGGTCAGATGAATGTGTGTGCGAGTGGTAGCGCGACGGAGGAGGGGAGAGATAGTCGAGGAGGGAGGAGGAGGAGAGGGGGGGGGAGTCTCTGTGTCGAATCTGTCCATACATTCCTCCCACGGTAGCCCTGGTCGTCCCTTTGTCTTCATCTTCATAGCTCAGCCCATTGTTCAGCTTCAGCCTAAATCCCCCTCGACACCCGTCCCATGTGAAGAACAGAGAGGGGGGGGTTCCTCAACCAATGAGTTTTACTCGTCGAGTCCAGCTGGGTGTGAACAGCCAATTAGCTGGGAGAGATTTGAACGGGACCGTTGCCGGAGTCTTAAGGTGAGAGGAACAGAGTGGATGTAGAGACTGGGACAGCCATAGCAACATGGGACTTTGCTCAGACAGAGCCCAGGCAGATGTCTGTTCATAGGCCGTTGATGGCAGGTGCCTCTGATTTACCAGAATATATTTAGCCAATATATTATGAGAACAGTAGGCTACATCTTGTGGCCTGTCTATCATTACAAGCACCAGATCACACTAAATACATTCCACTGTATGCTCAATCATCTCAAACATAGACTCTAGTAACAGACAATCAAGTCACTAAGATCATTCACCTCAAACTCCAGTTTGGGTCAACAGTTACTTTTTAACCAGAAATGTCTTCACATTGGCCCCGGTGTTTCCCGTTTCCTGACAGCCATCATTCCCTTCCTCTCTGAAGTGACACATTTCCCAGGTCACGGGTCCTCACACAGACCACTATACTAAGAAAATTATCTTTAACTGTTTAAACAGTGTAATACGATTTGAATTATATTATATAACAGGTATATCCTAATACTGACGCATATGTTACTGATTAGTTAGTGGGCTGTCATCTCACTTCTAACATCTCGCATTTACAGGCAGCTTTTTTCCTTACAATGGGAGCAAGCGCGACAAACGCCTTAGGCAATAACGGTACTATAACAACACCTTGGCCAACCACAGCACTCTCTACTGGGGAAAAAAAGGGTCGAAAATGAACTATGAATGTGGGAACTTCAGATTTGGCTCACTTTATTAACTAGGCTACTATCCCACACAAGCATTTACAGACCGTTTGGATAAAGAGGCAAGTAGCGAGTGTAATGTAGCCCTACGCAAAGAGATTCTCAACAGACAGAATGATCAACCTGTTGCACGACCACAGTTTTCCCAGACATAGGCTATAAACAAATTGAGAACAGAACTCACCAACTATGAGAAAGAGAATCCACCGATCTATGCCCATTTTCAGTTTCAAAAAACAGTTTTTACTTAGGTGAGCGGTAATTAATCCACATGATTACGCTTTTCCCGTTGCTCTACTCATTCTTTGGTCGGCTGCGCTCGAGAATAAACGGGATAGAGGGGAAGTGTCAATCCGAGACTGGCGGGAGCGTACCATCTCGATGGTGGGTGAGAAAAGAACACATCTAAATATTAAATGTTTCTAAAATAAAGGTATCCTTCTGTTTTGATTGGCATTTCAAAGTGGTTGTGTCATTATTTACACGTTTGTAAAAGTGGTGGATAAAGTTTTAACCCCTCTTTTTTAGGGGGTAGAATTCTAATACTGTTCATTTATGTTTCACCTATGCAATGAAGTAGAATGTCCTTGTGTGCAGTGGGTGAAAAATTAGATTATTAATACATTTAGGTCAGACCAGGGTTTAAGGAATTTTTCAGAGCACAGACAAAATAGGACAGCTAAGTAGCCTTAGTCACTTGCCGGCACAATTTTGATTAGCCTATTTTCACAATGGTATAGGCAATATTTATTCAAAACAAGTGCATTTTACAAAATATTAATCATGTTATTAGCCTAATTTACAGAGAGTATGTCTATAGTAATCATTACAGAAAATGTTAATTGATGTAGATGTGATATTAATGCTGTATCAATAATCTTATTGAAATATAAGGACCACAAAACAAAAAAATTATAATCTCCCAAAAATGATAACATGACTCCACATAGAGGAATCATATTTCAAGTCTGAACCTTATAAAATAGAGCCTTGTCGGCAGGCCTAAACACACTTGACAGGTCTAAACACACTTGACAGGTCTACCGTCGGGGACAATAAACTGATTTAAACGTAGTTCTCTAAAATTGCTCAAACTATGTACATTGCAGACCTTTTTGACGCTTGAATGGGAAAAAAGGTGTTGATTTAACTCCAGCCAATAATAATCTTTTTTTTTAAAGTAAGAATATAAATGTTGCAGTATCAGCAATAGGCCTTATGGCTGTGGAGGTCTATCTGTTGCATAGGCCATCACACATCAAGACGATCACGGCTGCCGCCGTAGCGACGACCAGCATCGTCTAAGTGATCGCGGCTGCCACCATGACCACGACTCTCACTGTAGCGATCACTTTGGTCATCAAGGCGATCACGGCTACCACCATATCGGCGACCATTGTCAAGGTGATCACGGCTGCCAATGCGACCACGACTCTCACTGTAGCGATCACTTTGGTCATCTAGGCGATCACGGCTGCCATTCCGACGATTGTCATCCAGACGATCACGACTTCCGCTGTACCCACGGCTCTCGCTGTAGCGATCACTTTGGTCATCAAGGCGATCACGGCTACCACCATATCGGCGACCGTTGTCAAGGCGATCCCGACTGCCACCATTGCGGTCTTCTAGGCGATCGCGACTACCGCTGTGCCGGTCGCGTTGATCGTCTAGGCGATCGCGACTGCCACCATAAAGATCACGACGGTGCTCATCTTTACGCCCAACATTACTACCATGCTCATCATCCTCATCAATTAGTTTAATTCTGGGGGCGCTTGTCTGCAGGCTGAGGTCCATGTCTCTCTCCCCTCTCTCCTCAAAATGGCTGACAAGCTCCATGTTCGGCTTGACCTCATCTGGCAGGCCGTCCTGGTACTGCCCAACTGTCATTGTGGGCTGGTCATGGAACGCCACAGCCTCAGGGGCCCTGAGAACGAGGAAGCACCGTGATGCACTGATTGCAGACACATTGTGATCAACACACACAGGTGACACAAAGCACCCAGGGAAAGATATTTGGAAAGTTTGATACTCTTTCAGGCCACATCGTAAACACCAATCATTCAGCAGCTGAATCAGACTGAAGGTGCCACACTTGCGCCGCTGACCTCTATTCCACCATGCACACAGAGACACAGACACACACAGGAATGCGAGAAAACGTCCTGAAGCCTCACTTTTCAACATTCTCCTTCTGGTTGTTCCTCCTCTTGCAGAAGCAGTAGAAGACCAGGCCAAGCACCAGGATTCCAGCCAGGACGCCCCCTACAATGCCCGCCGTGGAGCCGATATTCATGGACGCTACAGAGAACAAGGAAAAAGAGGAAGGAACCATGTGGGTGGAGAAGGAAAACAAAAAACAACACCAATATGTTATGCCGCAGAAATGTACGAGTCATGTCAAACATGGCCCCTTTCTCCTCCCACGTCTTAAAGAGGTTCTGACTGGTGGAGCACTCACGAGGCAGGACGGTTAAAGTGAAGTTGGAGCTGGCCTCCCGGATCTTATTGGTCGCCGTGCAGACGTAGAATCCAGAGGTTTCCATTGAGATATTGAAGAGAGACAGAACTCCATTCTCTGGAACAGACCAATCAGGTTTAGCTACATGCTTCCTATACAATAATACAGAATATCTGACACCACCAACACAGATCAGACGTAGCATGGAATCATATATGTAGTAAACTAGTTAAACTTTTTGTTCAGACTAAAACCCAGACAGACTGACCCTCCCTCCCTTAAACACACACACGCACACACACATACTCTCTGTTGTCCTTGGAGGGAATGGTCTGGCGATGTTCTTGACATTGTAGGTCTTCCAGGTGTACACAGGAGAGGGCGAGCCCTCCTCTGAGGCGCAGGTCAGACTGATGTTATTCCAGTACTCTGCTGTGCCTTGCACCTTGACGATGGGCACAGAGGGAGCCACTGGACGGAGGGAGGGACAGAGGGCACACAGCACAAGTCAGACAGCAGTGGATACTGGGGGCCCAGTTGTCCCTGTTTGAACATACAACTGTCATTACTCTACCCTGAAAAGACCAAAACTAATCAGAAAATATATAGTTTAATTAGTCTATACTGCACATTGAAAACAAAGGCAGCAGACATCTTCTCAGAGAATAAACTTTCAACATTTGTCCAGTAGGGGGCAGAAAAGACAAGATAACTCATTGTACTCTCCACAGTGGAGGGGATAAGTTAAGGACAGATTCAAGACATACTATAATTAAAATAAGAAGAACTAATGGTAAATAATATACACACTCTCCAGCCTAGCCCCATGATGACTGGCTGTGTGCTGTACCAGGAGGGACTTCCATAACCATAGCACCACATTCAATGTGTTCATTTGACAGTATTTCATGGTTGTGTCTTTTGTTTGCTAATCTTGGATCTGTGTGTTGTGTGCTCTGCCTAAACCTTTAAAATCCCTTAGCTACGTATGTGATTGATAGACTGATTATTGATTGATCATAATCTCCTCACCCAGGACAAGCACAGAGGTGATGGCAGCCAACTTCCCTTCATCATCCCTGGGGATCTGGACCCTGCACTGAAACTCTCTGTTGTCCTGCAGGGTTACCCTGTTGAGAGTCAGGGCGCTCTCCTTCTTGGCCAAATCCACGGTAACGGTCGCCCTACCTTCATAAGAGGGACTCAAGTCCAGTACATTATTTGTAGAGTAGAAAGTGGCGACAGTAACCTGTAAAAAAAAAATCAAATGTGTTCATGTGCCAACTCTCAATCAACCCTCCAGCAGAAGGAAACAAGAACTGCAACAAGACATGGCAGGCATGACATAGCATTATAAAGAAGACATAGCTTGTGTTTACATTGTACAAGAGCACAGAGACATTAGACAATTAGCCATTGATCTTATTCTTTGTGACACAGTCTGGCTGTTTTCCCCCGTTGCATTGCAGTTCTGTCACTATCAATCATCAAGTTGTTCAATCATCAAGTCATTCATCATTGCAATCCCCATCCAAATCATAATTGTCAACACAAGACCAGATAGAGGAAATGATTCTGCCTGACCTTGGGGTCAGCAGGGTTGTCGGCTGCTGCAGTCCATGTTATGATGACCAGCTGTGTGCTGTCCAGTGGACTGGCAGGCTGGAATAAGCATGTGAGGGTGATATCATCGCCCCTGGCGACCTCATACTCGGCCGTAGGGAATGAAACCTGAAGGCCAGAGGTACTGGACAACACTGAAACAGAGGGAGGTTCCATAGGGATGGGTAAGTATGTCAGTTAATCGTTAATGTTGAAGTACCACAGTGAGTACATATTGTGTCACAAAAAGTAACCAAGGGCTCCCTCATGTTTTATTTAAGCCCCCATTGTCATTGTAAATTGACATTTAAGTATTCTACCAGTCTCTTTGATATTATATTGTTGATTTATATTCATATCCACTGGTATTACTGGAAGACATGAAGTACACTGATGTACACTATACAATTGTATAATTTTCTGACAGTACATTTTGTAGGCTACATGCATTTAATTTCAAAGATGGTAAAAGTAAAAGTAGTAAAACTAGGCCTACACAAACATATTTGAACAAACAAATACCTGTATGTCACTGTCAACTCTCTCAACTCGATGGGAATCAAATTAACTAACATACAACAGAGCATTGGAAGCCAACTGGAGTGTTTTGGGAAAATAATATACAAATATATTTTTTTCTAACCGTTATAAAGGTTGTTCTTATTTATATTTTGTCCTTAAAGAGATAAATCTCTTTCTTCAAGAGACCTGTTCAACCCCAGAAGGGTGTAGGCTACAACGTGCCAGACAATTTCAAATCTGACATTAAATGGAAATTTAACAAGACAAGAGAAAGGCCTTCACATTTACACAAAAGAAAAACGATTATTTCAGTACAGAACTTGTATCTCGCTATCAAGGTCTTATTTCCTTGTTCAGGGAAAAAGGGTAGGGCAGTGGGCTAACTGTTAATGTTTAGCCAGGCTATTGAAACTAGTCCACCAATTTCTACAACATATGGATTGACAATCACAGTTGCAATAGCTTACAGTCAGTCTATCCGCATCTTATACCTGCCAGGGACTTCAAGACTATCATAAATGCACAGTTTTGTTTACTTAACATTTTGAACATAACAATTTTGTAGAAACTCACCTGTCAGTATAAAAAATATTCTGACAATTAACTTCCCTTTCTTCATTGTTCCACCAAAATGTTTAAAGCTGCTCTCAGTCGAATATTCAAGCGTGATGCTGCAAGCGCACCTGACCAGGTAGCTTACTGCACTCTGCCGCACCTTCGAAAACGAAACGGCCAGGTTTACTCACCAGGTGATAAGGGAAAGCCAATGGACCAAAGGCCATCACATTGGCCAATTAAATGTACGTACACCACTGACGAAACCCGCCTTTTAGAAGTGCTTCCTAGCATTTCAAATAGCCTACAATTAAAGGTTGACACGCTGTTATTTCAACTTATAATTCAAACATATTAATGTTATCTGAACTGATACTCTATAGTATCAGTTACTAGTATAGTAGTAATAGTAGAAAATAGGCTATGCAACTAAATGATGTTTCATCTTCAAAGATGCCTTGTCCACATTTTGATCTACAATGATTTGTATATTTAATTCTCCTATAGATGGCAGTGCTGGGCTAATAAGGATGCTTTAAGTTAGTTTTCAACAGTATGGGACTTGACTAGATGCACATTATGTTAGACGTTTCTAACTAAATTGAATCAAAGTAGCCTACATTACCAACCGTTTCTGTAGGAAAATTACAGTTTAAGCTATAACAAAAGTATTACGAAAAAAGTTAATAGGATAATCAACAATCCTCACAGTAACCAAATTAAATATGAAACAAAATAATGTTGGTGCAAATTACATAAGGTCACAGTAATGTGATTAAAGTGGGTCTCACACACATACACGTGAAATTGTTGATGCATTTTGAATCAAAAGGAGTTAATGTGAAAGTGTCAGGCCTACTCATTGAACAGGGGTTGGTCAAAATAAAACTTATTGTCTGGATGGGAAGTGAGGTTATTTAAAGTAGGATATATCTTGCTGTTAGGATAAAACAAGCACAAGTAGGCCTATAGCCTACATACAAACTCTACAAGATTAACATATTCAGTAGAATTCAGATATGGGGCATTTTATTTAGCCTCAACTGTTATGGCACTCTGAAAGAAACTTTAAGCAACTAGGCTACTGCACTTATTCTCATAACCTAGAACAGGTTGTTTTCAACTTTAGCTAGACTAAGTGCAGCCTAACCCTAAGTGAGAACATCAATCGAGCGGGGTGTGCTGAATTTTCCCCTTTCCACTAGGGCTGGGATTTCGGGTAAATATTCAAAATGTCGGACGGAGGAGCAGCGAGTCAAGATGAGAGTTCAGGACCAGGTAATCATTACAGCATTTTACATATTCATACTTATATTCAAACTCTCTAACTCGCAATTCGAGATCTACAGAATCAACCTGAAAATAAAAAGATTTAGCATAATGTTGACGTTTTATGCGTTCTTTCAGCTGACAGCTCACAGATATTTGACAGCGGAGGAAACGGGCTATTGCAGTACGACGGCAAATTATAGGAAAAAAACATGCCCTCCTTTGTGTGATTAGACCGCTCTACGCCGCTACATATTCATATCCCTGTCGACAAATGCAATTTAGCATATTTTATTAGTAAAAGGCGACGTGACTATAGTGTTTATACATGTCATATTCAGATATTTCTTATATACGGTTCTGAGCTTACTTCAACTGCGCTACCTAGCTTTCTTGCTAGTCTGGCTAGCGTTAGGCGGATCGGCTCTGTGTTGATACCTTGCTACAGCGTGCCTATTGAAAGCGGTTTGCATATTCATTTTTCTCCACAACACAACAGGCCGCGGCTGCGCATATTACATTATAATGGTATTTACAGTAGAGATATGTAGAGACTAGAAACAAAATAGCATGGTGTCGGGGCTTAAGCCCAGTGTGATTTTATATGCCTATTCTCTCCTGCCTTTGTGCTCGATGCAGGCTGTGTACGCCTGTTGTGTTATTCATGGGCCTCCCGAACCATAGAGAATGCGGAGTTCAGCATATTTCATCAACTATTCTAGCCAGCTAGCAATGTTTTGGCTAGCTGCATGAAATATTAACATTAGCATTCAGTTTATATCAGTGTCGCTATCCGCCGCACATTGTTTTAGCTGATGTTAAGGTGCTTTTTGTAGTAGTTTGCTGATAGTAAACTATAACCAGGTTATAACCAGCTCGTCCTTACACTTAACGCTTTAACCGGTCTTTTTCAGACAGCAATTAAAGCTTTTCACACGTTTCTGTAAATCTGCAGTCGATGAAATGGCAATGCTAGCAAGTTAACTAACTGTGCTCAAAGATTCAAACGATAATGTAGCATTTGTTGCTGTGCAGGTAGGCTACTTGCGATAGCCTAAGGGCAGACGAATCACTTCAATCACCTTTATTTTCACAAACTCGTTCCATAGGATATTGAGTTGACTGCATTTCTTTACACCGTAAACAAAACACGTTTTCACGATTAACTTTTAACAGCTTGTCTGACTTTTGAAAAGCCAGCTAATGTGATAATTGTATCTCTTTATTGTCGCCATTGTATGGCCATTCGCCACAGTTGAGTTCAATGCTTTTGAAGTTAAGATCGACTTTTTAGGCGCTGGCTTGTGGTGTCCCCCTGGGTATGGTCGCGTCTTCAGGCTTTGTGGCATTTTGTCACTTCTCATTAGAATGTCAAGAAAACGTTGACCATATTGGCGAAACATTGCATTGGTATCCGCCTGTAGTATTTAGAAGGAAAGTTCGATTGCTGTTGTGCCCGGTTAGTAATTTGGCTAGCTACCTGTGCTTCAAGTTTTTTTTAGGGGGCGGGGAAGAATGAGGCCCACTTTCTTGGTAGTGGGGAACAAACAACGCTAGGTCGTTTGTACCCGGTTGGTCTCAAAAGCTATAAAGAAATGCCAGAAAGCCGTGATCTTGTGTGTGGCCCAGTAAGAATATGTTGTGAACCCGGGTTTGTACTTAATGAAAGTATGTTTTAGTTTAATTAACCCAAAAAGTGGTTGGCAGTATTGTGCTTATCGAAAGGATGCTTATTCTGAAGTCAGCTGAGACGATTTGTTTAAAGCTTGATATTTTAATTGGCAATGTGATGGGAACAGACCATGAAATTGCAAAATTTATTGAAGAAAAAAAAATGTGTGCAAGAAGAAAATGAAATGATTCTCATTTTCATATTTATCCTCCTCATTCTCACAGTTCTTCATCTCTACTCAGAATTCCAACCTACGAGTTCCATCATGAATATTCATTGCAGTAAACATGGTAATTATGAATAATGCATTAGGCTCAGTAATGAATGCACCACAAAGTATATCTTACGTGAACAAGTCTACATTCAAACAAGCTGTTTGTGTGGGAGAAAGGTAGCGGAGCATGTTATGATAAAGTAGCCTGCTCAAAATAAATGACAGGGTCCGCCATGTAGCCTATTTAGAGATTTAACCTGGTTACCAGACTCAGACAAACATTCTGTAGTAATGACTGTAGGATACAGTAGCTGGGATAATGACAGAAACTTCAGCCTTGCACTTCTTCCAGCTTGCATGTCCTCAATGGGTGATCTTACCATGGTTAAAAACTAAATATAAAAAATCTAATATAAAGCAATTGTCCTCATTGTAGCAAACTATGGAGGAAAGGAATTTGACCATCTTGCTGGGTAATTAAATGTCAAACCAATGGTCTTTTTCCTGTGCCAAGCAGCTTGAAAGGCTCTTCCATTTGTTCAATTGAGGTTAGCGTTAACACAGACATGAAATTGTCATTGCGTTCGTGATTTGAAAGTGGTTGTTTTTTAGTCTTAGTCCGTTAGGTTAACAATAGCTCTTTTGAAACAGCCATGTTCAGCGTATAAACACAGTGTGTGGTTCTCTCTGTATGATGTTGAACCTCTTTGCCTCCATTAACTTCCTGCGTATATTCAGCCTGTGAAACCCTGCTAATGAGTCCCCTCTTTAAAATTCTCTCTGTTTAACTGTTTGCATAATGCATTGTTCCACTGTGGGGTTCATGCACACCCCCCTCTGTTAAATTAAAGTGCGCTTTTAGCAACCAATTTTGGTATTTATCTTGTTGTAAGGTAATGGCACTGTATGTTTTAGATAGGGCATAGGGCGTGCGACAGAGCCTAGTGTGTTGGCATGTGATTGTGAGCGCTACCGTCTTTCGGCCATATCCATGCACTTGTGTCCCACAAGCTCCTGTGGCTCAGAGAAACAAGGAGGAGCTTTGTAGTTGGCACCTGTAGACTGGATCCTTAACAGGTGGCCGTATTGATATTGGAAGAACCAACATTGTACTTTGAGTTGGCAGCTCTGTTTCAGCGTAGGGAGGAAAACACTTTGAAACTTCCCTGACCTGGTGTGATTCAATGTCGTTTTCTATGCATTGGTTTCACTGATGCTTGTTTCCTGATGAACTGTAGGGTTGCTTTTGTGTTGCGAAAACTTGTAGCATACTCATCTCCTTTTTATAGGATATCATTTTGACACCCCCCCTCCCCTTCCAGCAGTCTCTCTCCCTGCCAGATAAGCTCTCTGAGCATGTTCTTCCACAATGACATGAATAGAAGAGTGGAAAAAACACCCTCTGAAAACAAACAACTAATGGAATTTAAAGCTAATCTAAATATGCTAATCTCCACCCGCCTCCCAAGCATAGTTGGCAGCTCTCTCTCTCGTCCTCTGCAGTCTCTGAACCCGGCATGCCTTCGCCACAGGGGGTCCAGGGATAATGACAGGCTTGTGGTGGATTAATATAGAGTTATTTATTTCTGATTGAGCGAGCTCCCCCATCTCCCCCCTCTCTTATTAAAGGCCAGTGCATTTTCCCTCCATCACTGCTGGGGGACTTTTGGTAGAGTGGTCTGAGATGTTATATCAGAGCACTCTGTCCTGCTTGTAGCCGGCGTGCTCAAACCAACACCGACAGGCCCTCGCACTGCATTCTGGGACGTCTGCCTCCGCTGATTACCTGCTCTTAGCTAATTAGCTAATTAGTTTCTTGCACCGCGCTCCGACGGTAATTGGTGGTGTGCTACTTGCCTCCCCCTGCCACTGCTCTGCTGTGTGCCGCTGGTTCGAGTACTTTCGTTCCCCCTCTTCTTGTCCTCCTTACTCTCCTGTAGTTTCTTTTTTTATATATATATATTTTTTTATCGTCCTCCAAAAAGCCATCCAATTAATATGCTAATGAGCTGATAAATATTTATGGCACATTTAAATTATGCAGAAAGCTTTCAGAGCCCGGTGTGAAATGAGTTGCTTGCACGACTTCAAAGCATCACATCTCTAACGAGGCAGGGGCAGATTTGCATACGACTTTAATCAGCTGAATACTGATTACTCTTCATTATGGGGGTGGGGGGGGGGAATACCAGCTGCACTCATTGCTTCTTTTTGTTCCAGAAAGAGAGAGGAATAGAGAGAGAGAGAACTTTTAGCGGTTGTGACAATTCTGGCATGCAGTAGAGAGAGAGAGAGAGAGAGAGAGAAAGAGAGGTAGAGAGAGAGAGAGAGAAAGAGAGGTAGAGAGAGAGAGAGAGTGAGGGGGAGACAAGAGGAGAAGAAAAGCACCAGAGAAAGAGGAGAGAGAGAGAGCGAGCAGTTTGCCTCAATCCCTCCTGGCTCTCTCAGTGTGTGCCGTATCTCAGCGCTGTGCAGTGGGGCGTGCGGTGGACAGTGCCACAGTGTGTGTCTGTGTGTGTGTGTGTGAGGCTCAGGCCCTGCTGGACTGTGCTCGCTGACCGACAGAGAGTGAAGAGGGACTAGAGGGGAGGGGCCAGGTGCCCGGGGGCCCCCGGTCTGTGGGTTCTGCTCAGTGGCAGAACCCGTTCTCCCTGATAGCCGCTGCAAGCTTGTGAACCATGCTGGAGAACCCAGAAGTGGCCCCAGAGGGTGAGTTAGTGGATCAGTGCTAACTTGAATGTGGGGATTCAGGACTCGCGTTGGAAGGTTCAGCTTTGGTACGCTCATTTGTGTATCTAGAACTAATGACCCTGTTCATCATTGGGTTGAATAGCAGAGTTGTGTCGATTATGAAACAACCGTGGCTGGAGTATGGGTCGTAGATATGTGAAGATTTACCAGATGTTTTGGTCATGAAGGCAATACGGCAGTGTTACTGTGTGTGCTGGTTTGATTAATATACAATCTCTGAATGATAAGATGGCTGAGTGGTCAGTGGACATAGAACTAAGAATACATCTCTTATTGTCCTTCTACATGTCTGTGTGTCTGTCCGTCTTGTGTGTCTGTCTGCCTTTTTCAGATTCTAAAATGAGTAATCCGTCAGAAACTAGTAAATGTGAAATGGAGAGTGGAGACGGAGACTCAGGTGAGTCACGTTCTGTGACCTGCTGCTTCTAGTCTCTACCTGCCCATTCATGTTGCTCCACCGGGGTCACGTTCAGGATGCACAGGGGTTTCAAACTGTTTCAGACAGTTGCAAACAGTAGAATCAAAACAAGTACTGGACTGTAAATTTCGACCTCACTTTATTTTCCCTCCAAAATGTTGACTCCTGTTACGATTGAACTCGACCCTAGTTCTACTCATTGATTGTTTGTGTGCATACGTGTGTGTTGGATAGTGTTGTGTTGACACTGAACGACTGAGTTTTTTGACCAAGATAAAGTTCACAATGACTACATCTCTCACTGATAAATTGTGTTCCTTTTTATGAAGTATTTATTAAATATGGAAATACAATCAGAAACAAAAATAACATTCAGAATAACCAACATATAAAAATTGACATAATGAAAACATAAATTCTGTTCATGTCGTGTTAATAACACATCTTATAATGTAGTTTTTCACTGGTTAGTTGGCATTTTTTGTTGTGTGTCTGAGCTTGTTGCTGTTCTGTCCTCAGGAGTCCAGACGAATGGACTGGACTTTCAGAGACAGGCGGTGCACACCACAAACACAATCACCAACGCACAGGCACAAGCCATCCTCCAACAGGTAACACCTCCTCCTCTCCTTATCTCCTTTCTTCTTCCTCTCTCTCTCTCTCTCTCTCTCTCTCTCTCTCTCTCTCTCTCTCTCTCTCTCTCTCTCTCTCTCTCTCTCTCTCTTTCTCTTTCTCTTTCTCTTTCTCTCATTCTTTCATTGTCTCCTTCTCACTCTCTTTCACTTCTCCACACTGTCGGTGTCGAGTGCTCCTGGACCATTGGTCTGCGCGTGTTTTTGTGTGACAGAAGTGCTTCTGTTCAGACAAGCTTTATCATTAACATTCCAAGCTGTCCGTGTGTGTTTTAGTATGTGAGATATTAAGCAATACATGTGTGACGTCTGCACTGTAACCTTTGGGATTGACAGTAATGAAATGTTTACGGTACATTCACCTCAGAGGGCCAGTTTCATGGAAAGCCCGGTGATTGAGTAGAAACAGTGTGTGCTATTGTTTTGTGAATTATAAATGGTATCTGATCACATAAGCTGGATCAAGCCAATGCTGCTCGAGATGAAAAAAATAAATAAAAAATGTGGGTTAGCATAGAAGCAAGCATGCCTATAGAAGCAAAGTCAAACACACACACACACAAACACCAACACACACGCACACACACACACACACACACACAAGGAGTACATTGAAACGAGCCAGGCTCTCTCGGTATCGCTTGGCAACAAGGCAGATTAATCAACCCTGTATGCTAATTAGGTGCACCGCGGTTGCTCGGAAACAGATGGTGGAGAATATGCAAATCTATGCAGAATTTACATGCTCTGCATAACAGTTTTTTTATAATTAACTTCCCTTTCCAGCCCCCTCCCTTTCATTGTCTCTGTGGTCTGCAGCACATTCCAAACACCCCCTTCTTCTTCACTATTTAATTGACAGATTTTTATGTTAATAGAGGTTGCTCTAAGAGGTTTTCTATGTTGGTGTTCCCAAGAGCCTGTGTGTGTGTGTGTGTGTGTGTTTTATATGTGGGTTGTGTAGGTGTTCAGAGATTGATATTATTTGCGTTCCCTCAGTCTCATGAGTTTAAACATTCAGTGCAAAACTTAACTCTGATGCGAGTTCCCCTAGTCTATGCATGAAGATCACTATTCAACTTCTCAATACAAGAATAGACACCAAAAGAAGGAGAGTTTTGAAATGATTCAAGCAGTTCTATCTGGGAAAGTGTCATTTCTGTTTGCAAGTATAGATATAGATTGCTACAGCTTTACAGTGTAGTCACCACTTTGGACCCATCTTATAGAATACCCCCCCCCCCCCCCTGTGTGCTCTGCCCCTAGTCCAAGTTGGAAGACTCAGGTGCTCTTTCAACCTCCGTCCAGCAGGGCGCGCAGCCTCAGACCCAGCTAATGCTAGCTGGGGGACAGATAGCCGGAGTAAGTGGCTTACTGCCTGCTCAGCCTGGGGAGGAACAGGAACAGGAAGTGACCTAGGTTGCAGGCCACCTGGCAGACCTCACAGTGCTGGGATAGGTGTTGAAACAGATGAGCAAACAACTCCGTATGATTTATCAATCTTGACACCTTGAGGTGCTGTGTGACTGCACCTTTTCTAATACAGTGTTAGCTTTGAACGGCCAAACCTGAACACGGTCCTCTTACTCCTCCTCCTCCTCCTTGGTTCTGCTGTCCTGGCAGTCTGTCTGCCAGTCTGTCACAGTGATGGGGAAGCCATGTCCAAACACTACCAGCAGGCAGGCAGGCAGGCAGGGAGGCAGGGAGGCAGGGAGGCAGGCAGGGAGCAGGGTGAGAGTGTTTGGACGCGGCCCCACGTCGCTCTCGCCTGTGTCCAGTCTTGCCCACCACCCTGGAACATCACACTAGCTCCATCTCTCTCTCTGTGTATGAAACCATCTACCCATGGCCCAGCGCTCAGGACCCACAGTGGAAGGTTGTGTGTGTGTTGGTGCATGCATGTGTGTGTGTGTGACCATCTGTGTACACGAGTGTGAATGTTTCTGCATGTGTTTCTAGCTTTCTGCTGACCTCATGGGAGATGTTCCCACATCCATGTTGACACGATGTCATGCTTCTGTGTAACATCCTGAACTGCTGTTTGCTCATTGGCTTGTCAAGAAGACTGATCTGTGAGGTTCTTTTGAACAGGCTACGATCTTTCTCTCCACCCCCCCACCCCCCCCCCCTCTCTCTCTCTCTCTCTCTCTCTCTCTCTCTCTCTCTCTCTCTCTCTCTCTCCCTGTCCCTGTCCCTCTCTCTCTCTCTCTCTCCCCCCTCTCTCTCTCTCTCTCTCTCTCTCTCTCTCTCTCTCTCCCTGTTCAAACACATGCATCTTCTCTCCATCTGTGCTCTCCTATCACAGCGTTCACTGCCACCGTCCAGTGTGCGCACCTTGATGCCTCAAAATGCGTGAGAATGGTAAATAAAACTAACAACACCCCATCCCTCTCCACTCTTTACTCTATTCCCCTCCCTCCCCTTCGCCCCCAGTTGACCCTGAGCCCGGCCCAGCAGCAGATGCTCATCCAGCAGGCCCAGGCTCAGCTCTTGGCTGCGGCCGTGCAGCAGCACTCAGCCTCCCAGCAGAGCAGCACCACGGGAGCCAGCATCTCCGCCTCCGCCGCCACCCCCATCACCCAGCTGCCCCTGTCCCAGCCCATCCAGATCACCTCGGTAGGACGCGTACGCCCCCCCCCCCCCCCCCCCCACACACACACACACACCCTAGGAAAGAGCATGTGTGAACACGCACCCTCACAGACAGTCTGTAGACTGGATCCATATGTGTGCCTGTCCTGGTCAATGTCCTGCCTCACCTGCCTCTTCCTGCAGCAGCTGCAGCAGCTGCAACAGCAGAACCTGAGCCTGCCCCAGTTTGTGCTGGTCCAGCCCGGTCACCCCATCACTACCCAGCTGCAGCCGGCCCAGTTCATCATCTCACAGACGCCGCAGGCCCAGCAGAGTACGTCCACATGCTGCCACACTGCTGTCCCATCGTCAGGTTCCTGTGGACGGCACTCTGGACAGGACATGTTTCACTCTCATCTAATGACCAGTTTCTTGCTTTGTTTTGTTTTTTTTGCAATTCCTTCCTACCTCTCTCTCTCTCTCTCTCTCTCTTGTCTCTCTCTCTCTCTCTCTTGTCTCTCTCTTTTGTCTTTCTCTCTCTCTCTCTTGTCTCTCTCTTTTTTTCTCTCTCTCTCTCGCTCTCTCTCTTGTCTCTCTCTTTTGTCTCTCTCTCTTGTCTCTCTCTCTTGTCTCTCTCTCTTGTCTCTCTCTCTCTTGTCTCTCCAACTTCTTCATTTTCTCCCCAGGCCTCTTGCAAGCCCAGAATCTTCTAACTCAACTACCTCAAAGCCAAGCCAACCTCCTGCAGACTCAGCCAAGCATCGCCCTCACCACTCAGGTCTGAGCCGTTTCTCTCACTCCCTCATCCTCGCTCTCTCCATCATTCTCTCTCCGTCATTCTCTCTCCGTCATTGTCTCTCCATCGCTCTAAGAACTGAGATGAGTAGTAACCATCCTCCATGCATCAAAAATGACTGGTATGAGTGTAGCTCAGCCATTATGATTATCATCAATCCAACCTACTTCCCTTGCAGCCTGCGACTCCAACCCGTACGATAGCAGACACGCCCACCCAGTCCCTCCCCCACGGCCAGACTCCGCCCAAACGCCTGGACACGCCTAGTCTGGAGGAACCCAGCGACTTGGAGGAGCTGGAGCAGTTTGCCAAGACCTTCAAACAGAGACGCATCAAGCTGGGGTTCACACAGGTGTGTGTACACTCACTGTGCACGAGTGGAACTCAGCCTTTATATACTACATTGCAAAGAGTATTTCCTAAACCATTCCTTCCTGTGTCCCACCCATGCTTAGGGTGACGTGGGCTTGGCCATGGGGAAGCTGTATGGTAATGACTTCAGCCAGACCACCATCTCCCGCTTCGAGGCCCTCAACCTGAGCTTCAAAAACATGTGCAAGCTGAAGCCGCTGCTGGAGAAGTGGCTGAACGACGCAGGTGAGTCCCTGAGCCACCCCAGCTCCAGACCAGACTGCTCCAGACCAGACCGCTCCAGACCAGACCGCTCCAGACCAGACTGCTCCAGACCAGACCGCTCCAGACCAGACCGCTCCAGACCAGACTGCTCCAGACCAGACCGCTCCAGACCTGCTCCAGACCAGACCGCTCCAGACCAGACCGCTCCAGACCAGACCGCTCCAGACCAGCCTTAGACCAGTCTGCTCCAGACTAGTCTGCTCCAGACCAGACTGCTCCAGACCAGACCGCTCCGGACCAGACCGCTCCAGACCAGACTGCTCCAGACCAGACCGCTCCGGACCAGACCGCTCCAGACCAGACCGCTCCAGACCAGACCGCTCCAGACCAGACCGCTCCAGACCAGCTCCAGACCAGACCGCTCCAGACCTGCTCCAGACCAGACCGCTCCAGACCAGCCTTAGACCAGTCTGCTCCAGACTAGTCTGCTCCAGACCAGACTGCTCCAGACCAGACCGCTCCGGACCAGACCGCTCCAGACCAGACTGCTCCAGACCAGACCGCTCCAGACCAGCTCCAGACCAGACCGCTCCGGACCAGACCGCTCCAGACCAGACCGCTCCAGACCAGACCAGAGCTCTTCAGACCAGCTCCAGTAGTAGTTGTGTGTGTTTGTGTGTGTGTCTGTACCGGCTTTGTGTCTTTACCTCGGTCCCTGTGTCGTGTCCTGATGCTGTTTGTGTAGAGAACCTGACGTCGGAGCAGGGTCTGTCCAGCCCCAACTCCCTGGGCTCTCCAGGCCTGGGCATGGAGGGCGTCAACCGCCGCCGCAAGAAGAGGACCAGCATCGAGACGAACATCCGCGTGGCCTTAGAAAAGAGCTTTGTGGAGGTGAGACGCATGTCCCACTGCACAGCTGGAACCGGGCGGTCCGTGTTCTAGAACGGCTTGTTCCTGGATCTCATCCTCTCGCTTTGGAGCTGTACGAGTCATCCTCGAACGATAGAACAGTTTTCCCCTACTGCTCGTTCTAGAGTTATCCAGGTCATTCTAGAGTGAGCCTAATTATTCTAAAATGGTCCAAGTCATTATTTAGGGATCCTAGTCTTTCCGGAATGGTCCTGTTCAGCAATACCACTTGTTCCAGAACCCTACAGCTCTTTCTACAGCCCCAGAATCTTCCAAGTGTCCCTCTGACAGACAGCGTGGGAGGAGCAGGTCAGTGTCTGAGCACGCCTCGTCCTAAAAGGGAATCCCTGGTCTTTTTGTCCTCTTCAAGCAGAACCAAAAACCTACCTCTGAGGAGATCACCATGATCGCGGACCAGCTGAACATGGAGAAGGAGGTGATCAGGGTGTGGTTCTGTAACCGCCGGCAGAAGGAGAAGAGGATCAACCCCCCCAGCAGCGGCCTCACGGGAGGAGGCAGCACCCCCATCAAGACCATTTTCACCCCCAGCAGCCCCCTGGTACGCACACACACCACACACACACGCAAACAGTAGCCCCCTGGTGCCCAGCCCCAGCCCCAGCCCCAGCCCCAGCCCCAGCCCCAGCCCCAGCCCCAGCCCCAGCCCCAGCCCCAGCCCCAGTCCCAGTCCCAGCCCCAGCCCCAGCCCCAGCCCCAGCCCCAGTCGGGCTGTGTTGTGCAGTGCTGACCCTCCCCTGCCTTCCACAGGTAGCCAGCACAGCCAGCCTGGTGAGCTCCGTCAACACACCGACCACTCTGACTGTAAACCCAGTGATGCCTCTCACCAGCACCAGCGCCTCCAGCTTGGCATTCACAGGTGTGTGTGTGTGTGTGTCTGGGTGTGTGTGTGTGTCTGGGTGTGTGTGTGTGTGTGGGTGGGGTGTTTAAAGGGGTTATTCAACATTCCAACACATTTAGCAAATGTATTCCTCCATACCCACACTTAAGTGAACTGGGTTGAACACAAACGTGGATGAATTGACGTTGTAAACAGTTCTGATGAGTCTACATGGGCTCGGATAACCAAGACACAAGCTACGCGTGTATAAAGTTGACCTTTAACCTTGGCACAGTCCTAACATCTAACCCCCCCTCTCCTCCCCAGGCACGACCATCGGAGCGACCACTAACACGGCCTCTGTCATCTCCACGGTGCCCAACGTCACCATGAGCTCGCCCGCTTTAAGCCCCTCCCCCACGGCGGCCCAGTCCACGGCGTCCGCCGCCGCCGCGCAGGACCACGCCGGCGCCACCCAGACGCCGTCGTCCCTGGCAACCACCCTGGGCACGGGTCAGGTGATGGTGGCGTCGCCTGGGCTGACGGCCGCGCTGCAGGGGGCCGCCCAGTTACCCACCAGCGCTAGCTTCGCCGCCATGGCGGCGGCCGCAGGGCTGAACCCGGGCCTCATGGCCTCGTCCCAGTTCAACCCCGGGTGAGAGGCTCATTGACACGCTGGTCGTGTCCTGGTGGCCACAGACAAGTTTACTTGTAGTAGAAACACCTGCCTTGACTCATGTATTTACTCTGGACTGGAATCTCCTCTGACCGTGTGTATCTGTGGGTGAACTCTGACTCTGTGTGTGTGTGTGTGTAGGGGGGCTCTGTTGAGTCTGGGTCCGGGGGGACTGGGAAGTGCCTTGAGTCCTGCCCTGATGAGCAACAGCACCTTGGCCACCATCCAAGGTGTGTGGAGCGGCAAGTACACCTGTTTATTTACTCTACACACCCTGACACCTGTTAATGATATTATATATATATATATATAATCTTTTTTAAGGTTCTCCAGTTTCCTCATCCTCCTCTTCCTCCTGCAGCTCTGGCGTCCAGTGGGACTCTACCCATCACCTCCCTGGACGCTAGCGGGAACCTCCTGTTCGCCAACACCACGGCGGGCAGCACCCCCAACCTGGTGACCGCGCCCCTCTTCCTGAACCCCCAGAACCTGTCTCTGCTGACCTCCAACCCCGTCAGTCTGGTCTCCGCCGGCAACGCCGGGGGAGGGGCTCTACAGCTCACAGCCGACGCCCACCACCAGGTCACCACGTCAGCCGTGCCAGTCCCCGCCCCCACCATCACCACTGCCTCCAAGGCCCAATGAAGCGGATGTGGGCGTGTCCCAGACGACGCCTCCTTCCTCCCAATGTGTGCTAACCCTCATGGTGGAGACCAGGTGGCTGTTGGGCCAGCTACTGGCTTCCCACTCCTCCTCCCTCTCTCTCTTTTCATCTTTCTTTATTTAATCCTTTTGCTGCCACCAAAAAGAAACCCTACTGAGGGGTTTTCAAAAGTTTTTATTTCTTTTTAAATTCCTTTTCTCTCTTTTCCCCCCCTGGCGCTCCCAAAATGTTGAGTCGATTCTGCCGTCACTCACCGCAGGAGGAAGGCAGGGTGGTCTGGAACTCTGTGGTCCGGCGCTGTGTGGAGTCCCTGAGTGACCTGCTGAGAGGCCAGTGAGCACTGGACCACCTGGCCACCCTGCTCCCTCACCCACCTGGAGGCTCCTCATATACCTGTTCAGAACTGCTTCTGAAACACTTCTAACCAAAAATGTTTGATAAAAAAAAAAAAAAAAAAACTTTTTAGCTTGTTAACAAGAAAAATGATTTACTACTAAGTTCACGATCTACATCATCACTAAAAGGGGGCATTGTGTGTTCACGCCCCGGCTATAGTTTATGTTGTGTCTTGAGGCTCTGTTGGACAGGCCTCCACACAACCCATATCAAAGTTATATTTTAGAGTCTTTTTTTGTAGTTTGTTTTCTTGTGTACCTGTGAGTGAACACTCTCTGAAATTTGTACGTCTAATATTAAGTTAAGCTTTAACTCCTGTACATCAATTTTTAATCGTGGTTGTAAGGCTTTAAAAACCAGTAATAAGTGGCCGAGATGGCGGTTACCGTTGCTTTAAGAAACCCGGGGACTGTGTGAGGTGTTCCTCAGCTCTCTCTCTCTGTCCGTCTGTCTGTCTAGAAACACTGAGTTGGACCCTGACAGCAGGGCTGGCCCCGCCATGCAGCCTACACACGCAAGTCTGGGTGAGCCAGCGTAGACACTGAGACCAAATCAGAAAAACAAGTAAAGCTTTAAAGAGGTTGTCGACAGTACGAGCAGTCCCGAGTCAGATTAGGGTACTGGGGGGTGGGGGGGTGGGGGTGGGGTGGGTGAGAAGTCGGGCTGTTGCCACGGCCCCGGTTGCTGTTGGACACAGGAGGGTTCTCTATTTGAACTAAGTGGTCTCCCTGCTGTGACTACGGGCTCGTTGGTTGCCACACCAACGAGTGATGATGGTTGCGTTGGTGATGGTTGGATCATAGTCTGTGGCTGGAGAGCTGTTCTGTCTATTTGTGCACAGTACCTGTACCAAAAAAACTAACTGGATTTCTGCTCTTCAGTCTGCCTGATCCTTAGAGGAGTAAACTGTCACGTTTTGATTTTGTACGGTCCTTTTTATTTCTGTCAGTCTTTTGAGACTGGCTAACTTCAAGATATACCAAAAATATTTGTTAAAACCTATGTGTACTGTCAGTGTATCCTAGTCTAGTCCAAATATTTATGAATACTACAAACTCTTTCTCTCTAGATAACAAACAAAAAAAATGCAATATTTTGATCATCATTTTCCAAAGACAAACATTTTTTCTATGTGGCTCTCCCCTGCTCAGCTTTGCAGCGCAAGTGACCAAAAACAAAAGGTTGGGTAGGTGGAGGGGGGGGGGAGCCCCCCCCAACCCCCCCACAAAGTGAATACACTTTATATCAGAGCTTGTTCAGGTTTGAAGGGCACCTGGAACAGGGTGTGTCTGTGGGGCCGGCCGGGTGGCAGCCCGTCAGGCACCAGACGTCTGCGGGAGGCCTGTCTGCTTTTGTTTGTCTACCGATATTCAGCCATGAAACGCAAGCTTGAACCAAAGTCACCTCCCTGTGAGCTTCTGTGCCTGCTGAGAGCACGCCAACCTTGGTGTTTGCACCATCGCTACCGGTCCCTCTCTGGTTGTGACGCCTGCCTGTGGAGGTCCAGACACGCCCGGCCTGGTGAGCCACCATCCCAGTGACCCTCTCCCCCATCCTCAGCTTTATAGAGCAGCCGCTCCGGGTCCCTGGTGGAGCTGCGTGTTTGGGAGACCTCTATCCTGTCCCTATAGCTTTAGGATCGCTTCCTGGCTGCTGTTAGCTGGGTGGTATGGTCCACCCCCTCCCTCTCTATCTCTCTCTCTCCTGGACACTCCTATGTTTTAAGTCAGTGACTGGGTCCCTGCTCCAAGCTAGGAAGTCACATGGAGGAAGAGGCAATGTTTATTCTCTCCAGCAGATCTAGGTTGTAAATCTAGGTTGAGTATCTCAGACCAAGTCCAGTTACCTAACCCGTAAGTAGGCACTGTGGCCGATGTGCTGCCCCTTGCGAAACACACAGCCTCCACACAAAAGAACTGTTGTTCTACTGCGCTCACTCCCTCCACCCCCCGATTAGAGAACTCCTAGTCTGACAGCATTCTATCACGTTAACCCCTCTTTATGTGGTTATTTTTCTGCTTGAAATACTTTGAATATACCTCAGCAGCACTTAAACAGAAGGATGCTTCTCCTGTAGAGACGTCACACCTATAGAATATTCTAGAATGTACTGTCATGCTCACAAGTTGATCAATAACGATGCATCCTTAGTGACACAAATGATGTCATTGGTGTTTAAATCGAGGACAAACTACTACTGCTATTTACTAGTACTACTATTTATGGGGTGTTTCCAGGTTTTGAACAGTAATTAACTTTATTTTGTGATCTTTCTTGCCAAAGCTATAGCCTTTCTCTCTGCGGCTGGGCTCAAGTCTTGTTGCTGCTTACTTTGCTGGTCCTCTGATCTTGAGCTCTGATTGGTCAGAGAGAACAGGAAGTTCCAGTTGTAGGGCAGTGTGTCATGTCCCTCAATAGGTGGGTGGAGCACTGGTGAACCAATGACCCTAGGCCCCATGGGACGTTACTAAAATATTTATCTGAGGAACGATTAAAGGATTAGAGAAAAGTTTTTTTTTTTCTTTTCATAATTCTATAAATATATATATAAACAACATGTGTAAAATACTCATATTTTATATTTGAACCAGTATGTTATCAAGACTGAATGTAGTGTTTTATCATGCTTATACTCAAATTACAAAAAAATGATCCTTTTATTATTGATGATAATAATAGAAATTGTGAGAAAACATTGTCAAGACCAAAACATAGATCACGCCCCCTGACACGTGATTTGCTGCCACCTGGTTCTGTCAAAAGTAGTGGGTGTGGTCTTAAGAATGGGAGGGGCTTTTCAGGTGCTCCAATGGACAGTCCCAAGGTTTCTAGAGAAAATGGGTCTGAAGTAGTTGATTTTAACGTTTCAGTTTTTTTGTTTGTTTCACTTTGATTTCTTGAGAACTTGATTTGCTGTGCTGTTTTTAACAATCATTTGAATTTGTATTGTTTCCTTTTTAATTTGCCTTTAACTGTTTTTTTTAGGGCATGAGAGGGCGAGATCACTGGCTTTCTTAGTTGTACTAAAGATTAACATTATCATTTATGCCTTATTGTTATTAAGGAGACAAGAGCATTGTATAATATGGTTGTTATGGGAGTATGGAGGGAGTGAGAAGATGTATCTTCTCCAGCTGAGTGTCTAACTCACCCAGTGTTTCCTGGGATCGCCTGGTGTTCTGATGTGGTCCTTTTTGCTACCCATGATATTAGATGTGACGAGAACAGGTGGCTGTACCTGAGACTAAAGCTTTACTAATAGATCAACTCCAGCAGGTTTGTCAGACTCGTAAATGAGGGAGATTAGGCTTTTTTTTTTACCAATTCCCTTCCGTTTATTTCTCTGACAGAGAAAGGAGGAAACGATCAGAGTAATTGGAAATGTGCGGAGAGTGAGGAGTGAGATTATTATACCTAATGAGAACACATTTTGAGGAGACCTTTTCTGAAGCCTCTTAGTGATCCAGGTTGGCTGACCTAGTCCTATTTTTAGGAAACTGTTTTGATTTAGATCTGCATGGCAGTTCATTAGATCTCAGCAGCGCAGCTTCTTGAGGTCAAAGCTTGTGGTGCGATCTCTCTGATCCTGTCATGGGTGCCTCTCTACAGGTCGCTCCACTGCTCAGCCAAGCTGGCGGTGGGTTTGGTACATGATGGACAGATCGCCAGTAAGACATGAAAACTGTCCTATAGCTCATTTTTAACTCTGAACTGAGTGAAAACTTGGTCAAAAGGATTACTTTAAAGATAAACGTGGAAAACAAACAAAAAAGAAACTGTAAATACACACAAAATGGCCTAAGAAGTGTGTTGCAGTGACAGCTTCTGCCACAAGGGGGAGACATGACACACTCCAGCACCTCTGATTGTCTTTCTCTGTAAGAGAGCATTCCACCAATGCTCTTTCAAAAGCCACGCTTGTGGTTTACAGAATAGCCTACTTTCAAATGTTTTATTTTGAGTTTCTACCCATGTGACCTATATTTAAAACCCATGTTTTCCCCTCCAATTCTTGCAGAGTCTTGTACTTTTAAAGAGATGGTCTCCCTTCGAACACGTTTCTATGTGATCGCTATGGTAACAGCTCTGTCCTGATGGCTCTGTTGGCTGTGTGCACGGATGCAGGACTGCGAGTGTCTTCCCCCTCAATGGTGCTCTCTCTCTCTCTCTCTCTCTCTCTGTCTGTCTGTCTGTCTGTCTGTCTGTCTCTGTCTGTCTCTGTCCCATGGTGACGACATTAACCAAAGACTTTTAGTGATTGTATATATGGCCGACATCTCTCCCTCTCGCCTCACTCCTGGACACACACACGAGTCCGTATAACCTGTGCTTAAGATCCACCTGTATGGCAGAGGTGTGTTAGTGTATCTAAACACCTCCTAGACACATTTGACCCGTCAATGCAACTGAATCAGTGCCTATGGGCGGGGATCAATAGTTAGATGGGAGTTGGGCGGGGAAAGGTAGGCTTCTCTGATAGACAGGTAAATGAACCAATCCCATGCTAGCTGGATGATGTTTATTAATACACACTGAGGGTTGATCCTGTGCACACTGTTACTGCTCAGGACTTTCTGTCTGTTTGTATACAGTATATGTTTGTTTGTCTCCAAGGCTGTTGCTAGTATAACTTTCTTCCTCAAGGACTGTCATGTAAACACACTGTCTTTTCTGCCTGTAGTCTCCACATCTTGTCTCTAGTTGCCATGATACGGTCTCTAGGATACACATCTTGTGGGTTGTCTGGAACACAGTTTCGGTCACTGTGGTGTTTTTTCCTCTGTCTCTGTCTCTCTCTCTCTCTCTCCCCTTGTTCTCCTGACTCTGTTCAGCTGCCACACTATGCATCATGGTCCTTCGCTCTGCATGGGCTACGTCCCTATTGGCCGAGCAGATTGGCCAGAGGGAACACTTTGCGTGATGCTTTATTCCGAGTGGGGAGTTGTATGATCTCAAAAGCGCTATCCCAAAGCAAAAATCCAAATACGTTTGACAAATGCAGATACCAAAGATGACTCTTTCTTTTTCTCTCTCTGTCTCTATCTCTCTCTCTCTCTGACTACCCTTCTTTCCCTGTTCCCCTGCAGCTTGTGTATTAAGAGACAACCCCAGCACTGGCTTTAGTTCTAGCCTCAGTTATTCCAAAGCTTAGATGTATATTTTGGTACATTTCTGAGAAACCTAAGTGGAAAAGTCTGTCAAATGAAACCTCTTCTTTGTTTGGTGTACCGCTCCTAATTCTGTCACCGCATGGAACTAATTGCAGAACTGTCTTACTCGTAGGTTAAAGATATAGTATTTTTGTATGTTTTGCGCGTGTCAAAATAATGTGTGTGTGATATAAGTTACAGTGACCATGGTTTTAAAACAAGAATGACGGATACAAAAATGAAAGAAAAAAAATTCAACATGTACATATTCTGTTTGTGGATTTCAAGAAATGCATTCTGTAAAACATTTATTATTCTCACTCAAGGATGCTTGAGCTCAACTAAAGGAATGTGTCCCTCCTTTCAGACTCACTAGATTCCTTCTGAGTAGAAGTGTCACTCTAGAACTTTGGAACAAACGCTGTCATGGCGACACTTGGCCCCAGAGTTCCACAATGGACTAGAAACCTGCTCACTGTTGCCATGGAGGCGTAGGGTGTCGACCTGTCTGTGGAGCGCCCCCTCTCTTGGCGACAGAGAACTGAAAGATTGTGTAGGACTTTTCAAGTATGTGAATCAGGATACATGGTAGATTTGATGCATTTGTCTGCTGTATTTGTTTTTGTTTGTTTTGTTTTTATACACATATAAAGATAATCTTTTACTGTAAATGTACAGTTCTCTTTTGTTGTAAACATCATTAAACCATTTTCCAAGTGTTTTAACAATTATGTATTTTATTGTAGTCTTTTGCCAGCATACAGTACATAAGTAGCCTTATGACTTGCTGACAATTGACATAGAAATGACTCACTAATATATATGATGGGGGGTATGATAAGGGGCAGGAAGAGGGCAGGGGGTAGGATGAGGGCAGGAAGAGGGCAGGGGGTAGGATGAGGGGCAGGAAGAGGGCAGGGGGTAGGATGAGGGGCAGGAAGAGGGCAGGGGGTAGGATGAGGGCAGGGGGTAGGATGAGGGCAGGAAGAGGGCAGGGGGTAGGATGAGGGGCAGGAAGAGGGCAGGGGGTAGGATGAGGGGCAGGAAGAGGGCAGGGGGTAGGATGAGGGCAGGAAGAGGGCAGGGGGTAGGATGAGGGGCAGGAAGAGGGTAGGGGGTAGGTGAGGCGCAGGAGGGGGCAGGGGGTAGGATAAGGGGCAGGAGGAGGGCGGGGGGCAGGATAAGGGGCAGGAGGGGGCAGGAGGAGGGCGGGAGGAGGTTGTCAGGGGCCAGGAGGAGAAGGGGGAGAGAGCCGCTTTGCCAGAGGTTGATACGTCTCGTTGGTCTTCGTCTCTAGATTGAGAGACTGCCAGGCAGATTAAGACACACGAGGATAGAATGAAATAAGATCAGTTGATCACTGTAGTCTCGGTATCATGGTGAAGCTGTGTAAGACTGAATTAATGGACTCCATGGTGTGTGAGAATGAAATTCAGAATACCTGGTAGACCTCTGTCTTCTTCACCTTGCGAGCCTGTGTGAGGAAACACAGGCAAAATGTTTCAAGTCACATGAGCACATTGTTGTCGTAAACACATGGTGTTTGTGTGCTGGCTTTAATCCTCCCCCTCAGTGTTTTTGTGAACATTGATGCCTTACCCGACTCTTGGTCTTGGTGCTTTCAATCATCTGGTAGGGATCAGATTCTACATCTTCAAGAGTCTATGGAAACAACATCAAGTCAAATTGCCGATATGCTAAAATATTCCCACATTGGTAGCCCTCTTGTGAGTTATTTTGACTGACCAATAGACTGAGCGTGGAGTATTGTTGCTAGGGAGATATCAACATGGCCCATTAGGTTTGTTTAGTGTTGTGTCGTTTGAGTGTTGTAGTAATCCAAGATGGATCCATGTTATCACACTGTGGTGATAACAGATCTAGATAAATTCGCTTCTTACCTGATATATTCTATCACCCGCTTCCTGCCTACGCTTCTGTGTGGAACAGCCATAAACATTAACAAATCGCTCACAACATTTACGTGTAACGATAAATATAGATACACATGTGCAAGTCAACACACACACACAGTGACCCACTCACTGGTATTGCTCCTGATGATGGGTCAGCAAGATTTTGTTCCTCATAGTTATCATTAGCATCATTATCCGTGTTTGTCTGAGGGGCGTAGAGCATGAAAACATTTTTTGCAGTGGTGATGCATAGTTTACATGGTTAACATGAACATACTTTCACACACACACACACACACACACACAAACACACACACACACACACACACACACACACACACTGTTATGTGATGGAGTTATAGAGAGCAATACTCACAGCTACATTGGAAGGAAACGTACAATGCAGAAGCTACAAATTGTGGGAGAGTGAGAAAGAGAAAGACAGGAGAGAGTGAGAATCGCCCTTAGGTTCAGACATGCAGCTTATAAAAGCATTGGCCTGTCAGTCTTAGTACATGTGTCACCTTTTCTCTGAAGAAAAGGCCTGTGAAAACAATACAGTAGAGGAGCAGGAAGCCATCCAGGATGTAACAGGTAACCGGAGTTGACAGTGAAGACTCTACACGACAGAACACACATATGTTCATGCATGAACATAAAACAGCACACAGGATAGACTGAGTTAAGTGATTACTGTAAAGGCCAAATGGAAACATTTTCAGAGCGGGACATTACAAAACAGGAAATATGTAAGCGACCCTCTGGCGTTTCAGTGTCTTCCTGTCAGTGAGCAGGGCCCTATCTCTATCTAGTCCTATCTCTGTGGTTTCTTCATGAGAAGAAAATCGCAAACTTTTCCATTGAGGCAGGGGTCTTGTAAGACATTAGCGTCTGCATCTGTCTGTCTGCCTGTCTGTCTGTGAGTGTGTGTTTGTGTCTGAGGATGAAGGACGGGTTACACCAATTTATCTAGAAAATTCCATTATTGGTATATTTAAATATTCATGACTGGCCTATTGATGCAGCAGCAAAGAAAAACAACATTCATATTGTGTGCGACACAGCCTTTTCAGACACTATCAATGATTTTCTCAAGTTCTTTCTCATCATTCTGTCCAGTTTTCTGAGAATGTGTATTTCTTGTAATGCGGAAACGTGATAGCAGCAAGCTTTCGTCTTACTTCAATAAGGGGTGGGGGTGGGGGGGAATAAAATATGGCTGAGAATGAGCTGTTCAACTGGACATTAAATCATTAGACAAAAGTAAGTTGGACTCAATTCCCCTTCACCCGAACTTGAATTTCCTACCAAATCTCCCCCTTTTCTAACCTGTCTCTAAGGTCTCATCATCTCTAGCTGTTGTTACATGAAAGTATATTTTCCACGGCTGCTTCATCAGTCCTTACCTGCAGTCGCCACCCGCTGGAGGAGAACAAACACAGCTGCAGTTCGCAGGGCCATCATCCTCCCTCTCTGCTTCTCCTTTTCTCCTTCTTTCTCTTCACGTCTCGAGACACAGGCGATGTTTCTTGTCTCTCTGTCCTTGGTTCTTGGCCAGGGCTGATGCTCACTCTACTTCTTTTTATCTCTCTCTTTGTAACCACCCCCCCACCACCACCACACCCCCCCCCATCACCATGCCGACTACCTCTCTGATGACAGGAAGTGGCTTCACTGACACCAATGACACTCTATACTGAACCCTTACTCAATGGATGTGATGATTACTAGGCCCTAACTATACTATATTACCATCAACTACAATTCTGTACATTCTTTCCCCCTGCCAGTTGACATCCAGTATACATTTCTGACCACATCTAATGCCCACCATTATTATAATAATAATTATTATCTCATAGATCGGATGCTGCAAATGAAGTCAAAGTCACACAAATGGATGATGCTAGATGTTTATTAAGAAGCAATTGTGGGGCAAAGCTTTTTATGGAAGATGCAAGAATAACAGTATGATTTATGCAAGTTTTCTTTTCTTTAAGTGAGAGCAAACACGTTCAGCATTACAAAGCATGATATGGACATCCCCCCCACTACATCTTTTCATCTGAAGATTAAGCATGAATAGTCTCATTGATGAAGTCTAGAAATGTGGCCACACGGGTGTAGACTCCTGGGTAGCCCTGTCGTGCGCAGCCCTGTCCGAAGCTCACGATTCCCACTTGGACAAACCTGTCAGCGGAGCGACACACCAGTGGGCCACCGGAGTCGCCCTGTGCAGCGAATCAAACAGATCAGATGTACATTACTAAATGGATGAGGACACGATTTTGAAACTGATTGGGCTACTTTTGACAGTTGGTTGACAGTCTGCAGATTGATACTGCTAACCAGGGCATCGATAATGACGGATTGGATATTTGGTACAGGACTTAAGGGGAAAGACCTCTTTACCTGGCAGGAGTCTTTCTCTCCTTCCATGAATCCAGCACATAGCATCGTGGGAACAAATTCCGGATACGCGTACTTACAAAGATTATCCTTAATGAGAGGTACTTGCAGCTGTTGCAGCATTTTACAGCCTTGTAACGGTACTTACATACAAAAGATACAAAAAGGAAAAAAAGTGAGAAAAACAAAGAAAGATATGTTAGAAAAGAACACAACATAGACACATACAAACATCAACAAATAATCATGTGTTGGATGTGGAACCTGTAATAAACATACTTCCTTCATGAACGTCACCCCAGCCAGTGACCCAGCACTCAGACTCGGAGTTGAAAAAATCATCTTCTGCAGCTAAGGCTACAGGTGTGACCCGGGAGGAGTACGTGACCTTCTTATCCAGCTTCACCAAGGCAATGTCGTTCTCCACTTTGCCTGATTTGTAGTCGGGGTGGGAAGAGATACGGGATATTCCACGATAAAACTCAGAAGTTCCTGTTAAGGCATGAGTGCCCAGCCGTGCAAATGACAAATCCAGAAATGGTGACCTAAAACCGGAACACGCAAACACACACACACACGGTTATTAAACAAACAACCTATATTTTATCATAATTTATAAGAACCCAATTGTCCAATCATAACCTATCAGCATTTTAACGTTGTGACGTCCACAGTCCACCCGTGCCGCGTAGCGGGATAGTTGCCCTTGTATGGCAGGCCCGAGTTTGAGTACCGGTGGGGGGAAATATCGACACGGAGCAACACTGAAGCTATACCCAGTTACATACCTTATAGGCTTACTAATGCTATACCAAGTAACATAGCTTATAGGCTTACTAAAGCAAACAATTTGAAAGTAAATAATGGAACACAAAACTTACAACCATGGTTTGAAAACGTGACTTAAAACTAAACTAGATTAGTAAAAAAAAATATATATATTTATACATACAAATAACAAAACATACTTTCTAATAAAGTTAACACTTGGCTCACACATTTAGCTTGGCTTCAAGTGAAATTTGGTTGTTCTTCACAGGTTGTCACCACATGGATCTAGATCTTATATCTGCGTCCCTTTTATTCTGCTTCTTACGGTCTTTAGCCAATTAAAAGATTCAACTACTCACGGGTCATTACAGTGCGCTGCAGTCAGCACCCATTCTTCGTTAAGGATTGAGCCACCACATGACCAACTGTCATAGCCGTTGGTAAGAGAAAGGTAGACCATCCATGGCCAGCGGCCCTCCGGCGCATCTTCTCCACCCACGATGGAGCTCCGAACACGCGGTAAAACAAACCCTGTTGAACGTTCTTTAGTTCAAGACATTAATTGGAAACATTCTAACGTTAAGACATCCAAGGATTTCACTGGATAAATTGAAAATGCATTATTGAACAGTTAAATATTGAGTCCGCCTACCAAAAAGTATGACACTGTTGTAGGACTGCAGTACCACACAGAAAAATTTAATGCAAAGCATGGCCACGGTGCAAAAGGCCATTGTTGTCCATGACATGTGGTAAAACTGTTTAAAAAACAGTGGGGGTTCATCCTTTTGTGTAGTTGCGTGCGTTTTACATCTGCTTCTAAATAAAGACATGACAGACCTCACCTGTAGCATCACAAAGCAGCAAAGACACAGCCAGAAGTCCCAACAAAATCATCGCTTCTACCTGTTACCTCTGATCACAAACACTGGTATACTAATAGAAACACCTGTCATTCAGTTGTTGAAGTAGAGCTTTTAACTGTGAGAACTTGACCTCAAAACATGCACCTCCCTCTGCAACTGATATCTGCTGTTGGATCTTCTGTTTCTGTGGAAGATTTAGATTTCCCATAAATCCAGGGCAATTTTTCTATCTTTGTTAAGTTAAAACATGTAGGCCTACGCCTTATTTGGGCATGTGTATGATACGCTTTGTTTTAAAACTGGTGTAAAAATGAATGTGTTGACGGAAACTGTTACTATTTGGACCTGGATGTGATGAGTGAAAAGATAGGCCTATGAATGTAGAGACCAGGCATGTATCAGGTCTGGTAGGCCTACTTTTGAGAAAGACAGCATGTTAAAACTTGCAGATTAGAAATAAGTATTCCAATGAGAAAAATAATTTCATGAAAAAGTCATGTATAAAACAATTACATAATTGCAATATTCACAAGACAAATGGTAGCTCACTGCTTATTTCTAGTTATGATACAAAAACAATAACTGTTACGATAACTAAATAACTAGGGCTGTCAAAGTTAACGCAATCTCACTTTAAAGCGACAAAAAAAAACTGCCGCAAACACAGGTTTCTTTTTGACCCTGGGAATCACCTGTCGTCACATGAATTAGACTGCCGACGGTAGCTGAATGATGGAGAGGGGTCTTTTAGATTGGAAGTTCCGTTTCAAAAATTTGGGAGACGGCTTGATTGACAAAACTGAAGCTGTGTGGACTGATTGTCAGGTTGAGTTTAGTTATCACCGAAGTACTTTCAGCCTAAACAATCTCATCATCCAAGCAAAGCACACAGCTAGCAGTAGCAGCAGCGTTAGCAGCGCTAGCCTCAGCAGCAGCAGCAGCGTTCATTCTATATGGCTGACAACACTCGCAAAAGAAGCGAGCAGATGACTGGATTCAACAAAATAGAAACTGTATTGTTCAATATTAAGGTTAATCTGTGGTTGCTTAAGTATCTGAAGTATGTTTGAGTCAGATTTGAATATTATGGAGCAGGATATCGTAGTAGGCTATGAGACAATATGTCTTAAATGTAGGCTATTTTATATTCCAGAACAAGTCTAATTTTGTGGATTTTGAAATTCAGAACACCCTTTTAATGTCATTTAAAAAAAATCATTTATTGGGGTAAAATTTTAACAGATTAAATAGATTGAATAATTTTGCGATTCATTGCAATTAATCGTGATTAATCATATGAATTAATGCAATTAATCGCAATTAAATATTTTAATCGCTTGACAGCCCTACAAATGACATAACACAACATCTGCCAGTAGACATCCAGTATACAGTACTGACCATATCTAATGCCCACCATTTGTAAATACCCATATATTTATCTCATAGGTCCAGGGGCGGATCTAGAGATTTTTATTCGAGGTGGCAATGGGATGGCAGAAGGAAGTTGTTGGGTGGCCTCCTGGAGGCGAATCAAAACCCAAAGTAGGGGGGTACAGTACTCCCTATGGTAAATGATGAGGCTATAACATTGTAGTTTAAATTTAACAGTTACATTAATATTATTTATTGAAATGTATAAATAATATTTTTCCATGGGAAGATTGGGGTGGCAGTATTTTTTATTGGGGTGGCAGCTGCCATCCCTCGCCACCCCTTAGATCTGCCACTGCATAGGTCGGATGCAAATTAAGTCAAAGTCACACAAATGGTTAATGCTTGATGTTTATTAAGAAGCAATTGTGGGGCAAAGCTTTTTATTGAAGATGCAAAAATAACAGTATGATTTATGCAAGTTAGTCTTTAAGTGAGAGCAAACACGTTCAGCATTACAAAGCATGATATGGACATCCCCCCCACTACATCTTTTCATCTGAAGATTAAGCATGAATAGTCTCATTGATGAAGTCTAGAAATTTGGCCACACGGGTGTAGACTCCTGGGTAGCCCTGTCGTGCGCAGCCCTGTCCGAAGCTCACGATTCCCACTTGGACAAACCTGTCAGCGGAGCGACACACCAGTGGGCCACCGGAGTCGCCCTGTGCAGCGAATCAAACAGATCAGATGTACATTACTAAATGGATGAGGACAAGATTCTGAAACTGACAGTTGGTTGGCAGTATACATTTTTGGATAGTAATACAAATTAAGATCTCTTTACCTGGCAGGAGTCTTTCTCTCCTTCCATGAATCCAGCACATAGCATCGTGGGAACGAATTGAGGATACGCATACTTACAAAGACAATTCTTAATGAGAGGTACTTGCAGCTGTTGCAGGATTTGAGGGTCATCTAACGGTACTAAATACAAAATATTATTGTTTTAATTAGAAGAAAGGTATAGGAGAAAACAAAATTCAGATATACACAAACAACATTACACCTGATTGAATAATAAAGAGAAGATTATACATATTTTGGATGTGGAACCTGTATTAAACATACTTCCTTCATGAACGTTACCCCAGCCAGTGACCCAGCACTCAGACTTGGAGTTGAAAAAATCATCTTCTGCAGCTAAGGCTACAGGTGTGACCCGGGAGGAGTACGTGACCTTCTTATCCAGCTTCACCAAGGCAATGTCATACTCTTCTCCGTTTGCATCGTAGTCGGAGTGGGAGGAGAAGTGAGATATTCCACGATAAAACTCAGACGCTCCCGTTAAAGCGTGAGTGCCCAGCCGTGCAAATGAGAAATTCAGAAGAGCCCCAAATGACCTAAAACAGGAACGCACATATGAACAAAAACACACACAGACACATCTTAAACTACCCATAATTTATTTATAAGTTACAAGTTTTAGGCACATTATAACCCAATAGCCTAACTCATAACAATGTTAACATTGATTCACAGTTGATATATTGATATAATTTATTTTTGTTTAAAATAAACTAGAGTGAAGTGGATATAGGCAAAATAAATTCAACCAAAGCAAACAACCTAAAACCAAATAAATCATAGTTTTTTTGTTCTTGTATTTGATGTTTGTAGGACTAGGTGGATCTAAAATCTCACCATCAAAGATTTTTTTACATTGGAAATAACCAGTACTCGTTTCCACTGATCAACAGTCTACCAAAAAGTAATCCTGGTAATTTTAATTTAATAAAGATCGTCATTGCATTGTTACAGAATTATCTAATCTAGGCCTATGAAGTAAAGTAGGCCTAAAATAGGCCTATTGTACAGGCCCATATGTCTGAATAATTTGTCTGTGCGAACTGAACACAAAACTACCATGATTTGAAAACATGAATTACAATGTGGCATTCTAAACCAGATTTGATCATTTAAAAAAAGATACAAAATAGGTAAACATAGGCTAATCCTTGACTTACACATTTATCCTGTCGTTACCACATGTAAAGTCTAGATCTTATGTTTGCTTTCCCTTTATTATGCTTCTTACATTCTTTAATTAAAACATTAAAATAGGCTTACTCACGGGTCAATACAGTGCGCTGCAGTCAGCACCCATTCTTCGTTAAGGATTGAGCCACCACATGACCAACTGTCATAGCCGTTGGTAAGAGAAAGGTAGACCATCCATGGCCAGCGGCCCTCCGGCGCATCTTCTCCATCCACGATGGAGCTCCGAACACGCGGTGAAACAAACCCTGTTGAACGTGCTTTAGTTCAAGACATTCATTAGAAACATTCTAACAAGACATCCAAGGATTTAACTGTTATATTGAAAATAATTGAACAGCAAAACATTGAGTCAGCCTCTGTACCAGAATGTTTAATGAACAGTATCAAACAGACAAGTGCAATGCCAAGCATTGCCAAGGTGCAAAGGGACCCTCTTGTCCATGAAATGTTTTAAACTGTAAAAAAAAAACACATCTGGGATTCATCCTTTCTGTGCAGTTGCGTGCGTTTGACCTCTGCTTCAAAATAAAGACGTGACAAACCTCACCTGTAGCATCATGAATCAGAAGAGACACAGCCAGAAGTCCCCACAAAGTCATCGCTTCTACCTGTTACCTCTGATCACAAACACTAATAGACACACTTGTCCTTCATGTGTTGAAGTAATGCTTTAACTGGCAACCAGATTACATCAGAACATGCACCTCTCTCTGTAACTGATATATATTATCTGCTGTTGGATCTTCTGTTTTTGCGTAACATTTGTCATGAGTTCAGTGAAATCGTTATGTTTGTTTGTTGATCATGTTAAAGAATACAATGTTTGCTTTATTTGTGAATGTCTACAGTTTTTTTAATTTATTGTGAAAATACATGTTTATGCCGACTATTACTGATATTGGATCTAGATGTGAGGACTTAAAACTTATATTACAATTTGTATTGATTTGAAACCAGGCATGTCTCCAAAGCAACCTCACAGTAACAGAATATAATATATAAGCCATCCTTAAAACTAGCCCAATAGACCTCTAATTATTAGAGTCAGGGCGCATAGGCCCCATGTCAAGTAGTAGCTGATTAAAAGTCTAAACATGCTTTGCCCCCCAATTTTGGTACTCTTTGCACCAGTGGCGATTTTAGACTCTTTTTAAGGGTGCTCAAACACCTCTAAATTTAATCTCAGCACAAAAATAAAATATTGTTTATTATCATTTGATGCTGGTAGTTCATGATGAAAGGGACATGCTTAGTTTTTTTAATTCATTCAATATTTTACATAATAATACATACAAATATTAATCCAGTGAAATCAGGGATTTATATTAGCAAGGGGGTTTAGCACTTTTGCGAGGCACTGTCTTCATGTCACATTCTCATTGGGGGATGATGATCCTACAATCGCCCCTGCTTTGCACCATTTTGATGTGCAGCACTGACTGTCTTGAAATACATTTGTCCCACATAGCTTATGCCTACCATTTGAGATGACAACACATCACACTTGCAGATTGTAAGGGAGTATATGAGAATTATTATTTTTTATTCAAATGTAAATGTTCACAAGACAAAATGCACTTCGCAATGTGGTCCCAGTGCACACACAAATGAACATACAACAGGAAATTTCTGATCAGTTCAGCGGTCTGATAAGAAAAGGCTGCTGAGTTGCTGATGAAAGATATTACGCAGATATTATCTGCTATGGCTTAGTGAAGTGTTTCCTGAATTTATCGTGTCAAGTATACGCTCTGGAGTTTTATTTTAGGAAATAACATATTTTATGAATGCATGAATGAATAAATGAATGAGTCAGTGAGAGTTCTCCAGGCATAAGACTGGGTAAGGTGGATCACAGCGGTAATTCCCAGAGCTGTGACAATTTCCTTCAGGTATCTGGGTATGAGGTTGTGTGAAATTCACGTGCGTTTCTCTAACCAACACACCAAACATTGAAAGATGATAGCCTTGTCAACATGTAGACCACATTCCAAACTGATAAGAATGTGTTAGAGTAGATATTATCTTCTCTTGCGAAACACCATTAGTCATTAGGTTTTTTTTAAACACCGTTTTTGTGTTTATAAATGTTGCATATAATATACAATGATATAGCCTAATATAAAGGTTACTATGAAACTGGCTTGTTAGCATACATTTAGTTAGGCTATAACCCGCTCCGAGCTGAGGACAAGGGGGTGCCATGGGCGTATCTAGCCCTATTTTGGGGCTGGAGCCCCCCCAAAAGTTTTATTAGCATAAAACATTTTTTGAATATTTTTCTTTCATATTTTAAGTCTAAATGTGTTAACTTCTCTTTCTAAAACCCACTAGGACACTATTTAAAAGGATATTTACAAACAAATCTTCTGGAGGAACGTCCCCAGACCCCCCTAGTTTTGGTGGGTCACAGCAAAAATAAAAGGTTTTATCTAGGGGCTTAGCCCCCACAAAAGTAGGAACCTAGATTCGCCCCTGCTTTGGACAAGGCAAATAACCACATCAATATAGGGTTGAAGATGTGTAACATGCTAAATTGGGAGAATGTCTGTGTGAATGACAGTCGGGGAGAGTGTGGCTGGGCAAAATCATTGCAGCCACTTTAAATGATGACGTCAACACAGTATGACATTGAGACAGCACCGTCCGTGACGCTGTGTCCTCACTACAACCTACCGTTTTTGCCCGTTTACCGTTGTTTCCGGTATTTTGTCAAAATAAGCTAAGTAAAAATGTTGTCTAGGCTTTCTCATAAAGGTGCAAATCCTCACTTGTCGATATGACAAATCTGCGAACGTTTCAAACAGAAAAGGGTGATAGCAACTACAAAAATTGTAGTGACGAAATAATGAGTTTTAGTATCTATCAAAAGTGGCCAGTGCATTTTTAGCTCAACCAGCTTTCCATAGAAGGTGCTCTCAGGGTGCCCTACTGCTCAATGCACATGGTAATTATGTGGGGTTGGTGTAGCGCTGAGAAGGCAAAGCATTTTGACAAGTCAGTGAGAAATGCTCTGAATTTATATGACAGATTGGCTGAATAAACTGGAGTAGAAAGATAGTGGACTGAATAAAACAAACTTACCAATACTTTATCCACTCTAAACAACACTGGAAAACTTAGAAAACATATTACACTTTTTAGGGTTGAAAGAACTCACATTTTGAAACATGACAGACAGAATGAACGCCGTAGGCCTGTGCGGTAATCAACTTTGTATGTTTATAAAATAGTACCATTCATTAACTAATATATATTTTATGTTCCCCAAATGTCAAATCACCGCTCAAATAAAATATGGGCGGTGCTCTCGTCTTGATCACATGACCACAGACACATTTTTTTCCCGTTGTGCAGCAGCAGTGAACAGAAATCAGATGATTGTCCTGTGTATCCGATATTAAGACTGTCTTTGCGGAATACAGTAACTATCTAAAGAGAAATAGTCTACTGGATCCTTGCGTTTGAAAGGATAGTGCTGGGACGCATTGGAGCTAGTCTAGTTGAACTAAGCGTGACTAAGTAGATTCTTGCTTGCTGACCGTACTGCGTTTAGTCGTGTTTGTGTTGTGACTTGCCTTTGATAGAAACATGATACATACCAACCGAAAACAACCAGTATCCCTCGGGATTCTGTTCATTGGCCTACTAGGTAAGTATCGTTCCAGAGTCCGAGATCCCGTCTAGATTATTTTGTTAACCTTGAATGGTATAGTATGTGGCTAGCTAAACATCTAGTGCTAACATTCGTCCAAACGTGCTAGCTATTGATGTTTATCCCATCCTAGCTGCTATGCTATTCTTATGGAATAGCTATCGTCAGTGCCCCGCATTGTTGCTTGATGCCAGAGGAAAGGAGTTGTTTTCCGGTGTCAGTGTCATTCCGGGTGTTTGAACAGACAGAGTGCCTAGTTTGCTAACACAATCGGCAGGTCACTAATGCAGGTGCCTCTTGTGTTAGTCTACCCCATGTGATCTGCCTAGAATGCTGTGCATGCTACTTTGCACCGGGTAGAAAATAACGTAGAGTTAGGCACATCTGTATGTCCCCTGTCAAGCTCTAGGCCCCAACATTTTCTGATCACCCCTCAATTTCTGGACAAACCGGTCTTCTTTTAGTTTTCGTGTGGGTCAGTCTTTAGATGACCTAAGCGTTTTTCGCTTTAATAAAGTAATGTGTTTAGATAATCTACAGCCATTGATCTACAAACATACAGATTTTGTCGTGGGTTCACGATGAAAAAGAAAGTAGAAATGTAAATTGAATGCGTACTCTACTTCGGGCAGTATTTTGCGATGTGGAACCCATTTAATGCGCTGGGAATGACCGTTTATATTGCATTTTCTGTTGTTGCCACAAAGAAACCGACTATCGGAGCTCGTTCACCCGATCAGTCTGCAGGATTGTATTGAATTGTGCTTTGTATTGTAACGGTCTGCTGTACTCTATCCAACCTTTCTGCAAGCTGTCAAATCAGCAACATCTGAGATTCAGTCAGACCGCAAAGTTGTGTGGCCGTTTCCATCTGTGGGGCTGATTCCTACCATGCTGGAAATAACACTGGTGTTTGTGGCAAAACATCACACCAACATGGCAGGATGTCAGTTCTTCATCACGATGTGACAATAAGCTTGTTTGGAAAGAGACCTATGGCAGTATGCTAAAGTACTATGTTCATTCCTTGTCAGGGGACTCTGATCTGGCACTTGCTATGCTATTAGGCAGTAACACACTTGGGTTAGGCCTCAAGGTTTAACAGAGAGCATCTCAATAATTCTGGCCCCTGTTGTTATGTCACCACAGCTGCCTTCTTGCACCCGAGTGTCGCCACAGATGCCCCCCCCACCGCCCCCTCCCTGACAGACCCTGGGAGGCCGGACAGGGGCAACTACACGGTAGTCAATGGCAACGGAACAGCTTGTCTGATTGCTCGTATGGGCCTGCAGCTCAATGTCAGCTTCAGCTCTGCCACCCTGAATAAGGTAATGCACACACACACTCACACATACCACACACACACTCACACATACCACACACACACACAGAACCCCCCCCCCCCCCCACACTGTAACATTGTGTTTTTGTGCAGACTGTGCTGGATGTGATGAATCTACAGCCCAACGTGACCAAGAGCTCAGGGTCATGTGAAGCCGACAGCGCCACCTTGCTGCTGATTGCCGACGAGGAGAAGACCAACCTCACCTTCCTCTTCTCACTGGTGACGAGAGCCTCTCTTTCTCACACACACACACACGCACACACGCACGCACACACACACACACACACACGCTCGCACACACACACACTCACTTTCTCAGTCTCCATCCATCACACTCCAGTCATGGTGCATTTACAGTAGTCTTCCAGTAGAGGGCAGATTGTAACCAGGTAGATAAAGCGATGACGGACTGTAACTCGTCTCTACTGTAATGTCTAAATCATGTGTCTACAGAACACCACATCCAGTAAGTACCATCTGAGTGGAGTGACCCTGTCTGCTGTTTGGCCGGATATGAGTGGTGAGTGCAATATTGAACGGTTGATGTAATTTAAGCTCATCAATAATACACACACACACACACACATATAATACTGTATAGTCTCAGGCATCCACAATTTTTTACACAAGTATTATCATATATATATGTCTTGAAAATATATGTATTTTTTGCAGTAGCATGAAGGTGAAATTGAGCAAATAATGTTAATTTTTATCGTGCCTAAGACTTTTGCACAGTATACACATGCTATGTGTGATGACCCACAGTATGTCTCGTAAACAACAAGTCTCATGTATAACCCCCCTCCCCCCCAGAGCCTTTCAGAGCCAGTAACAGCAGTCTGGACTACCTGAGAGCCTCCTTGGGGAGGTCCTACATGTGTCGGGAAGAGCAGACTCTGGCCGTGGTCCAGGAGTTCTCGCTCAACACCTTCCAGCTGCAGGTGCAGCCTTTCGCCCTCAATGGGGACATGTTTGGAGAAGGTAATACACCCCCCACCACATCTCACCCAACGCCACTTTAGAGCTCCGTCAAAGACATGAATGCTACTCTGACAACTGTGCTGTGAAGACTGTTATCCCAGTTTTGTGTGTGTGTGTGTGTGTATATATATATATATATATAACAGAAGAGAGAGGGAGAAATACATTTTTTAAACGACAAATCTAAAACCCTGTGGTAATCAGCCCAAAAATAATTTAAGACATAATTTAAGACATATATATGATTACCACAGGGTTGTCTTGCACAGGTTTTAGATTTGTCGTTTAAAAAATGTATTTCTCCCTCTCTTTTCTCTCTCTCTTCTGTTCTTCCACCCGCTGCTTCTCTCTTCTCCACTCCTCCCCTTCCCTCCGTCTCCCCCAGCTGAGGAGTGTCAGCTGGATGAGGACGACATGCTGATCCCCATCATCGTGGGCGCCGCCCTGGCCAGCCTGGTCCTCGTCGTCCTGGTCGCCTACCTCATCGGCAGGAAGAGGAGCCACGCTGGTTACCAGACCATCTGAGGCACTTCCTGTCACCTGACGCCCTCCGTGCCAATAGAGCGCAACCCCCCCTTCCCAACCCACCTGTTACACCCACCGCTACTAACCGCCATCTATCAAAGACTGATCGGTCGATCCGCCCCCAAGCTCCGCCTCCAGCCTGACTCTAAACCCACTCCCTCTCTCAACACTCGCTCACTACTCCCATTTTGTTTTGTGGTCAATTAGTGCTTTAAGGACTGAACTGCTCTTTTGTATGAAATGGGAATTGGGTGATGATGTTTTAAGAAGTGACGACATTCTTCAGATTCCTGCTAGGGGACTGAGCAGGTGGGAGGGATGGAGTGCCTATGACATCCCATGGTACATAATCACATGCTGTGTGTAGACTAGTTTAGTATCTTATATTATGCTTCTGTTTTTGGTTTCTGACCAATGGGATTCTGAGGGACTGCCCGCACAAGCCTTGCTGCTGCGTTTACTCATTTTTATTAATTGTTATTTTTGTGTCTTTTTTGTTTGTTTTGGTGGCCATTGTCGGTCACATGGTCCAGGAGCTGTTATTACTCCTGTGTAAAGGGAATACTATGATTGGCTGTGGCTGCCAGCCCGTCCCACCCACGAAGAGTTTAGACTTCCTACAGGACGGCGTTTGCCATGTTTGGACTGAACAGTTGCGTCTTTGTGTGTATATTTATTTATTGTCGCTTCAAAGTCAGGTATGTGTACAGTAATCAGCCAGAATGCCTCCCACTCTTCCATAAGGATCTGTATTTACTCATCTCGAAACAGGAGTGCTCGGATAGGTAAGGTGTATGTTGGTGTTCCTTTATTCGATCATATAGCCGGGCAGAGGACACCCCCTCTAGATCAGTCCTCTCATTCCGAGGTGGAGGAAATAGCAGGCTGACGCCCTGAGCTGGTGACCATGTGCAGACTGAGTACAGAGGTGTCTGCTGTTCATAAGGTCCCCCCAACACGGCAGAGGTACCTGAGGGGATTATCTCACTCATTGACTGCAGTGGGTGGGAGTGTTAATGCTGTAGAGAGGGCCATTTCATGCCTGCTGACTCTCGGAGTGTGCTCAGCAAGGTTGGAGCTTTTGTCATTCTTGCCATTCAGACTGAACTGTGGGAGTAGGCGTTATGCATACGACAGGGTTCTGTGAGTTTCCTCATTGGATTTGCCCATACTGTGTACGTACTGTTATTTATTCAGTAACCACAGACACAAACTATATTAGACAAGGTTAAAAGTCTGTTAAACCCAGGGAACAAGTGAAGGATGTTTGCTGGATAACTGGTTTTTCTAATTGACCATGGTACAACATGTTTTTGTAAACATGACCGGTAGTTTACCGTTGGGTGACTTAGGCTGCACAAAGAGGAAATGGTTTCAATTGTTTAGATGAACGGTACTTCTACACTGTTTGGATTTAGTAGTAGTAACATGGTATTGAGATGAGGGCTGTTTGAGGAAGAGGAAGATTATTGGTTCTCGGAACCTGGTAGACTAAGCTGATTGTACATGTGTAACTTCCCTCCATGCCAAATGTGATCTGTGCCCACCTCCCCTCAAGTTTGACACGTGTCACGGGGATTGTCATGTTCCCGAATCCTACACTCCCAATCCTGCTTCCCCTCTGGACGCTGTGTGCAGCTGAGCCAGGGACGTTTGGTGAATAGATTTGCCTGAGCATTTGACTTGATAATAGAAGATGCTTTATTTGGAGTGAAAAGGGGAAGTGTAAAAAAACCAAAACACAAACATTCTGCCCCACATATAGAAATGTTGATGTCCATTGCTAACAATTCATAGGGTTTAAATTAATTTTTACTATTAACAGGCTGAAATGAATAAAGTGAAAATAAAAAATCCTACATATATTTCTGTTGAAGTCAGGTTGGATTACAGGTCACCATGAGTGAACAGCACTTTATCTGATCAGAGACCACACCCCTTCTGGGTCATCAGACAACATCTTCAGTTCTATTACAGATCCTTTCATTTTCAAAGCACTGCTACAGACATTTACTGAGTTAACATCTTCACTCATACAAAAGCGTACAAAAAAAACATCCAATTTCACGAGATAAAGAAAAGCTACAGGAGATGACCTCAAAGAAGTCAGATCCTGAGTCATTTTCTGGTCTCATCTGCAGAAGAACTACAGCAGGTAATCAACCCCACACTCACACCATGGATTTGACATGTCATTTCTACAGTCAGAAGGCAGGACGTTGGACTCCTGTCAGTGTAGTACCAGACATACAGGATGCTGGCACTATCAAGCACAGAGCAGATAAGTGCCACTGGACAGCGTACCAGATTGTCTAAAGCTCTCACCTTGATACTCTTCCACAGAGTAAACCTAGTCCTAGACTAATGCATTCATATTTGTATAAGAAATTCATACATAAGATACACATGTTCAATAAACTGAGATTCATCACAGATGTCCACTCAGTTCTAGATCTAGACTAAGCGTAATCAGTCTCATAACAATGGACTCTTAAGAAGGAAGTGTAAAATATGTCAAGTGTGTGACAACGATGCCAGCGAATGAAAGTTTGGCTTAACCACCGAGTGCACAGTAAGTGAGGTCAAGGGGTTAAGGCTTCAACTTGGACTCCTCAGACAAAATATGTTGTTGGCAGGTCTTGCGCAGGTTGGTTATGGTTGCCATGGAGAGACGTCCAGGTTCTGTGAAGATTTTCTGTGTAGAATGGGGGGAGTTCACATGAGAAATGGGGGGATGTATCTAATGATGTGTGTGTGTGTGTGAATCGTCTGCTTAGTTTCACCTGCATGAAGGTGTGGCAGTCCATGGTGAACTGCGTCCTGGTGATGGCTTTGAAGCACTCACACACCTCAGGCAAAGAGCCTGCGGCCAGGATCTCCGACTGGTGGTGTAAGATCAGAGTCAGGGCCACACGGAACAGGATCTTAGAACCCTCGTAGAACAGGCAGTCCCAGATACGCAGAACCGTCTAGGGGAACCAGGCATAGAACGCTAGTTTAGAGAATAACCTTAACTGCACATGTCAACACACATCTTCTCCTCTCTTCAACTACTTTCCACATGGACTGAAGATTTGAACCTCCACGGGCAGAACGTCTATGTAGAGGCAGATGAACCAGCGGGACAGAACCAGGGTCCAGATGCCAGGATACTGGCCCAGACCTTCAGACACGGCTGGGGCCTTCTCCTGCAGCAGCTCTGCTAAAACCTCCTGGTCTGTTTTGAGACCCAGCATATCAGGGCAGTAGTAGTCTATAACACAACACAAGCAGGTCATGAGAGATAGGGAAAGAGAGAATATGAAGGCTGTTTCCCAGGCTCATACAAATTCTCAATTCTAAATATACAGTTAAGGGTGACTGTGGATGAATAGTCTCGACCAAACATATCCAGTCCACAATCCTTTTGCCCTGGGGCTAGTGCATGATGGATCTAAGACTGACCAGGGAGTATCCTGCCCAGCAAGGCATCCATCAGCCAGAAGGACTTCTCTTCATCCTTAGTGACTATAATAAGGTAACCTGCAATAAAATTCATGCCCTGGAATACAGAGAATATAGAGACCTGTGTCAATACCTTGTTAATAACAACTAGCCAGAAGATGACAATGTGCTTCACATAGACAAGGAGAATATTTGGTAATTGAACATTTAAGGTTGCATAGGAGGGGGAAATCACACACGCGCGCGCGCGCACACACACACACACACACACACACACACACCTGGCAGTACCCCACAGCCTGGTTGTGGTGGCCATAGGCCAGCAGCACATTGAACAGGGCCTTCTGTAGACACGGCTCAGTGGTGTTCCTGAACTGCACATTGTCTGGAAATGTCCTGTGCATGTCTGCCATGGAGAAGACACAAGAAGCATGTCTGAGCACGAGTTAATTGACTCATTCATACTTTGGTACAGGGAGAGTTGCATGTCCCAGGAAAAGGCTCACTCACAACAGCCAATACACATTCAACCAAATATTTGAAACGTCCGATCTTTCAAAACGTTTTCCAGATTTGACCTGTCAAAGACTCACATTGACAGCTTCAAAAGATAGCCTTTAGAAAAAAAAAAAGAAAGATGTTTGTAAACCTGGCTTAAGGAACTGCTAAATGAATTATAATATTGAGGCCATTGCTAGTTGGTACAAGTATTAGCATGTGTAGTATTAGCATTGGATCAAAAGTTAATAGCATCACATGGTTGTAGTTTGCAAAAAGCTGCATTGCCCTAAAATGACCTCAATCCGATTGTGGTTGAGAGGAACACTGATGAAGATATTATCCTTATGAGACCTATTTGCTTATTTGGGTACTTATTTGCATCCCACATTAGGTGTTGCAGAACTAATCTGGGCGGGTGTGTTAAACCCTGTGTGTACAAACACACACACACTAAAGCAAGGTGTTAAGATCCAGTCGCTTTTTAAGAGACGTCGTCTGACCTGTGCGAATGGTCTCCTCCAGTTTGGCCTCGTGCTCCGCAGCCAGGAGAGAGTGGTAGTAACCTGGGTTCTTTTCCAGCTGCTCCTGGGCACCGCTGCTCGCCATCCAGATCCTCGCCCGGTGCTCTTTGGGCACACCTTTACGCACAAAGCGCTTCACTACGAAGGGAGGAGGTGGAGGGGGTATCACAGCCCACATACCGGGAAATATCAGCGTGTGTGTGTTTGGATAACTCCTTTGACTGTGGCGTTGGAGTTTTCCAGAAGTTTGACAGTGAGTGTGCTATTGATGGCCTCTCACCCTTTGTGTTTTTCTCCACCTGATCTTTCCTCTTCAGGAGCTTCGACCACCTGGCAGACCTTCTAGAAAGTACCGCCACATATTCATTCATGACCTCCTCGTTGGAGCCAGCCTGCTCAGAAAGTTCAAATCCATACTGGTCCACTCTGCACAGACAGACAGATTCTGACTGACCGCCCAGGCTAAAAGAGATAAGCCCGAGAAGGACTTCCTTTCATGATACACATACATCTATATCTGCTACACGTCAAACTCATTCTATATCCTACATCCTGGTTGGGAAAGCGTGAGGCAGAGGCCTGTGAACAGGACATTGGTTAGTTAAGGTTGCTGTGGCAGTGCCAGCTTAGGTGACACATAGGTGGAGTGAAATTCCATTCTCCTGCAGGTGACCTGGTTAAACACAGTTGAAAAATTCAAGGCAATGCCAGTGATAGTGAGTTTCATTCTATTTATATTGATGGCTGTCATGTAACTATCAACAGTTAAAGAATATGATTGACTGTAATAATAAGATATATTTGCTGAGTAAAATACACATATTTGCCTTTCATAAGAAGATACCGCTACGTCATTAAAGTAACTAGAAGGCCTAATCATTAACATAACGTACACCCGTTGTCACCTGACTGAATAACAGCTGTTAAAAGCAACGCGTTTCAACATAACACGGTTGTTAAAAGTATGTTTTTAGTTAAACGTTATACAATAGTATAATAATAACAGCTATGCCATTTCTCCGAGACATACAATAGAAGATTTCTGAAACCCGTTACCTGTCATTTTCATTCTGACTTGCGTTCAGGTGAGGTACGGAACCAACATTTCCATTCAGTTCACTTGTCATTCTGTGAGCCAAAACCTATACACTTTAAGATTATACCTTGAAAGTTAACTATCCGGTCAAACACAAAATAGTTATTTTGTTTATTCCATATTCAACGGCCAAAGTAAAAGAATGTTTCTATCGTCCAGTGTTCTAGCAGTTCACTTTAGCTTTCCACCTCAGTCAAGTAATAAACCAACCACAGGGCTTAGGGGGCGGGACATGTACCTGGAACGCCCACCACCGCAGGCATTCAACAGGTACTTCGGAGGTAAAGAGCAGATTGGCACTTTATTAGACAGTAATTCTGGGATTCCGATTGAAAGAAGATTGTTTTAATCATTTTGACGTCAGAGAAAGCCGAAGAGATTGGCTTGCATGTTGGAAGCGTTGAGCACTATTTTAGCCACCCATAATTTTCCGGCCGAGTGACTGATATTGTGAAAAACACAGCCAGCAGGGATGTTATGATAAGGGCCGTAACGGGTGGCTTTGTGTTATGGGTTTATACAATAGCCGTTAAGTGATTTTATGTTCTGTTCCCTGTTGAACTTCAAAATATAGGCATCTCCATGTTAGATTTTACAAGCAGTCCCTGAACATCCACACTATATGACTGTGTAGGCCTACGTTACTGGAAGGGAAATCACACTATGTTGATAGTGTCTGTATAACTACCTAAAAAGCCAAGAAAATGAAGACATAAATTACGTTTGCTTACATTTCTGCTAAAACATGCTTTATTCATTTGCGAGCTAAACAACCAAAATCATCTCAAAATGCAGTAATACTAATTAGAATTCGTGAGGGTTAGATGGCAGTTATTCATTCACACACCACTTGGTAGTTAGGTAACTGGTGATTAGCGCCCTCTTCAGGAGTGTAAGTGTATCACGAGCGCCTTGAGACAGGCAAAGGAGTTAAAGACGATGTAAAAGTGGGTTCACACTCACTGCTGCATATTTAACTACATTAGAGATGGGGTAGTAAGGGGAACTTGACATTGGCCTAAGGAAGGGCTAACGGAGATTGAAGTCTACATTTAAAAAAAATCAAACAAAACACAAACTATTTGTAATGGACTATTCCATAAGGCTTTTCAAAATTGTTGAGATTATGGAATTTATTCTTTGATAAATAGGAAATATAACAGACATTTAGAAGTAACATGGCTTATTTATTTAAAATCTATTGTTTTACACATTTTGACAGCGGTGGACATAACACACTGCTACAGATTTATCCAGATGCTCTTGTTGTCAACAGACCAATTTAAGCCCAAGGGGTTACCAACTTGACTGTGAGATCAACATGAATCAAACGATATTTAGGCATTTTAACATTTAAAGCTTTCACACAACAAGAATCAACTCTCAGATTTATAAATGTAACATTTATATTATTCTTCATATAGCTCTTTGAGTACTGTTTCAGTACATACTTATGTACAACAACAACAACTGTAATAGTTCATCTGACGCTGGTGTCGTAAGAGGGATGACTTGGCATTGCGTTGTCCCAAAGTCTCTGGGTTAGAAACACGATTGATACCATGTGAGACAAACTAGCCAACTGACGAATCAACAAAATCAACCACAAGTGCTCCAAACTCCCTGGAGGGCCAAGTCTTCACAGAAGCTGTCCATGCTTTGCTCCCAGTGTTCAGACCTTCATCTCCTCACGCGTAAGAGGTTGTGTCTGTCTGGCTGATATCTCTTCACCTGAAGCTGAGAAGACCACGGTTCTGGTCCAGGATACTTGGATATCACACCAGGGCCAGAAGAACACAAGTGTCCTCCTCTGGCTGTACTTCTTTGTTCCTCCACAGAGTCCACAGCCATAAGCTGGTGAAAACGCAAGCAGTGCCTTCTCCAACACGTGAGCAGAGATGACCCACTTTTAGTGTTGTCATTATTGTTATACTCCCTGATAGGTGGATTCCTGATATTTGTGCGGTGACGTGGTTTCAAGTGCTTTTCAGTTCTTCTCAGATGCATTTTTGTATCTCGTATCGTCTCATAAAACAAAAACTACAAAGTCAGTGGGAACACAGTCATGCTCTCCTGGCGAGACCAGTGTTCAGATCAGTGGCTTATACGTTTGGATCCTGTCACGATTGGTCGAGCAAATTCCACAAAGTCATCTATCAGAACTGGCCACGCCCCTGAGTTGGGAACGACACTATGTTAGCATATTTCATTACATGGCTGGATATTAACACTTAAAAGTAGACTGCATGAGATACTGTACATAATACATGTAACCTCGGCATCCACCAACCAGATATGATAGGGATTCACGGCCAGGAAACTAATTTCTCACCTTTTTATCATCAAAGGGTTACCTGGCAAATTTTTGTCTACCTTTAAATTGTACCACTCCAATTCTTAGCTTGTGGAATATATAATACTTAGTGATCAAATAAATGTATTTTCCGTGTCACATTAACATTTTGCTGCCAGGCGAACTCACCTTCCTCGTCGTAGTTTGACATGTCGTCTGTGATGATGTTTCCAAAGTCCAGTAAGAGGTTCCATGTGTCCTTGGGGATGGAACGTTTGTGGTGCTCCTGTGGAGGACAAAACTGCTTCTCAATTTACCTGAGGTATACCGCCAGTGCTATGGAAATAACAATAAAACTAAGTCACAAAGCCATCTCAACAACCATGACTTACCATTAAGTATCTATTCCATAGATCCAAGAACTTAAAGCGACCTGCAAGTACCAGGTTCCAGTAAGCCACTGCCATCTCCAAATCTGAAAGCACACACATACTGTAGACATAAGACTAAACAGACTTATTCGGGCCCTTGCATTGGCCACATTTAATATCCTACTTTTTCTCTGTAGTCCATTGTATAACATTGGTTTAAGGTGGTATGTTTTTGGCCTGTGCCTATATCCGATGGTAAAACGGCAAGACAAGAGTATACAATGCTAGGATGATCTTAGTAAGGAGTGGACAGTTTCTGTATTTTATTTCCAATCTACAATATTTCAATACACCACAAAGTCCCTCCCCCTCACCTAAACCCTTCTGGCCAGGGTTCTTGGCAAAGTTAAAGGTGAACTGGTAGAAGTCCTTGAACTTCCCACTGTCCTTCAGATCCTGCTCTAGTCTGGGCAGAAGAACCCTCAGCTTCTCTGGGCTGTCACATCTGAGGAGAAGGAGCACGAGCACAAGCACACACACTCCAATGAGTGAACTCAAAGGTTTACATGCCGTACTTTGTCCAGTGCAGTACTGTACTTTGTCCAGTGCAGTACTGTACAAGCCAGGAGGATTTAGCTGTGACACGCCTCAGTCTCCTGTTACTGTTTTACACCATACAGGCCTGACATGGATAGAGCATACCATTAAGATACACAGCACTAATGCCAAGGTTGAGGGTGGCAGTCTAAATATAGCAACCATGCACACCAAGAGGATAGACACACAAAAACAAACACTATAGTTGCTAAGGATCCTCCTTCTATGTACAGGTACCTTGAAGGAAGGGTGTCATACATAGCAGTATTACACAATACACTAATAACGCCGGTAATAACTTACTTAAGTTTCCCCAGAAAAATTAAAATCAACGAAACAGTCCCAATAATGCCGGAATCTAATATTCTAAATAATTCAAGAGCTCCGTATCCAAAATAAAAACCAAGCTCACCCCAACTCTGTCATTCCATCCAGGAACTCCTTCTTGCTGAACTCACACTGGGTGGCAGCACGGAACTTCCACGCCACCACGAGCACACTGATGCTGGCCGGGTCCAGACACAGGTCATCACAGAACTGCTGAATCCCATCAATGCCAATCTTGTTCTCATCCTGGGGGTCTGGGGATATTAGTGTGTGATATTAGGGGGTCAGGTGGCTGAGCGGTTAGAGAGTTGGGCTATTAATCAGAAGGTTGCCGGTTCGATTTCTGGCCGTGACAAATTACGTTGTGTACTTGGGCAAGGCACTTCACCCTACTTGCCTCAGGGGAATGTCCCTGTACGTACTGTAAGTTGCTCTGGATAAGAGCATCTGATAAATGACTACATGTAAATGAAGTGTCAAATTTAAAACAATGCGTCTATTTAGGAACACGCTACGAACTCATGGCCAAGTAATACAACTTTTAGGAGCAGATTCACATTACACATATTTTAGTTAGATACCTGAATTAAAAAAGGCATAACAGTATCTAAATTTTCAATGTTCAAATCGATTTTATAGATCCGTTGTACTGTCTATATCCCTCCTCAAACTTATATCCACAGGAGAAAGAGAGTAGACATGATATAGCTAGACGTAGACTCCACTTGCCTTTGTAGCGGTGGTACAGCTGCTCCAACTTCTTGCGGTCTGTGGAGGTTTTCATAGGTTCCTTACAGAAGAGGTCTGGGTTTTGGAAGTAGTTGTCCGTGGCCACCTCTAGTTTCCAGTCATTCTGCGTCAGGCAGTACACCGCAGTCTTCTCTCCCGCTTGAGTGAAGGACATAAACTGCCGAACTTTGTCCCTCTGTGAAGACTTGAGCTTATGCTGCAGGAACACAGGACACGGACTGTCAGACACCGGCACACACAACCCTGGCAGTACGGACAACAGGACATACACACACACTGTAATACAGACAAGAATACACAGGGATTCAAACAGATCCACAGACATCCAGGCTGAGGTACTTTAAACCACAGAGAGCGGAGCGCCGCACATAGCGTTAGACAAGTAAAGAAACTCAGACAAAACACAAGACACACAAACGGGCTGTTGCAATAATTGGATGTCCCGTCAACAAGCTATCTAACTATTCTGAGAGTGGAGTACATCGGGTAACATCAATGCACGTGCGCACATGGGCCCCTGCAAATGGGTCAGGGAATGTAACATGAGAAGGGGGATGCCATCAGCAACATCCAACCACTGCGAGCAAGCTTGCCAAAAGTTTAAAGAGGCTGGGGGCCTCATCATTTTTCAAACTATAGAGTGATTCTTCCATATTGGAGAGTACATTTGTGTACAAAATGTTACCGTTTCACATGAAACTGACTACATGCACTCAGTTATCTTTAGTAACGCTCCGTGGTGCATATACAATAGACTGGAGAGTATAAAGTACTAACTAGTTACATTACTTCAATGTTGCCCCAATACAAGGCTTCTACTCGTTTGAGACTCAAATAAATTGTACATCAATCTAACGCACGGAAAATGACAACTGAGTGCCAAGCAAGTCAATAAGACATTGCCAGCAAACCCACTCCAGCTCGACCACCAGCAATTATGTCTTAGCTAACAGCGACCCACTTTGCCAATCCTATAACGCTGACCCGCTCACATAACATTAGCTGGCTAGCTAGCTTAAAAATACAGCTAGCTAGCGTGACAACTACTAGCTAACAAAAAGGAATGAGAGGTAGCTAGCTAGCTAAGTGCTGGAGCGAATGTGTCCCGACCATAGTTCTCAAAACAGCCCAACTGTCCTTTGTAATCTAAACAGCTGATCTGAAACATTACATCTACACTGCAAGACGTGGGACAGCCCATAATTGCACATAATCCAGTTATTATCTCACACTATCGCCTCCACACTGCAATTTCTGCAGGTTGTAATCATGTTTTCATTACCTACCATTTTCACACACCCGCAGAGAGACCAATGTACCCTTTTGGTGCCTGTGTGTTTGGTTTGTGCGCTTGTACGGAAGTAATACGTGTGGTTGAGGTCATCTGATATAGCTGGATTTCTGTGAGCGTTTCCTTTCACCTACTATCTGATATTACTGTGAGGAGATGATTCATGATGGATATCAAATGAGCCCATGTCAAATTGGTGGAGGATTGTTAAAACCATAAAGACTAAATATTCCGAACTTCTTAAGTAACTGTTAGAGGCAACCGGGGCTTCATTCTATTCCACCTCGTATGGTGTGACCAAATGGTTGAAATAGCCTATCCCATTTTATGGATAATTGTGTTGTGAATTCTTTTTACATAACAAAGAAAGTTCATTTAAATCTCAATTCCAATTCTAAAGCATACACATTTTGGATGATCAAAGTATAGAAATAGGCTAAGTTACTCGAAACACTGCCACTACTTTACTTATTAATCACAATCCGCTTTTTTCATGAGTAAACATAACCCATTGAATTACTAGGCAACACGTTTATAAACCAAATATATTTTATTAACCATCCGTGTATCATATCCCAAATGTTAAACGTCTATTACATTTGATACTGTATTACACCTATGTTATATGTATTTGATAGTAACCGCATTTGACTGCAGATCAAGAGGTTCATGCACCCTCTGTGGGTCGGTTAGGATAAAGGCGTTTGATAAAAGCGTCTGCTAAATAAATACATTATATACTGTGTGTGTATAGTAGCTGCATCGAGCTGGGAGTGTTCAGGTCTTGGTCGTAGAGATAACAGGGTGTGGGAACTGTGGGACTGAGGCTCAAGAGAGACAGCATGAATCAGGGATTCACCCTTTACTGCAGCTGTTACAGGATATATATTCTAATAATAGTGGATGATAGTGTACATTTTGTATGCAACTTGTTTTAATTTAGTTCATTTATTAACCTCTGTTAATTCAGTCAGGCAAACATTAATGAAGAACAAGTAGTTGTATCCTACTATAACATTAGCCCTTTGTGAGGTTTGTCACATTAATTGCAAAAATGGCAAGAATGTTTTTCCAATTGATAGAAATTTGAATAGGCCTACACAAACCTGCCAATGTATTATCTAACCGAGTACAAAAAGTCAGACCCATAGAAAAGGCTCTGGGTTTATGTACACCAATAACAGACGACTAAACTCAAAAGTCCTTACACGTCAACCAATCAGTGAGTATTGAAGGCGTGGCCTTTACTGTAAGCATGGCATGCTTCGAACAGACGCTATCCAATCAGACTTCTCCGATCCTAGTCACCGCCAAGATCAGTTTGACAGAAGGACGGCGAAAGGTAATATTAGTTGTTCCTAGTGTAAAGTTAAATGAAATATTCTGAAACCCAAAGGGGGCGATTGTAGATATACACCAAAGAGGTTAAGTTGGCGATCCACTGTCGTAAAATAGTTTTCTACATCTGGTTTGAAACTCAGAGGGTCAAATATTTACTGATCTAGCTTAGCCAAGTTGGCTAACGCGCTAGTGCTATTCAGCTAGGTTAGCTACGTACAGTAGCCGGCTTTGACAGTTGTAGTTGGCCGCCTACATCCCTGCAAACATACTAGCTAGCTAAATAGTCGGGTAGCTAGCAAGTTGTTGCGAAAAATACAGTAAGGGATCTAGTTAGACCAACGTGAAAACTAAGGTTTCATACCATAGCTGTTCAGACATAATTACAACTATCAAACTGATAACGTTAGGACTCTAATGTTGCCTCAATATTGTTGGAAGTAGCTCGCATCAAGCTAGGCAGCTATCGTTCGGTTAAATATTCTCATAATGGACTTGCTGGGGTCTGCCTAACTCTGTACATAACATCCTATTATAAACTCTATTTAAGGTAGTTAACTAGCTGGCTGAATTCTACATTTTTGAACGTGTTTTTGATATGCTAATGGTAAATGTATGCTTTGAAACAAATAGTTTCACCAACAAAGGATAACCAAGTATGGAACTGGTGTAGCGGTTTTTAAACTAGCACTAGCTAGTGAGAGCTAACCTAGTTGAGACTGACCATGTTGCGTAGCTAACGTTTGCTAGCCATAGCACCTTTTGGTAAATCAGCATTTATACAAATACGCCGGTTTACCCATGTAAATATATAATTCTCTGTCAATAAAAGTTGCATTTCGATTACAGATGTGTTTGACTTGAACAATCTTTAAAAGGCTATATTTTGTTTCCTGTTTGGCGGTAGGGATTTAGACCTCCTCTTCCTCCATCCTAGATGCCAACAAAAACAGCCGTCGAAGAAGCAGCATAGAAGAGTGCACCCGTAAGTGCACTTTAAATAAAACAGATATTGTTAATGTTCAAAGATTGTACTTGCAAACGCAATCATGTCGATAGCTCTCACATATTGCAAATGATAAAAATATGAATCAATTGGGCTTATCTTTCCAATGTTACTGAATCAATCATCGCTTAATTGCTTTCGGGTCCTTGTCTCAAAACGTGCATTTGCTAGCTAGCTAGCCACCAACTCGCTAATGTTAGCCACATACTGGCTTGTAGCTATCTAGTAATTGACTAGTTATACAATGGTATACCAAAAGCAATCACTTGCTGATGCTATTGCACACTGTAAACGTATACATGTTCATCTTCTGTCAAAGTAGATAGTTACTGCTCGAGTCACAATTATAAGTTATTTGTCTAGGTCTAGCGGTATAGCTAGCTACTAGCTAACGTTTAGAGCAAATGTTTTCGATGTTCTTAGGCTCGCTAGCTGAAGTTGGAGGATCTTGGGTCGGGCGGACGTGGTCAATAGTTGCTTACCTAGGCCTGTTTCAATGCACAAAAAAAAAGTTGTGATTATGTTGTACAACTTTTTAAACATGAGCTTAGGTAAATCCTAAGAGGTGCAAGTCCATAGCAGTTAGCTTAGTCATTGCTTTCGATAACGTTATCCTTAGGCACGTTTTTTCAGTTTGATCCCATCTCCAGCGAGGTAGCATGCTAACACAGAGCTAACAGTGCTTTGTGTGCTTGTAGGCAGACGGGCCTTGCTCAATAAACTATTAACACCATTAGCAGCTTGACCACATACCTTACATACAATACGTGCACATGCATGTTTTGAGGATGCACTTGCAAAGCATAACTAATCGTCTTAATCATATTTACCCAACTCTCATTTATGTCGAGGCCTATCTGTCAGTCACTCAAGAGGGTAGCAAATATTTTTTTAATGATGGTGGATTTTGTGGATATTCTGGAACTTATCTTAAACGATAAGCAAAATTGACCACAAATTAATCTAAACACAAAGATGTTGCCCAAAACAAGATGTATAAATAGATGAATCTTGAGAGAAACAACCCTTGTGCTGATAGATGAGTTAAGTGAGCTTGCACATGCCCTGAATACATCAGTGCATGTGCTTTATAAGTAGATATGTGAGCCTACCTTTGATTTGAGTTTTACCATTTATATGTTACACTTACAGGCTGTCACTAACACCTTGTCTGTTTCAGGGGACTCATTAGTGTTGCTTCAGAGGAGGTTCCTTACACAGACTGAACCCTACTACCCCGGTCCGCTAGGATCATGGCCAAAGATGTAAGTCCTGGACTGGGAGGGTTGGCCTGGGGAAAGGAGTCTCAATGGGGGAGCTGTATTCTAATAAACCTACATTAGGTGGTGAAACACCAAAGGGATCTCTCATGTCTAATGAATGAGCTGGTGTTGATGTCGATTTGTGTTTTCTCATGTCCTCCACAGGCTGGTCTGATTGAAACTAATGGAGAGCTAAAGGTTTTCATTGACCAGAATCTCAGCCCAAGTAAGGGTGAGTCTTGTTGTCTGTCTGTGTGTGCTGTGATTGCTGGGGCAGTTACCCCTTTTGGCCTAAATCCAGTACGAAGCACAGTGAATGTGAAGGAGTAATCCAGCTGTAATGGTGGCTCACCTGCCATGTGCTGATCATGGCCCTTATGCTACAGCAGGGGGCAATGGTACTGCACAGCAGGAGCTCTGGGCTCATCCTCTTTACCTCGTGAGAAGCTCTGATCTAACGCTATAGGATAGGTCAAAGCACGATCTACTCTGCGGAGGACCTTCCGAACGCATTCGGGCGGGAGGAAATGTTTCCCCTCTCTGACCTTCTCCTTGAATCGTGTGGAGTTCCTCTTCTTTCTTTGAGAAGGACATATCTCCAGATACTGTGTTCAAAGTGGTTGATACAAATCAGGATGAATTGATCGACCTCTTCTCCGTCTGCCACTTGTCCCAGGTGTCCTGTCTCTGGTTGCGGTCCACCCCACCACCATCCCTGTAGCCAAGCAACTGCTACCCAAAACTCTGGGACCCTCCAATGTCAACATTGCGCCACACATGGTGAGCCATTCACCTTTTATTGTACACTGAGAAACCCACTGCGAAGGACATCGTGTGAAAAAGCACTTGAATTGTAGGTGGACTGGAAGGGTGTTGATGTTCTCCCATTGATGGAAAGAAATGAGGTTTTGGAACAAAGTGCTTTGCTTTTGTGTGCTGTCCATTCACCCCCTTGAACAGATTCTCCTCTAACATACAGAACCACATGTTCTCACTGTACTCGTCGAAGAGTTCACTCACATACACACCACACACACGTACACACACGCACACACACACTCTGTCTCTCTCTTCCTCCTTCTTTTAAGCCCCTCCATTATCATTGCGAGGTGACCGGAGGGGTTGACAATAAGCTGATCACAGTCTGCAGTCAGCAGGATTATGGCCATCATCCCATTACATACATGACAATCTATACATAACGGAAATCTGCTTACATATGAGCTGATCAAGGACCTACTGAAGGATATGGAAATTCACCTTTACCAAACATTCTCTTCATATATAGTGATTGTGTGCTCGCATGCTAAAATGCCTGTACAGCCTGGATACGAGGCCTTAGTTGTCTATGCAGTCTGTATGGAGGAAGTCTGAACTGTGCAGTTGTTCATGCAGACTTGGTCGAGTGGTTGATGATGTTCCATGTCAGTTAAAAATCTCTACTGCTGCATGTAGCATCAGTCAGAGATGTCATCCCATCAGTCAGAGATGTCATCCCATCCTGTCCCTGCTTCCCTCTGGGTCCCTCCGGTTCTCAGCCCTTTCTCTCTGTTGCCTCAGCAGCATGTGATCGGCACACCTCAGAGGCCCAGTGTGTCCAATGCCATCCTGGTAAACAGCCCTCACACGCCCAGCTCCCAGTTCCTCACCCAGAGCCAGCCTCCAGACGCCTCTCCGTGGTCCTCAGGGTTAGTCTCTCTCTCTCTTCCCCTCCCCCCTCTCTTTCCAGACCCCTCCCCCCACTTGACCTTCCACTCCAGATTCCTTCCCTTGTTATCCCTCCTGTTATCCCTCAACCACCCCCCCCCCCCCCCACCCTCCAGACCTCAGACCCATTTCATCAAGACCATAGCATGCATGTTAGCGCAGGTTGTGGTAGATTAAGCCCACGGACCCAATGTTTTATTTTTTATAAACACTGTTCCCCTCACAGGAAACGAGGGAAGAAGGGGGAGAAGAACGGGAAGGGCCTGAGACATTTCTCCATGAAGGTGTGTGAGAAGGTGCAGAAGAAAGGAGTGACCACCTACAACGAAGTGGCGGACGAGCTGGTGGCCGAGTTCAGCTCTGCGGACAACCACCTCTCCCCCAACGACTCGGTGAGTCGCCGCTCGGGAACGGAGAGAGGGTCACGGCTGTGACGCAACAAAGGATATTCTTCCGAGTGTCCGTTTTCCCTGTCTGCCTTCTGAGCTTCCCCCCTCTCCTCCCAGCATGTGTACGACCAGAAGAACATCCGCAGGCGTGTGTACGATGCTCTCAACGTGCTCATGGCCATGAACATCATCTCCAAGGAGAAGAAGGAGATCAAGTGGATCGGCCTGCCCACCAACTCTGCCCAGGAGTGCCAGAACCTTGAGGTGAGACGGTGCTGGCACGCAGGTAGGGCCTAGCGGTCCATCTCCTCTTATACCTGGTCCTCATGTCGGTGTCATTCCTGCTCCTCCTTGCTCACCCCTGCCCCGTCTCTCTCACCCCTGCTCTCTCTCCTAATCTACCTCTCTCACCCCTACTCGCTCTCTCTCTCTCCTAATCTACCTCTCTCTCACCCCTGCACCTCTCTCTCAAGCCTGCTCCTTTAATTTGACCGCCTAACACGTTGTCTGTGTCTGTGTTCACCAGGTGGAGAGACAAAAGCGTCTGGAGAGAATCAAGCAGAAACAGTCGCAGCTCCAAGAGCTCATATTACAGGTGAGACCCGTTAGGTGTTCTTGAGGCGTCTCTGGCTCGTGGAGTCATTCACGTTGTGCAGAAATGCGCCGTTTCCATTTGGAGGCTAGCCTGTTTCAGCTGGTACTGATACCGAGGTCATCCAAACCCCAGCCTGCTTTGTAGAAAGATACAGCTTCAACTGTTCTGTTCTTGGTGGTTTCCTTTGCAGCAAATAGCCTTCAAGAACCTGGTGCAGCGGAACCGGCAGTCAGAACAGCAGACCAATAGGCCCCCGCCCCCTAACTCAGTCATCCACCTGCCCTTCATCATCGTCAACACCAGCAAGAAGACAGTGATCGATTGCAGCATCTCCAACGACAAGTATGTGACGGTCACACGAGGGTCGGCCGATAATGATTTTATAGAGCTGGGGTAATTCATTCTCCTGTTTCCCGGTCATCCTCTCTTCGTCAGGTTCGAGTACCTGTTCAACTTCGACAGCATGTTTGAGATCCACGACGACATCGAGGTTCTGAAGCGCATGGGCATGGCGTGCGGCCTGGAGGTGGGCAAGTGTTCTCCGGAGGACCTGAAGACCGCCCGCGGCCTGGTGCCCAAAGCCCTGGAGCCTTATGTCACAGGTCAGGAGCTCCCCACCTCGCCACCATGCCACCATTACACCCCTCCACCATACCACCATTACACCCCTCCACCATGCCACCATTACACCCCTCCACCATGCCACCATTACACCCCTCCACCATGCCACCATTACACCCCTCCACCATGCCACCATTAGACTAGACTATCACTTCTGAAGTCAAGGTAACCAGCCCAGTCCACGTTTTAAGCAGTGAATGGTTTGGTCTTTAGAATACAGTGATAATAGACCGAACCGTTTTTCTAGACCGAGATGACTGGAGTAGGAGATTTGAATCTGTGTGACTTTGCTTGGTTAGGGTTGGGATCTGTGGCTGGTACTGGCCCTTGTGCTGTTGTATTGTGCTTCTAGCGCTGATGTGTGCACCCGTCCTGTGTTGTGTCCTGCAGAGATGGCCCAGGGGCCCATCAACAACGTCTACATCACTGGGGGAACCTCTGCCAACGGGGGGCGCTATCACATGGGAAGGTAAGGCCTCGCTTGGGGGTTTGCGGTCTTCCCGCCCCCAGGGCTGTCATGGTTGTTTAGCGTGGCTCGGTTCAAACGCTGTCCCCCCTCCGTGTGGCTTCCGCAGCGACAGCGGCGCCGACGCGACGCTCGCCTCCAGCTCCAACGACTCCCACTACAGCGGCTCGCGCGTGGAGACGCCCGTCTCCTACATGGGCGACGAGGACGACGAGGACGACTACGACGAGAATGACGACGAAGACTAGCCCGCCGTCGCCCCCCCCCCCCCCCCCTGCGCCTCGCCTGGCCTCGCGCCTCCGACAAGCACAGTCCTCCCGAACCGCCCCACCTCGTCACTGTGGGATGTGAATCTCTCGTGTGCCCTCTTCTCCCTCCAGCGACCTCTCTCTGTCTCTCTCTCTCTCTGTCTCTGTCTGTGTCTCTGTCTCTCTCTCTCTGTCGCTCTGTCTCTCTCTCTCTCTGTCTCTCTCTGTGTCTCTCTCTCTCTCTCTCTCTCTCTCTCTCTCTCTCTCTCTCTCTCTGTGTCTCTCTCTCTCTCTCTGTCTCTCTCTCTCTCTCTCTCTCTGTCTGTCTCTGTCTCTGTCTCTCTCTCTCTGTCGCTCTCTGTGTCTCTCTCTCTCTCTCTCTCTCTCTCTCTGTCTCTCACTCTCCCCTTCCCCTCTAATCTCTGTTACACTCTTTCGCAGGGGTGTGTGTGGAGGTGTTAAGGGTGTGCACCCTGTGTGTTCTCTATGGGTCGCAAGTCACGCACAAGGCCCTCTGGGGAATGTAGTCTGTGGGCTGGGCACCACACTGAAGCTGTGTGAGTGTAGTTCCAGTGTAGTTGTAGTTGCTCGCCACCGCACTACGACAATAAAGTGAAATTCCCCTCTTTACAACCCCTGCTGTTGGAGAATGTATAGTGCACCTTGTGTGAAATAGTTACACCTTGTTTTGTTTTTGAAGTTGGGCAGACTCACGATGATCCGATTTTCCAAAATGGCTGCCAGTACAAAATTGCTGCCACAACACGCTTTGCCAGTGTGACTCCAAGAATATGGCAACACCGTTGCCATGGCACCTCAGGATGGGGGCCCGCTCCTTAAAATGTGTGGATAATGTTGTATTTTTGTTGATGTTGATTTAAACCCTTTTTTTTTTTTTTTTTACCTCCCCCAATGTGTGTGTGTTGGGGTGTGTGTGTCTGTCTGTGTGTGTGTGTGTGTGTGTGGGGCTGGCTTTCTTGTGTTCAGTAGGCAGCTGTTCTAAACATGTCGGCTTGTTTTGTTTTTGTTTAGAATTTGTTCATTTGTTGTTGTAGAGGAGAGCTTCTCTAATCTCGAAACGCCTTGGCCATCTGAACCTTTTGTAGTGTTTACGTATGACTGGCACCAGCGGGGAACGAAGCCTCCATCACCCACAATCCCTATAGGAACACAAGATGCTTTGTTTATGACGTATACAGATCTTACCCTGATCGTAGCTTATAGTATCCTTTAGAGGTCAGTGGCGGAAAGGAAGACCTGAAAATGATTGATGTATCCAATGTGGTTGTATAGGTCTTTATGTACTCCCTTCAAAGATCTCCTTTTTAAACCTGAACAACACATGTACTGACTTCCAAATACTTTTTCTGTAATCTAATATAAGTTTGCAAATTAAATATAGAGATTGTTTTAATAAACTGGCCTCATGTTTGATTCTGTGTGTGTGTGTGTGTGTGTGTGTGTGGAGGGAAGCAGGAACTACATCTTCTGTCACAGGTCTTATTTAGGAACTGAACTACACGTCCCTGGACAAACGGAGTTGGGGTTAGCCTCCAGGGCCGAGACCAGGCTCCCTCTGTGTGGGGGATGTGCTGTATGAGTGTGCTGTCTGTTTCAGATGTCTTCTGGTGCTCCAGCTGTCCTGACCCAGTCTGGACACCCCAGACCCAGCTCTGGCCTCTCTCTGTCTAGGGCATTAGGGAGTTAGTGGATAAAGGCATTACGGAAAGGTGTTGAGTCAGGTGTGTGTGAGAGAGAGAGTCAGAGTGAGACGTGAAGGAGAGAGGGAAGGAGGCGTGTGTGTCAGGGAAAGCACTCAGCAATGTTTTGTGGATCAGTAGACTTCTCTACTGACCCTCTGCCTTGCTGCAGGCACAATTCTTCTCTCCTTTAAATTGTTTCTTTCCACACATCTCTCCTCTTCTGCTCCTTTCCTAACCTTTCAGCCTTGACTTTTTTTTTCTTAGCTTTTTTTTTATTTTCTTCACCATCCTAACTTTCCTTCCTTCTCTCTCTCTCTTTCCCCTCCATCCCTCCCTCCGTTCTACTACCATGCACCCCCTCTGAGCGCTCACCCGTGGTCACAACCGTCGCCATGGACATCGGAGGCTTGACGACCGTGGTCGCCAACTCGGCCTACATCAACGCCCGCGGCAGCTTTGACGGCTCCAGTGCGGCGGCGGCGCGCGACAAGAAGTTCCACAGCCGCCTCAAGCTGCCCCACATCACGGTGTGCGAGGGCCTGGCGGACACGATAGACCTCAGCTTCACCTCCGTCTGCGTGGAGCAGCCCATCGGCAAGCGGCTTTTCCGCGAGTTCCTCGAGGCGGCGCCGGACTACAAGGCTCCCTGCAACCTGTGGAGGGACATCGAGGAGTACGACCTCGCCGAGGACTCGGACCGCGTCCGCAAGGCCTCCAAGATCGTCCAGCGTTACCTGGAGCCCAATGCCAAGTCCCACTGCCCCTTCCTGACCCCGGAGGTCATCGCCCAGGCCAAGGAGGGCCAGGAGGCGGCCGGAGATGGGCTCTTTGCCCCCGTGCTGACTTCTGTCCTGGGCTACCTCCAGGAGGTGCCCTACGTGTTCTTCCTGGAGGGCATGTTCTTCAAGAGGTTCCTGCAGTGGAAGTGGCTGGAGATGCAGCCCATGGATGCCGACTGGTTCCTGGATTTCCGCGTGCTGGGGAAGGGCGGCTTCGGGGAAGTGTCGGCCTGTCAGATGAAGGCCACAGGGAAACTGTACGCCTGCAAGAAGCTCAACAAGAAGAGGTTGAAGAAGAGGAAAGGCTTTGAGGTGAGAGGGGTGGAGTTCGGGGCGCACGGCTCAGCAGGGGATAATCGAACCACTCGTTGAGGGGACCCATTCGTCTTACCGCTAATGTGGAAAATGTCAAGCAATAGCAGCCGTGGCTGTTCATTTATCGTACAATGTTACCACCACTGTAGGCAACGGTGTCATTTTGGATTGTAGTAATGTATTCATGTTTCACGTTCATGACATGAAAAGTGAATTGAGTTGACTTTCGTTTTATTCGTTCTCGATGTAGTAAATAGAGGATTGTGATCTACATTTTAGAGCAGAATCTCCATCCCAGTATATCCATGTACCCTTGAGTTCATATGCCCAGAGCCTGTGGAGGTAATTAGGTTTGTCCAGGTCTGTGTGTTCTCTGGCCTGAGCCCTCGGTATTAAACACAGCAGCCCAGGGATAGGATGATTACACAGAGCTTTAGAGAAAAGCTGTCAGCAGTGGAACTGCTGGGGGATGCTTGTTTGTTGCCCTTGACGCGGGGCAGAGCTTTACATGAACATGAAAGCATCCTTTCTTTACCTCTGGCCTTCTGCCCTTTGTGTGCCTGGGTGTCTTTGTCTCTGTGTCTGTTTTCCCTCCCTTCCTTCCAAAATTATGTGTGCGTATGTGTGTCAGTGGCTTGATTATCTTGAGAACCAGGCACACTGTGTAGAGTTGAAATATGGCAGGTGTATGGCTCAGGCTCTCGGGACTGTGCTTAATACGTGCTGCTGTTCCCCCTCTCATCCTGCAGGGGGCGATGGTGGAGAAGAGGATCCTGGCCAGGGTTCACAGTCGCTTCATTGTGACGCTGGCCTACGCCTTCCAGACCAAAGACGAACTCTGCCTGGTCATGACCATCATGAACGGAGGAGACCTGAAGTAACAACCACACACATTCCTGAACAAAACACAAATAGAAACACACTTTTATCGCAGGAGCAATATCTGTATTTGCTAGTGTGGTGAGCATGTGTCTAAATAAAACGTGTACGCGTCGCTGTAGAGCCCTACCATGTACTCATCCTCCTCCGGTGTGTGTCAGGTACCACGTCTACCTGGTGGATGAGGACAACCCAGGGTTCGACGAGGCCCGAGCCTGCTTCTACACGGCCCAGATCATCCAGGGCATGGAGCACCTGCACCAGAAGAGGATCATCTACAGAGACCTTAAGCCTGAAAACGTACTGCTGGACAATGAAGGTGCACACACACACACACACATACACATACATACACACACTCACACACACAAATACATACACACACACACACACACAAATACATACACAAATCTGAGAATGTACTGCTGGACAATGAAGACAGACACATCGGTTTGGAGATATGAATGTCATTCGTCATTGTTATCCGTGTGTGTTCTCCAGGGAACGTGCGTATATCCGACCTGGGTCTGGCTGTGGAGCTGAAGGAGGGCCAGGAGAAGATCAAAGGTTACGCTGGCACGCCAGGTGAGAGACTGGACTCCAGGGAGTCGAGAGAGCTGATCTCTTTAAATGGACCAATGAAGTGTTTGTACAAAAAGCCCTTCAACCAGGATCAGGGGCATTTCATCATACATGGGTGGGACATGTCCCCGCTTTGTGAAAAAGGGAAATCTGTTTCTCCCCTGCTTTTAATTTCGAAAATTATATTTAATGAGCGCATTCTCAGTTACGATTAAAAGTCTGACCAGGATGACCTCTGACCCTGTGCAGGGTACATGTCTCCGGAGATGCTGAAAGGAGAAAAGTACGACACGTCAGTAGACTACTTCACCCTGGGGGTCACTCTCTACGAGTTCATGGCTGCCAGGAACCCCTTCAGAGACAGAGGAGAGAAGGTAACCCCGCCTCGTGTCCTATCCTGGCCGGGAATGGAACCGGCAACCTTCTGATTAATAGCCCGATTCCCTAACCGCTCAGCCATCTGACTTTCTCCTCATTCCAGGTGGAACGTGACGAGCTGAAGGACCGCATCCTGAACGGCACGGTGGTCTACCCAGAATCCTTCAGCGAGAACTCCCGCTCCCTGTGTGACGCCCTGATGGCTAAGGAAGTGGACAAGAGGATGGGCTTCAAGAACAACAGCTGTGATGAGATCAGGACTCACCCCTTCTTCGCCGGCATCAACTGGAGGAAACTGGACGCAGGTACGTGAACTCACACGCTCACATACACACAAACTGGGTCCCATCGTTAACGAGGAAGCAATGCTTGCCTCATGACTAGAACCACCCCCCACCCCCTTTGCAGCACACCCTCAGATACGAACACCCACATCCTACTGAAGCCTGTTAGATAGGATTAACAGGATTCTCCTCAGATGGTTTCGTTAATGTCTCTGACCCCCCCCCCTCTCTCTCACGCCCCCCCCCCCCCAGGCATTCTGCCCCCACCCTTCGTCCCTGACTCCAAGGTGGTGTATGCCAAGGACCTGGATGACGTGGGGGCCTTCTCCACCATCAAGGGTGTGGCCCTGGACGACCCAGACCGGGTGTTCTTTGACGAGTTCTCCTCGGGCAACATCCCCATCCCCTGGCAGGAGGAGATGATCGAGACGGGGATCTACGGAGAGCTCAACGTGTGGGGCCCGGCCGGCTCCGTGCCCAACGACCTCCGCAGGGAGTCCATCCTGGAGCAGCCCAAATCCTCCACTTGCTGCCTGTCCTAGACGAGCGCCCTCCAATCCGCCCGTTACGGAACGTAACGCCCCCACCCCCTCCCCCCTGTATGCTAGAGAAATGTGTCTAGGTCCTTGTCGGGGGCGGGGCCACTCCACCGCCCACGAACCAGATCCCTGGGAGACGGCAGTCTGGAGCAGGAAGCAAGCGTCGCTGAGCCTAATTAGAATGTTTTAATAATAATAGTGATAGGAAGGGGAAATGTCTACATGTTGATGTTTGGACCGGCCTGCCGTGGAGTCATCACTAGCACTGACCAGGCGCAGGCACACACACACACACACACACACACACACACACCACGCTGGAGGTGGGCCTCTAGACCGGACAAACCTCGATTCTGGGATGGATTCGTCGGCTCCCTGCTTCAGGGGCTGTGCAGACACTGTTTCATAGGTCACCGTGGTGGATTCTACGAATGGATTCTACGGTGAATTGAGTCTTTGAAACTGTACATATCTAATTGTGTTCGTTTACTGGATCAGCGGGTGTTGCAAGACAGAGTTAGAGAGAGTTTGAGGGAGTTATCTAGACCTCAGATTGTACATGGTTCTGGAGTGAAGCCAAGAGCATGTTGTTTAGTTTTGGAAATATTGTGGTGCTAAGAAACTAATACATATCTGTTAACCATAGACATGCTCGTGTTGAATTATTTGTCTTTCCATAGCAGTATTGTAAGGTGAACAATGTAGAGGTAGTGAAGTGTATCTGTATTAAATATGCTTTTGGTATAGATTTATAATGATGTAACGTGTACACTGACAATGAAGCACCTAAATATGACTAGGGAAAATGGTCACCTTAAGAAACTTTAAGAATCATTATGTGTAAAATATGTTACAATCATGTTTCAAAAATATGTTAAAGGTTCTTTCCCTCAATGTCATTATAGAAACCATGTACTTTGCATGTGGCCACTAAACAAAACAGATTCATTGTTATTTGTGTCAGTGACCTGGTTCACACAAATAATGGATGGAATGTCCCTTTAATGCTGACTATACAAAAGCAATAGTGTACTGTAGAACATAATGATGTCTTTCACTCTCATTAGGAACAATTTATTAAGCATAAAATTGGATTAATCAATTTATTATACATATGAAAAATGGGTAAATAAAACAGGATTTAGAAAAGTACTGTTTATAATCCTTTTAGTTTATTTTGTGGGTTTGTGTGTGGATAAGTTAAACAATAGAAAACACAGCTCAGAGGAATGTTAGTAAAATAATAGAATCAGGTCTCTGTTGTCTTTGTGATTTGTCAACTAGGAGCCCTCCCCTCCCCTCCCCTCCCCTCCCCTCTCCTCTCCTCTCCTCTCCTCTCCTCTCCTCTCCTCTCCTCTCCTCTCCTCTCCTCTCCTCTCCTCTCCTCTCCTCTCCTCTCCTCTCCTCTCCTCTCCTCTCCTCTCCTCTCCTCTCCTCTCCTCCCCTCCCTCCATCAGTCCCGTGCCGTGGCTCTGTAGATGTGGACTTCCTGCTGGGGCAGTGTTGACAGCAAGGTGGCGTTGAAGCTGCTCTTGAAGCTCTCTGTGAACCGCACGTCCGACTGGAACCTCACCTTATTGGCCCACAGCAGCGTGGTCCCACTTCCTGGTTGTAGAAAGTAACGCATGGTTGCCAGGAGCTCGTCTAGGTTGTCATGATGATAGACCACGTCTGCCGCCAGTACGTAGTCATAGTGACAAGCGGAGAGGGGGAAGTCCCTCTGTAAGTCGCGACCCCAGGTAAGGGCCGACACCTGAGGCGTGTAGCGGCAGCGGCCCTTGGTGTTCCGTGAGAGGTTAAAGGTCAAATTGGACAGGATTTCAGGAAGGTCGGTGGCCGTCACCCAGGCGCCTGGGGAACAACAAGTTATCAGATTAATGGACTGACCAACTCAACTACTTAACTCATATATAGACAGACAGACATACAGGCAAGCCGACAGACACAGGCAGGCAGACAGACCTAGCAGACTGGCCACGATGGACAGCAGGCCGGTCCCAGCTCCTATCTCCAGAACGGCCTTGTCCATCAGGTTCACCTGCTGATGGTTGTTTTCCAAGAACTGACACAAAGCTACTGCCTACATAAACACACCCACACACATTAATTGTATTTTCTGTGTACATTCCATGACACCATTTTCTTGCAGAAATATGGGTGGAATGTGAATAGTAGTCAGTAGAGCTCCTCCTAAACTGTCTTTCATTTCAGAATGTATTTATTTTTCCTAGGTCTTGCAATAGGTGTGAATCTGTGGGCATATGTGAAGCTGTCTGTGACACAAAATCACTGCAGTACTCACCCCAGGCCAGATGAGAGCGCCGTAGGAGTCCAGAGACTCATGAATTGTGATGTCATGACCAGCGAAGAAGAAGGACTCCTTCCCAACAGAGTAGAAGACGCTGGGCTCCCACCTCTTCCTGCGGTCCAGAGCCTCTCCTGCCATCAGCTCCTTCCTCCCTTCTGGAGAAGGGAAGCAACTCAGGACCACAATCCAAACACAAACACAACAGAACCACATCTGAGCCACAACAGAACCACAATTGAACCATGAGAGCAATAGGCACACAACTCATAAAGGTCACACAGGACAACCAGGAGATTCCACACACGACTTGCTGACTGAAACCCCTGACAGAACTCATGTCGCTCACCTTCGTTTGTGGAACTGTTCTCTGCCGCACGTCTCTCCTTCCCTCTCCTGTTCTCTCCGTCGTGGTGCCTGTCTGGTTCTGTCTTCTTCCTGGCTGCTCCCCCCTCCTCTCCCTCGTGCAGGTCCGAAGGCTTTGCTGCAGCCTGGCTCCCCATCAGAACCTGGTCTCTCTGGGTCAGGTAAGGCCCACTTGGTCAGACAAAGGAGGACGTTTTTCTCTGTGTGTGTCTGTCTCTGTCACGTGCTTATAAAGGAGAGACATCTCTGCTGGACCACCCCAGGAACATGCAGCTAGGGAGAGGGAGGGAGGGGAGGAGAGATGGAGAAACTGATAGGGAGAGAGAGAAAGGGAGAGAAAGAGAGAGAGAGAATGACAGAGTCAGGTATGCAGACTAAAGCTGCAGCCTGGTGTGCTAAAGCCTCTGCCCTGTTCCCTGATCCCTCCTGGAGGATAGCCCGGAGCCACGCTATCAGGAAGACTAATCGACCCCAGATTAATGACTCAGACCCCTGAATCTGAGACCATGTGTTTCTAGGTTCTGTGATCTATATTAAACCTTTCAGGTTCCATGCTCCATGCTCTCTGGACTGTTTTGCAGTCGTTTTAGGTTCTATGTCGAACACATTTATTAGAAAGTTGTCCTTCTTGTGCTCTGAGTTTGAGGTTATGTACAAACTCCCCTGTTCTGGCAGAGTTGTTGAGAGTGGGTTATTCCAGGGCAGGATGATTAGTCAGATAGGTTAAAACAGGATCATGAAACAAAACCCAGCACCAATGTCTCCCCACCCAAAGGGAATGTTTTTCCAGGCTGAACCCCACATCCCTCCATCCCTCCATCATCACCACTTCGTCCTCTTCTACCACCTCATTGTGAGGGATTTAGATGGGAATTTGGCATCTTACCATTGAGGACACGAAGCCCAGAGGTTGTGGTGTAACTCACAAGGTTAAGATGGAGGACTGATCAGTAAGAACACTGACACAGACACCCACACACACCAGTCCTGAAGAAAGGTCTGATTTCAGGCAGAGTGGTCTGTAAACTGCGGTGGTATGTCTTCCGTGGGACCCGGTGCTGTATGAAGGAAGACTGGCCGTCTGGGGAGATATGAGGAGGCCCAGATGAGACCTCCTCTCTCCTCCCCGTCAGCCTAACCCGGGGAACGAGCCTTCTCACCTGTCACCTTCACCACAGGGGTCCTTGTCACCCTCACCACAGGGGTCCTTGTCACCTTCACCACAGGGGTCCTTGTCACCTTCACCACAGGGGGTCCTTGTCACCTTCACCACAGGGGGTCCTTGTCACCCTCACCACAGGGGTCCTTGTCACCTTCACCACAGGGGGTCCTTGTCACCTTCACCACAGGGGGTCCTTGTCACCCTCACCACAGGGGTCCTTGTCACCTTCACCACAGGGGGTCCTTGTCACCTTCACCACAGGGGTCCTTGTCACCCTCACCACAGGGGGTCCTTCTACCCATACAACTCATCCTTGCTCTCGTCATCTTGAAGGTGTCCTCTCCTCAAATGGCAGGAACTGCTTCACACATCTCTCTCTCTCTCTTTCTCCAACACACACACCCACACACCCACACACATACACCCACACACACAGTGCATCGTGATATACTGCACACGCACAGCTGACACTAATGCTCCCTCTGTGCCAGTTGTGAGGATGTTTGCGTGTAAATACAGAACATCTTAAAGCCCACTGTCATGTAAGCGATAGGCCAACACAGTCTGGACCGCCAGTAAAAACAGATCCTGCTGAAAAGGCTCCTGAGGATTCAGCCCCCCCGACCACAGGCGTGCCACAGAGCTGAGGGATACACAGAGCTCTGTCGGGCCGGGCGGAGAAGTCCAGAAGTGGGGGGGTGCAAAGTCTGCATGTGGGGGTGCATGTGTGTATGTGTGTGTGTGGGTGTGGCATGTGTGGAGTGTTTGGATGTGTGGGGGTGCATGTGCGTGTTGGTGTGTGTGTGTGTGTGGTGTTTGTGGAGTGTTTGGATGTGGGTGTTGATTGGAGTGCGACAGAGACAGGCCCACGGTGCAGAGTTTATGATTGAAGGGTAGAATGTAATCCAGTCAGCATGTGTGTGGGAGCCAGGCTCTCAGCTCACTCAAGAACAGGTGTGTCTCAGTTTACAGACAGTAGCACGCACACACACACACACACACACACGCGCACACACACACACACATTTACCATGGCCTGCTGGCCCCCATGAGAGGCACAGACCTCAGGCCCCGAGCCCCTCCTCTCACAACAGAAACAGTGAAAGCTCAGTAGACTCAATCACAGGAGCAGGGGCTCATCCTCCCATTGGTAAAACAGAGACTCATACAGAGACAAGAGAGAGATAAAGACAGACAGATAGAGAGACACAGGGAGGGAGAGAGAGAGAGAGAGAGAGAGAGAGAGAGAGAGAGAGAGAGAGAGAGAGAGAGAGAGAGAGAGAGAGAGAGAGAGAGAGAGAGAGAGAGAGAGAGAGAGAGAGAGAGAGAGAGAGAGAGAGAGAGAGAGAGAGAGAGAGAGAGAGAAACACATGAAAGCCCCTGACTGAGGGGGTTCTCAGAGAGTATCAAATCACTGGCATGTCATATGTCTGTCTGTGGTGCCTACTAAAACCCTCTGACAATGGAGTTGTTCTGACCGTCAACACTCTCAGCACCACCCCTGTGCACACGGCCCAGTCCCAGGGTGTGGGAGAGGGTAGGGGCTCTGGGCGTCATGGTTGTCACATCGTCTCATCCTCAATTGTCTGGGGTACATATCTTTCTCAGTTACATACAGACATTTAAACTGCCTCATTCAACAGAGGACTTGTTATTTCTGATCTGTATACAATCTATAAATATGATTTCCTAACGTCCCCCTATTTAGTGTGATGCCTGGCAAAGATGGGCAGGATCTGTAGCCTGTTTTAGACTAGAAGTGCATTGTGAGTTCTGAGCTCTTAACCCCTCTGAACGGCCTGTTTCCTGGGACGTGAACAATGACCACGGCCCTGCTCTCTCAACCCTGTCTCCGGGATCACGGCTGTTTTTCAACCCAACGATGACAGGTGCTTGATTTAGCGTGAGAAGGTTGGCGCACTTAAAAGATCTTAAAAGATGCGTGTGACTTAGCACGATCAGGTCTTGGTTACGTTGTTAGATTCTCTGTGGATTGGAAGTGTGTATTTTGTCCCTGTTATAATCTGTGTGAGTGTAATTCAGATTGAGACAGTTGATTGTCACCTGTGGGCTGATAATCCTTGCATGTGTCTCGTGGGTCATAAACAGGCCCTGCCGTTCAGTGGAAAATGACTCACACTGGGTATCCCTGCAGGCTTTATTGTGTGTGTTTGTGTGTCCGCTAAAAGGAGCTAAGCCTCACTAATCCTGAAAGAGAGAGGTGTGGATGGGTGTACAGAGACTCGGAATGCTTAATGCACACACACACACGCACGCACGCACACACACACGCACACAGACACACGCATGTACACACACACGCAAACGTTGAGCGAACAACTGATCAATTAGCTTGAGAGCTGTGTGTGAGAATGTGACGCCAGAGGAGCTTGCTGGCACAGGAACACACCCTGTGCCCCCCGCTGAAAACCCATGTTAGGAATCCAGAGGGACGGAGGTGATGGGAAGAGGAAAAGAATGTAGCAACATTCAGCAACACTTTACATCTGCAGTTACATTGTACAGCTGCTCAACATTCCATTGAGTGTATGTCATTTGTTTTCATGTTCTATTGACCCAACTTGGTTATTTGCTTGTGGTTATGGTTATGAGTAATAAGTATTATGGTTAGGATAGAGGTTAGACCTGGAGCCAGGCTATGAAACACAAACCACACAAACGTATCTATGAAATCATCTTTATTTACTGTAGTCAACAAATGTAAATTTTTACACAGACATCATACAAAACAAAATACTTCACGAAATATAGAAAATAAACCTCAACTTCTCCAAACGTGCATGTTCTGTTCTATCACGCTGCTATCAGCTTGACTCCAACAAGTCCTGAGCTTTCCCATCAGAGTAGAGAAGCCTTTGCTGGTCTGATATCAGCTCTAGATAGAGTGGGAGCAGATGAATGACCTCAGGTCCCAGCAGGGCATGTCATTGAACTTTCCATTTCCTGAAACACAGACACATAGACAACCACACGCATCAGCAACAACCAATCAGCTGTAATGTCATTGTATACAAATGGGGTATTCCACACTTCTCAACATTTGGGTTAATTTGCCAGTTGTCACCCATTCTGATTTAACCAAACTATTTAATGAGTCATCCAGCGTACAACTTGAAACAACTAGAGTGAGGCGAGCCAAATGTTTCAAATCTTGTCCCTTTGATCCCATCACTCGGTCACTAAATATTAGGGGTGGGGGAAAAAATTGATTCACATATGAATAGCGATTCAGTCTTCTAGCGATTCACATCGATTCACAAATTTCAAAAATCGATTTTTATTTAAAAAAAAAAAGAATTTGGATCAAAAATCGTGAATCGTTTTTTAATCGAATCGTGACCCCCAGAACTGAATCAAATTGTGAAGTTACCAAAAGATTCCCACCCTTATTAAATATGCAGTGTGCTCCTAAGGGATGGGTGTGAGATAGAAGCCAGAAGAGTCCTACCAATTGCCAGCAGCTCTATACAGTTTTCAACATCTGCTGTGTTATTGGGTTCTCCAGGCAGGAAGTCATCATAGGTCCAGTGTGCTCCATCCAACCAGATGAAGCGACCAGTCTGGGAGGGCAGAGGAGAGATGAAATGGGATCATTCTAGATATGAACATGGTACACAGACCATCGTGCATGTTGGAGCAAACACACACACACACCACACACACACACACACACACACACACACACACAGACCTCCAGGTAGCGCAGTCCTCCCACCCAGGTGCGTGTGTATGACCCACTGTGCTGGAGCATCAGGTCCATCAGCTGCCTGTGCACCTGCTGGCTGGTGACGGAGGCCAGGTGACCCTGGGGGAAACTGCTCTGGCAAAATAACTGTTGAAGTACAGAGAGAGAATGTCCAATATTGTAAGATGCACTTTCAACTCTTCGTAAGCTTGGAACCGGAAAAATATAGCTTTTTTAATGATGGTATGCTTTGTGTGTACCCTGACGTTGTCACACTCATAATTCTAGTCAGAATATGAGTCTGAAAACTCTCCGTTGGGCTTTGAGTACGGAGCGTGTTTTAACCAAACTCGTAAAACAAATGCCTCTACGCTCAATTGGATAGACCTACAACCAATCAGAGCAACGTATTATGTTATTTGTTGAAAACGAATTCAACCCAAGGGCTCTTTTGTGACCTTGTTGATTACGTTACTGTTGATCATCTGTCCATCATCGTATAAAGCCCGCCCTGGCAATTTCATTGGTCCGTCCAGATTCTGGGTTTTCTGTAGTTGTCCCCAATACGAGACCCTCCAGACCCAACTTCCCGAACAATTTTTTTTGTGGGCGGGAGAAGTTGGGCTGGCAGCCAGGCTACTTTGTGTGGGGTTTGTCTGTGTAATTGTGTTTTTGTTGGTAAATATCATTTTTCTCTCGTTTTTCCTGCTAGTTCCTACAACAACTCACCTCAGCATCTGCAGCCTTTTTAGGGCTTTTGAAGAACTGGTAGCATTTATCCCCCAGGATCACACCAGGACAGGAGCGCCTCCCTGTGGACAAACAAAATATTTCAACGTCACACTCTCACTACACAACCTGTCCACACAATCTGTTCATGTCAAATGATTAAGACTGAGCACAGTCATGGCAAGGTTAAGGCGTGGTTATGGTAGTCGCTCTCACCTGTGATATAGGTTTCTACCTGGTGGCGGTTTGCCTCCTCCCCCAGAGCCCTCCTCTCCCTCACGGGCTCCATCCGTACGTGAGCAGCCCCGTCCATCAATGGACCCTCTCCCATGATTGGCTGCTCAAAGAGGAGAGGCCCTCCCACTCCTGGAATCCCACGCTTCATTGGAGAAGGGTCTGACTCCTCCCCTGCCAAGGGCTCCAACTCCATCACTGGCTCCTCCACCATCACAGAAAGACGACCTGTCGCTGAATAAGGAACTCTGTGTATTTCTGGCTCTAGTTCCATCCTGGGCTCTTCAACCATGATGTCATTGTATTCCATGACTGGATTATGGCCAAAAGGCTCCAGCTCCATGATTGGTTCTTCACCCACAATGACATGTAGTTCGCTGTCCATTCCAAGCCCCACCTCTGGAAACGATTCCAGCTCCATGATTGGTTCTTCATCCATTACATACGGTTTCCTCTCCATTCTGAGCCCATCCTCTGGCAATGGTTCGAGCTCCATGATTGGTTCTTGCTCTACTTCATATTGGAAAACTGATTGTTGCAGCTCATCACTGGTCAGATCCTGTCCAACCAGACTCTCCTCTTCTAGTGGCTCCTGCTCCATCATTGGCTCCTCAACCCCCAGGAATTCTTCCTCCAAGATAGGACCTTCTTCAACTTCTGACCTCTTCAACCGCCATTCCACTCCCATCTCAGGATCAACCTCTTCCTCTGGCTGCAGCTCTGCTACTGGCTCCATATCTAGGCTTGGGTCCATAACAGGCACCGCTTCCTTTTCTTTCTCCTGAACCAGGGGGACCTCTGCTTCTTTCTCCTGCTCCAGGGGGACCACTGCTTCTTTCTCCTGCTCCAGGGGGACCACTGCTTCTTTCTCCTGCTCCAGGGGGACTTCTGCTTCTTCCTCCTGCACCAGGGGGACTTCTGCTTCTTTCTCCTGCTCCAGGGGGACCACTGCTTCTTTCTCCTGCACCAGGGGGACTTCTGCTTCTTTCTCCTGCACCAGGGGGACTTCTGCTTCTTTCTCCTGCACCAGGGGGACTTCTGCTTCTTTCTCCTGCACCAGGGGGACCCCTTCTGGGTTTGTGTCCTGTTTGATCTGCAACAATTCAGTTCTTTTCACTATCAGGGGTTGTGAATCTTCTTGCACCACATGGCCCTGTGCTGGGAGAAGGTCTCTCTGCACAACCCTGTTTGGAGCCAGTCCCAGGACCACTGGAACATCCCAAACAAAAATGTGTGTTACAATTAAAAACACATAACTTATTATTCAAATGACCACAAATTTGGACTCATCCATTTCTCATACAAAATTAACTGCGTTGATTTTTCTGCACTCATTTGATTTTGACCTAAGAAAACCTAATGGAAAAAAAGAAATCCATCATAATACATACACAGCCATTGTCTCTATGTCTCACAGCACAGGGGCTGATAGAAGTAAAATATTAATGGGTTGCCTTGGTGATATGGTACCATGTGACTGAGATAGGGGATTTTAGGCTTGCTCAGCCATAAACGGAGAATGAGTTCAGTCCAGAAATCACACAACATTAGAACCTATACTTTCTCTTTTAATAAGACTTAAAACTGTCTAAAAGAAAACAAATTGGTCAGTGCGAGTGAATCTTTCTAAAGTTGAATGAGTTTGTGAAAGTCTAAGCTTTGACGACATCAAATTCTGCACATTCTATCTAAAATAATTCTAATGAACATTAAACCAACCATTATGAAATGCTGTAAGCTACAGTACCTGTTACTGTGCAGGATAGGAAGAGCAGGGTCTTCATTTTGATCTAGAGAGAGACATTAGTGTGAGTGAGAGACACATTGGGCAGAACGGACTCTACAAACCTATACTACATTACCTGCATGACCTAGTACCTTACATACCTGTACGAGTTCACATTACATTTACATTTGGTCATTTAGTAGACGCTCTTATCTAGAGCAACTTACAGTAAGTACAGGGACATTCTCCCCAAGGCAAGTAGGGTGAAGTGCCTTGCCCAAGGACATAATGTCATTTGGCACATCCGGGAATCGAACCAACAACCTTCTGATTAATAGGCCGACTCTCTAACCGCTCAGCCATCTGACCACCCTCCACATACGGTTTACCTGTCTGTGTATGATCTGTCTCCTCCTCTGTCTGTGTATACAATCCTCTGTCAGGTGAATCTGTCTGTGAGTGTTTGAGCTCTTCAGCTTTTCACATGTACATAAAAAGCTGTTTACAACCCTCGTCCAGCCCCCCTGCCCTGCCCCATCCTCAAGCCACTTCTCCAACACAGATACAGTGTGCAGCTTATCACTTAAATTGCCGTCTATTTTTCTCTTTAACTTCCTGGTCTTGAGTTCACTGATCATTCCAGAGTTCGTGATACTGAAGTCGGTTCCATAAAAAAAGAACAACAACAATCATAAGATTGACGAATAACTTCCATCCCATAATAATCTCAACTGATTTTTGATGTGGTCACGTGCCCTGAGGTAGCTGAGTCTCTGAACAGGTCTAGAAACACTTGGTGATGTTGGGAACTGCATCCTACCACTTCACACAAGCAGATAGACAAAAGCCTACAGGCTGGGGCCATGGCTAGGGCTTGGGCAACCTTCTCCTGATCAAAGTTTCTGTCTAACACATGTGCACACACACACACACACACACACATACACACACACACACACATACACACACACACACACACACATTCTAATCAGCCCTCTCACGTGTTTGTTCATAATATGTGATCTTTGAGCGGATACTTAATTTCGTATCTGAAGATAAGTTGGATGTTTAGTGTCAGTCTCAGGGTCACTTGTTCAATACACCATAAAGAAATCTTGAGGTTGTTGGTGAGAGCCTTCATTACTGATGAATCCTTCTGGGAGCTTCCTGGCAGAGTTTAGACTTTAACAGAAAGTGATGAGTCACATGGTTCAGAAGAAAATGATTATGCTTACTGAAAGCATTCACGGTAGCTAATTAAGAAAACTTTAACATTCCTGTAACACATATAATGATTGTGATGAACAAATCGGAGGGATAAGAGGAAAAATGTTATGAATAGCTCAAATTGAAAACAGCCAAGCTCAACGTTCACAATCTCAAGTCGTGAAATGTCTGTACCTCTGTAGACAAATCTATTATCTCCTCCTGAGCAGGCCACAGCTGGTTTTCACTTAAAGTCATGCAGACACATACTCTGATTTAGGGAACTGAATGGTAGTGAAAACCTGCGAAGATGATGATGAATAGTCCACCACTCGCTTTTGTACCAAGCCCAAGTTCAGAGTGAAGTGTGCACATGAATGTGTGTAAGTCTCTTGTATGTGTGTGTGCGCACACAGGCGTGTGTGTGTGTGTGTGTGGCACACATATGTGCAGGGGCCCTCTCTTGACACGGCAGCTGCACACACTGTGGCCTCAGAACAGGTGTGTGTCAGACAGAGAGAGAGCGCAGATGTGAACAAGTGTGAGCATATACCTAAACAAGTGACAATAGGAACTAGTGTGAGTAGAAGTGATGAGATATATAATATCCATGATGCTGGGCTGAGACGGGACACAGTAGCCCACCCAGCTGTCTCACGGTCAAACTCGGTGTGTGTGTGTCTACGTGTGTGTCTACGTGTTTCTGTGTATGTTTATGGGTGTGATGGGGCATGTGTGTGCCTCATAACCACCTCTCCCCGAAGAGCAAATCAATGGTAACGTGTCACTTGTTGAACAGTCGGTAAGTGTGTGTGCGTGTGTGTGTCTATGTGTGTGTCTAGGTTTGTGTCTACGTGTGTGTCTATGTGTGTGCGTGTATAAATACACGTGTGTGTATTCCTTTAAAGCAGTAGCCTCAAACCTGCAGACGGTGGTAGCTCCATCTTCAGTCCGTCTCTCCAGCCCCCAGTCCAGTGCAGCCCCTCTGAGGCCAGCCCCCAGTCCTGAGAGAGTCTTCCCCCCTCACCAGGCTCTGTGTCTGGGAACGTCAGAGCACCACCTCAGATCTCCCTGCCAGATAAGAACCGGAGAAACTTTTGGAGGGATTTCTGGAATTCCGTCAGCCTTGTTCTGGAAGGTGGCGTCAGGGTCAGAGTGGTGGACCTCCAGACACAGCAGACCTGCTGGGGACGGCTGGACTAAGGACGTCTGGACTGAGAGACTGAGGGTGGGCAGCATGGGGATCCTGGTTCTCACCTCTCTGCTTCTCCTGCTACACAGTGAGTAACTCACAAAGGAATGAAGTGATTACAACACTTTCTATTCCTTTTACATGAATAGAAAAGTTTCTGTTTTCTAGTTTTGTTCGTTAAACATGAGCAAATAGTCCTCAGAAGATTTGTTTTAAGACATAATGAAAATGATTGGCAAGACTAGTTTATTCAAGTTATAGTTAATGCTCAATTGTGTACAGCATTGGTTCATTAAAGAGTGTTTCTATGATTTGCTGTTGGTTTGCAGAAATGAAAAAACTTCACTGTAAAACTGATGTGTGTGAGCGTGTGTGTGTGTGTGTGTGTGTGTGGGTGTGTGAGCTTGCCCGCGCGCACGTGTGTGTGCGATTCTATACGTTGCAGTGGGGAACAGGGCAGGGAGTGTTAAGTGTTTGTGACTGGGATCATGTTTACGCTAAAGCCCTGTGAAGTGGTCCAAGCCCACAGATCCCCAGCCTGATTAGACATCACAGCAGCAGAGGCTGCCCAGAAGTGCCCCTGACATCCGCAGATCTCTCTGCTTCATGTTGCCGATGGCCCCTCGCTGACCCTTCCTGTGATCAGACAGAGATGAGATCACAACACTTCCTATCTGATAGTTATCCTGTTGCTTTCTGATGTGTGTTCCCTGCTAGTTAACCATCAGAGGGTGTGTTTCCATTTCACATTTTGTAACATCGCTAATTACACATCGGGTACAAGATGAGTGATTGATGCCGTGACTGTATGGTTTGTATGTGTGTGTGTGTGTGTGTGTGATGTTACTTTTTGTTCAACCAGCTGGGAAGGGTCGAGTTACTAAGATACAGAGCATCTTACTCTGAAGACACAAGTGAGCACACTCACATAACTCCCCCCCCCCCACACACACACTCTCTCTCTCTCTCTCTCTCTCTCTCTCTCTCTCTCTCTCTCTCTCTCTCTCTCTCTCTCTCTTTCTCTCTCTCATTAGGCCTATACATTCCACACAGATTCAAGACAGAGACCAGTGGGTGATAATGGAGGAGGAGCAGCAGTCTTTGCGTGTGTGTGCGTGTGTGTCTGCGTGTGTGTGTGTGTGTGCGTGTGTGTGTGTGTGTAATCCTAAAGGGAGATTATCAGGTCAGTATAGTCCAGTTCTCTGGCAGCCTGTCAGACCACCATCCATCACCTGCATTCCTGCACTCTCAGTCCCGTGCCTGGCACCACTAGGACCCATACCCTGTGGAAGAGAGAGAGAGAGACAGAGAGAGACACACAAAGAGAGAGACAGAGAGAGACAGAGACAGAGAGAGAGACAGAGATTCAGTGTGAGGTTGAGTACGTGTTAAAATGCCCTATGTATTAAAGGTATGTGTTTGTATACCTATATATTTAAATATGGCTCAGTGATCAAATATTTGATGGGAGATTAAGAGGTTTTGAGGTTAAGAGCCAAATAAACACATTATCATGTATAAGCTCCTGTCCTTGTACTGATATACTTGTGAGTCATTTTGTCATTTGTGGTCAGGTGTACCCAGCCTATATGTGTGTGTGTGTGCTTCTGTGCGTGTTTTGGTATAATGTGTGTATAGATTTTTACCAGCATGTGTCACATACGTTTGCAGAGCATTGAGTGCGATGGAGGTTTTCTCTTTCTGAGTGTATGCCTGTGAGATATGTTGTCACTCTATCCCTCAGATTTCCTCTCTGGTCTGCAGGTCTGCAGTTTGTCCCTCGAGCTGAACTCTGAACTGGGACGGTATCTGATATCCCACTGTTTATACTATCTGTCATCTAATAAAACTCTCTCTCTGTTTCTCTCTCTCGTTTTCTCTCTCCCTAAGGCCCTGCTTCTCTGCCAGTGACAGTGAGCACCAGTAAGCCTAAGGTGGAGGTCCACGAGCACTCAGGTAGGAGAGGAGGAGGAAGGAGGAACAGGAGGAGGTGGAGGATTGAGGAGGAAGGTGGAGGAGGAGGAGAAAGAAAGAAAGAAAGAGGAAGGGGATGAGGAGAAGGGAAAAAAGAAGGAGGAAGAGGATGGGGGAGGTGGAGGAACAGAGGGAGGGTTAGGTGGAGGAGAGGGGGGAGGAATAGGTGGAGGAGGAAGTGAAACAGGAGAGACAAAGGAGAGAAAAGAAAAGGAACGGGAGGGGGGAGGGAGCAGAAGAACCTCGTTTGGTCAAGAGATAGTTTGTTCACAGGTCCTTTTCTTGCGTGGGTGTTTATCCCTCCCTGCCTCCTCAGATGCTGTGCTGGCCTGTGAGTTCAGGACTGAGAGCGAGCCTGCTCCTCGCATCGAGTGGAAGAAGAAAGGAAAAGATGTGTCCTTCGTTTACTTTGAGGGCAAATTCATAGGTGGCTACCAGACCATACAACACAACTTACCACTCTTACTGCATGCTTTGTTTTGACTTCATAACATCCTCGTTTGAAGAGACTTTTCCTTCTTTTTTTTCTTTCTTTCTTTTCTTCTTTCTTTCTTTCTTTCTTTCTTTCTCCCAGGCTCTTTTGCAGGCCGGGCTCATATAGACGGGGCAACAGTGACGCTGCACTCTGTTACCCAGAAGGACTCTGGGGTGTACCGATGTGAGGTCAGCGCTCCGCTTGACAAGGTGATCCTGGGGGAGGTCAACGTCTCCCTCAACGTGTTGGGTAAGAGAGAGAGAGAGAGAGAGAGAGAGAGAGAGAGAGAGAGAGAGAGAGAGAGAGAGAGAGAGAGAGAGAGAGAGAGAGAGAGAGAGAGAGAGAGAGAGAGAGAGAGAGAGAGAGAGAGAGAGAGAGAGAGTGACAGAGAGAGAGACAGAAAGAGAGAGAGAGAGACAGAAAGAGAGAGAGACAGAGAAAGAGTGACAGAGAGAGACAGAGACAGACAGAGACAGAGAGACAGAGACAGAGAGTGACAGAGGCAGAGTGACAGAGAGAAAGAGAAGACTAGAATGTGTCGTACATACAAACACATACAGTACATTCAGAGATGCAACATAACTGTAAATGACAACATAACATACATAACATAACAGTACATACTGTTGTCTGAACAATAAAATAACAGTATGTATGTGCAGATACTTGACTGTCTGTATCAGAATAAATGGTATTTCTTTGTAAAGTGACAGCTAATCAATTAAGCAAACCACCTTCCCCCTCTCCCCAGTGCCCCCCCACACCCCGTCGTGTGACGTGCCGGCCTCAGTGCTGGCGGGGCTGGGGGTGGAGCTCCACTGTAAGGACAAGCTGAGCGTGCCCCCCGCCACCTACCGCTGGTACAAGGACAACAAGGCCCTCGCCGTCACCCCTGACTCAGGCTACAACCTGGACTCTGGCAAGGGCACGCTGGTGAGTGCAAGGCTGAACACACACGTACCCACACATGAAAACACACAGAAAAAAAACACAGGAACACATACAGAAACACAAAAAGACATATGAACGCATCCACGAACACACTCATGAACAGAAACACACACACGTCATCAAAACACTTTCCTGTTCCCTTATCTCGCTCCCCGGAGCAGAAGTTTAAGAGTGTGTCGAGGACCGACTCAGGCCTGTACCGTTGTGAGGCCTTCAACAGCGTGGGGGCGCCCAAGAGCTGTGTGGCCCAGCACCTGAAGGTCATCGATTGTATGTACCAACTTCTGTGCTCTTTTAGGCTTGCCTTCCACCTCTCTGTTCTAGAACTCACTCACTCACTCACTCACTCACTCACTCACTCTCTCTCTCTCTCTCTCTCTCTCTCTCTCTCTCTCTCTCTCTCTCTCTCTCTCTCTCTCTCTCTCTCTCTCTCTCTCTCTCTCTTTCTCTCTCTCTCTGTTTCTCTCTCTGTCTGTCTGTCTGTCTGTCTCTCTCTCTCTGTTTCTCTTTCTTTCTCTCTCTCTCTCTCTCTCTCTCTCTCTCTCTCTCTCTCTGTCTATCTCTCTTTGTATTTGTCTCTGTGTTTCTCTCAATCCCTCTCTGTCTCCATCTGTTTATCTCTATGTCTCTCTCTCTGACAGCTCCTCTCTCTTCCGTTTTCAGATCAGCTGAGCTTGACGACGCTGGTTGCCGGTGCGGTGGGCCTCTTCCTCCTCGTCTTCATGTGCTGTCTGGGGGTGTGTCTGTGCCATCGCAGGGGCTGCTGCAGGAGTGAGTACGAGGGGGGCAGAGACAGTGAGTGTTTGCGAAAGAGAGAGGGAGAGGGAGGGGAAAAAAAGAAAAATCCATGGGAATGCGTTTTTCTTTGCTGATACTTGACTCTCTGGTTGCTGTTTCTGTCCACAGAGGAGAAGACGGCGCAAAGGTGAGTGTGTCTGACTGTGTCTGTGACTGTCGTACTGCAGGTGTACTGGAGGTGTACTGCAAGTGTTCTGAGTACTGACTCCACAATGTCAGGACAGAAGATAATCTATGTCTTTGGTTTTCAGCTCCACCTTCTACAACCCCCCTCCTCCTCCTCCTCCCATCAGAAACGTGAGTGTTCTTTGCTGTGGAGTGTAATCTAATGCTCTAATTAGTGTAATCTAATATTGATCTAATACCTAAAACTCTGTATCTAATCATCCTTATCTGATACTTGTTGACGGTGTGACCTGTCTCTCTCAACAGCCCAAAAACTACAAACACACAAAGTCCTTCATGATTTAAGACACATATGCACACACACGCTCGCACACAAACACACGTACACACATGTGCCTATATAGAAAAGGACCTGGATGTGGTGAGATTCAGAAATGGAGGAGATATGGAAAATTCCAGACTTGTCCTTTCAACTGTAAGTTTAACTCATTCAAGAAGCACACACAGCACACCAGTTAAGTCTCTATCTCTCCACACGATGACACAAGGTAGTGAACTGTCATTTTATACAAGAATGTTTTATAGATCTGTGTTGATAATTTGTGAATTTTAAATCAAGTTGCCTATATTTGGATTTGTTTTATGTACAGAATTTCCTTTTGATGTAGCATAGCCTATTTGGTAAATGGACAGGTGTCTGTATGCACTGAAGATATCTCTAAAATGGTCGCTCCCTCCTTTGCTCTTAATGATAATCCCTTTTTGACATCAATGCTTGCTCCTGTATTCAACACGTCTAAATTGGCTGTGGATCACATCAGTTATTTACACGAACTAACCTCTAGATGGCGACACAGTGCTGTATAATTCATCGGAGCCGAATTTTGTGGTCGCAGTTGACAGCTTGTCTCTATTACGTCTATGAACACTGGCACTATTGTGCTTTTAGCATTGTTCAATGTGAATCATTATTCTGGTGCCCATGAATCTGGAGCCTTCCTCTCTGTTCTCCACTGTTGTTTTTTTTCATCACTATTATTTTGTATTATTACTGAGATGCTCAATAAATCATTAGTTATGGTAGAATGTTCTGCTGCCACATCATGTATATATGTATGTATGTATGTATGTATGTATGTATGTATGTATGTATGTATGTATGTATGTATGTATGTATGTATGTATGTATGTATGTATGTATGTATGTATGTATGTTTGTATGTATGTATGTATGTGAGAGAAGTGTAGCTGTGTGTGTGTGGCTGTAAATCAAAATCCATGTCAGAATCTTTGGCGATTAGAAGTGAAACGAAGCCTCCAGCAAGGTGTGCTGAAAGACCTGCACCCCGAGCCTGCCTGTGTGTCTGTGTGCGTTTGTTTGGACCGGCCCTTGTCCATGCAGCACAGCACATAAACCTCTGCTGTCTCCGACAAGTCAACACACACCAGTGTGGAAGATAAACAAACCTCAATGTCAAAATCCTAGTTCCTCTTTTTGAACAAATCATTCTGGACAACAATTTCCTTCTTAGTTCTGGAAGAAGCTGTCAACTTTCTCTCTCTCTCTCTCTCTCTCTCTCTCTCTCTCTCTCTCTCTCTCTCTCTTTCTCTCTCTCTCTCTCTCTCTCTCTCTTTCTTCCTTCTCTTTCACTTTCTTTTTTGTTTCTGTCAAACACTGTCAGTCTCCATTGTAAACCTGTGATCAGTCCCAGACCAGAGGGACACAGTGAGTCAGGGCTGGGAGACCAGGGCCAGCTCTCCTCCTCCCCTGCCCTCGGTCTGCCTGTGTTGCAGTGAGAAATAGCAACATTAAAACATTTAAACCCTACCAGATGACAAGACCTCGCAGCCCCATTAAAACTGCATGGACAGAGCTGTGTGTGTGTGTTTACCTGTATCTGTGTGTGTGTTGGAGAGAGAAGGAACGAGAGAGAGAAATGAAAAAAGATGGAGAGCTATAGATAGATTGTAGAAAGAGAGCTGTTTTTTTTGTTACTAGAATTTGGTTGTTGATTTTATAGATATGTCTATGAGTGTGGCAATGTGGGATCAAATAACCATTTCATAAAAAAACTGTTTAGCATTCAAGAGGAACCCTCAGCACTCAAGTATTGTCAGTAATATGCTTTTAACTCTCCCCCTGAGGAGAAAGAGAGGAAGATGAGGGAGATGATGGAGAGAAAGAGGGAGTGAGAAAGGAGGGAAAGAAGAAGAGTGGGATTGAGAGAAAGAGAGAGAGACATAGAGAGAGAGAGAGAGAGAGACATAGAGAGAGATAGATAGATAGAGAAAGAGAGAGAGACATAGAGAGAGAGAGAGAGAGAGAGAGAGAGAGAGACATAGAGAGAGATAGATAGATAGAGAAAGAGAGAGAGACATAGAGAGAGAGAGAGAGAGAGAGAGAGAGAGACATAAAGAGAGATAGATAGATAGATAGAGAAAGAGAGAGAGACATAGAGAGAGAGAGAGAGACATAGAGAGAGATAGATAGATAGAGAAAGAGAGAGAGACATAGAGAGAGAGAGATAGATAGAGAGAGAGACTTCTGGTAAGACTCCAAGGACAAGACAGTTATTGAATTCTTGTCATGATGTGCAGGATCATCGCATCTCCTCTGTGTTTGAAGAAAGCACGTAACTCGCACTCTCACCATGAACTGTTGAATCACTCTTGGGCTCCACTCATGTTGAAGTGGTGTTAAGAGAGGACACGGCTATACAGCAACTTTTGCAATGAGTGGAAAGTTCTGGAACTGGACTTTCAAAGTTCTATAAATTGATTTTCAAAGAGTCAACATGTCAATTCATGCAGATTGACAACAACAGTATTGACCTTGTTTTTGCTCAACAGCTGTTTATAGCTTTTCAAGTAAAATCAATAGGTAAACAAGATTTAGTTACAACCACATAACTGCTGCCAAAAATCTATAACGGGCATGGCAGTGGTTTTTGGGGGTGCAGTGGGGTATAATTGAAAGCTAAACAAATCGGACTATTTTAAATACTTTCAAGGAACTCATCTTTGGTCTAGTAATTAGAGTGGTTCAAACCCTGTGATATTCACACAGGAAATTTCGAACTGTAAATTTAGGAGGAGTTGAAATTCGCTGAGTACTGCTCCCCGAAAGCAGGAGTCAAGATCGCTCCACCCGGAAGATCAGGGATTAAACTCCTCAGTCCTTTTCAGAAAAACAGTTCACACAGCAACACTGTTCATTCAGAGGAGGAGTCAGTGGAGGATTTGTCATTCATCTTGGTAGGATTGTGACAGAGTCACGGGTTGACATCTGGTCTGAGAATAACAAAAGAGCTGCTAAATTCCACCATGGGGAAGTTTATGTGTGTTTCAGGATTATGACTACCTACCGGATTAGAAGGAGATGATGCGGTTCGTAATCCCGTGGGATTATTTTGAATGCTCGGCTAGATGGGGACGACCTTCTGCAGATTATGAGGCTGGAAGAGATGATTGGATTTTAGAACCTTTGCGGCAAAAAAAAAAACGATTCACCAAAATAATTTCCATCATGCTTTGTCATCTTTCACTTTCCTAATGTTCTCAGACACGAGGATATATCTCTACACTGGTCACATCAGTGCATCCAGGTGTGATCATGTCATTTGATCATAACTCTAATCTAACAGGTCAGATTAGGTCACTCGTGTTTCACAACAAGCAATATCATAAAGTGCCAGGATAAAACATTACAGTGACTCTCTCAACAGAATCTAGTTCTTACTATGGTGATCCTGTGTAGCATCACTCACCAGCTGGCCAAGAGGACTCAAACCTCCAACCACCCCCCCAGCATCCCCTCCTCCACTACCCTCCAACCACCACCACCCCTCCAGCATCCCCTCCTCCACTACCCTCCAACCACCACCACCACCCCCACCCCTCCACCATCCTTCCTCACCCTGTGACCTCCAACCCTGCGCCCTCTGTCTTCCTGCATTACAGCCCATCACCAGAGCTCTCTTCTTCCTCCTCCGCCTCTCTCTACCTCTCCACCCCTGCCCCCATGACAACAAGTTAAAAATATCCTCTTTTTCCAGACCCCAATCTGTTCCCCTCTGCCCAGGGAGCCGGCTCATTCCCCCTCTCCCTGTCCTTCGATTTGCCTTCCTCTCCACTTCGCTCCATCCTTCTCTCCTCTCTCTCTCTCTCTCTCTCTCTCTCTCTCTCTCTCTCTCTCTCTCTCTCTCTCTCTCTCTCTCTCTCTCTCTCTCTCTCTCTCTCTCTCTCTCTCTCTCTCTCTCTGATTAGAGCCTGCTCTTTCTCCTCTCCTTCGTCTCTTCATATCTCATCTCTCTCTGATCATAATGTTTATCTTTCCGTGTGTCTTTTCCCCCATTCCCCTACATACATCTGTATCTGTGTACCTGTGTTCATGACCTCTCCTCTCTCTCTTGTCCATCCTTCTCCCTTTTCCTGATTCTGACCTTCAACCCAGATTTTATTGAGCCTCTTCTCTTCCCTTCTCTTCTCCCTCACCATTAGTAATCTAGTAATTTCCCACCCAAGCTTCTGATTGCACACACACACACACACAGACACACACACACACCCACACACACACACACACACACACACAGACACACACACACACAGACACACACACACACCCACACACACACAGACAGACACAGACCCACAACTCTGTGGTATGTCTACAAGTGTATTCTGGGAGATTTGTAGTGGAGATAAGAAATGTTTGCTCAGAGGAATTGCATTTGATCATGTCTGTACCTTTCTGTATGGTATTCAGTGTGACGACCATGCTAAAAGGGAAGTGTGTCTGGCGGAGAAAGTGAAAGAGAGAAAGAAATAAAAGGAGAGAAAGAAAAACAGACAAGTAAAATACTCACAATCCAATAAATTGTTATTGTAGTATTTTAAGACTTAAGTTTGTAAATTTTCAGAAAAAAATCAATAACCTTATAATAAGAGAGAGAGAGAGAGAGAGAGAGAGAGAGAGAGAGAGAGAGAGAGAGAGAGAGAGAGAGAGAGAGAGAGAGAGAGAGAGAGAGAGAGAGAGAGAGAGAGAGAGAGAGAGAGAGAGAGAGAGAGAGAGAGAGAGAGAGTACAACGATGCAGTCATAACCACACAGAACAGGCTGGTTGTCCAGTAAGAATTGTCCCTGTTATAAATCACCAGAAGCCATGAATCATTTCACCATCCGCCTGGTTATATTGCTTTTCATTGGGAACAGGCAGACACCATCAGTCTCTCTCTGCTTTCTCCTTCACCCCATCCATCACATTCATATGTCTGCATCCATCAATCACTGTCACCAGTAGCATGTCTATCTATCTGTCTTCAGATTCCCTCTTTGTAGACTCTCTCTCTGTCTCTTTTATTCTCTATTTCTCTGTCTCTCCTGTTTCTGTCTCTCTGTTTCTCTCTTTCTCCCTCCCGCTCTCTCTCTCTCAGTGTCAAATCCCCCAGCCCAGTGTTACTGTGTGTTGATAGTGGCTGTGGCTAATACACAGTTTCAGCCATGACAAGAGTGTGTGTGCACAGTAGAGTGTCTGCCCCTTCCTGTGTGTTCAGGCATGCAGGCCCGAGCCTGGGGGCTCCCTGCTGTCTGCTTCACCCCAGGACATGCCTGTGACGTGACCCTCCCTCTGCCTGTGACCCTCTCTCTGCCTGTGACCCTCCCTCTGCCTGTGACCCTCCCTCTGCCCCTCTCCGTCACTCTCTCACTCCTCGTGTCCCTGACTCTCAAGACTCTGGAATATCTCTATCCCCGCTCGCACATACACACACACTCACACACTGAAATCCATTATTCACTGACAACACCCCCCCCCCCTTTACCAAAACAGCATGCACAGTGCCGGTAACGACACTCCTTCCGCTTTGCGTTGTGGCTCTTTTGCAGAACAGAGAGATGTATGTCTCTCAATGGTTTACCATGGTAGACAAACCAGAATTCACACAGCAGGAAGTGCCTTTGCAGATGCCAAATGGAAAACAGCAACGATGAGGTAGCATACTGACACACACACATACACACACACACACACACGCACGCACAACCACATACATACACACTGGAACACAAACGGTAAACAGATTTGTTCTTGTTTTACAACAAGAAGCCTACAGAGGAGAGAGATAAAAAAGTGAGGCCTAGTTCAGGGGCCATCGAGGATATGGCTGACAAACGTCCCAAAAGGTCACCTGTAAAAACTATTTCCTGTTACTGTAAATTCAGTTTCTTCTTTTTCTGCTCTGCTCCTCTCATCCTCGTGTCTCTAAGAGACAGAAAGAAACAAAGAGAGAGAAAGAGGGAAAGATAGTTAGAGAGAGATAGAGCGAAAGAGAGAGAGTTTGATAAATGGATACAGTAGAGAAAAATAGGGAGACAGATAGATAGAGAGACAGACAGACAGACAGACAGACAGACAGACAGACAGACAGACAGACAGACAGACAGACAGAGAGAGAGAGAGAGAGAGAGAGAGAGAGAGAGAGAGAGAGAGAGAGAGAGAGAGAGAGAGAGAGAGAGGACAGCATCAAACATCATTCTGCTCCTCACAGCTCCTCATTGACTCACAGCTCAGCTTGGTCCCAGAGGAAGCCTAGCAGGGATGGGGTGAAAACCCCTATAGGATCTACTCAGCACTTAAGAGTTTGTGCGAGTCTGTGTGGATGTGTGTGTTTGTCTGTGTGTGTGAGTTTTCATAGGTTTAGATATTTTTTAGTGAAGATTTGAGACTAGTTTCTTATGTAATACATTCAATGTGTGCCCTTGTCGAACACACATTCTATCTAGTTTATCCACAAAGCTGCTTGAAGTTTGTGATAGAAATAGTGTGTGTAAAAACACACTCTCACACACACACACACTCTCACACTCCCACAAACCCACGTACCAACAGATACAGACACATACAAAATGTATTGCACACCCGCACCCACATATCCACAGATTCAGACACACACACACACACAAAGTTTGTGTCCGAAAAGGACACAGGGTAAATCATTTGTGTGAATTTGTGTTAATGTCATATCTGCTTCCTCAATGTGACACAGACTCCTCCTATTCACAGTCACAACAAAACAGGTCACGCACATTCACACAGACACACAAACACCCACAGACACATCCATAAAAGGAGAAACATTGCTGAACCAAGAAGGTGCTAACCGTATAGCCAACAACAATCACTGTCCACTATCATCCTACATAATCCTACAGCCTTCAATGCTCCTCCTGCCCCCAGCCCCCAGCCCCCAGCCCCCAGCCCCCAGCCCCCAGCCCCCAGCCCCAGCCCCAGCCCCCGCCCCCAGCCCCCAGCCCCAGCCCCCAGCCCCCAGCCCCCAGCCCCCAGCCCCCAGCCCCCAGCCCTTTCTCCCCAGTGGTCCACCCAGGCATGGGGTGTCTGTCTAAATGTTATCTCAAGAACTGCCAGTCTTTTAGGGGGATCATGCCAGGCTCACACTCTGGCTGAAAGCCCTGAATTGTTCCCTACCCTCCATCACACTTGGATAAGCACACAGAAAGACCCTCCCATCTCTCTTTCTCTCCCATCTCTCTCTCTCTCTCTCTTTCTCTCTCTCTCTCTCTCTTTCCCATCTCTCTCTTTCCGTCTCTTTTTATCTCCCTTTGCTCTCTCTTTCTCAGCAATATCCCTTTCCCCACTTTCTCTCCCATCTCTCTCTTGCCCCCTATTTGTCTACCCCATTTCTCTCTCTCCCATCTTTCTCTCTCCCTTCTCTCTCCTCCCCTCCTCCTCTCTTTGTCCCTTTCTCTCCAACAGTCATAATGGTTGCTGGTGGGCATACACTTACAGGAACCCCTCGCGGTGTATCATGGGTAGAAATAAGGGTGGATGTCTTTATGTGTGTCTGTGTGCGTGTGTGTGTGTGTGTGTCATTGCGTACGTGTGTGTGTGCATGCAGGTCAAGTCAGAGTCATGGAAACAGGTACGTATGGCTGTCATTCATTCCAACCTCTGCACAACAGTGCTGATAAGAGTGGGTCTGACTCAGTTGAAAAGGTGACCCTTCACAGAGATGTGAGGATCAAGAGGTGGCGCAGACGACCTCGTCGTAGAAGGAGGGCTTGGGGGAGGCTCCACCTCTTCAGGGGGGCAGAAACGGCGTGAGTTCAAAGGCAGGCTGCATCTCTGACGAGCACACTGAGGTTACAGAAAGGATCAGGGCACGGGAACTTTGTAAAGAAACAGGGTTTATGGTGTAAGCTCTCGTAAATCCATAGATTGAAGTACTGAGCAGGAGAACATCCCTAGTCACCAGGGAAACGTTTGCCTTTCTCATTTCATGCTCTTTCTTTTCAAACTAGTTTTTTTTTAAATGCGTTTCAAACCGTGTTAAATCAGTCAAGGGGAGCGGAAAAATAACCACCTTAATTTTAAACGGAAAATATGAAAGTATCTCTCCATCTGCCAAGGTCTACAGTGGGAATACAAAGTCTTCAACAATTCATTCTATTTTAAAGCTGTTAAGGTTTTTCATGTGCATAGACATGCTGTTACACATGCCTGGTTTCTGTGACATGTCTTCACTCTGTCTGAATTACTCTTGCTGAATTAGCAGAAACTTGGCTACAGGCAGAATAAGGATGGAAGGTGGTTGAGGCTGTGTCTGAGTATGTGTGTGCGTGCGTGTGTGTTTGTGTGTGTGAGAGACGAGAGTGTAAGAGAGAGTGTGTGTCTCGACATCCTCTGATGCTTCAGGGAGCAATATGAATGGCATGACTAATGGTCTGGCTATGCATTTTTCATGTGTGTATGTGTGTGTGGGGTGCCTTGGTGTGTGTGTTTGTGTATGTGTGTTATGTGTGTGTGTGTCTCTGCATACACTTTAACAGTAGGGAGCATTCAGCATGCACATGACTCCCATGGCGTATCCGGGACAATATTGGAACAGTTATAGAGTGAAAAGGATGTGCAAGCTAGATTGATTGTAAATGCCATTGTAAATACCATTCTATTCTCCTGATAATGACACAGTAACATACTGAATTCTGCAGCCACTCTTATGCTGTCAATGTTTCTCAGTGGAGCTGTTTTGGAAAAGTAAGCTAAGTACAAGCTTACAAGATGAAAACAATGGCCAAGAATGCCTGTGTGAATTCCAGTCCCAGATTTAACTCTGACAGAAATAGGCAATGTATTTGGATTTACAGACAGTCTTTAAATGTACTGGATAAGAATTGACTCCCTTCCTCTTCATAGCCGCCCCTAACTAAACATATCCCTTAATACATAGCTGTCCTAACTGTAACATGATATATGGCCACCCTAAACAAATATGTGAGTTAATATATGGCCCCCAAATAAACATATGACTTCTTCTAAAAATGTCCCTTCGGCTCGTCTTCTCTTACCCTTCCAGACTATTCCAGTGGCTGTCGGCTGCTTGGCTCAGCAGTGTGCCTCATTACCTCACTGGTCCTGTCTGGAGGCCAGGGCTGGTGGTCAGAACGGAGGAGGGCACTACTGTCCAATCACACACTGCTCCCAACAGTACACACTCACATGTTTTTGCACACACACACACACACACACACACACACACACATGTGGTCATGTGTTCATTTAGCAGACTCGTTTATCCAAAGCAATGTACAGAGGGGGATTCGAACCTGAAAACCTGAACCAGTGATATTTTGCTCTGCAGTCCAGTGCTCTAACCACTGAGCAGAAGCTGGCACCATGAGCGTTTTGTTCAAATCCACCGGATCTAGAGAGAGAGAGAGAGGGGGGGGGGGGGGAGAGAGAGAGAGGGGGGGGGAGAGAGAGAGAGAGAGAGAGAGAGAGAGAGAGAGAGAGAGAGAGAGAGAGAGAGAGAGAGAGAGAGAGAGAGAGAGAGAGAGAGAGAGAGAGAGAGAGAGAGAGAAGGATGGATCTTAACTTTAGTAACTTCAATTTCTCTGAGGAATTAGAACTATTTCTGTTTCAATAATCTGTTCCATTCTCAGACGCTAGTTTTCAAAATGCTGTCCATACTGTATGGAATTACGGAATTGTATTTTCCACATATGAAACGTGTTTTCTGGCTGCTGGAGGGATAAAGCACCTGGAAAAATGTTGTGATTTTGGAGCTTTTGGGCTGTTTGAGAGTGTGTGTTGATTAGTGGAAACGGAAAGCAATGTGTGCTAGCTAGGCTGTTGGTTAGAGATTATACACGTGTGTGTGTTTGAGATGTGTGTGCGCGCGTGTATGGATGTGTGTGTCCTCCTCCTGGCCTGCTGTTCACAAGCGCTCTGATAATGAGGCCTGTTGCGTTTGTGACCTGCAGGTACAGATAAGCTCCGAGAGAACCAGGCATGACGAGTGGCACTGCGCTCATCGGCGAGAGAACTGCCAGGCATGACGAGTCGCACAAAGAAAACACATCTTCTTTGGAGCTGGAGCTAAAAATGCTCACCCTCTTTTATAGCGGTTAATTGTACCCGACTGAAACACAGCCTGCCAGCGTAGATATATAATGCGTGTCTCTATGCAACGTGCACAGAAGGATCCAAAGAAGAAAACATAAAAGATTCAGATAGACCTGTGAGGCAGCAAAACAACAAAGTTCTGCTGTGAACCGTTCTGTGATGTAAAGCCGCATTGTTGAACCGGGAGGAGAGATGGCCAGTCCCCAGTTGGTCACATCTATCCTGTATGAGGTGAAATGGGGGAGAAGAGACAGGGAGAGAGAGAGAGAGAGAGAGAGAGAGAGAGAGAGAGAGAGAGAGAGAGAGAGAGAGGGAGGGAGAGGGAGGGAGAGGGAGAGAGAGGGAGGGAGAGGGAGGGAGAGAAAGAGAAGGGGGAGAGGGAGGGAGGGAATGGAAAGTGAGAAATCAGGGCCTAATGTGCTCCACACACTGTAATCCTCTGAGGATGGCTTTGCAACCAGTTAGTGCCAAACACACTGTGGAGTAGAAACGACCGGAACAACAGATGAAAAGGAGAAGGGTCTCAGAGGAGGGGATGATGCGAGGAAGAGAGAAAAAGAAGTGGAGCTGGCTGAGAGGGTGTGAAATAGAAAGAGAGAGAGAGAGAGACAGAGAGAGAGAGAGGAGGAGGAGGAGAAGGGAAGAAAACACCACGTCCACCTAATGTTGCTTCTTAAAACAGTGATAAAAGCTTGAGGCAATTCCACTGGCATTCAGGAAGACTTTTGGCAGAAACTAAAAATCTTCTTCTTACAAAATATTGAACCTGACTTGGAGGAAACTGATTCATGCCGTCTAGAGGCTTGTTGGAGGTTGTACAACATGAATCCACAAAACACGTCAAAGATTGCATCGGTCTCAACTAGATGGTCTCAGGATAAAATGCACTTGGAATGATTACACAGCAGTCAGTTTGTGTTTATGAGATGCTTCCATAACCTTGATAACCCAGACTTATAAACACAGTACACACACAAAATCCACACACACAGGTCCTCAGAGCCTGCCCAAGGCTCAAACTAGAGACTGTAATTAAGAATGTACAGCCAGAGGTAAGAAGTGGCAGACAATGATGATGTAATATTGTTCCAACAGCAACAGATCTAGAGCTTGCGCATAAGCAAGAATCAGTGATGACAGTTTAGAGAGAGGGCGAAAAGAGGAACGTATAGAGACACAGGAAGAGGACGTAAAGATTGCGTCCTTCTGGCTAGCGTGGCCATTTTATTGATTCTGTGGATGTCTGTATGGGTGGTTGCCTGACCTATTTGGCATTTCAACTGTTGTAAAGCGTCTAACTTCTCCATGTACATGCATTCGTAACGAGTACAGTAGACTACATTACTGTAACCTGGATTGTCAGTGTATATACTGGTCTGTGTAATGCTGTTGGTGTGTGTGTGTGTGTGTTTGTGTGTGTATAATGTGTCCTCGGTGCATGGTACTCTACGTTTCTGTGTGTATTTCGGCGGCGCGCGTCTCGTGTGCGCCTAAAAGCAAGAGAGACACCAATTTACTGGCATCACGTTTGGGCTAGCACACGGAACCACTGATCACACACAGACCTGTCCGTCAAAGCGCTCCGTTGTCATGGCAACAACCTACTTCGCCTGCTAGCGCCTGGCGGGCGCTGCGCTGTCGCTAATGGAGGATGTGCCAGAGCTTCGCCTGGGGAAGGTGTCGCGCTCAAATGTGACCCTCATCCCTGTCTCCTCCAGTTAGTAGGAGTGAAAATGAGGGGTGTTGGAGGAGGCAGGCTGGGCCTGAGGAACAAGTAGAGACACGCGCAGGAAACTAAATACACTGTTTTCCTTTGTTTGTGTGGTTCGAGAGAGAACGCGAAACGGGCGGGTATTCCAGAGAGCAGGTTATGTGACTTTAATGTGACATTCATGAAAAATCTTTCAATCTTAACCCTCCAGCCAACCCACAATGTTGACACAGGGAGTAAAGGCAAACAGATAGGCCTATGTCTCATAACCTTTTATCTGGAATACCTTAACTCGATTTGTTCCATAGATTCGACCACAGTTTATGACACACCATATATTACTTTGAACGCACTTAGCAAATGCTGGGGCTGCCTATACACAGACTGGAACGAAGCGCAGGGTGTATTAGACACACATTACATACAGCTTACATCAGCCGTCAGATCATGGGCAGATTACTCAGCAGGAAGCTTAGGACTCATCATCTGATCCAGTCTGCGTGCTGGAAAATGAAATGAGCGGGATTTAAACCAAATGACAATGAATTCTGTTGTTTCTGTGGTCATGTGATAACCAGACCACAGAAATAATGAGAGCACCGTGATAGGTAAAAGATAAAGGTATTGTGAAAAGAAGAGAGAGAGAGAGAGAGACAGAGACAGAGAGAGAGAGAGAGAGAGAGAGAGAGAGAGAGAGAGAGAGAGAGAGAGAGAGAGGAAGAAAGGAGATAAGGAGAGAGAATGAGACTGTGTGAGGAAGGAACTGGTTCAGATGAACTGTGTCCAAACTGATAACAGCATGCAGGGAATGGGAGAAGGGAAGAAGGTAATAATGGAAAGGAAGCAAAACTGAGAGAAACAAAAGATAGTCAGTCAGAGGGCATGGCATAGCCAGGAGCCATGTGATTCTGACAATGTGTGTGCGTGAGTGATTCCAACTGCAAGGAAACACACAACATAGCATGTGTGTGTTTGTGTGTGTGAGTGAGTGTCTCCTCTGAACTTTATTACAGCTTGACACCTAAGGGCGTCTGCTGACCCAGGGTGATGATAGGGGTGTGTTCATCCTTCATCATTAACACTACACCATTCCTCTCCAGCCTGTACAGCACCACCTATTCCGCAACCTCACAGGTAACGAGGGAAGGCTTTATCCTACACAGCATGGGGGAATACTTAGCTCGTTGTTAGTCGAATGGCATACAAATCCCCACTCTCTCCACTACATCATGGATGGCTAGGACCTGTGCTAGCAGAGAGAGGCTGGGCTGCACAGAGAGCCAAGAGGTGGGAAGTCTGATTAGCACCTAGCGAAAGCTGGAGAAGGTCACTGTTCATCCACCTCTGCTCATTAACAAAAACTGTGGGGGACCTCGGAAGGAAACCAAATGGCTTGTTTTTATGACGCAGTACTAGCTACTTACTAACCGAGAGTGAGGTCATGCCGGGAAATATCAAACTGAGGCTGGAAGTTTGATGACCTGAGAGATTTGATGACCTGAGAGATTTTATTGTGTAGGTGCACACGTCTCTGGCGATTCTCCTTTCCCCGGTTTCATCATTCAACAAGGTCCATGAGAGGTCGGTTTCAGATAGCTTTCTCCTTTCAACACAAACACACAGCCCACACATCCAGCAGTGTTTCTGGGTCTTTGGTCTCACATCACCCTTCCATCAGCAGGCCTCTATAATCAGCAACAGCAGATGGGATGTCCTAATGACCGGAACGTTTAAAGCTGCGAGACGACCACCGCGACGAGATCAATCCGCCCGTTACCGTGGAAACCGCCACGCTTTCTGGGTTTTCCTACCTCGCCTGATCATTGGGATTAGGAGCGGTGAGGAACTGTGGATGGTGCGCGCCATAGATGGACAGATGTTCAACTGCTAGCTTAGGAAGTTACTGTCTATCTTCTCTGATGCCTTTCAAAAGAGATATGAGTCTCCAGGACTCCACTGAAGACTTCTAAATCATGTTTAACTAATTGGTCCTACAGAAGGCTGATGATGGTCGTCAATGTCAGAACAGGATCATGGAAATTTTGACATTTGGAGATGATGGGGATGATGATAGAAAGACCCAAAAAATAGTGCTGGATGATAAACTAATCGAACACACAGCACGGAAAAACTGGATTACATTTACATTTAGCAGACGCTCCCTATCCAAAGCGACTTACAGTAAGTACAGGGACATTCCCCCCCGAGGCAAGTACCTTGCCCAAGGACACGATGTCATTTGACACGGCGGGGGCCCGAACCGGCAATCCTCTGATTCCTAGCCCGACTCCCTCACCGCTCAACTATCTGACTCCCTGAAGGATTAGTACAATACCGGCTTCCATATTTACTTGGAGATGGACTAATCACTGAACAAATTTCGGATGGACGGTTGCGCAAATGCCGTGATATTTAAAACCTCATTTGAGATACCAGCTCCACTACCGTTAGTATTGGGATATACTTTACTCAATTTCACCAACTTCTTCTTCTTCAAAATCTGTGAGTCTACAATGGATGCTGTGTAGTCCTTGGCGGTGCGTCATGTGAACCAGGATCCCTAGTCTCCTTCTGATAGAAGCTGTCAACTGGTGAAAGAGGAAGCTGATCACATAAACCAAGCCTCACCAGGCTCAGACATGTTTAAAGAACAGGGCCCAACACAACTATGTCAACCTGTAAGACACACACACCCGTACACTCACAGACCTGTGCCGGCACACTCAAACAAACACACACACACACACACACAGTGTGTGTCAGTTATGGTAATTGAATCCTGTAACAAAGGCAACAGTATGAGGTCTCGATGACTGACACTGTGGAGTACGTGGACTTTGGCGTGCCAGACTGGGCTGATAAGCACCTGGACAGGTGTTCAACTGCACTGCATGTCCTTGAGGCAGTGTAAGGGTAGGTGTGTGTGTCTAGTAGGCGTGGGTGTGTGTGTAGGGGGTCTGTGAGGAAGGTCGATTATTCAGCATTATGTAACTACTACTTTGGGTCAGACAGACATGCATGCATGCATCCACACACACACACACACACACTCACACACACAAACAAAAGGGTACAAATCCTTTGACATTATCCTCAGGATAGGAAAGTGTTCAGACACAGAGACAGCCCACCTGTGAGTGTGTGTGAGTCATCTTCCATTAAGAGGTTGTGTGTGTCTCTATAAAAAGGCTGGTGTGCGTGGCTGAACAAAACGCTGCTGTGTAAAAGGTTGCTGTGTCCGCATTCTACTTTCTAGTTCACCACTGCGTGTCTGCAAGAGACTTCGAGTGTGTGCGTGATGCGTGTGTGCGTGCGCGTGCGTGGTGCGTGTGTGCGTACGTCTCTCCATCCTCCTGACAGATCTCTCTGAGACGCCCATCGAGGGGGGACGTGTGTTTGTCGGCCCATCCTAACCTCTACAGACGAAGGTTGGTGGATTCTGTAGTTTGGTCTGTCGTCGTTTTCCAGTCGGCCGGTCTGCGCTCATCCTCGTGATTTATTAGTGGGTGCCGTGTGCCTGTAATTGCTGCGTAGCACTGCACGGCTGCATCTGATGGAACACAAATGAATAAATAAATCGGGCCTGCGGTGCCATTTGGACGTTTGACATTTACTGATGAGACAATTAAGAGTACAGCGGCGAAACACAAGAACAACACAGCACACGCTACACACACACACACAGTCTACACACAGGCTACACACACACACACTACAAACACAAGCTACACACATAGGCTACACACACAGGCTACACACACACTCTACAAACACAAGCTACACACACGCCACACCCACACCCTATACACACACACTACACAGAGGCGCTACACTCGTGTCCGTTGGGACACACTCTGACAACCCCACAAACACAACAGCACCCCCCCCCCCACTGTAAACATAGAACACATACAACGTGGATATGTCACGGATACAAAACCAGTAAGATGACATCGACAAACCATTTATACGGTGTCCTCACTCTGGGCTGCAGTGAGATCCCCATCAGCAAGCGATGATGCAGTACACACAGTGACAGAGCTGGTGGATACACTGTTACAGTAATATAACCTCTCTCTCTCTCTCTCTCTCTCTCTCTCTCTCACACACACACACACACTTTTATGATTGCAATACGGCCCTTATACCCTATAGGGTTGTCTGGATACCAAGGAGAGTTGAACCATGTCAGCTTACTGTTAATAATGACACTGGGCAGATGAATAGTTTGACCATGCTGACCATGTGCTTCTGCTGCTGATTCAGTATTCTCCTGTGATTGAGTAGGACCGCCACAAACCGTCTTGTTTGCTGTAAAGTCACCTTTGTGGCCATGAAATGTCATAAATGGAAGAACGTGTGGTGCACATTCTTCTAGCTGCCTTCTGCCATGCTCCGTGTAGCTTACAGTTGTGCCAGGAAACGACGCACAGTGGCCAGGAAACGACGCACAATGGCCAGGAAACGACGCACAATGGCAATACATTATATTGATCATGCCACTAAATACAGATTAAAACTAAAGTAAGGAGCCTGGTTTGAAAATGTAAGAAGTAAAAGTACAGATATTTGTGTAAAAATTGTGAGTAATGAAAGTAAAAAGTTGTCAGAAAATGCAATAGTGAAGTAAAGTACTGATAGGAAAAAAAAATCATTAACAATGTATTTCCTACATTCCATTACTTCCCATCTGGTGATTACAGCGTAAAGCAGCTCTGCGTTGAGAAGCTCAAAGAGCGGTAGTCGCTCCGCCCCCTTGACCACACATCAAGTGGATGCAAGAAAAGGCCAGCAACAATGTGACAGACAACACCGATGTGCACCTCGTTCGCGGAGGCGGTTGATTCACTGCGCTTAGAAATAGCGGTGTGCATTTTGCACACTGTGATTAGACAAACGGCGGAAGAAAATGGATATCGGACGTGTCGAGAACAATTAAAATGGGCACGTTTTTTAGGTAAGGCTTTGTTCTGTGCTCGCGGTCTCTCTCATGCTGCAGCGTTCGCAAGCAGTTGCCCATCACGCTTAGGAGCGCTTTGTGCGAGCAGTCCGCCGTGTTGTCACCGGACTTATCATTATATTGGTAACCGTCAATCACGGTATTTAAATTAGGTCTTATATGTACGAGTAGAACATAATTTGACAATGCGTCGTTCAAGCTATAGACGGTGCATCATTCTTTTTCTGGGTAAGGGGCAAACCACGGTAGGAAAGATGCTGGAATATTTTGTAGAACAGGCGACTCCTATGTAGCAAGTTGGAATCCTTTCAAAAGCTATTTGTCATGTTAACAAACTGAATTATGTAATATTGTGCTAAAACGTGTGATCGTTTTCCTAGTTGACCAAACTCAACTGTCTCCATTAATCAATGTCCTAGTGTTTTTAAACACAGGCTTGTGTCACGCAGTACTTTCAGATGTGACATTTTAAATATAAATAATTCGCTGTAGGTTATTTATCGTAGCTCGGTCATTATTATTATGTCCTTTTATTATGTCCTTTTAGGTTATTATTAGGTCATTCTAATTGATGTATTCCAATGTTCCCGCATTAGCGTGTTTATGATACATTTAGTTAGGGTCATTTGGGGCTGTCGCACATCAGAATCAGAATTCGGTTTATTTGCCATATAGGTTTACACAAACACGGAATTTACTGTGGCAGGAAGGTGCAAACAATAAACATACACGGATCGTATAGTCTAACTCGATCTCAAAAATTAAATAATTTAGAATATAAAATGTATATAAGAAGAAGAATGAGTATGAATGTAAGAATATGAATGAGCAGCATGAATGCTTAAGATAAGTTTTTTTTTGCACAGTAAATGCATAAATGTAAATATGTTTGTCTTTCAAATATTGGTTAAAATTGGACTGTGAACAGCACTGCTTATAAGTGTGTCTGCTAGAGAAGGAATTACAATTCCATTTGTTGTTGTTGATAAGGAAAAGAACCCACATCAAATGATGCTGCTTTTCGTCCATAAGAGGCTAAGCATGTTACTCAAGGATTCTGCAAACAGCTTTGTTGATTGCATATTAGGCTGCACTTCAAGAAAGTTTAAAAGGTTGCCAAACAGACTTTGTTTTGTTCATGTAAAGGATGTGTGAGTGGTGCTCAAGTCTAACAAACCTTGTATGCAAATCATTTTATTCAAATGATGACTCTAATGGTTCCCAACAAGCACACACACACACACACACACACACACACACACGCCAACCCCCTGAGTGCTATGACCGCCTTAGAACATCTGCATTCGTGTTATTGCACATATTTCTGTCCAATTAGCACAGCACACAGACTGGCACCTCTCTGGGTCTGCAGCTGCCTATTTATGGACCTGAACTGGGCACACTTCCTAAGGGACGGTAGGAAGTCCACAGGTGTTCACTGGTACACACACACAGTCTCCAGCAAGGGACTTCATGTCAAACACAGACAGACACAGAGACACACAGACATACCTGAAGCAGGTCAGTGAGCTAATGTCTTAACAGATGTGTAATGTGGATCCCCCCCCCCCCTCTCTCTCTCTCTTTCTCTCTTGCTCTCTCTCACCCTCTCTCTCACCTCCCTCCTTCATTTTTGCAATGGTCCCTTTTTGTATCCCTTCCAGCATTGTCACCTGAATTGAATTTGCATCCGTTTGACCTCTTTTGTCTGACCGGACATGACAGGACAGGTGAAAGCATATGCTACACAGCTGTTCCCAATCCCCTGCCATCGTATCAGGGGTTTCCCAGGAAGGAGGGCTGCAGTTGAGAGTGTAAAGGGGCTATGCGAGGTGTGAGGGGGGTGGGTGGGTTGTGGATGAGGGGGGGGTGGTCAGGAGAGGGGCATGTTGGGGAAAGTTGAGGTGTAATTTCGGACACTTGGGTTCAGAGCAGAGCTGTAGTTACACAAGCTTCAGAAGAAGAGGAGGGCTGGGGGGTGTGGGGGGGTGGGGGTGGTGGTGACTGAGAGCAGCTGTGCTCCTCTGTTCGTGTCCATGGCTGGGTGTCAGTCTGCATGGGAGCAGGGAGCTGTGGGAGAAACGCATGCCGGTGAGGTGATCCGTGTGCCTCCTTCACACGTTCACTAAGATCATTAAAAGAGCCGTTCAGCTGGTGTGGTGCTGCGGTACAATATTTGTGTCTTGAGCTGCTTTACAATAGCCCATAAGTTCTCAGGCTTTCATGTGTCTTGTATTGGGTTGCTGGTGATTCGAAAGGAGTTTGTGTGTGCGCGTGTGTCTGGAGAGGACTTCTGAATAAGTACAGGGACTGAAAGCGGCGAAGGTGAATGCTCTCTGAAGAGGACTGGAGTTGGTCAGCGGCTTCTCTGTCTCACACACACCCTGTCTCTCTCGCTCACCCTTTCTCTCGCTCTCTCTTTCTCTCGCTCTCTTTTTCCTCTCTCTCCCTCTATCTTTGCTAGTGATGTAATCACAATGAATCCAGCTAATTCACACTTAAACAGATGTTGTGTTTAATTAGCCCTGTGTATGAGCCTCACAGGATGTGTGTGTGCACAGTATGCACGTTCGTGTGTACTGTGCATGTGTGTCTGAAGTCTTAATGCAATCAACGATAATTACATCATTGTATTCTTAAACAGTACCACCAATAAAAAAGGCTCTCATAGGTAAGAGCCTACTTCCGGGAACCTCCAACCAACCAATCAGAGTTAGAAGTGCCCATCTCTGGGGTGTATTAGAGAGGTGCTTATCTCCCTGTACTTGTGAGGGTCATTTATGCAGTCACCTTCATCATCTCTGCCCCCCCCCCCCCAAACAGGCCAGGAAGGGAAGATTCCCCCTAGTGTCCCCCAGGGGGTGAATCTGTGTCCAGTCTCCAGGATGAACTGCTGTGGGCCTTGTATAGGCCTGGTACTCAGCCTCTGTATTTATGGTGCTATAATGTCCGACGCGATGCTGCGTTTCCTGGATGGAACCTGGCTCACAGCGGGGGCTGTGCTTGGAGAGTGCCAGACCCTTCATCTCACCGGCAATGGGCTGTCGTTTGGACGCGGCGTCCCGTGAGATTTATCCAAAGGAGGACGGGCGGTGAAGGTCGGGAGGCGGGGGGAGAGACCGGCTTGTCCTCTCCTCTGCTCTCATCTCCTCTGCTCTCATCTCCTCTGCTCTCATCTCTTTCTCTCTACCTCCTCTCTTTAAAGTGCCTGGCCTTGGGTCTCTCCTCTCCTTTTTATCTCCTTTTACATTTACCCCTTGTCAACAGAGCACTTAACTGAAACTTGATTTGGGAGTGGTATAGTTTTGCCCTGGTGCTACGTATGTAGGTTTGGTTCAAATCTACGGCATGGCTTTCTTTGAATAAATCATTGAATTATTTTGTAAACTCTACTGTTACAAACCCATTTGAAACAACTATTGTCTGTAATGTTAGTTAACCCTTGTGCTGCCTTCGGGTCACATGACCCAAAGGTTCATAATGAACCATCGTTGTGTTTATCCAATTTTACCCAATACAAAAGCAAATAAAAATTATTTTCTTTTAACCTTCGCAATGTGGGGGGTCTGAGACAGCCCAACAGTTAAAAGAAAATGCTTCACTTTGTTTTTGTATGCGGTAAAGTTGTTGCAAACGACGGTGGGTCACAGTGACTGATGTGTCAGAATGACAGGGTGGCAGTGTGGGACTTTTAGTCTGTGGTATATGAAACATGATGATGCAGTGCTACGTGGTGTCACAATGTGTGGTTAGCCCTGGATCTGGTGAGTGACTCAATATATATCCTGTCAAGAAACTGCCATACCAATAGAAAACCCCTCAGTCTACTGATGATCATTCAAAGACTTTATTTGGTTCGATTTAATCTCGAAATACATGTAAAAAAAAAAATCCCATCCCTCATGCGACTGCATGATCTTTCGAAGTCAGTCTTTGTCTACTGCTCTGTCGTGTCAAACAAACTCTCTTCCGTGTCTGGGTGAACCATATCCACCTGTCTGTAATGACAGGGTTTGGGTTGCTTCCCATAGATACACGATGGTGGTGGAGTGGAAGCTAGATTGCTACTGTGGTTTCTCAAACCAGGTGTGTGTGCGTGTGTGTCCAGCTAAATATAATCCTACCCTTGTGGCTGTGCATGTCTGTGTGGCGTTCCAGTGTTTCCCATAGGGGGAGGGAGGAGGGGGGGGGAGGGGGGGGGGATCATGGCATGTTATACTCGTCTGTGATATCATATCTCTGTGCACTGTACTCCCCTATTGTGCCTGGAAGGTGTGTGTGTGTGCGCGCTTCCGCTCAGCGCTGCAGGTCAGGTGTGAATCCTGTGTACCAGATGGAAGAAGACACAGGCAGCGGTGACTGAGGGAGAGACTTCCGCCCCCCCCAGGTCCCAGTACAGGTGGGAGCGTCTGGAAGGGGAACAGAACCGGTGTGTCTCATTGGAAACACACAACGGAGCTATTTCAAACAGCAAATCCAGTCAGCGCTTCAGTGTGGTAGAGAGTCTTAGCAAAGCAGCAGAGGAGGTGAAGAGAGGAGGACGGAGAGGGAGAGGGAGAGGGAGAAGGATAGGGAGAGCAGCGGGTGATGGAAGAGAAGGGGAAAGGGGAGAGAGAAGTGATTCAGAAGAGGACAGCAGCTCTAATCCTCCTCTGCAGGATCAGTCTATAATTGACATCATGTTCTCAGGTCTGACCCAGACCTCATCAGACCTTGTGTGTGTGTGTGTGTGTGTGTGTGTGTGTGTGTGTGTGTGTGTGTGTGTGTGTGTGTGTGTGTGTGTGTGTGTGTGTGTGTGTGTGTGTGTGTGTGTGTGTGTGTGTGTGTGTGTGTGTGTGTGTGTGTGTGTGCGCGCATTTAAAACCACTAACCTGACTTTGAAATAGGGTTTAGTTGTTGTAATCCGTTCTTCTTCTTCTTCTTCGTATAAAGAGGGAGAAGAAGTGAGAAGTGAGTAGATGGCCTACAGAGACAAAGTACAATTGTTATTGTACTTTCCGTAGTGTGTGTGAGTACTCCGTTTGATTGGCAGGCCAGGGCATGGCTAGAATGAGCCAAGCTCATCTGTGGCCTTCAGTGTGTGTGTTCAGCCCCACATGCTTCAAGCCTGTGACACAGCATAACCATGGCTGGTACAAAATCACACGGCCCACTGGATAGGTAACACACACACACACAGTCACACACAGTCACATATCCCCTGCTGGCAGGAAGAAAAGGGAGGAAAATGACCGGAGAAAGGAACAGGAAAAGGTGTCAGACGGGAAGGCTGTTATTGGGAACAGGAAGTGACTCCTAATGCAGCCACAGGATTAGAACCAGGCAGGCGTTGTGGGAGGGGCTTTAACCCCCAGTGTTTAGCTCTTGGGATGAGAAACAAGGGATGAGGAGGGCGGAGAGATGAACAACAGATTATCCCTCCATCCAGCAGAGACGGCTGCGTCTCTTCATCTGACAGACTCCTGCTTTCGCTCTTCAAAGCTCTCCTGCTGCAGCTAGCTGTTTGAGCGTCTTCCTCCTTCTCTTTTACTGCCATGCTTCGCTTCTCTCTCCGTCTCTCTCTCTCTCTCTCTCTCTCTCTCTCTCTCTCTCTCTCTCTCTCGTCTTTCTCCAAGTTTCTTTCTTTCCCCCTGCTCTCTCACTCTCCTCTCCTCCCATATCCCCTCTTTGCCTGTTTCTCTCCATCTCCCTGCTGTCTCTCCTTGACTGTATTTTCCCCTTTCTCTTTTTCTCTAGTGCTCTCCCCGTCTCCTTTGTCCAGCTTTGATCGAATGAAACACTTCCCACCTTGATCATTATTCAGCTGTGCTGCATTATTCGGATAGAAAATGCAGCCTATAATGCAGTCGTTAGCCTGCTAGCGGACAGAGCAGAGCATGATGCTTAGGACCACGGTGCCCATCGAGGGTTAAACTCCAGATATCCTACCCAAGCGCCAGTAGCTATTAGCTACAGTATCAGGTAGCCGTGTACAGTAATAATAACTTGGCTTGCCCCTGGGCCTGGGGGTGGGTGAACCTGGAGGGAGCGGGGGGTCGGGGAGGGGGGGTCAGGGAATGTATATTAAACCACACAAATAATATGATCTCCTTATCTTTTCTCTGGATGATACTGATCCTCCCCCGTGCACCCTGACTTTACACCCCTCTATCTCAGCCTGGACTCTCAGCACGTCATCTTCATGGTGTTGTTTATCTCTGGACTACGGTCCCGGTGTGTTCTTCTGTGCAGGCTGCCGCTGATTAGATAAGTACCTACTTTGCGTCAGTGAAGGTCGTAGCTTTCCCCAGGCACTTATTTGACAGAAAAGAGAAAGGTTTTAAGAACACTCACAAGAACACATATGCGCACGCACACTTTCATCACTCCTGGACACTTAATATTTAATGAAGAACAAACTGCTTAGTCTGTGTTTTATCTGTGTGTGTGTGTGTGTGTGTGTGTGTTTTCAGTAGAGTGAGCAGCAGCATTGTGGAGGACATCTTGTTCTCTCTGACTCATTCTTCTCCCACTTCTAGTAATCACAGCCTTCTAAACCACTCTCTCGTTCTCCCACCACATTCCTCTTCGTGGAGGTTTGTTTTTAATGAGGTACCTCAATCTCCAGCGGCCCAATTATCAAGTCCTTCCATCCCTCTCTCATTTACTCTACAAAACCCAGTATCTCGCTCTCTCCCTCCCTTTCTATTTCCATCTTTTGCTTTTTCTCCATCTTCCCCTCTGTCTGGATGTCTTCTTCTGAACCACGTGTGTGTGTGTGTGTGTGTGTGTCTCCAAGGAGACGGACCCCTGTGTGTCAGTCTGGGTTCAAGATGTTCTGGTGTCTGTGGAGGTAGATGTTCCGGTGTCTGTGGAGGTAGATGTTCCGGTGTCTGTGGAGGTAGATGTTCCGGTGTCTGTGGAGGTAGATGGCTCAGTTTTTCCACTCCTCCCTTTATCTACTCTGCCTCTCCTTTCTTCCTCCACTCCTCTCTTCCTCTTCTTCTCTATTCATCCTTTCCTCTCCTCAGTCTTTCTCAGTCCCCCCCCCCCAGAGGGGGATCTCCCGTGGAGGTGCTCTCCTGTGTGTGTGTGTGTGTGTGTGTGTGTCATGTCTGTGTGTGTATGTGCGTGTGTCTTAACAGAGCAAGATGCGCTGACAAGCTGATGAATTATAGAGGATGTACATTTCATGACATAGCTTTGCACTAACCTTCTTTCGCCCAATTTCCCCCCAAGCTGTCTCCCTTTCTCTCTCGCTGTATAGCCATTGTTAGTCTGTCAGCTCGAAAGTGGATCTGTAAGGACATTCTGTTCATGAACTATTTAAATTCCAAAAACTCAATTGAAATTGGACAGTTGGACACAATGGTTCTGTGTACTGTACTGTTTCCCTAAAATATTTTTTGTTTTACTATGAAGTCGAGGTAATGAGCACAGTTTCAACAGGGCTTACTGACAATGACAGATTAGGTGTCCGTTATCTTTATAGCACCGTTAGGAAATGGATGTGAATGTGGGGCAACAAGCTGCCTGTCTCTTTTGATGTGCGACAGTAAGTAGACCAAGTGATAAGGCTTCCTCTGTCTCAAGTTCTTCTCTCTCAACCTCTCTTTCTAAATCTCGACACTTCCACACCAATTCCTTCCTACATCTGTCTCTGTCTCTCTGTCTCTCTGTCTCTCTCTGTCTCTCTCTGTCTCTCTCTCTCTCTCTGTCTCTCTGTCTCTCTGTCTCTCTCTGTCTCGTTTCTTTTTGTCTCCCTCCTCAGCCAGCTCTCTAGCTCTGCATTATCCTTTCTCTCTTTCCTGCTTGTTTCTGTCCCTTTAACTCTCACTCCAGCCTTCCTCTTTTTCTCTTCCTCCTCTTTTCCTCTTCCTCCTCTTTTCCATCTGTGCCACATTTGTTGTTTAACTGCAATTACTGGGGCACAGATCGTGATTACTGCCAGGTGACGTAGACTATCCACAGACACGCACACACACACACACACACTCAGGCCCAGTTTCCCCAGATGGATTAAGCCTAGACCTAAAAAAAAAAAAAATGAAGATCTCCAGTGAAAAGGGTTTTAGGCGAGGACTAAGCTTAATCCATGCCTGGCAGACTGGGCCTGAGAGTATAGGCGGAGCAGCAGAGAGGTGTGTGTGGATGAGGACGACCAGGCTGCGAGGTCTGTTGAGTTGCGGCAGCTGGTTGTGAGGTTGTGAAGAGAGCGGAGGATGATGTTGTTGTTGCCGACGGGGCTGCTAAGGCTTGTTTACACACGGTGAACTCTTGAAAGATCTCAAACTTCCAAGCTGCTAAGGAAGGATCCCGGCTGTCTGTCTTTATTTCTTGGCATGGACAGCGCCACATGAGTACACACTCCAGGTTTACAGCTTTGGGACGGGGGACGGGGGGGACGGGACATGGCCGCCTGACCATGTAGAGACAGGAATGACATGCCGTTGTGTAAATAAGATAAATAACATAAGGCAATTTAGTTTGTTTAATAAAAGAGCATGCTATAGACCTGTTTTTTTTATTATAAAAAAATCTAGCTTCTCTGTTTGGGCCCTGCTGGGAGGTCTGGAGCACCAGAGGGGCTCTCCTGAGACTTTTCTGCCTGACTCAGAGCTCCTTAGCTGGGCTTGGCTACCACAAGGTCAGCCCACAGAAGTAGAGAACCATAATTAGGACTAGAGGAGTCCTTCCCTGCCCACAGCTACTTTTCTGCTCTCTAGAGATGGGCTCTATTACAACACAGACAGAAAACCTCACCATTACATGTGGTGCTCAGGTGTCAGGCAATTTAGTGGTTCATTTGTTTTCCCTCCTCCTCTGAGTGTGTCTTTCCCTGCTTCTGTGCTTGTTCTCCCTTCTTCCAAATCCCTCTGCTCATTTGTACTCTGTCGTTCCACAGGGCCCAATTCTGCTCTAGAAGATTCATGGACTCCAACAAATAGAAGGGACATCGTTTGAGGTGAGTCTCCAGAGACACACGATCGGGCAGATATCCAAATGAAAAAGACCTAATCATTTTTTGGGCTTAAACACATGCAGCTAAAATGAACCTGTTTTATTTAGAGACTTAAAATTGCAACCCTTTTAAATCTTTAACAGGCCCTCCGGCTGACCTCTGGGCAGGTTGCTCTCTGCTGGTCTGGGTGCGGAGGGTCGTCGCCTGCACGTGTGTGTGTGTGTGTGACCATGTCCAGTATGAAGCAGTGGCGTCGGCTGGTGTTGTTGGGCATGCTAGCCTGGGCCCTCGTCTTCCTGGCCCTGCTCTCTTACTTCCTGGATGCCCACGTGAACGAGCCCCTTTCCTCCTCTGGCCCCGCCTCTTCCTCCTCTTTCTCCTCCCTCTCCCAGCACCCCGACACCCGCCGCCTGGCCTCCGTCCAAGCCCTGACCCACAAACACCACACCATCCTGGGCTCCGTCCAAGCCCTGACCCACAAACACCACACCATCCTGGGCTCCCGTCCAGAGCCGGCCTCCCCTCTCTCCACCGCCTACACATATCAGGGCCTGGACCCCACACCCTCTTCCTCCACATCAGAGCCCAGCCTGGAGATGAGCCCGAGCCCAGACGGCGCCCCCTACAGCCAGTACGCCACACAGCAGGACTACCTGGACCCTCAGAGCCTGGCAGCCTGGTCCTCCTTTGGCACGGAGAACGTGGACTCCTACCCCGACCCAGTGACACGGAACCGGGAGAGAACCTCCATCAGCCGGCGCCAGAACCAGGCTTCGCGGCGCGGAGATGGCGGCGAGGAGGTGGAGGAGGTGGTGGAGGAGGAGGAGGAGGAGAAGGAGAAGGGGAACGCTCGCAGGACGACGGCGGGCCGAGGAGAGGCAGCCGACTCGTCCGAGGACTACTACTTCTCCAAGTCGGCCTCGGTGGTCCAGAGGCTGAGGAAGGGCAGCGCCTCGGCCGCGATGCTGAGCCCCAGGCTGCAGCGCGCCATGAAGGACTACCTGAGCACCAACAAGCACCATGTGGCCTTCACGGGCCAGCGGCGTGACACCCAGAGCCCCAGGGACCTGCTTTGTCAGATGAGGAGACAGGCCAAGCTGCGCACACTCGACGGCTCCGAGCAGCCCTTCTCCGACCTGGGCTGGGCCGAGCTGGTGCCCCCTAGGAGCCTGGAGGAGCTGTACCTGCAGGGGGGGAAGAAGGGCTTCGGGAGCTGCGCCGTGGTCGCGTCTGCTGGGGCCATCTTGCACTCCGGACTGGGACAAGAGATCGGTGAGTGGAGGGTGGGGAGGGAGACCAGAAGAGAGGTAGGTGAAGTGGGAGAGAGGGAAGGAGGGACAGCAGTAAAGAGAGAAGGAGGTGGTAGTATAGTGTGGCCCTAGTTGTAAATGTTCAGAAAAGAACAGCCAAGGTAACTGTTGATGACCTCAGACTGGTGAATGGTCTGTAAGAGTGTGAATGTGATCTTATCTTGACTAGGATTCTGATAGGCGTCACTATTGTGCCGTGTGCACACGTGTGTGTGTGTGTGTGTGTGTGTGTGATGGCGTGGCCCTGCCTCTATTGGCTGCTCCCGGGTGCCTGGGGGGAGTGTGAACTGTGCGACAGATGGCTCGTCTGAAGAAAGAGAGGACCCCCCTCCGCTAGCCAATCAAGTTGTTGTCACATCACCCCTATAGCTTCATAATGCACCAATCACAAGGCATCGTCTTCCTCTGGGCTCATGGGTTCGTCCTTGGCAGGCCTGTGCTGCAGAGCCCATATGGCACATGACACAGCACAGGGGAGAGGGTTATGTTCTTACTTAGGAGAGGTGTGCATGTTCAGCATCGAGATTCACACAAGGCTAAATGCAGTCCATTTACCATTTAATAATGCCACAACACATGGCTGTTCAACATGGTCAGCCTTATCTTATCTTATCCATAACAGTGCAGAGGGGGATTTGCAGAGGGGATTTGAACCTGTGACCTCTTGATTGGTAGTCAAGTGCTCTAACCACCTGAGCTACACCTCACATAGCTAAACACACAGAGAACTAGCTGGTGCATGTCTTCCTATCGTTGTAGAATGTTCTGGAGCTGCATGTCAAACATGGATATGCATGAACAGTTCTGAGGTGCAGGTCGAGGCAGGAAGATGGTGCGCATATCTCTGCTAGATATGTACGTTGCAGAGAATACATTCATTCATTCATTTAGCAGACGCTCTTATCCAGAGTGACTTACAGTAAGTACAAGGACATTCCCCCCGAGGCAAGTAGGGTGAAGTGCCTCGCCCAAGGACACAACATCATTGTTTTTTTTGGGCACGGCCGGGAATCGAACAGTCAACATTCTGATTACTAGCATGCTTCCCTAGCCGCTCAGCCACCTGACTCCCTAGAGAAAAAAGAGCGGTTTGCATTCCTGCTTGTTCCCTCATCATGTACTGGATGAGATGAAGGGTCTGGTTATCTGTGAGACTAAACAAGAACTGGCGGGGATTGATAAGCATGTCACGTGTGTTGTGCACGCACGGATGCGCACACACACACACACACACACACACAGATGCATGCACACAGACCCAGATGCACGCACACAGACCCACACATGCATAGACGCGCACATGCATACACACACACACACACACACATTAGAACAACAGGCCCATGCAAGTGTGGTCGAGTGTGACGTATACTTGTGACGTTACTTGCATGAAAACACAAACCATCGTTTTGTTGTCTATCGGTTGTCAGGTAACAACTCTGAAGAAAATGGTTGCCTGGTGGGTGGGAGGAGGTGGTGAGGGAGAGAGCGAGGGAGGAGGGAGGAGGAGGTGGGAGGGAGAGGGAGAAAGCGAGCGAGCGGGAGGAGGAGGGAGGAGGGAGGAGGAGGTGGGAGGAAGAGGGAGAGAGCGAGCGGGAGGAGGAGGTGGGAGGAGGAGGTGGGAGGAGGAGGGAGGAGGTGGGAGGGAGAGGGGGAGAGCGAGTGGGAGGAGGAGGAGGGAGGAGGTGGGAGGGAGAGGGGGAGAGCGAGCGGGAGGAGGAGGTGGGAGGAGGAGGTGGGAGGAGGAGGGAGGAGGTGGGAGGGAGAGGGGGAGAGCGAGTGGGAGGAGGAGGAGGGAGGAGGTGGGAGGGAGAGGGGGAGAGCGAGTGGGAGGAGGAGGGAGGTGGTGGGAGGGAGAGGGGGAGAGCGAGTGGGAGGAGGAGGAGGGAGGAGGTGGGAGGGAGAGGGGGAGAGCGAGTGGGAGGAGGAGGGAGGTGGTGGGAGGGGGAGAACGAGCGGGAGGAGGAGGGAGGAGGAGGTGGGAGGGAGGTTGATCTTTTCTGTTTTGTTGATGAACGTAACGGACTCATGAATTATTGAGCCTTCTTGTAACTGCAGGGGGAGTCGAACTCTGCTACACATATTTTATAGACCAGACCACGGCGGGAAATCTAGCTGCATTGATCTGACTAAGTTCCTTCTCATCTCCCAAGGCTTATGCCATATATCAGCCTCTTTTAGCTGACAGACTCTACGACTGTTGCAATTAAAAGTGTCCACTGACAGTCTAGACCTGTCTGTGTTGGTGCAGATGTTGTAAAGATTTGTCTTCTGCGTCTGTCTGGATCTGTGCTTGTTGGGCCTGTTGGCTGTGTTGTGCTGCCATCTTGTGGTGGTTTGCATGAACTGCGCCCTGAATGGCTTTGACTGCTAATAGTTGTCTGTTCCTAGGCTCCCCTCCATATCTCCATCCTGAGACAGACTTACCCAGAACAGTGTGCTGCCTTTCAAACATTAACATGACCCAATACCCCAGGTGTTTACCTCTGTGTTAGATTGAAAGGCTGCAGTTTTGATTCCCCCTCTGAATGTCCCTTTGCATGGCTGGCTAAATGAACACATGAACAAAGTTTTCAGTCTAGGTGGGACTAGCTCTCGTCTAGCTGTTTGGTACTGCAGTGTTCGGGACTCTACTTTATTACCAGGCTGGTTGTTCGTAGCCAAACGCTTACATCTCTAGACCTCTAGAAAAGTCTGGTTCCTCTGGAACCAGCACTGTCCAAACCCAGGCTTGTCGCCCTCTGAAAACGCAATAGGACCATTTGCAAATGCAAACCTTCCTCTCACTCTCTGAATCCTAATTTAGTTCAAAGGAGCTTTTGATTGCAACCCAGGGGTGTTCAACTGTCAAGGTTGCTAGTATGTCTGGCTGCGTCTGTCAGCACAGAGTGGGAACACACACACACACACACTCCCAATGTCAGGCAGGACACTGCTTCCCTTGGTGTTGCTCAGAGGTGGTGAACGTGCTCCATGCCGATCCACTGTGACACGCACAAGCACACGCACGCATACATACATCCACGCGCGCGCTTGCACACACACACACACACACATATATACACAATATTTCATTCTCAGATGGGAGCATCAATCATCCAGTTGTCAAATTAAAGTACAGCGAAGCGATATTTAATCGATGACAGCACACATTACTAGTCCTTGATCTTATCCACCAACATGCACAACTGTGTGATTTTGTGTGTGTGTGTGTGTGTGTGTGTTGTAATATTCACATTTTGGTATACCAGAGCCATGCCTTTGTGTTTATGTGGGTGTGCTTGTGTGCACTGTGTGTGTAGGACAGCAGAAGGACACATTATAACTGCATCAAAAGCCTGTGCTGGTTTGTAAATGGCTTCAAGGCAAACCTCCACCATAATGTATGACTGTTCAAAGTGACGGATAAGGTGTGGAGTGTCCCTGGTGCGGCTGAGGGGCTGCAGTTTCTCGCCGCGGCCACTAGAGGTCTCTCCTGCTTCTTGTTGGTTCAGGGAGAGCGGGGGGGGGGGGGGGGGGGGGGGGGGTCGGGGGGGGGGGGGTCGGGGGGGGGGGGGGGAGAGAGAGAGACTGACAGTGCTAGAAAGGTAACAAGCTATGTAGAAAAAAACCTGGCGATGGTTACTGACCTCCACCATGGAACTCAAGGTGGTTATCTATCTCCATTCTCACATTTGGTGACATGCGAGACGCTCTTCTTCATTCTGATCGATATAAACTGAAAACATGTTGACAGCCATAACCACACATGTTGAACGTACAGTATAGGAGGAATTGCAAAAGGCATAGGGGTGCATCACGTGTTTATGTGTGTGTGTGTGTGTACCTTCTCTAAAGCTGAGTAAACTGCAGCGTTCCAGAAGGTGTCCTGAGTGATTGTGTGTGTGTGTGTGTGCGTGCGTGGTTTATTTGTTTGTTTGAATTATCCAGAGGCACCCTCCAAACACGACAGATTATGTGGAACGTCCGCTCACCCAATCACAGTGCTTGTTGGGAGTAAACACTGTGCTCGATAAGGACACCCTAGTGGATTCAGTGAGGGACGGGCACTTCTGCAAAGCGCATGATCAATTTTGTTTTCAGGTTTTTTGATGTGCTCTGCCAAAAATGTGTGCTCCAAAGATTTGACGGTGGAATCCGGATGTGTGGACGATTTAGCCTGAATGACCAGGCTCCGACAGTGGGGAGGGAGGAGTCCTGATGAGGGCCCTCTGGGTCTGTGGTCTGTTGGCGTGTGTCTGCTCTACTCCTGGGCCTGCTTCTGGTCCCGGTCCTGGGCCTGCTTCTGGTCCCGGTCCTGGGCCTGCTTCTGATCCCGGTCCTGGGCCTGCTTCTGGTCCCGGTCCTGGGCTTGAATCGGATCTCTGTTGGATCTCTGATGTTCAGCTCCCGTTGACACGTGTTGTGGTTTCTGGGTTGTTTTCCTCAGATTCCCACGATGCAGTTCTGCGGTTCAATGCGGCCCCCACCGAGGGCTTTGAAAGGGATGTGGGAAACAGGACCACCATCCGGGTCATCAACTCCCAGGTGAGCCTGTTTGTGTGTGTGTGTGTGTGTGTCTTGGGTGTACGTGTTTGTCAGAGAGTCCACCGCCGTTCGGAAGGATCCATGAATGTATAAAGTCCTCATTACGCAAACATTCACTAATAAGTGTTATTCTTATGATGTCTGGGTTAGCGGCTAGAGATCATGAACATATGTAGCTCACTCGCTTAATGTATGCATGGCTATGGAGCAGCCTATGACATAGCTCATATACATATGAATAATCGACATGAATAATACACACATAATGAAATACGTGAACTTGTGGGTCCAGTTCTCCTGTGTGTGTGTGGGTATATAGAGTTTGCTACCTGAAACAAAGGTTTAATGGAAAAAGGATTAACTCTAGTGTATTTGCACTGGTCAGGATGATGGTTTGTGCAACTCTGGTTGTTGCAATATCATGTGTGTACTTTGAGCGTGTGTGTGTGTGTGTGTTTGCTGTTTGTGTTGTATTTGTATCTGTATGAGTCTCTGTGGTTGTTGTCCTGTAAATGAGCTATGGCTTTGACATTCCCTCTAATCTTCGGTTCAACGGGTTTGTTCTGTTCCAGATCCTGGACAACCCCAAGCACAGGTTCAACACCAGCTCCCTCTATCAAAATGTCACTCTGGTGGCATGGGACCCTGCACCCTATGCTGTCAACCTACACAAGGTACACACACACACACACACACATACACACACACTGTGTGTGTAAGGACAAGGTGCTGTGTAGGGCATGGTAGTCTTTGCAGTCCTAACCACCCCTGTATAGGAGCCCATGAGAGGAAATGTTACATTCATTTATCTTTCTGCTACAGCCGAGACAGGATTCGATACCCCCGCCCCCCACAGACACACACACACACACAATAACCTTTGACATGTACACGCACGCCTACATATATCCCACTCATCCTCACCCTGTGTCTTTATCTAACTTACATCTATCCAACCTTTATCATCACCTCATTAACCATCTCTTCCATCCAATCTCGTCTTCCTCTCTTCCTTTTTTTCCAACCTTCGGTTCTTCTCCGTCTTTGACCCCACCCATTATTAATATCCGTGTGTGCCGCTCTCACGTGTTTCATACATGTGATCTGTCACGACGTCCGTCCCCCCCCCCCGCCATTTCATCTCTCTCCTTCTCCCTCAGTCTCTCCATCCGTCCTCTCTCCCTCCATTTTTTCTCCTCTCTTCAGCGTGTGGTTCCTACGTCTTTCACCGGGCCAACTGTCTCCCATCTTGCTACATGTGTATCTTCTTCCGTCTCGCTCGCCCTCCATGTTCTGGCACACAATACACAATTTAATAGGCACACACACTGAATTTTGAGTCATTAGTACATGCATTGGATGCTGCTGGAATCTATGTAGAGCATGTTACTTGTTGGAGGGTGGTAGGCGTCATGCATTGAATCTGCTACTACTCAATTTGGTCAAACGTCTTAAGAGCTTTGAATAATTTGACAGCCCTGAACCCCTTAAAATTCTACTAATGCTTTGATCTTTTCCCTGACGTGTGTACCATCATGGATTACATGGATGTAAAGTACTGATCCAGACCCCGGGTCCAATACCTCGGGTCAGATACCTTGCTAGATGCTCCCCTAAAGCTGGCTTGGTATTCTACTGAGTGATAAATCAAGTGCGCCCCAAGTTGATTCATTGTTTCCAGGTGGAACTTACATGCTGATGGCATGTTTTCATCATGAACGGTTCCTTCTATTGCAGCCTATCCAAGGAGAGCAGTGTAACAATACGTTTTCTAATCCAATCCGTCAACACAAGGAATTTTGATGGAAAAATAAGGGTGTGTTTGTGTGTGTATATGGATGAAAAGTATGCAATTATGAACACAGGCATCCGTTTAACTGCTGTTCCAATTTGCTTGACTGACACACACCATTATGCTTTCTATCACGATTGCAGGCAATAATCACTTATGTTCTCCCTCCTCTGCCCTATCACTTTCCACACACTCTTGCTTGATCCGCACTCTCTCTCTCTCTCTCTCTCTCCCCCTCTCCCTCTCCTTTGTCCATCCCCCTCAATCTCCCTCAGTGGTATGCCAGCCCGGACTACAACCTGTTCAGTCCGTATGTGGAGCACCGGAAGCTGCATCCCAGCCAGCCGTTCTACGTGCTGCACCCCAGATACGTGTGGCAGCTCTGGGATCTGGTCCAGGGCAACACCCGGGAGAACATCCAGCCCAACCCGCCCTCGTCAGGCTTCATAGGTACCCCCAACACTCACCCATACATACAAATGTACACACACACACACACACATATATATGTAATCTCATGCCTTTGGGACATTTCTCCTGGCCTCCCACTTCAAAGCACCAGGTGTGTGTGTGGTCAGGTGTGTGCGTTCCACACCCCTTGAGCATGCCTTCTGCAGCATGTCTATTGCTGCCTTCTGTTTGAACCGTGAACCTGCTCTCCTCTGAATTGACCTTCCTGCTTTCTTGCAGGCAGCAGGTCTCATAATCCCTATATGTTGGCGATAGATGCTCGACAGATAGATTACCAGACTGTAGCTCAAACAAAGGCTCCATAGTGCCACACAAGCCATTGTGCAGAGCTGCATGCTAGGAGTTTAACATGTGTGGGGCTGTCCTTGGATCTTGTGGGGCCTATCTTCCTAAGATCCTGCCTGTCTGGTGATAAATATACATGTTCTCACCCTTGCTGTCAGTTTAACTCAGCCTTGACAGGACACAGTGGCACATGGGTTCATGCTTACACACATACATATTTTTTTTTTTACAGCAGTAATCGTGTTGGAAATAATTAACCCTTGTGTTCTCCTCGGGTCATTCTGACCCATCAGTCATTGTGACCCACCTTCGTTTGCGACAACTTTACCGCATACAAAAACAAAGTGAAGCATTTTCTTTTAACTGTTGGGCTGTCAGACCCCCCACATTGCGAAGGTTAAAAGAAAAGTATTTTTATTTGCCTTTGTATTGGGTAAAATTGGGTAAACACAACGATGGTTCGTTATGAACCTTTTGGTCATGTGACCCGAAGGCAGCACAAGGGTTAAGCGGGCCTAAGTCAGTTAAATAAGTTACTTCCAACCGCAGAACAGCTGCAGCATTGTAATCTGTATGAGCCACTGTGTCCTGTTTCTACACGTGTGTGTGTGTGTGTGTGGTGCTATGCATCAGAACACTTTGTCATGATAACTTTCACTTAGCACTTGCGTCTAGAAGCAGTTACCAAGGTTACACTGGAAATGCCATTCAAGTGTGTGTGCGTGTGTGTGTGTGTGTGGGGGGGGAGGGGGGGGGGGTCCTTCGTTCCTTCCTCTCGTTTCTCATTAATACTCCCGTCAAGACAAAAAGAACGAGGGGGAAAGTGTTGTTTCACCAAACACCCTCTGCACGTAGGTCTTTGTGTTTCCTTCCTCACATGATGCATGACTCACTGTTGGGTTTTATCCCTGCATTTACGGCTATTGTGTGTGTGCGTGCACACCAGTGCGAATAAAGAATGTCAAAGTGTATATTGTGGTGTCGGGTAACAGAGATTGCGTGTATGTATTACATTACACTAATAACCAGAAAGGTGTGGTGTGTTAGTCTGAACTCTGTGTTGTCACTTTAGATATACCAAGGTATTGCTCTGGAATCTCTCAATCCTTTGTCAGTATGAAACAATTTGTACCACATTGAAAAGAAACCACGCACACAATCATCTCCATAGAGCTGTCTTTGTACAGGCAAGGGTGAATTGGAGGGATTCTGACGGTCCTTCAACATCATCTCACATGGGTTAATTCTCCAATAAATAACAATGTCATTCTCAAATCAAACAATTGTGGTGCTGTGTGAGCAGCTGTGCCCTCGGGGAGCTTATTGCACCTCTGACTGCTTCCTCTGACGGAGCACAGCAGCTGGAGGCAGGGTGAGGGGGGCGGGGTGAGGGGGGCGGGGTGAGGGGGGCGGGGTGAGGGGGGCGGGGTGAGGGGGGCGGGGTGAGGGAGGGATTTACACCTAAACAGGGTTTGTACTGACAGAAAGCAGAGAAAACAGGCACTAGATGAAACAACATGCACAAATTGCACAATATTCCTTATTGTACATGTCTGTCATACACACCCACTCTGTTGGAGACTCGTCAACACACACACACACACACACACACACACTCGTTTGTCTGAGATACAACATGCACAATTAGTTTCCCATATACAGTATTTTCTCTTTATTGTACACACACACACACACACACACACATACAATGTAAACACACTGAATGGACGGACTCCAGAGTCCTCTACAAGGGAGTTTATTCTGGCGGGCATCATCAGAATCGGTCCGGTGAATGTGACAGAATTGACCATGCAGTGCTCTTCCGTGATTGGTCATGGTGGGAGTCCCCATGCCTTTCCCCCAGGCCTCTGCTGGCGCTGCGCCCCCTCAGGATGTGACTTCTGGGGGGTTGGTGCGCTCGGTGGCTGGGGTGCTGCACCCGTGGTTGAGGCCTGTGGAGATTTGAGCGGTGCAAGCCACAGTGTTGCTGTGGACCCGGCGGTTGAGCTGGATCACTGTGGTCTTGGAGGGCATGGAAGACAGGCCGTTCTCCATCGCCCGCCGCTTGCAACGAAACATGATCAGGAAACACCTGTAGAACTGAGGGAGGGGAGGGAGGGAGAGAAGTGGAGAGGTAAAGAGAGGGGAGTGATAGGTAGAGAGAAGGGATTAAGTGTGTGCTTTTAAGAGTGACTTTCTCGCTTGATAGAATCTGACACACACACACACAAACACACTCACACAATCGTACACACTCTCTCGGGAAGCCGTACAGCAGCCAAACTCTGCCGGAGGTGTGTCTGACCTCTCCTGACAGGTTGGCCAAATGTACAGTATATGCTCCCAGAGTTTGTCCAAGCAGAAAATCCTGCTGCCAGAGTTTTGATGTGTGATCGACAGGAAGTGGACCAGCGCAGAGTGGAAAGGGCCTCTCTAATGTCCTCTGCTGCACCAGCGGAGTGGCGTGTTCTTAGTGTGTTTAGCGTGGTCTCGCAGGCCATCAGGAATGCAACATAGACCACACAGACCGTTGGCAGCTCAGTGTCACTGCAGAAGGGCCACTACATAGGCAGGGTGAGGCCACTACATAGGCAGGGTGAGGCCACTACATAGGCAGGGTGAGGCCACTACATAGGCAGGGTGAGGCCACTACATAGGCAGGGTGAGGCCACTACATAGGCAGGGTGAGGCCACTACATAGGCAGGGTGAGGCCACTACATAGGCAGGGTGAGGCCACTACATAGGCAGGGTGAGGCCACTACATAGGCAGGGTGAGGCCACTACATAGGCAGGGTGAGGCCACTACATAGGCAGGGTGAGGCCATTACATAGGCAGGGTGAGGCCACTACATAGGCAGGGTGAGGCCATTACATAGGCAGGGTGAGGCCACTACATAGGCAGGGTGAGGCCACTACATAGGCAGGGTGAGGCCACTACATAGGCAGGGTGAGGCCACTACATAGGCAGGGTGAGGCCACTACATAGGCAGGGTGAGGCCACTACATAGGCAGGGTGAGGCCACTACATAGGCAGGGTGAGGCCATTACATAGGCAGGGTGAGTCGGAGAGAATGGGATCTAGTTCTGTGAGGTGCCTGTTAAGAGGTCAATTAGAACGGTCGCGCAATGGCTGGGAATTGCGATGGAGAAATTGTAAAAGTAAGCAAAGTCGCTGGCCAAAGTGGAATGTCATCCAGATTTCTGCCCGTTTTGTGTGTACAGCACAATAATTGTACAGATAGTGTGTGTGTGTGTGTGTGTGCGCGTGTGTGCAGAGTGTAAACCAGTCGCATGCATGCAATTCAGTATAGTGTCCACACAAATACCCCCACTTAGTCACCATGTAAATACAGAACTCCGAACCATCTCTCTCTCTGTCTCCCCCCCCCCCCCCCCCGTTGTTGCAGGCATCCTGTTGACGATGGCGCTGTGCGAGAAGGTGCACGTGTACGAGTACATCCCCTCGCTGCGTCAGACGGACCTGTGCCACTACCATGAGTCCTACTACGACGCCGCCTGCACGCTGGGCGCCTACCACCCCCTGCTGTTTGAGAAGACCCTGATCCAGAGGATCAACGAGGGCCCTGAGGAGGACCTGAAGAAAAAGGGCCGGGTCACCTTGCCAGGCTTCAGCACCGTCCACTGTGACCTCTGAACTCTGACCTTCTTCCCCCCCACTCCTCTGAGAACCGGCCCAAGAACGGAAGAACCGCCACAGCCATTCTCCAGGTCAGGTTCTGGTGTTCTAGGACTGGGTTATGGTGGAATGGTGAATCCACCCCTCAGGCTGAAACGGAACCACTTACAACCGTGGAGAACCAAAGCCATAGCCACTAAATGTGGGACCAACAAAGGAAAGAAACCATGACCAGAACCAGAGGTGATTCCGGAAACCTTTGGCCGGAACCGATCCAAGAGACAAAACCTTCAGCTGAGATGGGAGCCAGGCGCAGTGGGCCTGAACCTTGATCTGCTGGAGCTGAGCCTGGCTAGCACTGGGGCTAACTATGGTAGCAATAGATCCCTAATTTTAGATAGACAAGATGTTTTGTGATATCTCTGGGTGTGTGTTTGCTGTCGTGAAACTGTGCTTTACCGAGAGCTTCGGGTTCTCTTGTTCTTCCTAAAGGAATAGTCCACTTTTTTGACAGGTATTTGTCATTTCTATCCATGTGTCAACAGTGTTGTGCACTGAATGTCAAACATACTTCCATGCTGAACACACTCTCTTTCTCTCACTCAAACACAAACATACCCTTTTAGCGACATATCGATATGAGCAAGCTGTAACCAGGCACTCCTCAAACACATTATCTGTACTGAGATGGATGGACATTTTATTGATCTACAGCCCTGTTGCTGTGGGATACTTCTTACATTTACATGTAGTCATTTAGCAGACGCTCTTATCCAGAGCGACTTACAGTAAGTACAGGGACATTCCCCCCGAGGCAAATAGGGTGAAGTGCCTTGCCCAAGGACACAACGTCATTTGTTACGGTGGGGAATCGATCCGGCGGTGACTCCCTCACTGCTCAGCCATCTGACTCCATCTTACATACCTTACTGAAAAAGTCTTAAGGTGTCACCATCAGGGTGTTTTGAAGACAATGTTGGTGTATCTGTGCTCAATGCCTGTCACACTCTCGCATGACTGCACTGACTTATCTGCCAAGAGACACTCTGTCACTCTACTGTCACTCTACTCTGCACTTTACAACTGGCTTTCCCTGCAAAAGCAGGAGGCCTTTGTATATAAGGTTGATTAGGGAAAGGCTTTGGCAGCCCCACCATTGGATAAAGAGTACAATTTGATAGTGTTCTGTTTGATGATGTGGTTTGGAGAGTGGGCAAAATATAGCAGTTGTTCCAAACACTTAATTGTAACCCTCTGCTGAGCGGCCAACCAGATACTTTTCCTGGGTTGCCTTACCAACACCCAGCACCTGTTTAAATGATGTGATTTAATATTGTTAGCTACATCCTCAGAAACTGCAGCATCCCAAATGTAATTCATTTGTTAAAAAATGGAATTAAAAAGTTTCCGGTGGTGTTATGCTGGATGGACTTGGCTCTCCAACTATACAAATCGACCAGTCAGCAAGTCGTCTCTGAAAACCATCTGACTCTTTCATGAATGTAGTCCACTTCTCTAATAGACAAACCTGTTTGTGGTGCACAGACCCATTTGGGTCTGCGTGTTCAAGGGCCTTGCAGGATTGTTTCAAACTAACAGTGAGGTTTGTGCCATCCTAAGCCGTACTCGCAGGGAAATGTCTTTAAGCTTCTCTTGTATTGCTTGCGTACCTCCCATGGTACAAAGAAAAATTACTTTGGTCTATGGCTCGACACCCTAGATTGTTCTGTGGTTGTTCCCATGCAAGAACCCTCTGAAGAACCCCAAAACCTAATGGATAAAAAGTCAGTGTCACTGAACAAAAGGTTCTAGCGAGAACAACTTCCCAAAAAGGTTCCAGCAATAACAAGAAAGCTAGCTTCCTTTTAAATGGTTGTTCTCTTTAAAGGGTTCTCTCACAGAGGGAGAAAGGAAAAGCTTATCTACTCTGCACTGTTTCTACTGAGAGAATACAGCCTGCCAGGGACTGATCCTATCAGGGCAGGGGATTGGACCTTCCGCCTCGTGCTCATGGTGTTTACACTGAATCTGTGCCAGACCAGACCTCCAGAACCTCCAACCCCCGGTGGGTTTAGATGTCCTATCCCTATCAGGCCACGCTAGACAGCTCGGAAAAACTAGAAGGCTGCTGTGTGCTGAAACCACAGATCCAATATTCAACCACTCACCCTAAACCCCAGAAACCGAGCGTTGAGGCAGCCATAGAAGCACGGTGTCCCTGGAGAGAGTGGGAGTTGATGTGTGGAGGCATTGTCTCGCTATACGCTGAGAATCTGAGGCTCGGAAGCTTGTCTGTTCTGGGGTTTTTTTGAAGCGTGTCCAGGCAGAGTGGCTGGCTCAAACAGCCTTGACGCTCGCTGTGACATCACAATCACAAAACTCCGCTCCGAGTTCTAGCAGCCCATTCAGCTGCTTTGCAGCACACAAGCAAAAACAACACCTTATAAAATGCAGAGCATGGGAAGAAGTTGGAAAGGGGTTGAACGTGTTTCTCCTAGGTGTGTATTGGGTGGCACATTTACATTCTTATATTATCTCCTCTTTAGGGAATTGATTGACCAGATCAGTATCAACCATAATGATTACACAACACTACAGTACCTGAGTAGTAATGTGCATATTGCTTTAATATGATTATAGATATGATCCTAACTTAGCAAACTGAGTCTGTACGGTGGGCTCCTGGATTGCCCTTGCCATTGCCCTGTTTGTGTTTGAAGTGTTGAATAGTAAACTGTTCTTGTAAATCTGTTTGTGATTGTGACAGACTGAAGGTGCAAAACAAACCTACATGTTGTGTGAGGGGAACACATCTTCTGATGCTCAGACCATGCTGATCAGAAGCCGGATTCAGGGGTTAACAAGCTGTCTGTGTCCGTGCAGTACGTTGCTGAGCAGTGAATAGACTGCCAGTCCAAGACACAGAGGGCGGAGACTGTGCTGAAAGTAAGAGCAGATTGTCTGTCTGATGGTTCATAAGGCACTGATTTATGTGTGTGTGTGCTTGTTTCCATGCCTGCTCACTAGGAAATCACATCCAGTGGCTGGAGAGAAAGCTGGTATTATTGGCCAGATTTCTACAAGCTTCAAATGCAATGCCTTCTGGCCAAATGCAGGGGAATCTTGAAATTGTGCCAAATTTCTGTTATTTACTTTTGCTCAGGCCTGTTTGGGTGGTTTACTGTCGTGTGTGTGTGTGTGTGTGGGGGGGGGTCGTCATAATTAAAAACAAATTTGGAGCACCTAAAGGGGTCATGGTAGCGTTAAGTGTTAATCTGAATGGTGCTTGGGTCCATATGGGGTAGAGCCGAGATCATGACTGGAGATTGGTTCCCAGATTGGAGGTCAACTGCTTATCTTGGCCTCTAAAACACATCTGTATATCTTCCAATCTGCTCCCTTTGTGCTTAGCCAACTCCTATCATCTCTCACACACGCTCGCCCCCCCCCCCCCCCCCCCCCGCTCAGAGGAAGGTGCTGTGGGTCCATGCCGCCTTTGAAATTAAAACAATGTTTATCTTCTCCCTCTTTCACTTAGCACCTTCAAAGTCCCTTTAGAGGTTCTGAATGAGGCCTCCTGTGAAGGCAGGGAGGAAGAGGAAGATTAAGGGTTCCACAATATTAAGAGCGCTTGAAAAGCCTTTTGCCATCACAACAGCCTTTGGGTTGATTTCTTCATTTTTCAAATGTTCATTTATGATTTGTCATTGAAAGCCTCTTTCTTTGGCTTGAATGGAAATGTGTATCGACTGTTTGTATGATTTCATACATTGTTCCTTCAGTGAAATTGTTTTTTTGTATTTTTACTGTGTAAATAAACAATGTTGTACATGCATATCATGCGTGTGTGTTCTTTAAAAAAAGAATTTCCTATAAAAAAAAATGTTTGTCTAAACCTTAAACCCCAAACCTAACCTTCACCCAAAACCCCAACCTTCACCCTAAGTCTAAGCCTAACCCTAGTTCCTAACTATCCCTGCTCCTAACCCCAACACGTAATGTAATTGTAATTCTAACCCCTAAAAATCCTTAGAAATCACGACTGAAGTTGCGGGGACCAAGAAATTGTCCCCTCAAGATACATTTAGTCTAAGCTTGCCATCCTTGTGGGGATTTCTGGGCTTAAAATAAGGCCACACACACACACACACACACCCCTCCACTTCTCACCTGCTTGTTCATGAGTATGTAGATCAGGGGGTTGATGACTGTGCTGCTCTTGGCCAGTAGGGAAGGAACCACGCTCGCTACAGGGGTGATGATGCCGCGGGGGCCGAAGGTGGCCATCATGGCCACTACGCCGTACGGCATCCAGCAAATCATGTAGCAAACCACCGTGGTCAGTACCATGAACAGGATGTGGTACTCTCTCCGCCTCGCCGCAGACTTCCGAATCTTCCCCACCTTCGAAGGAGGGAGGAGAGCAGATTAGCAAAGGCATAAAGATATTAAAGTGTGTGTGTGGGGGGGGGGGGGGGGGGAGAAGAAACACAGGACATATATGGATGGATATCAGAGTTTGAGATAGAGGTTGAGAAAGCTAAATAGAGAGAATGCAGAAATACTGACTAGGCGATCGGTGGAAAAGAAGAACGAAAAGATCAGAAGGAAGAGGATAGTTGTGCAGGGGAGCAGGACAAGGCAGAGTAGAGACAGAGCTCCCATGTGGCATATCTGGAGATTGTGATTTCCTTGTGTTGTGAGTTGTTTCAGATTGCCTGCCCTCGACCTGAAGGACACTACATAACACATTAGTGTTGGCTCCTCCACCTCACACTACCAGCACCAGAGACTAGGGGCTTGTCTAATGCCATCTGAGCCTGAATACAAATGAGTATTCAATGCAATAGATTGTGTGTGTGTGTGTGTGTGAGAAAGGGTGTGTGTTTGTGTAAGAGGGTTTTTTCCATGTGATGATGACGTGTGTGTGTGTCTGAAAGGGTGTGTGTTTATAGGGTTTTTGTGTACGTGGACATTACGTCTCGTTAGTCAGAGATGCAGGTACCCTGAAGGACAAATGCTTCGTTTTCTCTCTTTCTATGGTTATGTCTCTTTCTCTGTCAGTACATTGTTGTCTGTCATTTTGCTATATTGTCATCTATATTCTCCTTTCCTTATCTATATTCTTCCATCCAATCTTTTATCGCTCTATTCACCTCCTCCATTCATCCCCTCCTCCTTTCCCCTGTATGCACTCATTTATTAAGTTGATCTTCATCTAACCTTCTATTTATTCTTTCAATTACCTGTGTTTGCTTCTTCTTTCAGCCACAGTCTACCTCCCTTTTTCTCTCTGTTTTCTCATCTCACCCACTCCCCACGGTCCCCATCACATCACACCCACTCTCTCTCTCTCTCTCTCTCTCTCTCTCTCTCTCTCTCTCTCTCTCTCTGTCTCATCTCTCTCTCTCTCTCTGTCTCTCTCTCTCTCTCTCTCGCACACCCACACTCTCCTCTACCCCTCTCTCCCACACCACCACACACAGAGCCTGTGATAATCAGTCCATCGGTTCCGTTCCGCTGGATGCCCTCCCTGGCCCGCCACGGGCCTCCTACCGCCTCCATCCATCTCCCCCTCACTGCTGTCAGCCCCAGGTCAGGCTGGGAGAGGGGATGAACCCACTCTGCCTGGAGCTCTGCTCCCTGGTTGAACTGAATGAATAATGTGATAGCAAAAAGCCAGCAGATGGACATCTGGACAGACGGACGGACGGGTAGATTGAGGCAGGAAGGAGGGAAGTCAGGCAGGCAGGAAAGAAGGCGGGTAGACAGACAAGCAGGCAGGCACGTAGATGGAGAAAGCAGGTAGGCAGGCCGACAGACAGGCAGGCATGTACACAGACAGGCAGGAAGGCCGACAGACAGGCAGGCAGGTACACAGACAGGCAGGCAGGCCGACAGACAGGCAGGCAGGTACACAGACAGGCAGGCAGGTACACAGACAGGCAGGCAGGTACACAGACAGGCTGGCAGGTACACAGACAGACAGGCAGGTACACAGACAGGCAGGCAGGTACACAGACAGGCAGGCAGGTACACAAACAGGCAGGCAGGTACACAGACAGGCTGGCAGGTACACAGACAGACAGGCAGGTACACAGACAGGCAGGCAGGTACACAGACAGGCAGGCAGGTACACAAACAGGCAGGCAGGCAGGTACACAGACAGGCTGGCAGGTACACAGACAGGCAGGCAGGTACACAGACAGGCAGGCAGGCAGGTACACAGACAGGCAGGCAGGCAGGCAGGTACACAGACAGGCAGGCAGGTACACAGACAGGCAGGCAGGCAGGTACACAGATAGGAAGCTAGGCAGGTTGCTGATAGCAGGGGCCATTTATGCCGGACAGGTCCAGTTCAGGGTAGCTTGGTGTGGCCCAGGGAATACCCCCCTGGTGTGAAGAACCCTGCCCCCCTGTACACAGTAGGGTGCTAATGGAGGTTAGAGAAAAGCTACTTATTATAATCAGGAGGCCACCACCAAAATAAGATTATTTAACGAATGGCTTGGTCCCCTTACGATAGAACAGGTCTTTTGCACAATAAAGCCAAGTCTGTGAGGGAGAGAGGGAGAGAGAGAGAGAGAGAGAGAGAGAGAGAGAGAGAGAGAGAGAGAGAGAGAGAGAGAGAGAGAGAGAGAGAGAGAGAGAGAGAGAGAGAGAGAGAGAGAGAGAGAGAGAGAGAGAGAGAGAGAGAGAGAGAGAGAGAGAGAGAGAGAGAGAGAGAGAGAGAGAGAGAGAGAGAGAGAGAGAGAGAGAGAGAGAGAGAGAGAGAAAGGTGTGTATTTGTAGAAGACCCTGTCCATTGTATATTATAAAAGAGAATGCCTGGAATGCCTGGTATTTGGGTATGTTGCCAGTAAGTGGCTTAGGCTTTGTGAAAGCTGCTGATTCTTACACGCTGCAAACAGATTTGCAAGGTAATCCACTGGTCTGCTCGCCACTCTTAGTTTTGCGACGCAAACTATTTAAATCAGCCTCTCCGAATGAAAAGGATTTAAACGGCTTCTCAAGGTGGACGGACATAGGACCCTAAGCCAGACCACACCCCCCCCACACACACACCCACACACACACACACACAAGCACACACACACATGCGGAACCACGGAAACAAATTTGAGCAAAGCACTCTATGGTTCCTCCTGGATATCCTTACTGAAGGGAAGAAGGTTTACCCTGTCAAGACAAGTCGTTGTAAGAACAAACGGTAAACCTCATGCACACCCCCCCGCACACACAACCCACACACCTGCACACACACACCACACACACACCCCACATCCACACCCACACCCACCACAGCCGCAGACACACCACACTCTAACACCCCCCTCCTCCCCCCCCTCCATACCTGTTTCACCGCCCAGAGGAGGCGTCCATAGCAGTACACCATGACCATAATGGGCAGGGCCAGGCAGAAGATGAACAGGCAGATGATGTAGGAGTGGGACTGGGCGGTGCGCTCGTTCCAGGAAACAGAGCAGCTAGTCCCCGCTCCCTCCAGGTCATAGCTGCTCCAGCCCAGCAGGGGGGGCACCGTCCACAGCAGGGAGTACAGCCAGGACCCCCCCACAGCCAGCAGGGGCTTCCTGTAGTCGGGCCCCCGCTTGTTGTAGACGGTCAGGGTGCTATAGCGGTCGTAGGACAGGATCACCAGGGAGATCAGAGACACTATACCTACGAGGGGAGAACACATGTGTATAGTATGTTATTGTTGAACATTGAGGAGGGGAGAGGAATGTATGTCATGTCGTTGAACAGTGATAAGCACATGCTCTTAACTGAGACACCATTCCTTTATCTTCCTAATAGCAGAACCAGGGGGCTGGGCCCAGCAGAGTTGTCATCGACCTGCTGCATGAGATAAGAGCTCTTTGTGTGGGTAGAGAAATAGAGGAGGGAGAATGTTTTATTCCTGGACATATATATATATATATATATATATTATAAAACAATTGGGTTTTTTCGACTTAAATGGATGTTTCTGATTGGACGAGAGACGTTCCATGAGTTGAATTATCTGACAACAACCCACTCTGACTTTTCACTCCGGGATGAAACATTCGCGTTGATACAAATAAGTAACCATAACAACGGGGACGAGTCAAAGCCTCCATTTACAATTTGAAAGACTTTAACAAGCTAACTTGTACTTACAACAATGACTTCAATATTTTTTATAACGTATTTGAAAAATGTTTCTTTTCAGAATGTACTGTGTCAGTACATTCCGCTCATCTCACATCCCGTTCTCTATTGACCTCGCTCAATCTAGGTTACTTCAGACGGGCTGCGGCCGACACGACAGCAGTAGCAGCAACTCTACACTTGGCCAATTATTTTCTTCTTAAAAATCTGGATTTTATTTGGGGACAATGACATGGCTCGATAGCTGGCTAGTCTTGTCGTTAAACATACTGTCAAATTATAATTACAGTTTGGAGAAAATGTCCACTTTGATGCGGTCATCTCACATCAATTTGCTATTCAACTTGCTCCACAGGCTGCGGCCGTACTGTAGCCTAGTACTAGTATGGCCGATACTTTGTTCGTGAAAATCTTGATATTGATTTTGGGATAGTGACATGGCTGGTTAGCTAGCAAATCTTCCTGTCAAACATAATGTAAAATTATATTTACTGTTTGTCAACCGTACACAATGTTATTGCCTTTGAATCTGGCTAGCATAACGTTAGCTTTCGGGCTAATAGCTCAGCTGACGTTGACACCGGAACTATTTTGTCGCTGCGGAGGAACAATGGCAAAATAAAGATTTTTTTTATCAATAGCTGTATTTAAATCTTAATTGGTTGACTATAAAATTGTTTTATAAAAGCAATATAGTACTCGTGCTCGTGGGGTTGTTGAGGAATATACCACGGGTGTTGTTGCCTACGCCCACGGCCTCCGGCCTCGTGGCTACGGCCGAACACCACCCGTGGTATATTCCTCAACAACCCCACTCGCACTCGTACTATATTGCTTTAATATATATTTGTTTTGCAAGTGCATTATGATGCATTGAGATTTCTACAGATTTTTAAATCCACTCAAATTCAAGAAGTACATCTTTCCATTAAGTGTTGTGTATCATGGTCATCCTACAGAAAATAATCAAAGTGGATCACTGCCCTGGCAAATCTCCTTCGGGAACAAACAAAAACAAATGAACACTTGCCTGGTGAGGGTTCTGTCTGTGAAAATACTGTGATATTACTTTAGTTTTCTGCTGTACTGACAAATCCCTTTTTCCATTTGAGGATTATCAGATATGTCTAAAGGGCAGGAGAAGGGAGTTACAGGGGTGGAATGTAGAGGCATGGAAAGGTGGAGGTGGGGAAGGATGAGAGAATGGCTGGAAGGTGGAAGGAGAAAGGAGGAGAGCATGGCTGGAAGGTGGAAGGAGGAGGAGAGCATGGCTGGAAGGTGGAGGTGGAAGGAGGAGGAGAGCATGGCTGGAAGGTGGAGGTGGAAGGAGGAGAGGAGAAAGAGGGAAGAATAAAGACTAAAGAGGAGATGAGGAGGGTAGAGGGAGGGATTGCTGACAGCTGTAGTTGGGAGGAAGGGGGAGGAGGAGAGGGAGGGTATAGAGCTAGAGGGAGGCAGGAAAGGAGGAGAGGGGAGGGGAGGTAAGGTGCTGGGAAGGGTAGACATTGTCACATCCTATTCATCAGGTATGGGTTCAGCCCTTCATTTTTTCTGTGCAGAATCTGCACTGTCACTATGACTCACCAGTCAACCTGCTGCACAACACACATATACACACATCCACACACACATATACACACATGCTATCCTTGACTTCTCTGTCTCTGAAAGGAAGAATAAGAATCCACCTATTGCATCCTCTCACTGCTGTTCTATAGAACCTCCTTCTGCTGTTCTACAGAACCCCCCTCTGCTGTTCTATAGAACCTCCCTCTGCTGTTATATACAATCTCCCTCTGTTGTTCTATAGAACCCCCCTCTGCTGTTCTATAGAACCTCCCTCTGCTGTTCTATAGAACCTCCCTCTGCTGTTATATACAAGCTGCCTCTGTTGTTCTATAGAACCCCCCTCTGCTGTTCTATAGAACCTCCCTCTGCTGTTCTATAGAACCTCCCTCTGCTGTTATATACAAGCTGCCTCTGTTGTTCTATAGAACCCCCCTCTGCTGTTCTATAGAACCTCCCTCTGCTGTTATATACAATCTCCCTCTGTTGTTCTATAGAACCCCCCTCTGCTGTTCTATAGAACCTCCCTCTGCTGTTCTATAGAACCTCCCTCTGCTGTTCTATAGAACCTCCGTCTGCTGCTGCTGTTCTGTAGAACAGAACTATCTGAACCTGAACAACAGATCTTATTGCTCCTGAACACCACCCTCTCAGACTGAATGAGAGTTGCCCTGAAGTGAATGAGGGGTCAGAGTGAAATCTCTGCTTTGTCTGTCTGCTGACCTCCTCCCTCTATCTGTCTTTCTGTCTCGCGCTCCACTGCTTTCCTGCCCCCCCCCCATCTCTGCACTTTGCCCACCCCCCACACCCCCCAACAGCCAATCAAAGCTAAGACAACACACCCAGTATACAGCATGCCCAGCACAATGCAAAGAACATAAAAATACGAATGTATTATCATATCATAATGTATTTGAATAACATAATGTGTGTGGTGTGATGATGCTCCAGATAGGGAAAGGCCTGATTTAGGAACACAGTCATTCTTTAGCACAGTGAGTGGGGGTTCCATTAGGCTAATCACTATCTGGTTCACCGATGACACTCATACTTTACATGCAAGTATTAACATGGCTGACTCATACACCATCGCCACACACACATACACACACAAACATACATACACACAAGCAAATCAGTGTAAACACACAGAAGTACGTGTAACAAAGTCTTTCAAGTGAAAAATTAAAAAGATTCAACGACGTGTGGCTGATAGTGACAGTGAGGGAATCCTGGCCTCTTGTTACATCCGATAACTCAGACGTGAGAAAATTACTGACGGGGAAAAAGTATGTGAGGCATTCTCCCCCTCTCTCTCCTGTTGTGTAGTTATGTCTCTCGCCCTCTCTCTCGCCCTCTCTCTCTCTCTCTTTCTCTCTCTCTCTCTCTCCCTGAGAATGGTGTGTAGGAGAACGGGATAAGTCCAAGGGGGAAAAGAGGAGAGGTGGAGAACTAGGATTAGAGAGATGAAAAGGGAGTGTTTGGTAATAACCTCTGAATGTCCCATGGATCAGATTATCTGTCTTTACCAGACACTAACTCTCAACAGGGTCAGTCGATGGAAAACTTCACAAGCTGCCCTGTGCAACACACACACACACACACACACGCGCGCACACACACACACATACACACACACACACTCGCAGCAACAATATTTTAACCCAGATTACATCTAAACACGCAACCCCAGCAGGATGAGACGGATAGGTTTTCCTCCTAATGCTGTCCTTGCTATCCTCCACCCAACTGGGGCCCAACCAAATCCTCAGATCACACAACACTAGGAGCGGATTTCCGCACGGCCGTTATCTCTGTACGAGGGCTGCAGAGGAGGAACGTAGCGGTTATGTTGCGGTACGCCATTTTGCTCCAGAGTAAGCCACGTGCTAGTGAATACAGAATGTTTGGGGGCGGGGTTTTGGATTGAGAGAGAGGACTGGTTTAGTAGTCCAGTCAACAGAGTTATCATTCAGTTTAGGTTAGGATTTCCATGTTCCTACTGTTGCCTGGAGGAACCTTGAGGTGATAATGAAGGATGTAGGTGGGTGTAGTGATCTGATACTCTCCAATAACTGTTGAGTTATGGTTTATCAAAGCACTGCATAGACTGCCTCTACCTATCTGCATGAGGTGTGGTTTCTCTCCATGTTCTCTCAATCTCCTTTCCACTCCTCTGCTCCCCATCTCTCCATCTCCTCTCCTCTCCATCTTCTGTCCATCTCCTCTCCTCCATCTCCTTTCCTCTCCATCTCTTCTCCATCTCCTCTCCATCTCTTCTCGATCTCCTCTCCTCCTCTCCCCTCCATCTCTCTCTTCTCCATCCCTCGGTAGAGTACCAGTCGTCAAGACTATCAGTAAGTAATCTGTTCTGAGACAGAGAATAGTCTGAGGGGTGAGGCTTGCCCCCCTATAGGGACAAGAGACTCTCCACATCATCCATCATGTCCGCAGAAAACTGATCTGTTTTCTTCTCCACTAACCTGCATAGATTTGATCTCAGCCGTTAAGGAGTGGATGTCTATGTGTGTTTGTGCACCGAATATCTCTGCATATTTTAGAATGTGTGTGTGTGGATGTGCGCGTGCGTGAGGAAGTCATGGCATTCTAAAGCAGATGATTCTAATTAGCAATGACAGAGTGGAACACAAAATGTAAGCAAGCGTCCTTGGAACTCCGAGGAATTGCTAAGGCGATAGATTACATCACAATGTTTTTCTCTAATTATTTCGAACGATGCCGCCAATGAACAGCGAGCGTGATTACAGAAACACTGTTACAACCAGCCCTGTAAGTCTAGGTAGCTACCAGGAGGGAGTGGGGGAGAGACTGTGTTTACAGGTCTGATAAAGCAGACAACGGCTCAATCTGTCACAACTAATAACACTGCAGAGTAAGACAGATAGAGGGAGGAGAGAGAGGTGGAGAGTGACTGTCAGAGAGACGGAAAAATGGCGGTGAAAGAGATGACATTTTCGTTTTCATTTTGCATCAATTTCATGATTAAAAGCCATCTGGAGACTTCTTTTGTGGAATTGCTTTGTGGTCATGGTCAGATTTAATCAGCTCCAGCTCATCTGTATAATATAACCATCATATTTCCTTGTTGCATTTTTTCTACACACGTCATTATGCTGCTGTTTACAAGGACAGTTAACCCCTAAAATTAGACGTGTTTTTCCTATTGATTTATTTATCCATTCAGATTGTTTTGGTGTGAGTTGCCAAGGTTTGGAGATATTGGCCGCAGAAATGAAAAACTCAATAGCGATGTCTTATATGTCTCTCAGTGCTCCAGATAATCCATAGACCTTGATGTGAGCAGTTTTTTGAAGGTGCTATTTTCTATCGATTAAACTTCAATCCAGAAAGAGCTTTTTGTCCATGAGTAAATGCCAGATGCAGGATTCCTCTGCGCAGTGATAAGTTTGATCAGGGTGTCAGAGACGGAAAATGTGATCAGACACCGAAAACGACATAAAACCACATATCACTATGTAATTAAAAGTAAAACTAGTTATGATTATACTTAGCCTGGCTTCCAGCCCAACTTAGCCCCGCCCACAACACAAATTTGGTCGGGAAGTTGGGTCTGGAGGGGCTCGTATTGGGGACAAACGATATAAAACCAGGATCTGGACGGACCAATGAAATTGCCAGGGCGGGCTTTATACAATGACGGACAGATGATCAACAGTAACGTAATCAACAACGTCATGAAAGAGCGCTTGGGTTGAATTTGTTTTCAACAAACAACATATTACGTTGCTATGATTGGTTGTAGGTCTATCCAATTGAGCGAAGAGGCATTTGTTTTACGAGTTCGGCTGAAACATGCCCCATAGTCACAGCCCAACGGAGAGTTATCAGACTCATATTCTGACTAGAATTATGACAACGTCAGGCTAGATTATACTATAATTATACTATAAATCATTGTAAATAAAAACTGAGTTAGGGTCATTTGTTCCAAAGTCTGATAGCTTGGGGGGGAAGAAGCTGTCTCAGAGACAGTTGGTCTGGGCTTCACAACCGCATAATTTTTTTTTAAGTAATAGGAAAAAGGAGAGGGTTATATATATATATATTTTCAATATTGGTTACAGCCAAGGTGTAACAAACACCACATTTTGTAAGATGAAGAGAGAAGAAAGAGAAAGAAAGAGTGAGAGAAAGAGGGAAATTGATGATTTAGTTTCACTGCCAAAAGGCAGTAGGAAAGGAATCATCTAAATTACCAGGAGGCAAGAGAGAAAAACAAGATGAAAGAAAGAATAAGAATAAAGATAGCAACAGAGGGAGGGAGGTAAAGAGACAGTGGGTTGGGAACATAATCGACATTCAGAAAAGATAGAGGAAATCAAGGGCTGAACAACAGAATAGACTATACTAATGTCAGCACCATGTTGAGCTTGCATTCTCCTCAGTCTCTGAAACGGCTTAAATTGAATGTATCTCATGATAAATGTCTACTTGCTCATTAATTATAATGATCATAATACATTTTCTCAAATAGCTTTTCCATCCCTCTAGGAAACCTTTTGTAACAAGATGTAAGTTCAAAAGCAGATAATTAGCCAGACAAGTTTTAATGAGCTCAGTTCCAAAGAGGCAAAGGAGCAGATGCGGATTACCACAAAATCTGTGGGAATTTGTAATGCTGGTTGTGACTTACCTTTACATTCGAATCATTCAGCAGACATTTCTATCCAGAGCAAAAAACAAATATAAACATTTAGAAGATACAACAACAAATCAGAAGTGAATAGAATTTCGGTGGTAAGATTCAAGGAATAGTCTGTCGTTACACAGAGTGCAGAAAGCAGTCACATCTCAGCTACCAGACAGGGCACACAATAAAAATATCTCAACATCCGTGCAACAAAAATCTCAACCTCAATAGTGAGTTGAACAGTGCAGCGTATAATCTTCCCAACCACAGGTCTGCAAAGGAGACCGCACATGGTTCAGCTACTTTGATGATGGCTTTGGGAAGATACAAAAAGCTGTAAACAAACCTAATACAAAGTATTGTGGAACTGATACGATTTTAAGGGAAGTCTAAAGAACAACAATAGTCGCCACAGAACTTGGGCTGAAACTCAACCCCCACATTCCTTCCTTACCAAGTGCAGTTTGGCTACAGGAAAACAGCCAGTGTTGTTTTCTGAATGTTAGCTACCGACACAACAGGTGATTTGCAAAACTGTGTGTAGCAGACCAAACCAGACCAAACCAGACCAAAGGAAGCAGTTAAACGAGGAGAGTTTACAACCCCAACAAGATAAATAGCTTTTATGACAAACACTGCTCGGATTAATGGATGATGTCACTGGGGAACCGTTCTTCTCTGTCCGAGCAAGTGCTAAGAGGTCTGAAGGTCTACTCTCTCCTTTGTCACAGCTAAAACAGAGAAAACCCAGCTCAGGTGCCATCTGCAGAGAGCAAGAAATGAAACGCAGAGCTGGAGCCAGTTCCAAAACACTCCTGATAGTTTTTGAACTGAGTGTTTCAGAGTGTTCTAGAATTCTAAGCTGTAGAATTCTATGAGAGGTGTTCCGGCTGCAATGTTCTAGAGATTGCCTGGCCTTCATATCTCCAGATAAAATCTTCTCTAGAAGATTCATGTCGCTCATGAGGAGCCAGCGATTCAGAAGATACGTAGTTGGAAAAGATTCAGTTAAGACTTTATTGTTTGTATGAGTTTCAAAGGGCTATACTGACTAATTCATAAGAACTGACAGTATGTGGCACACAGCAGGGGCAGATGATGTGATAAACAGGATCCCACATGCAACATACCCCAGTCACTACTCACTACATGTTGATGTTTGTGTACATTCGCACATTCAAAGAGAAATTGAATATTGCTTTGAATAGTATTAAGTGTCAGTGTGAGATAAAACATGCAATAATATTCACATGGGGAAAGATATGCATGATACATATTTACTCCAAAACTAAGATGAAAACCTATATCTCCTTCTTCTTCGAAGAGATGCATGCAGCTGAGCGACACACACAAGTGCACACACACCACACACATACACACCACACACACTAATCCTTCCATTTCTCAACTTTTCTGTCTGTTGATCTTAGAAGCTATCTTTCTCTGTCACTGTTCACCTCTCTGAATCTCTCTTTGTCTTTCTCACCCCATTAGTTACTCTCCCCCTTGCGCTCTAACTGAGATGTGATTCCCTTGAAATCTTCTCTCTCCTCCTTCTTCTTCCTCCTTCTTCGTGTTCTCTCTCTCTCTCTCTCTCTCTCTCTCTCTCTCTCTCTCTCTCCGCTCTGCCCCTGGGCAAGACTACAGCCCTCCCCTGCCCCGGTCCTGTTGCCCTGGGGGTGTCCTGCAGGATGGCAGGTGGGACAAGCCTGTGCAGACAACTCAGATTAAACCGTTTACAGGGAACATTCTGCACTAACTATTAAACTGAGGAACACAAAGTGGAGGATGAGCAGGGCGAGTTGAGGGAGGCCCGTGGTTGTTGTGTGAGAGGTGGGAGGGAGGTGATGAATAGTGTTGGGAGTGAGAGGACGTTTGAACACAGGGAGGGACACAGGGTCACTGGCCACGTTAGCTAGGGAGTGTACTGTACCGTTCTACTAGGAGGTGTGTGTGTGTGTGTGTTTGATTTGTGTGTGTCTGTGTGTTTCTGTGTGTGTGTGTGTGTGAAGCAGTTTAGACGTTGTTTAATACTGGGTGCAGCTCCCATAGGTTATAATCCAGCACCAGCTGATGATCAGTCAAAACAAGGCCAGACAGACTGGACCCATCAGAGTGGGTGGATGTGAGTATATGTGTGTGTGTGTGTGTGTGGGGGGGGGGGGGGGTAAGGTACGTGTAGCGCCCCTCGTGCCTTGTATTTGGGCATAACTCAAACAAACTAGGGCGCCCCGACTTCTTTTAACAAATAATGCATACGCATCCAATTTACAGTTTTTCACAATTTCCCAATTAAAACACATTCTTGAAACAGTCACCCATTTTCTCAAAACTGTAAACACAAAACCTCATCTTCAAGCACTATTTACAAAACCTCTGAATTCTCTTGCAAAATTAAACTTTCACCTCAAAACAGTTTTACCTGTCCTCAAAATCAAACTTTCACCTCAAAACAGATTTACCTGTGCTCAAAATCAAACACTGCTCTCAAATCATAAACAAAGTGATCAAAATGATATACACTATCAAGCAGTCAGTAAACAATACACTAAAACATTTAAAACACATTGTTCAAAACATATGGTTCTCAAGGAGAAGTACATTTTTACATAATCTCAAAACAAATTTCATATTTATCCGTCATTGTCTTTTGATGAATGAAAACATGTTCTATCATAGTAGCTCAACATTTATCAGAAATTACTATGCTTTGCTTTTTGCAATTGTTCTTGTTCTTTCTCCTCCTTGTACCCCTATACAGTACTATACTGGCCTTGCATAGTTTGTCACCAAAGGGCACTCTACAACGTCCCTGTTGGCAACACGAGTGGGGCAGAATGTTAGGGAAATCTGTTTGTTTTGTTGCGCGTTTCTGGATTTTTTATTTCATTACAGTAATTTTCTATATCGTCCGATATATCAGAGTACTATACCCTGCATCTCACTACCCACAACTCACTCTTGTTCTTTGTTGATATAAACCTGCAACCAGTCTAAATCTATTGAGCATTCAGTACTGTTACTGTAACAAATGGAAAGTGCAATGTTCAGGGCCATACCATTTGTTACGTAATTGTACAGTATAGAGCCTACAATGCACTGTACTACAGTATACAATACTATACAGTAAAAGGGACAAAAATCAAAGGAGTAAACATGTGATCAATGTGCTTCTTCTTGTCTTTGGGCTGGGTCAGGGTCATTGACATCACAAGGAATATTTTCCCACCTTCAACAACCTGTTTGCTCTCTGAACTGGCTTATTGATTGTGTCACATCATTTAAAAACAAGTGAAATCAATTTTGAGTGGTTGTGTTTAGTCAATGACATGTTTTTTCTATTTGTATTTGATTGTTGCCATTTGTGTTTACCAGTATGGATGACATGTCCATTAGAGTGCAGAATGTGTTTTGAGAATGAGAATGTGTTAAGAGTTTTGCTGAAAAGTCTATGTGAGATTTGCAAATTGTGTTTTACCATGTGAAATGGTTTAAGGTATTGACAACAGACTGCACAATTAGCTACATGAGTTTAGGCAACTGATAACTTTGTTCAGCCAATGGGTTTTAGTGTTTTAGCAATTCAGAAAAACTGTAACAAATACACATATTTACATTTACAGTTTTTCACGATTGCTAAAACACATTTCTTGAAACAGTCAACCATTTTCTCAAAACTGTAAACACAAAACCAAATATTCAAACTCCATTTCCAAAACCTCTGACTCTTCTGGCAAAATCAAACACTCGCTCCTTAACCATGTAACCTGTGCTCAAAATCAAACTATGCTTTCAGATCATAAACACAACCAATCAATATATAAACACTATGGAGCAAGCATTAGACACAACACAGAAAAATGGAGAACACAGTATCCAGGCCATGTAGTTACATGTAAAGAAGAATTTGTTTACTATGTTTACACAGTAAATTCATTTACTGTAGCAATAAAGAAAATTGATTTTGGATTTTGAAACACTGGATTTTGGTGTTTCAACACCCATTGACACTTTCCTGATGTATGACTGTTTAGCCTGTGTTCTGCACCTCTCTTTCACCAACCGTCTCTGGAGGAGGGGATCCCTCACTGAATTGCTCATCCCAAGGTTTCTTATTTTTTTCTTCCTCAAGTGAGTTTTTCCTTTTCTTCCTTGAAGCTTGAGGTTGGCTGAGGGGCAATTCTATGGACATATGTGAAGCCCTCTATGACGTTGCTTGTAAGGGCTATACAAAAACTGTCCATTTGATTTGAAAATATTACAGTAACCATCCTAACTTACTGTAGTACTGTCAACAAAGAAAAAACCCGCTGGTGTGTTGGATACAGCCTTGAAAACACTCCACACCTATGTCACCATAGGCCAATTCCATTGCCTGTAGGGTGATTTACCCTGGTATATGTGTTTTGTTCATAGTCCTTCCACCGCCACACAGAGAAAAACTCTTCAATTGGATTGAGAAAAGGGCTGTGTGGTGGAAGGCAAACATTTACAGTAAAAAATGCTGGTTGATGTTGAACTATTCTTGTATTTGGACACCACGGTGAAAGCTAACATTGTTCCAAACCAGCATTAGAAACAAGTGTGAACAATTTAGAGTCATTGTGTTTTACAGATGACAACTGTGTTGTAGTTGTGTTTCCTGTTTGCCGCCTGTGTTTACCATTTTGCAGCACAAGTGCATCACAGTGCAAAATGTGTTTAGTGAATGAGAATGTGTTTAGAGTTTTGCCAAACGAGTGTCTGATTTGACAAATTGGTTTAGGTTACTGAACATTTGATTCAGAGAATGGGGTTTAGTGTTTTAGCAATCGTGAAAAACTGTAATATATACAAGACATTACAATTTAAATGACAATAACACTGGCCGTAATTAGCCTAGCACTGATAGAAAATAATACCCCCCAGTCCGTCACATGCTAACTGGTGTTCGGCTTGGGTACGTTGGTCCACAGCCTAAGATGGCGGCTGTTGTCCGTGAGCAACACGCAGCACAACCAGCTACCTCGTGGTGCGGCGATGGTCAAAGAGCTGAGCGAGCAGGTCGACGGTGTCCCAAAGAACCTTGGCAGAGTTTGTTGAAATTTTTATGGTATAGAAATTCATAAGTTTCCTGGATTTGGCTAGCCGTCAAATCTGTTCCTTCTCCATTCTGATACCGTCCCTTTCTGAATTGTAACCAAGGAGTTGCCTATCCGACAGCACACCAGTTACGACATTCTGAATATGGTTACCTAGTTGGCAACCCACAACTCAATAAACGTTACTATAGCCTACTAAAGTTTAAGTTTTATAAGAACTGCAATATTAATCAAACTCCACGCACACAAACTCTGATATCTCCACCATCTTCTCTCCTTCCGCTTCCCTCCATCCCAATACATATCCCAACATCAGGCCAAGGGTCAAACTAATCAACCAATAAGCTGACATTAAACAAAATCCAAATATTAACAGCGAAAATATGAAATAATGTATATGAAACTTAACGGCATTAGTTTGAACAGAAAAACAATAAATAAATGCAATATGAAATAAAATACTAACAAGGGGCTGCACACGGAAAGGTAGGGAGAGGAGAGACAGTAAATAGAAGAAGAGAGAGCTGTGCCCATGTAAAGAATTGAGTGTCATTGTCTGATGCATTTGAAATATGTTTGTCATTGTGTATGTATGCATCTTCATAACTGAGTACATTTCCGATGACTGTGTCCGTGTGTCCATGTGTATGTGTGTTTGAGTGGGAACCATGACTCCTCTGAGGAGACAAGAGTGTGTGTGTGGATTAATCAGCTCTAAACAGGGAAGAAAAATATGAGAATAATCTAAGACCATGTTGTCAATTTAGCAAACAGAGATGATAATGACGAAAGATGAGGTGAAGCAAGAGGGAGAAAGAGAGAGAGGGTTGTATGGTGATGTTGGATAAATATATGATTGCAATTATGCACAACAAGATATGCCTTATTATAAATCCTATTTTCATCATAATAGTTTCCTGTATTTTGAATTGCATTGACTGCTGTGTGACACTCTTTCACACACACACACACACACACACACACACACACACACACACACACACACACACACACACACACATGAAACACTCTGAAACACTCAGTTCACTTTTATCTTCACCACATCTAAAATGTTCCACCGCATGAACGTGTAAATGAAAAATGAAAAGATTTGTTTCTGCTATTTGAACATAGGATGTGTGTTGTAGCGCAGAGGACAAGAACATTCCCACCATTCTCTCCCAGTCACACACTTCAAGGACCACTGAAAGCCAAAACACCATTGATCTGCTGGTTTACTCTGCCAATGAGGGGGTGGGGGTTTGGCAGCATGAACATGCCAGATAACAGAAAAACTTCTACAAAGTCATTCCAAAAGCGCCTCGCTCTTCATTCACTACCAACATGCGGACAAGTGGTGGATTAAAAGCATCAGAATCTTGCATGTTTGCAGAATGACCAAGAAGAGGTTTAGATAACTCAGCCTTCAACCAGCTTTCAGCCACGCCCCTCCTCAGGGAACAGTTATCATCACTAGCTTCACCTGTGCTCTACACAGTGACTCTGTTTATCGTCTGTACCTTTGTTTCCTGCCAGATCGTGACAGTATTTTCAAAAGTCTTCCAGCATTTTCTAGCGTTCAGACCCTGTTCAGACCCCTGCCTGTTTATTAACCCAGATTTCTCCTGTTGTTTTTGGATTCTGCATCTGACGTTTGTAAACTCTTTTCTGCCTGCCTGCTGTTTATGTATCTGCTTTGCTGTGTGGATAAAATCTCACTTTTCCCCCTTACCTTGGTCTATGTCTGATTACCTCCTGCTCTCTCCCTGACAAGACGTGCTCTGGATGCCCCTGGAGGAGTTGAGAACAGCAAAGCCAGCTACAGAAGTAGACAGTAATGGCAATGGAGAAATAACAGGGGATGTGAAATAAGTCCCTCAATGCAAGCCCCAGGATAGGCCCCTGGAAACATTACCTATTCCCTCTCCTTCTGTGTTTCATTTAGATAACACACTGAGAGAGAGAGAGCGAGAGAGAGAGAACAAGACAGAGTTAGAAGGAGGGAGGGAGGGAGTAATGTAATTTTTTAAATGTTAATCACCTTTCTCTTTCTTGAGACATTCATCTGAGTATTGTGGGCAGACAACAATTTCTTCCAAAGGTGAGAAGGGAATTCATTTAAATAATATACACCCTGTCTCACACACTAAAAAACCAACACAACATACACGCAGAAGCCATTTTCCATCCCTGTACTTCTCACATGTTGGGTGTAACAAAGCTAAATGACATTTAGTTCAGCAGAAGTGATCCCTAAACTCTGTTAAAAAGGGAAAAAAATCTGATCATTGAACTGTCGTAGGAAGGAACACACACACACACCAACAAACACACAAACACACAAACGCATTTGAGCGTTAACAGTTTTAGTTTGAGCCTCATGGTCCCTGTGCTTTGAGCATGCAGTCAATGAAGTCACCCCCCACTGGGCTCAACTTCGGTCTAACACTCACTCTTCCTTGGCTGTTTACTACAGGACATACTTCAGAACAAGTAGTCTGAAGATGAAAGTCTGGTTTGTTCAATGTGCGTTTGGATCCAGAGCACTGGATGTTTGCAAGGCCACAGTTACCGTGGGTAGAGAGTCCTTGTATCATCATATTGGACTACAATTGTATTTGATGGGAAGGAAGTCTTGAGTCTAAACACTCAATTCATTATCATTAAAATGACTTACGGGTATTTGTACTGGATTATTCTTGTCAACTTCACAGGAACCATATGCACCCCAGCCGCTAGACAGTCCAGAGAGATTCAAACAAACACTGGTGTTTGACTGGATTTTAAACCTTGTTTTCGGCAAGGCTATTCACCCTACTTGACTCGGGGGAATGCCCCTGTACTTACTTCAAGTTGCTCTGGATAAGAGCGTCTGCTAAAAATGACTAAATGTAAACTACAAATAACTAATGTTGGGGAAATCAGTTTGTTTTGTCAGGCGTTTCTGGCTAAAAAATAAGTATATAAATCTGAGTTTAAATATATATATATATTTCAGAATATCTGATTTTTAAAACACCAAATATTTGATTGATATCGGCCTTAAAAATCCTTTATCGGTCGGGCTCTAATTTATTGTGCTCTTCTGTGCATTTTTCTGTGTTGGCAGGTCATGCACACACACACGCCCAAACAAATACGTACACAAGCTACATTGCACCTACAATATTACACATTTCCTGAGATCGTCTGTGCCTTTTTCTGTGTTGGCGGGTCATACACACACACACACAAACAAACAAATGCATACAGAAGGTACATAGTACATAAAAAATGCACTCATTTCCTGAGCTCTTCTGTGCATACACACACACACAGTTAGCTGAGGCAATCGGTCCAGAGAAAGCCAGGCAATCCTGGACTTAGTGCTGGTCGGTAAGACTAAGCCGACTCACAGGACAGAGAGCAGAGAGAGAGAGAGAGAGAGAGAGAGAGAGAGAGAGAGAGAGAGAGAGAGAGAGAGAGAGAGCAGTGGCAGCTCTCCTCCCTCTCCTATGAGGGCACATGGACAGATAGCACTCTGGCTAATCACACTCCTACTGTGTATTGCTCTGAACAGCTATCAAATAGCCCCTGTTTGATATATTGGTCTGAACTTTTCCTGCAGAAGAACATTCTGTACTGTAACTGCTTTTATTGGATGCTGGTACAGAAGATAAGCAAATTCCAGAGAGCAGAACAATAGCCTTCACTTTCCTAATCCCTCTCCAGGAGCAGGCAGAGAGCCTGAAGCTCACAAATGGCAGCCATCTGACTCTCTTAAGAGTGCTGTCATATTAAGCTTTAAACGGATTCACGTTATTCAGGCGATAGTTATGATTTAATCGTCTGACAAAAAGAGAAACGCATGAGTATGCACGCATGGGTGTGTGTAAGGACAAGAAAAGACGGGGGGGGGGGGGGAGGAGACAGAATTCTGCGAAAGAGAGAACGAAAGGAAGAAATAAGAGGAGAATCTTGTGAGGACAATCACGGAAGGATTCAAGTCATGAATCACTGGCCACTGCACTTATGACAGGAATGCAGGATCAGGGGTTTCAGGTGTGTGTTGATGTGTGTGTGACAGCTATGGGTTTGACCTGCTCTCCCACCTTGTCAGCTCCCCACACGGCATCCTTCACCTGTCCTTGAACCCTCTGCTCTCCTCCCATCATCACCTCACCGATCAGCTCTCCTCCCTTTGTTTCCTCTCCCAGTCCCTCTCCCCCCATCTCCTTTCTTTCTCCTACCAACTCTACCAACCTCTTCTCTCCTCAATGTTTTACTCCTTAAGATATCCTATTTATTGTCTCTGCTAATTTAAGGGCTGGATCACTGCTTCGCCATCTCCCATCCTCTCCTATAATTTCTCCCATTCTTCTCTCTTCAACCTTGCCCTCCTCTCTTCAAGACAGATCAGTCAATGTCCACTCACACCTCCCCTTCCTTTCATCCTCACCCCCCTACCCCCCTTCCGGTCCACACCTCCATCGCCACCATCCACACTACCTGCCTGTCCACCCACCGTTCAGACACCTCTCTCTCTCTCTCTCTCTCTCTGTCTCCGTCTCTCTCTCTCTGTCATCATTACACCACATACCATCTTCCTGAGTTTTACACACTGGCTGGTAAGATTACCGTGAACAATAATCCATATCTGCAGATATGATGTCGTCGATGAAACAATGTATCAATGACCGTTAAGGAGGATAAGGTGTGTGCACGTTCTTCGAGTAAGTGGCTGAGAAGAGATGTCTCACATCCAAGATGGGAGGTTCTATAGGATAGATCACAGTCCATATCGTATGTGAAATAGAAAGACTGGATCCCAGGGGAGCTAGAGACAGCTGTCCTCGTATAGTGCTGGAGGATTCAATAGCTTGTTAGCTGCTCTTACTTGCCTCTAGCAACACATATTTCAGCACTTCAAAGCCTGAGTGATGTTTCAATCCAATAGACTCTGAGTGGATGGCTTTGACTTTGCATCAAGTGTGACATCAAGTTGCAGGATACAAACCGAATAAGCCAAAGGTTCACTTTCAGAGTGGGGTTTCAGGCGTAAAATATATATTCTAAGACAATTTCACATTTCCTTTGGCTGTAGTTGAAACCTTCAGACATATTTTTCATCATGAACAGGTGCACGTGGTCTTTGTGCATGTCAACTATACTACCTTATACTGTATACATACAATAGGCCCGAAGAGACAACCGTGAAATGATTGTGCAGTTACAGTATATTCATGTAGTTATTTAGTCTCAAGCGGTCATGGTGACTTGAGTGTTATAAATGCAGAGGTTCTCTATAGCTTTACAAGCTTCATTATTAGTGTCGGATTCTTAAAATATACACCAACTCCCTGTTTGATTAACTGTAACAGGGAGCTCTGGACGTTGTTTTACAGTCCTAAACGGCAGAGATGTGCCCATCTAAACCCACGTGAGAAACAACCCTCTAAATTAAAAGGGCGTGTTTGCTTTGGATAAAAAGCGTCTACTAAATGAATAAATGTTTGAACAGAGGCCGAAATTACGTAAGACAGCCGCAAGTGGCGGTCTGGCAACCTCGGACTCACCGAAACAGGAGTTGATGAAGCCGTACCAGTTGCATCCGTGGGTGCCTAGGAACCACTTCCCGCGGATGCTGGAAGCGAAGCTCAGCGTGGTGCCGAACAAGCACACTAGCATGTCGCTAACACTGATGTTCAGCAAGAGCATGTTGACAGGCGTTCGCAGAGTCTTGAATCTGCAGAAGAGCATGAGGACAACGAAGTTGTTGAGGAATCCGAAAGTCATGATCAAGCCCAGGATCACAGAGAGGACAATGAAGCCAGCCCTGGAGAGCTTGGCCTCCGTTGAGTTGCTCGAATCTCGGTCCAGGAACGTGAACGGGTCTTCGCTCACGTTGAAACTGTAGTTCAGGTCTGCCTGGTCAGAAAACATCCTGGGTTTTATTCATTAAAGCTAGTTTCACATTAGTCTTGTGAGGTTTCGGGTGCAATTGGATAGGGCGCAAAGCTCGCATCAATTATCTAGATATCTCTTTCTTCCATTCTCACTGCCCATTTACAGCTTATGAACTGCATTACTGCCCATCGAGATGGGTTCAATAGTAGAGATCCAGATGGTAGCTTAATCCGTGCTCTGGATAACACAGGAATGCGGAATTCTCTCTCTTTTTTCTTCAAAACTTGTTAGTAGTGAAAACTCCTCAGCGTTTGTATTGTTCGTTGAGCATCAATTGAGCTTTATGCATCTCATCAATCGAGATTGTCAGGCTACAGATGTAGTAGGCTATCTTACATAAATTGTCAAATTATTTTGATTCATGGCTAGTGCCTAAATTGGCATTTTCTGAGCATTTCAACTGTAAAGCGATATGGCGCAAGGTAGTCCCCGAGTGTAAGCGCACGCTGGTCCACAGTGTACATTGCCGTTACGCGAAGGCTCCAGATTAATTCACAATCTTCGACGGCAGATGGAGTAAATGGATAATGTCCAGTGTAAGGTTACTTCATCTTTTTTCTAATCATTATCATTATTCTGATCGTATGAAACGTGTTGCTGAATGCTGGCCGTTAGGCTAAGAATCAACATTGAAAGTCTAGTATTCCATAACTTGCAAACAAACTTTCTGTGTCATACAAATGTTCCACGAACAGGCTACATACGATATAATTCCCTACGAACATATTAGTCTCCAATAAATACGCATATCGGCTGCATGACCGCGTTGAGCACCTGAGAGCTCTCAATCCTCGAATGAGCGCGGAAAAGCTTTTAAAGCCAAATCCCAGCCTACGTCACCAGATAGAGACACAAAGAGAGAGAGAGATAGAGAGTGAATGAGAGAGAGGGAGCGTGAAAGAGAGAAAGAAAACCCGAATGAGAAATAGTTGAGAGGTGGGAGTTTTATGGACAAAGTGACAGACGCACCTTCCTTCGCATGCACTTACAGACACACCAAATTCAGCACGATCCCTATGAAGGGCTGGAATAGACATGGCTCTGGGACTGCTGCACCATCCAGGAAGAGGCAGACAGACAGGTCTGAGACTGCTACATCATGCTGAAAGAGGCAGACAGACAGGTCTGAGACTGCTACATCATGCTGGAAGAGGCAGACAGACAGGTCTGAGACTGCTACATCATGCTGGAAGAGGCAGAGAGACAGGTCTGAGACTGCTACATCATGCTATAAGAGGCAGACAGACAGGTCTGAGACTGCTACATCATGCGGTAAGAGCAGACAGACAGGTCTGAGACTGCTACATCATGCTGTAAGAGCAGACAGACAGGCAGGTATATGCTGGTTCATGATGACAACTCAGATGTTTTCTGCAGGATTGTTTGCAGTCTTAACAGGAGCACCACTGTCACCTGCTGCTTTTAGTAACACGATCGCTCTGTGGTTCGTTGGCTGGGTCAGAGGGTTGTGGTTGGTTTGCTGGGTCAAAGGAGCTGAGGCCAGAGTTAAGCGCCAGAGGTTGTGGCACCAGAGGAAGTACACAAGTTGTAGCGTGCTTTAGCATCCAAGAGGGGGGATTATTTACACTCTGAAATGTATATTTTTGTGTAACAGAGCTGAACTGGTTAAATCCCCTTCCGAGTGTATGCACAGTGTCGCCCATGTGCAGCTTGTCTGTATGCTTGTATAATAAGCATATAGTTGAGGTAGTGATACCGGAGGGATGCCA